>NW_022992289.1:1003042-1634417 GCF_902827175.1 Gymnodraco acuticeps
ACTGATATTTCCCCTGAAACTCAACGGCATCCCTCCATAACTCCATAATAGAGCTTCATCTCATCGGTAGTGATTACACATCATGACTGCTCACACGCAGATCATTTGGGTATATATAAATGGCAAGTGCAAGCTACTCACATGTGAGAATGTGAAAGGGTTCGACAGACAGATGTAGGACGAGTGGAACAAACAGCATCTCCAATTTTCTTCTCCACTTGACTCGACACACGTTTGTCCTGTGCAGAGATTTTTTCGAACAGTATTATTTGTTAAAGAAATATTTCTGTCATAAAAACTTCTCCTCAAGGCTGCAGGAGACAGAAAGAAGCGACGCTCGCTGAATATTGAAGTGGCTCAGAAACAAAAAATGAGTTTGTCCCGTTTGGTGCCCTCGGAGAGATGAGGACTGAGATACCTTGAAGTTAAAAGAAGCGTTGTTCTTACTGTTGAAGGTTGTTTGCGTCGTCTTCTTCCAATACTTCTGTTACTCAGTCTTTTCATGCAACACCTTGGGCTTTTGAGAAATTGTCATAGGTGTTTTTTCTGACATTTCATCGGCCAAGCAATTACCTGATTAAAAGGAAAGGGTATTCAAAGTTCACCTGATAGTGAGGATAATTATTAGTTATGAAACTTAAAGTTAGAAGACTTTTACATTTGAAAGGAAAGGTAGAAATCTGATTGAGATATCCTCACTTTTAGTCCCTTTTATAAGTCAAGCAAATGTTGGACCTTCCATAATGGATATTGGATTTTCCATTATGTCATTTTACAGTTTAACACAACTATTGGATTTTTGAGGTCAATGTGCCAATGTCAAAATAGAGTGCCAGTGTTGTATTCAATATAGACAACATACATTATGACATTTTACGGCGTTAGAATCAACTTGTGAGTGATCTCTGGTGGAAAGATGTGTCTTAGAGACATTGTTTTCCATGTCTGCACTGCAACCATTACTTATCAACTCATATATAATCCAAATTCCAACCGTCTCCAAGCCAAGATAACAAAATGACTATAGTTGTTTGTTTGACCGTCCAGAGTAAGAAAGCCCATTATTTAATCTTTTTCAGGACTACTTCCCATAATGATGTACTTATTTTGATACTTGATTAATCCCTAAAGAAAGAACTTCAAATGTTTTCTGATTGTTAGAATGTTAGGATTTCCTGCTTGAGACTTAAAAACAATCTTTAATGTTTCATTAAACTAAACAATAAATACTTTAAATAGTCATATTTGTAGTGATTGTTCATGAGCCTTCTCTGTCAGGGTGCTGTTTCAAGGCAATCTGTGCCATGCATAAGAAACAGGCAGACTTGACTCGGCTGCTGAACAAATAGGATACGCCGGATCGGATAAAGGATGTGTTTTTGCATTTGCTAGATATATTTTTAAGTCTCATTCTTAAAAGTCCTGGTGAGGGACGGACTGAATCCTCTTTGTCTAAAGCAGCAGAGATTTCTACCCACAAAAATATTTACCAGTGCAGCTTTTAGTTTTTCCATTAATCCTCTTTAGATTGTGAAGGTTCTCCCAGAGAGCTCGAGCACCAGCATTGTGAAAATGTAAGTGGAGCAGCTGTTGCACACAATAAACAAACCAACCAGGTGAGGCCAGCGAACAGCTCCGCTCTGTGGCACGCGCAGGTGTTCATTCTGGAAAAACAACAATAAGGTTCACATAGGCTTTTTTAGTCAAACCCTCCGTGGTGCTGCTTGTTTATGTTGGTAAACTGAGGGGTTGGAGAGTGTGGCATTCAATGTGTGTGTGATGGTTAAAGGATCGAAGTGGGAGCGAGTCAGAGACAATAAAAAAACAGGAAGCAAACATCTGCAGCCGTCAGGGAGATCAAGAAGAATGAAAATCTGGTCACACAAAAACAACAGAGTGACTACACAGGTTCAACACAAATCAACAGCTCAGTGAACAGATGCAACATTACCCAGAGTACACTGTGGCATTTTGAACCGCTGCCCATTTCCTTTTCAAATAATGACCACAACAACAGAAAGTTCCAGGGCACAGACGGCCATTAAAAAGCTGACAAGGGATTATATATTATATGAACAAAATTGACTAGCACTTTATTTAATGCCCTCACTTAACCCCCAGGCTCTATTTGTTTCTGTCAACCTCTTCAGGACCAGAGCACAGGCTTCCACTGGGGATAATAACAGTGGAAAGGAAACATGTTATTACCTGGCTTGGTCAAGAGTGCTCAGCTGGAGCAGAAATGATGACCACCTGGCTCCCACTGACACCTCCGTCAGAGGAAAAGACAGAATCAAAGCCAGAGTATTCGTGAAACATATCGGATCTTGTCGACAAATTCTGCAATAGGATGAAAATAAATCCGAACGTGTCAAAGCTACAAATCAAGCTACAAAAGCCGGTCTGGAGGGAGCGGGCGTGGCTCAGTTGGACAACACTAATGCAATTACAAGGATTTTCTGCTTGCTCAGAGGCTCGGTTCAAGGGCGGTTCGCAGAAAGCTCAAGGCGAACGGCGAAGACTCAGCCGTTGCTCAGCGAGCCTAATCACGCCACCTCACTGGGAAAAAGCGGATGAATGGATACATGCAGGATTACAGCGGCGTGGATCAAAATGAACGGGGCAAGAAATCATTTGTGAGCGACAGGTTTTCATAAATTGAGATACTTCTCAGAAGGATCTCACCTGCCCCTTCCCATGAGCAGCTTACAGGTCAGGGTCAGGTACGAAAGGAGCACCACTGGAGCTAAAGATGACTTAGTGTTTTGCTTAAGTACACTTTAGCAGGGCAAGTACTTGAACCCCAATCTTCCTACTTAGTCTGCACCTCCTGCTGCCCCTTTTGTTTCTTCATAACTTATCTTTGTGTTGTTTGGCTGTGAATTCTAAGCCAATTCTTCGGAGAGGCTAACTTCTTATCAGACTCTGCTGTTCGCTCTCTTCTGGGGTTTCAGCTCGTGCCTGTGCCAATGGGTATTTGGGTCTGGCAAACAGCTACTAAGAAATCAGTATAATTGCCCAGAAATGAAGGTGTGCCAGGGAGAGAGAAAGAAAGAATAACAAACAAGTAAAATAATAGTCTTATTAACAGTTTTTATAATGCAAGACTTAACTTGAAAAGCATTCTGCTGATTCCGTTTTCCTGCCTTGTTTAACAGATAAGAAAATAATTGCAAAGTTTAAGTACTGACATTTATAGTGGAGTTAAGTTTATTGATTTATTGATTATTGAGTTATTGAAATAATAATTTATTTTACAAACAGAAATGAGAAATAATTGCTAATTTTAGCTTCTGAAATTTGAGAATTTGAAACTGAATATTTTGGGGGTTTTGGAAGTTGGCGCCACCACACAACCATCTAAAGACATTCAACCAAAATTAAGCATCTTCTAAATGTTTCATATGCCAAACGATTATTCAACAATAAAAATAAGTTTAGGTTACAGCCCTAAAAATGTTTCTTTTGCACCAGTACATTTTTTCTTCTTTTTTTTTGCCACCTTCCAAACATTTCAAATCCCCATTCTGCCAAAGCACAAACAAGATCACACAGATCTCGACTCTAAGAGCTTGTTCACACCATATCACATCTCACACACCTACTGATAACTCCTTCATACATACACAATGTGAAGTCCATCCGGCATGAGTCATTTCCACGCAGCAGTAAGTTGGCAGATCAGCTCTTGGATCAAACCCCAAAGTCCACAGTTCTTCCAGGAAACCATCGGGGCCGGAGGATGCCATCCGACCACAAAGATCTGCTGACTTGGCCACAATCTCGCCGACTCACAGGTCGTACTTACGGCACTCATTAGTCTTTAACCACGAGGGAGAGTTTGCAGCTCAGTGGAGAGCGAAGTGTTAAACTAGTGTTAATCCTAATATGGTGTTTGACCCGTTAATCCTCTCTGTCCGAGTGAATGTGTGTGCGTGTGCGTGTGTGTGTGTGTGTGTGTGTGTGTGTGCTGCAGAGGGATCAGACATGTGTAGTTAAAAACAAACACTGATGCCAGCTGATTATCTGAAAATGATCCATCATCACGCCAACAAGATTAACACAATAAGCAGAAGAAGATTAAAAAGTAGTTTGGAGTCAGGAGATCATTTAGGATCAGTGTCAGATGATTCATGAAATAAAATGAAAACAGCTTTGTTCACAGTCATGTGGAGGCATTTGGTTTGTTTTGGAGTTAAAAGACACATCTCTGACAATACCTCTGCTGAAGGTTAGGACTGAGAAGCCCACCGTGCGTAGAAAGCTCATTTAGGAGCATCTCGAATAAGGATTAATGAAATCTAGTTCAAATATTTGCGATTAAATTGCAATGCCTCAGGAAAGAAAAAAACTGCTGAATCAACAGATTATATAGCATTGGCATAATGCACGTTCCCATCTGGTTCCAAAATCCATACATCATCGGTTTTTTCCAAACACAATGAAGTCTAAATCTAGTATTGTAGGTAAAGCCTGGAATTGTTCTCAAGTCAATAGAGGCTAAGCACTCTGGACTTTTTCAATTAAATTGCAGGTCAATCTTCGACTGTATTGATTACACCGTGTGCACTTTGCTTTACTCCTGGAAGAACAATGGCAGATTAATAACTGCAGATAATCCTTTTACCTCATGAATATTGGCTTTGTCCTCTTGGTTCATTAAAGTATAAAACTTCAACCCTCGACATTTAAGCTTTTAACGGGCTCCTTTGAGAATGCATGTACAGCAATAATGGAGGTTCTGGCCCCGAGGCTCTTGGTGAATGACATGTCATTTTATGCTGCTGACCGAGACTTAATTACAGAGTGGAAGATAATTTATGTGTCTTTTCTTTGTAATTTCGGTAAAAGAAGACCAAAGAAAACAGCGGAGGAAAAGACCAGCGCTGGCAGCACCTGGAGTGATGATTAAATGATCCAGGATTAGAAGCTACCTGACTAACATGACCAGCGAGGCGTAGTGGGATCAAGTCGCTTAAAGCCTAAGTCTTCACAGATGTTGATGAGATTTGTGGTGAGATTTGCGGCTCCGCTGGCCCAGTTGCTGCGGCCGCTGGATTAATGCCAGATCAGGAGCGAGGTTATCACCCTGGGTTACCACTGTGAATACGCTAACCTTTGCACTAGCGTTTTCCGCAGCAGTGTGTGTGCGTGTGTGTTTGCACAACAGATGTAGGGTACATTACCATAATAAAGAAGCCACATGTTTAAATGACCCCCTCGCGCCTCAAAAGGGGTTTTTAAGAGAATGGACGGCAAACAGCGAAGCAGCAAAACAAAGACTTTCTTTAAGGTCATTCTGTGAGGGGAAGGTTCACAAAGTCAAACTTGAAATTTAAATTTGAGGAAATACAAAGGACTATAATACTGTAGCGATCAGGCACATATTCCCAATTTGTTTTAAACTGTATTAAACCTTTTTTGGATTTGTGGAAACTTTTACTAGAACATTGCAGCCGGCAATTTTACAACTTGAACGAGTTCATGCTAGTTACAAAAACTGCTGACCCTGTAATCACAACATGTGTAATGTGCTTGAATTAGCTACCTATGCACTGCATTTGGAACCTGATGCAAACCAATGACGTTATGTACCGTGATTTAAGTCTTCCTTTTACAATAGTCAACTTTTAGGAGTGCATATCATCCTTGGTAATGAAATGTTGACCAATAGCCAATATTGGTGTTCAAACTGGAGTTCTGTAGTTAAATGTTAACTTTTTACAAAAAACTTGCCGTTATGATTTTGGGGGACCGTTTCCTGTTTTTGTTCTACATTGATTCATATTTAAAATAGTTAACAGTATGATTATTGTACGAAGGGATCTATTAAACTTATAATAATGCATCTATATGAACTGTAGCATTAAAAAGGAACCAGGTTTTCCTTGTGGACCCTATGCAGCCAGAACTTTTATACTAACGGAAGATCTCATTTAAACTTCACACACAGATAAAAAGAGAGAATGGCACAAAGGGAAATCTGAGCACGGATTTGATAACACTTTCAATATAACCCAGAGCCTCATTCAACATGCTTTTTATCAGTCTGCCTTCTGCTGTAACCCACACGGGACAAGAGGGACTCAGAGAAGTGCCATTCATCCCCGAAACTGTGAAGAACTGGGACACTCAGTGCATTCCCCTAGCTGTTACAACACCTCGACACACACAGCCGAATGTGTGTTTCTGTGTGTGTGTGTGTGTGTGTGTGTGTGTGTGTGTGTGTGTGTGTGTGTGTGTGTGTGTGTGTGTGTGTGTGTGTGTGTGTGTTAATTAATTTGAGGTCTTCTTTGTGTGCCTTCTGCTTGCGTGTACCCGCATGAACCCGTCACAAAAACATGCTTTTCTGGCCCTTGTTCTGCCAAATGTAGTTGAGACGTGATGTAGAGCTCACCCTGAACTGTTATGACGGAGGACAACAGCCTCAGTCTTTCCCAGATCCAGCTCAGCTCTTCACGGATGAACTCACTCCAATTAAACACCAGCTAACAAAGAGGGGAGAGCTTTCCTGCAGGCCTTGCTCAACACATGAACTAAGTATCAGAGCGATAGTCACACAGCTCTCTCTGGTTTAAGCAATGCCTCATGCACAGAGATGAAAAGTAGTGGAGTACTTTGTGCTCTACTTAAGTACACTTTTGAGGAACGTGCATTTCAGAAGGACTCTTAGTTCACTACATGTGTTTGACAGATATAGTCACTAGTCACAAAAATATACAAGTGAATGAAATTGAATTTATTCAAGATAAAACCAGAGGCTTGTTTGCCCCCAAAAAACATTTCAGATATTGTTTCATTTAAATATTCAGAAAGAGATCAAATTCTTCTATTTAAACAAAAATTTGAAAAAGTGCAAAACCATAAATAATATTTGTGTGAAGCAGAATTTATATTCTTCTTCTTTTCTACCACATTATTTATCTCATGACCCCACATGTATGTCATGACCCTTAAAAGGGGCACCTCAAATACCTCAAGTGCGTAGTTGGGATTTTTGTACTGCAATTTTCCAACATGGAACAATCTGGAATCACCACATTTCGAGTAAAGTTGTAAGGAGTTTTAAATTGAAAAATAAGTGGATTACCACCTGTTGCTTAAATGCTTAAAAAAGAATGGAAAGATCAAATATCGCAAACAACGTTTCTACGCTTTGCTGGGGTAGAAAATGTAGTTCGTATATGAAAGAAAATGTGACAAAGCACAAAAGAAACCGACTTTGCTAAATAATCAGGACGACTTTGGGATTAAAACATCACTAATACTTCTGCTCCACTGAACACTCGAAAAACAGTCTCAGATTAAAACATCAGATTAGTGTTGAGCGATTAGAAGACTGTAAAGATCCTTCAATTAATCCTGAAAACAAACATAAATCCCATAACTCAGCACATTTCCTGCATCGTCTTCAATTGTTTGAATCATAAAATACATAAGATTATCAATTCAGCCATCCACCATCACACAACGCATTATTCCTGCAGTCAAAATTGTTAAAAATGTACAGACCTGGTAGAATTCCAAACGGCACAAATCATGTTTAAGGCAAAAGTTACGTTTTACCAGGAAACATCCAAAAAGTATTCACTCAACGAGTGGGGGGATATAATTCAAGGAGACCATTTCCATTCGAAATTCATAGGGTCCGTACAACCAGAAGAACATTTTGTATCTCAGCGATGTCCAGACATTAACCCTAACCTGTGGAGTGAGACTATGGAACAGTGTGAACGTGGAGCTAAAGCGATGTCCAGACATTAACCCTAACCTGTGGAGTGAGACTATGGAACAGTGTGAACGTGGAGCTAAAGCGATGTCCAGACATTAACCCTAACCTGTGGAGTGAGACTATGGAACTGTGTGAACGTGGAGCTAAAGCGATGTCCAGACATTAACACTAACCTGTGGAGTGAGACTATGGAACTGTGTGAACGTGGAGCTAAAGCGATGTCCAGACATTAACACTAACCTGTGGAGTGAGACTATGGAACAGTGTGAACGTGGAGCTAAAGCGATGTCCAGACATTAACCCTAACCTGTGGAGTGAGACTATGGAACAGTGTGAACGTGGAGCTAAAGCGATGTCCAGACATTAACCCTAACCTGTGGAGTGAGACTATGGAACAGTGTGAACGTGGAGCTAAAGCGATGTCCAGACATTAACCCTAACCTGTGGAGTGAGACTATGGAACAGTGTGAACGTGGAGCTAAAGCGATGTCCAGACATTAACCCTAACCTGTGGAGTGAGACTATGGAACAGTGTGAACGTGGAGCGAAAGCGATGACCAGACATTAACCCTAACCTGTGGAGTGAGACTATGGAACTGTGTGAACGTGGAGCTAAAGCGATGTCCAGACATTAACACTAACCTGTGGAGTGAGACTATGGAACTGTGTGAACGTGGAGCTAAAGCGATGTCCAGACATTAACACTAACCTGTGGAGTGAGACTATGGAACAGTGTGAACGTGGAGCTAAAGCGATGTCCAGACATTAACCCTAACCTGTGGAGTGAGACTATGGAACTGTGTGAACGTGGAGCTAAAGCGATGTCCAGACATTAACACTAACCTGTGGAGTGAGACTATGGAACAGTGTGAACGTGGAGCTAAAGCGATGTCCAGACATCAACCCTAACCTGTGGAGTGAGACTATGGAACTGTGTGAACGTGGAGCTAAAGCGATGTCCAGACATTAACCCTAACCTGTGGAGTGAGACTATGGAACAGTGTGAACGTGGAGCTAAAGCGATGTCCAGACATTAACCCTAACCTGTGGAGTGAGACTATGGAACTGTGTGAACGTGGAGCTAAAGCGATGTCCAGACATTAACCCTAACCTGTGGAGTGAGACTATGGAACAGTGTGAACGTGGAGCTAAAGCGATGTCCAGACATTAACCCTAACCTGTGGAGTGAGACTATGGAACAGTGTGAACGTGGAGCTAAAGTGATGTCCAGACATTAACCCTAACCTGTGGAGTGAGACTATGGAACAGTGTGAACGTGGAGCTAAAGCGATGTCCAGACATTAACCCTAACCTGTGGAGTGAGACTATGGAACAGTGTGAACGTGGAGCTAAAGCGATGTCCAGACATTAACCCTAACCTGTGGAGTGAGACTATGGAACAGTGTGAACGTGGAGCTAAAGCGATGTCCAGACATTAACCCTAACCTGTGGAGTGAGACTATGGAACAGTGTGAACGTGGAGCTAAAGCGATGTCCAGACATTAACCCTAACCTGTGGAGTGAGACTATGGAACAGTGTGAATGTGGAGCTAAAGTGATGTCCAGACATTAACCCTAACCTGTGGAGTGAGACTATGGAACAGTGTGAACGTGGAGCTAAAGCGATGTCCAGACATTAACCCTAACCTGTGGAGTGAGACTATGGAACAGTGTGAACGTGGAGCTAAAGCGATGACCAGACATTAACCCTAACCTGTGGAGTGAGACTATGGAACAGTGTGAACGTGGAGCTAAAGCGATGTCCAGACATTAACCCTAACCTGTGGAGTGAGACTATGGAACAGTGTGAACGTGGAGCTAAAGCGATGACCAGACATTAACCCTAACCTGTGGAGTGAGACTATGGAACAGTGTGAACGTGGAGCTAAAGCGATGTCCAGACATTAACCCTAACCTGTGGAGTGAGACTATGGAACAGTGTGAACGTGGAGCTAAAGCGATGTCCAGACATTAACCCTAACCTGTGGAGTGAGACTATGGAACAGTGTGAACGTGGAGCTAAAGAGATGTCCAGACATTAACCCTAACCTGTGGAGTGAGACTATGGAACAGTGTGAACGTGGAGCTAAAGCGATGTCCAGACATTAACCCTAACCTGTGGAGTGAGACTATGGAACAGTGTGAACGTGGAGCTAAAGCGATGTCCAGACATTAACCCTAACCTGTGGAGTGAGACTATGGAACAGTGTGAACGTGGAGCTAAAGCGATGTCCAGACATTAACCCTAACCTGTGGAGTGAGACTATGGAACAGTGTGAACGTGGAGCTAAAGCGATGTCCAGACATTAACCCTAACCTGTGGAGTGAGACTATGGAACAGTGTGAACGTGGAGCTAAAGCGATGACCAGACATTAACCCTAACCTGTGGAGTGAGACTATGGAACAGTGTGAACGTGGAGCGAAAGCGATGTCCAGACATTAACCCTAACCTGTGGAGTGAGACTATGGAACAGTGTGAACGTGGAGCGAAAGCGATGTCCAGACATTAACCCTAACCTGTGGAGTGAGACTATGGAACAGTGTGAACGTGGAGCTAAAGCGATGTCCAGAATTAACCAGTTCAAGAGGAAATACAGACATTATTTTCTCCAGGTACAGGGATGGGGAGGGTGTTTGACTGTATGTATCTATGTATATATGTGTAATATATGTGTAATACACATACACATTCACACACATACACACATTCACACACATACACATATATACACATACACATTGTGTATGTGTATATATATGTGTATGTGTGTGAATGTGTATGTGTATATATGTATATATGTGTATGTATGTATATATATATATGTGTATATGTCAATCAACAAGTAAAGCAGATTAATAGTAATGGTAACAATAATGATTAATAATAATAGTAATGATAATTATTGCAGATTATAGATTATAAATTATTTAGGGACAAGGGGTGAGATTAAATAAATCATACTTCTTCTAACTCCTTTTCGAACACTAGATGTGGGACTGTTTGTGTTGCTAATGTTGTTGATGTAAATGTCACTTTGTTTTGTTTTCTCTTACATGACTATGCACTGCAACATTTTTAGTTTTGTAATTATTAATTTGACTTGTTCTAAATAAATGTATCAATCAATCAATCACTCACTCACTTTATCCATTCATCCATAACAGTTACTTGCAAAACAATCAAACAGAAGTCTACTGTTTGTTTCATAAACAAGCATCTAACAGCAGAAAGATGCCATTTTACTCGTGCCAGATGTTCCACTGTATGTCTTCTCTGTCTCATTCCATGCAACAAGTTGGCTGGATCTAGTTGAGATGTTAACTATAGAGCAAGGAAAGAGTAAAGTGTATAACTGTGAGCATGCCGTGATGTCAGCAGCACTTTCCAGTAGCCTAATGAAGACATAAATGGGCTTTTGAGTCTGACTATCTTTACTTATTTATGTACCTAATAGCCATCAGAATAACAAGCAAACTGGCGTCCTTTCATTTAAAGTTACAGCTCATTTACTTTGTGTCCCACTTCTTTCTAATATTACAGTGTGTAATCTAGTGTGAAATCATCTCGTGGCTCAGATAACAAAAACAGAGTAAGGAAGTTTGTAAAAGGACATTTGTTTGACTAAGATGTTTTTCCAGTGGGTGTGGGACCATTGGATCAGCTGAATAAGAAACTCCTAACTTTGGCCAAATACAAATAAGAAAACAACATGAAGTCTGACAACACCAAACTAAGACTGTGTTTACTATGACACAACATCTAACAGAAATAAACACATTCATTCATCTTAATTACCTCCACAGTAAAGAGGGATCAATAACAGTGACACATTCAATGTTATTAAGATAGCACTCTACAATGTTTTTGACCAAATATTTGCTTTTACCAAGATAAAGTGCTGTTGTAGACATGAAAAGTGTGTTCATGGACAACTGGAACACAATCTCTCACTTTGAAAATGTTGTTTTATGTGATTTTGTAAATGTTTGGCATATGAACTTAAACAACAAGAGTTTGAGTAAAATAAAACTGAATTATTAGCAAAAAACTATTTCATCATGTACTATTTATATCTGACATGTTATGGTCAAAACAGAGAGGCGAGTGACAAAAAATGCCTTGCCAACTTGTTTATTTGTTAAGTCACTTTGCAAGGGAAAGTGTCATTCAATGTATTCAGCCTTTTAAAGATAAAGAAAACAATATATACTTGACAAACACAATGCTTATACGTCACATATCATCAACAACATCTTCAGCTCTTACAGTGTTGTTCATTTCAACATCTGTAAATAAGGGACATTTCCTGAATGAAAGCGAAAAGTAAAGGGTGAAACAGAGAAGAGGACAGTGGGGGTCACTGAGGAACTTTTTGTCAACTTTCTCCTCATCTGTGAAGGCCACAGTGGAGGTTGTAAACTCCTCACTCATCATGTGAACACCTGAACGTGTCATATTGTGAACACAGCTGGCTGCATCTGCCTGCTCTGTATCACCAGAAATGACACACAGACATGGACTAAATGCAATAAAAAGATAAAAACAAACACTATGGCCTTGCTATCCTTCATATGCACGAGCGAAAATCACAAATTCCGACTCCCCCACCCCAAAAAAAAGAAAGCAGAAGAGATTAAATTACCTCGCAGCATCACCACCATGAGCTCATATTTAACACAACATCTGCTGAAACGCACACTAACGTAAAGACCACCACGTCAGAAGCTGGTTTCACGCTTTTTTCATTAATTTCCATTTGTTGGGGGGTGTAAATATGAGAGAAAGCCCTTCTTACCTTCCACATCCAGGCCATTCTTATTTCTACGCAGACAATGGTGGACCGCTTGTTTTCGTCTCCCCGAAACGCCGTTCCCCGCTTCCGTCTCCAAACGCATGTATTCACGCATGCACCGGGAGAGTGGATGCGGTGCACTTATATGCGGACATCGGCTCCATAAATATTGGAGTGTGTACCGTTATTCGTCTCCTCTCGAGTTTTTTCCCCCCACGGAGCTGGCTGGGACCTGGAGCAAAGCTAAGATCCTATTGGTCGGTGCAGACGCAGAGCCCCGCCCACGCATGCGTCATGTGACCGCTGCTGGTTTCCTGACTTCTGCTTTTACATGGAAAGATTAGTGTAGATACAATATTTCCTGTTTTTTTAATGTTCAACAGAGCAGGGACGTGCACAGACATTTTGGGGGGCAGGATCTCAAGTGAGGAAAAAAGGCACGTCCCATAATAATTTATAAAAGACTTACTGACACATTTATTTTAATACCCTCACACTCACACAATTGTTTAATACTCAACATAATTCTACTAACACTATGCACAAGAGCAGACAACAATCACAACTATGAAGCTCCTGTTTAAGGACATTACAGGCAAACATTTCGTTTTTTCATGTACTTGTACATTTTGGTCTATTTTGCTTCCATGTCTTCTTTCACTAATGGAAAGAAAACTTCCAAAAAACACATAAATGGTGTTCATTTTACTACTTGTCTGAATTCATATATAGATTTAAAGCTAATCTGCATATTTAAACATAACATTTCAGGGGGAAATACTGACTTGACTATCTGGGGAAGTTGTGAGGTGATATGTATATATTTTTATTTGTTTATCCTTTTCCCCTGCAATGCCTTGGTAACTGCATGCAAATTGGCGCAATTTAATTAGGCTATATGTAACGCCTAATTTGCAATATTAGATACACATTTTACTGTATTCACCTGTATTCACCTGAAAATGAACTTATTAAATTAAAGGTGGGGTAGGTACGTTTGAGAAACCGGCTCGAGATACACTTTTTGTTATATTCCATGGAATGCTCTTAACATCCCGATAGCAATGAATATCTTAAGTGCTTTGACAAAAAATCCATTCAAAATGTCATCTGTGGAAGCCGTAGTACTGTAAAAAGCACGACCAATCATTTTAGCCGGACCGGCTAAAATAACTGGATGGCCTACCTGCCTGTCAGCCTTCATCTGTGCACAAACTTATCTCGTGCCCTCATTGGTCATGTGCGCGTTCGTGTGTGTTGGAGGAGGGGCTCTGTAAGGAAGTGGCAGATTTGTTCCGGCTGTGTATTTTCAAATTCTAGCGCACTCGAGCTGGTTTCTCCAAAATTACCTACCCCACCTTTAAGTATAGGCCTACAGTACATTAGCCTACGCCCATGATAAATTGCCATAGCTAAACCTTGAGCTAACTTATCCATTAGCCACCACCTTAGTTAACTATTTGTTTTTGGGCTTTTGGCTAAGCTATGTAAACTAGAGGCAATGGCAGTTTAGTAATTTTTCATCACCACTCACCTTCAAACAAGCCAAGAAAAGCCGACATAGAGTGGCGAAGTCACGCCCATCTACTTCCGGTCCATGGGACCTTATTTCGGAAAAATAATGTATTGAAGTCAATGGAGAGAGAACACTTATCTTTCGATCCCGTTTGAATTGTGCCATGAATTACACATATGATGTTTGTCAATCTTAAAAAAATCATTTCTATGTCAAAAAAGTCACAGTTTGTCGTAAAACTGTTGAAATACGCAACTAGAAAGACTACAAATCCCAGAGTCGCGTAAGTGATGCCACAATCGTTTTCCTCCACTAAGAGATAGCTAAGATCAGCGCCATAGATATAATCTATCTATATATGGCACTGGCTAGGATAACTTTAACAAGATGCCTGTGTGCTTAGTACCAGGTTGTTATCATACCAGCAATGGGTCTTGCTCGTTCTTTCGCTTCCCGTCTGATGAAAGAACCAGCAGTGGCTGGATCAAGTTAGCTACCTAGCTAGTAGCAAGCACGTTTGTTAGCATTACAGCCTTGTCATTTGTATTAGCCTTAACATGAAGTAACATTAAGTAACCCAACATGTTAAACAGTAAGAGTAGTAGTCATATTTCGTGAACCCTTTGAAGAGTACTGTCACCGGTGTGATCATTCTATAATACACAATTTAAGCCCGGGGGAGAAATGCTAACGCTACATTAGCATCGGCGATCGCCGATCTTTTCTACTTCATGCTATCTGCACAAATGGTTGACATTAAACATTAAAAAGACCAGGCAGTTCCGAGAGAATCAAAGGAAGGCAGGCAGCTTTGCATGACATTCTTCAGGACGTGTTTCATTGTGGTGATAGTGAGGGTAGTCAATCGTTTTGTTGACAAGACCGTAGTGACGG
This sequence comes from Gymnodraco acuticeps, assembly GCF_902827175.1. Classification (NCBI taxonomy): domain Eukaryota; kingdom Metazoa; phylum Chordata; class Actinopteri; order Perciformes; family Bathydraconidae; genus Gymnodraco; species Gymnodraco acuticeps. Next base: position 1,017,979 of record NW_022992289.1, read on the forward strand.
CCATCTTGGTGACGTGTGTTGTTCTGCTAGACCGGAGTTGTAGTTCATTGAGCGTTTCACACAAACAAATGTGTTACTTCAGTTTTACGACACATTTTTATTTTTTTGACTTGCAAAATTATCTTTTAAATTGACAAACATCATATGTGTAATTCGTGGCACAATTCAAACGGGATCGAAAGATAATCTTTCTCTCTCCATTGACTTCAATACATAATTTTTACGAAATAAGGTTCCATGGAGGTCCACCGGAAGGGGAGGGACTTCGCCTCTCTATAACATGCGACTCAGAGCCGTATAATAGAAGAGTTACGACAACGGAAGTCCAAAAACGGTTATCATCACGTGGTTCATGTAGAAGAGGATCGTTCCCCGGAAGTTCATGGCGGGCAATGTGAATGCATTGATAACAGGAGATAGAACTACGATTTTTGGTAATTATTAGTGAATAAAGGTTTTGATTTGCAATATTTATACAACAAATCGATATGTGTATGTATTTACATCAATATGTTTTAAAAAATAAAATAGAATTTGCTAATATTAAGTGATAATATTAGGATTAGTGTGAACAACTAGTTTACATGTTAGGCTAACAGTGCCTTGGTTAAAGAGCCTGTTGCTGTTTATTTATAGCTTTGAATTCTTTAAAACCAATATTATCTTATTAAACTTGTATGGTAGTCAGGAGCATCATTTTCTAATGTTTATTGATATATTTAGAGGGAGGGGATCTAAAGTAATGCTTTAAAATTCAGATTAGATTAATGTCTACTGTTATGGAAATAATTATCATAGACGCCAATTTGTAACATACAGGACAAACCTTGATGTCTGTTTACCTTCTTTAAGGACACAGGCTGCTTAGCCAATAATGTTATTGTTCCCATTCTGTGACCGGTCAATACTGGGTCACAGATGGTCTGTGTTGTGGGTACACTGGGACACTTCCTTCTCTGTATTTGTGGACTCCAAGGTGAAATCTTCGAGGTCATAAGTGTCCGACGCAAGTAGCTCAGTGTTCCCACACTGTTTAGGCTATCTTCTCAAATATGTTGTTTACTCTCTGCGAAACCAGTTAGATGGGCTGGCAAGAGAGAGGCTCTCCAGAATTGACGTGGCAACTCTACCGTGAAGTCAGAACCTCTGACTCTTGGACTTGTGATGTGAATCCTCCGGCCGTAACTCCAAATAAACCATCAGTGTTTGACATCAAAGCTACTGCTCCTACCGTGTCTCCTTCCTGAGTCGGTGACTCCCACTGCATAGCTACACAGAAGTTTCATCTGCATCTACCATTTTCTTAAATTCATGGTAGTTTCAGTAATCCCATGGTAATTGAGGACACAAGTTATCTAAATGACTAATGTCATCTTTATGGCTTTCAGAAAGGACAGGAGACCGACAGGTGACTATCAAAGGACTAGCAGCAGCAGCAGCATGATGATGATGATCTTAAATGTGTTGTTTTAGGAACATCCATTGCAAATACATGGAATTCAATAAACATTGAATAGCATATCATGCAGTTTGTCTGTGCCTTTTCCTCCTTGTTGTCCTGGTTTGCTGTGCTGCCTCCTAGTCGCCACCATGGTTTGCTGTGCTGCCTGGGGATGCTCCAATCGCTCAGAGAAAGGAGTACGAATGTACAGCTTCCCCACTGACACAGAGCGGAGGAAGCAGGAGCAATTTCACGACCAACAGCAAACAAATATGTGATTTATATACAAACACTGCATTTGCACTTTTTCACAAAACGAAAACCCCACCATTGGGAAAGCTTAATGTTTTGTTTAATACAAAAAACAGGGAAAGGCTTGAAAAACACAGAGTTGATACTCAGGGTGCAGGGTGAGGGTCTCAGTGCAGGTATTCAGGCTCCATTGAATCCCCCTCTGGTTCTTGTGCTGAAAGAGGGATAAACAGACAGGAGAAAGGGTTATACACACACAGCACACCTATTGGATGGGGAATTGCCTTGGGGAGATAAGGTGTGGTCTTTGTTCCCAACTGAAGTTATGGAACTTTATTATTTGTGAGTTTAACAAAGTATGACAAATGGCATCAGTAACATATGTGATATGAATTTCTATAAAGTTGTCTCACATTCTTGGTCATATTGTATATACAGTATGTAATGAGTATAACATGTCCAGTAAGTATAAAGTGTTTCCTAATACTGTGTATTCAACCACTATGGAATATGTATGTGGGCAGACAAAACTGAGTTGTTCTGTGTGTGAAGTAACCTCAAGTCACTCCGCAGGCACATTTTGATGCAGACCAGTTTGTCAAGACAAAAAAGGGCAAGACTAGGCTGAGAGCAGAGGCTATACCCACCATCTTCGTGCATCGCCCTGTGGTCAAAAAGAGAAGGGCCCCTGCACCACGATTCACCCCGGGACCTGTATCTACAAAGCCCATAGCTCATGATCACAGCGATAGTGTGAAAGGTGACACAGGTATAATAAGTATGAACTCTTAGTAACAAAAGTAATATTTCTTATTTTTAAGTGGTATAATATTTTAAATGTTCAAACATTTACAGTGCCATGTCTTCTACTTACATTAGTCTCAAAGATTGAGGGAAGAAGGGAAGGGATCACTGCCCTCCACCTGCCAGAGGAGAGCAAACAACAAAAACAAGCAAGGTGTCCCGTCATGTACCTGGAAGTTTGGGTTGGCAAAATGGAGTAAGAGAGGGACTTGAAAAACCTTGGTGGCTCTCTACTCCTGTTGTTACAGTTGTCTTGGTTACAGCTCTCACGTGTTTTTTTGGTGCCATTTCCACATCTTTAGAAAATATGAAATAAAAAATTGAAGTGAAATCAACCTCTTCTCTGGAGAACAAACTTCGATTTCTCTGTCTTGTGAGTTTGCAGTCTTGCAGTCTTGCTCCTCCACCTGTAACATCACTGCCCCTCCACCTGCCATACAGTAGGTTACTAACAAGATTACTTATATAATACAGTGATATAATACATGTTTAGTATGCTTACTTATATAAAACAGTAGTATTAAACTTACCTTGTGTTTTCACACTCACTTAAGTTCCTCTCCCTTTGCCATCAATCCAAAATCAGCTGAGCTGCAACATTATACAGGCAGGTAATAATCAACATAATCACAAGGACACAATATGGCTCTGCTAAAAACACTCACTCTTACACGCACCAAAGTTATATTTATCTAATATTTAACTCCCTCCACCCCCGCATACAATCCCGTTTAGAAGCCCCTCTTCTCTAATTCAACAACGTTGGACCAAATGACATTAAGAGAACGGAATTTACAATTAAAAGGTTGTTCAACGTCTGTTGCTAACTTGCTTCGGTATCCTAGCTTGATCTGTTATCTGTAAACGTTCCCTAAATCTACTGATTTAGGGATAATCCACTGACATCCTTTAATACACATGTTCATTTGAATCAGATGTACTGATAATATCCGCAATATACATCTTTAAACTTCTTCTTACCTTTAAAAGTCCGTCACGAACGGTTATTATGCTGCAACTCTACCGCTCTGCTAGCCTTGGCGCTAACTTCCGGGGAACGAATGAGGGGCTCCACGATCCGCCATTGCTGTAAAAAAGTGGTCCATTGGAGTGAACGGAGATGTCATAACTCTTCTATTATACGGCTCTGATGCGACTGTGAGGTGGGAGGTGCTGCTACCTGTCTGAGGTGACTGCCGATGACTGTCCGCACCGCTGTGCGCGAGACGTGGAGGGGGGTCACCACATGCTGCTGGAACTCTAATCTCCCGACCTGATATTTTTATTTGTTATTCAATCAATCTATTTTTGGAAAGGGAAACTGTGCTTCAACAGGAGTAGATATATATTCATTTATTAAAAATAAATATTTAAAAAAATTAAAACATAACTTTTTCTGGAGGAAGAAAAAGGGCAGGGGCTCAAGCCCACTTTGATGTCTGTGTGCACGTGCCTGCAACACAGTATATACAATGTATAAACTTAAGTTCTTAAGTTTTACATGCATAAATGTACATTTGCTAAAGTAAATCCTCACTTTCAATTAATAAATGAAGCTATATATTAAGACAATAACTTTGGAAAAAAAGTTATTACAACTGTGAGACTGCTCTCCTAATATAATGTTACTTTCTATATATAATAATTCCTAGTATATGAAAGCAAAATAGTGTTACTAAATGTTTCTCCTTTTATGTTTATACCATCCTTTGTATACTTGAATTGGTCACTTATTTAAATAAAAAAAATAACAGCTAAATCTTCTACATGGCAAGATGATTGAAGTTATATTATTTTCTGTTCACATTTCTACTGGAAAGTGTGTGTTTTTTTTTTTTTAAATCAACACAATATACAAAAATCTAGTATTTTTTAATCAAATCGTAAAATTGGTTTTGCAGAGCTGTACATAGAAATGGGTAAAAAGTAAATCCTCACTTTTATGTTTTAAAACAACAGGTAAATGTTAAGACAATTGCTTTTAAAAAATCTTTTCAATCTGTTACTTACTGTCGTTTTTTGTTATTTCTTTGCATGTTTTGTTACCTTATTGTAAATCATTTAATGTTTTTATTCTATTTTGCTTTCATATACAGTTAAACATTGTCTTTCTTATCAACCCTAACATGTGTTTTCAATCCGGGGGGAAAACAGTGGAAACAAGAAGTATCCAAATAGGTTTCATAAATAGTTTCTGTGTGTTTTCGAATGAGCCTCTGGGTTTTTCAAACATCGCCGATTAAATATGTTTTCTATTTAGTTATAATAAGCTGAATACATGCTAATAAAGGAGAGGCTCAAACTGGGCTCAATGTTCCCTGTATCACCCTTCCATGTTAATATGTATATTTGCATGCTCAGGTCTGCAGACACATGTTGCAGTAAAACATATAATTTCCCCTCTGTGGGAAGAATAAAGGTATTCTGATACATTTCCTGGAAACATTTCAGGGATCCTGATAGAGACACATTCATACACATTTTCCCTCTTATCTGTAGCATTTATCAATGTATTTGGTGTGAGCTGCAGCGTGTTGGAGATATCAGCCCTAGAGGTGTCTGCCTTCTCTGTAATGTTACTACATTACTCTGCCTGTGGTGCTATAGAATGGCAAACATATCAATTAGAAAACTCTCAACAGCAATGTCTCAAGATTAACCACAGATCCTGTGAAAGAACAATACAAAGAAGTAAGCATGCATCTACACATGGGTCTGAAGACTGTCATCCTCCAGTGGTCTGATCCCCTGGCCCTGTAGTCAACATGGCTTTGTGTCCTTGGGGAATACACTTAACCCAAAATTGCTCCCGATGGCCTCCCAGGATTCTCCCAGGTGGCCCTTTGTATGGCAGCCCCTGCCTCTGTATGAATGTGTGTGAATGGCTGAACGCTGACTTGTATGTAAAAGTGCTTTGAGGGGTCAAAAAGCGCTGTACTGATGTAAATATGTAAATGCTGTCCCCCATGTCTGAGTTCTTGTGTTAGTTTGCTGAGTAACGCTGGGTGAGTTAGCTTCTCCAATATCTCCATCACTCGACAACTCACACCAAACATCTAGTTCATAATTCGCACTACAGGTAAGAGAGTGAATATGTATTTCCGATTTGGGGTGAACTGTTCCTTTAACTCAGTCGTAAAGAGATTCCAGCGACCAGCCGTGATTGTTCCTCTATTTTCTACATGAGGCTTTTTCAGGGTCACAGGAGGACCAGAGGCCTCCTCAGAGGTCAAGTTCCTGTCCGTCACACAGAGGGGAAAAACACTAACACTGCAGACGATTCAGAGAATCTAATCCTCCCTTTCTACATGTCTTTGGACTGCGAGAGGAAACCGGAGCACAGCGAGGAAACAGGAGCCGGCATGGTGAGAACATGTGAACACCGCACAGGAAGAGCCAGCAGAAAGGATACGATTATTTTCTGCAGGAGTAGAGGTGCCGTATCACACGAGAGAGGTTTATGAACTTTTGATTCAAGATTCAAAGGTGTTATTGCACAAAGCTACAGTGTAGAAATGGCAATTAAATTATTCTGACCTGAGCTCCTCCAACAATTCAACATATATAAAAAAATTAAAAATATATAAAATAAGAAGTAGTGCAAAAAGTCTGTAAATAGAATATGAGATATGTACAAGAACAGAATATGAAATTAAATAATGTAAATTAAGACTATTTACATAAATTAGTATATTGCAAGATGACAACAGGAATGTATATTTATATTTGAGTGATTTCACTTTTAGTTTCTGAGTTTGTTAAATTGAATTTTGCCATTGCATTAAAGGTTTCTGTCAATATTCATTTTAGAGTTTGTAAACTGTACATTATGTCGTATGTCATCCCTATTGTTGTTCTGTTGTTTTTATGTTACGTGTGTAACTAATGTCCTGCAGGTCACCCTTGATTAACTTAAGCCGGCAGGGACAGGAGGAAGGAAACACTTTGAGGAACTAAGTAACTGTAAATCAGTATATTTACTAAAGTACTTAAGTAAAATACAAGTACCTCAAAATTGTCCTTGAGTGTGTCCACTCTATGCTAAAAGTTGTACTCCACAACCTTTTGGAAGAAAATGTTGTGCTTTTTACGTCACTGCATTTATTTGATGGCTTTGATCACTAGTTACTTTGCAGATTCAGATTATTAAACAAAATAAACATAACATATTACATACATATTTTATAATTTATTAAGCCAACCAGAAGTACTTAACGTAGTAGGGATTAGTGATGCTTGAACATTAATGATTATATTTAAATTATTTAATATACATTATTCAGATATTTGTATGAGTCGGTTATTCCACTAGCCCCCCCCCCCCCCCCCCCCAGCGCGTCACAGTTTAGCCGCTGAGAGATTGTGTGTGTGTGTGAGGAGCTCCACGGATTGGTCCGTGACCAAGTGACGTAACGACGACCCAATTGGTCCATTGGGTCGTTGTTACGTCACTTGGTTCCCAGAAGAAAAAAATGGAAAAAGATAAATCTCCAACGAGGCGTTCTGGGGCAGCGTAGACAGGTCTTTTCTGTGTTAGAGTTGTACTCGCTACAGGGTGTACTTATTAACTAACCTCTCTTGTGAAGTTGAGAACCGTTGCTTGTTGACCTTTTGACCTTTTGTCTCGTTGCCTGTTGTTGTTTGTTAAGGAAGATGATTAGACCGGAAGACAGTGTGTACGAAGTCTGTGGTCCAACTATTCAAATAGGATGAATGCAGAGAGGAGGTATGTGTACAGATGTTTCAGTTGATTCTGAATAAATAAACCAATAACATAAGAAGGAAGCCTAGTCACACATGCTCCCTCACAATATATCTCCATGTAATCTGCTCTGACAGGCGGTACTTGAGAGCTGTTTTTGGTTTATCACACTGATTTTCGCTTTATTTTTACAGCTACTGTTGAAATGATCCGAAAGCGTGATGCAAACCTTGCAAACATCCTGTCATTCAGAGGCTGCCTCTGTGTTTGCCCGCCTGTACGGAGGCAGTAATTGAGTTCAGCTGCAGTCTGCCTTCCTGCAAGATGACATGACACCTCGAGTAAACAGAAAGAAAAAAAGAAAAACCTAGATTGGTTTCTTTGATTTGCAAACAAGACTGACATTTTAGAAAATTTCTAACACCGAAAATATTTGATGTACACCCTCTGTAATTACCGGAACACAAACAAGCCTGAATCTGCAGATGTACAAACACTTGAGTGGGAAGAGGAACATTCCCTCAAACCCTGTGAGCTCTGCAGGTCACCACATGCTGCTGGAACTCATCGCTGTCGGCACATCGATTAAAACTCTGTAATTTTTTGTGAATCTCGCCAGGTGTGAAGCAGGTCCTCTAACTAAATCAATATCTCTATCTGGGTTATCGCCAAATCTCCCTCCCGGCCTCTCCTCTCTTAAAGCCTTTCAAACAGAGCATGAAAAAGGTAATCCTCAAACTCGGAGAGCGCCACATCAAGGATTACATTCTCAGGAGTGCGCACCCTACTCAAAAAGAGAGCGTCAAAGGTCATCTGCATCTGAAATGACCTCAGGATGCGGATGATAACCCGTCACCTTTGAGGGTGTGATAAGGAGCTATCAGGCTCAGGAAGATGAGGATTTAACACAACGCTTTCAAGATTAAAGTTTTATTTTTGAACCTCCTTCTAGGATCACAAGTGCAAATCGTGAAGTGCAGCTCCAACTCCCAGCTCTCAACAATGCTGTGTCCCCATTTCATATGAGATACTAATTATCATACTAAAACGAAATGATGCAATATGTTAATCTATGTGAGTTTCACTAACAATGAAACCTCAAAGATTGTTGAAGAAAAATGTTTTAAAGCGAGATCTTAAATACTTACTTTTTGTGTTTATCCAGCCCTAAACATCCCCTAATCTCCCGCCCTTACCCCACTTAAAAAAGGGAATGGTAAATTCAATGTGTTTTAAGTAATACGGAAGAGGATTAGGGCCACATACATTTTTTTTTTGTTCTGAGAAAAAAGTCAGAATTCTGATTTTAATCTCAGAATTCTGACTTTTTTCTCAGAACAAAAAAAAATGTTTTGGGAGAAAACTTTCAAATCAGAATTTTGCAAAAAAAAATGTATGTGGCCCTAATCCTCTTCCGTATTACTTAAAACACATTGAAATTACCATTCCCTTTTAAAAGTCAGAATTCTGAGAAAATTGTCAGAATTCTGAGATTAAAAACGTTTTTTTTTTCAAATCCTCCCAAAAAAAAAAATCATGTGGCCCTAATCCTCTTCCTATAGGTATATTGAAGATTTACTTTAAAAGGCTGGGAACCAGAGCCAGGTATTGTTCATAACTTTAATTAGAGAAAAGGCCATCGGGTTCACCTCATTTAGGGATTAATTCTCTCAGCAGTGAAGAATACATTAAAAGAAAGTTTGGACTGGAGATGTGTCGGTGCAGGTCTGTACATTCTGTCTCTGAGCTTTTGTCTAAAAATACTTGACACCCTGCTGTGCAGCGGGGCTCTGATTTCAGTTTCAGAGCACCTGGGTCCATTTGCCTGATGAGAACGGTCATCGTTGGTCTGGTTCCCAGGCTTCAGTCCAGTGAGCTCAGTAAGAGGATGCCTCAGAGAGGATGAGGCCTGAAACCCTCCTCCTGTGCTGACAGACGCACAAAGACACGGCGGAGGTTCCCAGCTGATGGAGACAAGTCGCTCTTCACAGTCTGTCAGTCTGCAGGAGACCCGTCTGCAGTCCAAAACAAGAAAATGAAAACTTTTGAAGAAAACTTAGCTTTTCTCGCATGCCTCTATCATCAAGGAAGAGTCTAAAAACAGGAAATGATTGATGAATAAAATAATTAGGGCCGGGACCCGATTAAAAAAATTAATCTAATGAATTAGAGGCTTTGTAATTAATTAATCGAAATTAATCGCATTTTTAATCACATGTAAATATTTGACCTAAGAACAGTGAGAAGCAATTTTTTTCACATGGATTTTAGTATACCATTAGGCGCATTCACACCGCAGTACTTTTCCCACAAAGGTTCATGAGAATTTAGTTCATGAGAACTCTTTGAACCTGGGGGTGGATTAGGCAAATGAAGCCGCTGACGTCACTTCTTCTTCTTCTGCTTTGGGTTTACTGGCAGGCCGCAAACCACTTCACGCCGCCCAAAATCCCCGGAGTTGGGGACTGGCTTCAGTAGAAGCTGCTGGGAGTCCCAGCAGCTTCTACTGAAGCCTTCCGAGTAAATCGCTAGAACGCCGACACCTCCTCATCTCCACCGCTCCCATGTTTTATTTTGTGTTGCCATAAGTTAGTCTCTCTGCGTTTCTGCGCTGGGCTAATGTTAATAATGCTAATGCGAGGATAATAAAATGGCGGCTTCACAAAACTTTTTGAGAGTTTTACGGGGCGTGGTTTGCAATCCGCCCAGCCAATCAGAAATATAGCTCTTTTCTCACAAGAGAGCCGCACGAAAGTCCCTGCTCTCTAGCAGCTCTCTGCTCTCTAGCAGGGACTTTCGTGGGGGTAAAAAGGTTCTCATGAACTAATTTTAGTACCGGCTCTTTTTGGTGTGAACGCGATAAAAGAGGCTAATGTCCACGCTAGCTGCTATATGTTTTGCATTGAGGTGATACTTGAGGCTTGATGTGCTGCGGTGATATGCGAATTCCTTTTTGCATAATTTGCACACAACCGTGCTCTTATCGACGCTTCCATCCGTCCGTTTTTTAAAACAACATTTCCCACTGTGGTTTGTTGTTGTCTGAAGTCATGAACGTTAGTTGGTGCTCCAGTATAATCGGTAGGCCTGAAACTCATCCAGTGAGAAACGTTCCGCGGTGCAAAATAAGTGCGATTAAAATGCGTTAATTTTTTTAACGCGTTAATTTTTGTGTAATTAATTAATCTTAATTAACGCGTTAAAGTCCCGGCCCTAAAAATAATGTAAATGGAGGCCGGCTTTAACAACAGCAAACTATATAAAAACAATAAGCTGTCACGCAACTGGAGCAGGATAACCCAACTCTTATTTATCTTTTTGTATGCTAACTACTTCGCAAACGTGCTTTTCGCTAAAACCTCACTATTTTAAGCCCTCTCGCAAAAACAGGCTGACTCTTGTGAAGACCAGCTTCTTGTCTGAATGAGGACTTTGTCTGTTGAAGTGTCACTAACTTGTTGATACGCTGTTCACAAACTATTCAACATTAAGTGGTCATCTATAGTTGCTTCCTATAACAGGTATAAGTTTGCTGTGGCTTGAATAAAGAGTAAATAATGCCTCACTCTCACACTAGCACTTCAGCCTCTCTCTGTACAGAGGATGTACTCTAGCATCAGATCGCCTGCAGCCACAGGATAAGCTGCTGTCCCGTGTTCCCCCTCTGCTTCCAAGAAGGCTTACCACCATGAATCATCTCCATTCAATGTCACAGATGTGTCTCTACTGCCACTGAAAGGAACCATACACTGAAATGCTATATACTTAAACACAAGCTTCATTTATGTTCATATTGTTCGTTAATTTTGCCATTTGAGGCTTAAAGGTCATTTTATTATGTCTTTTGACAGAATCTACAACACAACTGATAAATGTAACCATGACTATGCACTGTGCTTTACTGCCTCCTAGTGATTATAACAATGTGTTAATGCAGAAAAAGGAGCCTCAAATCATCACATATCATTCATTGTTTTTGTTTATCTATGTGAAAAACTCCAGAGTGCAAAAAAGTCAATTATAAATTCACTGGAAACAAAATGTTTGCAAACAAAAGACCAGTTTAGTCCAGTTTGGTCGAGTTTAGTTATATTTAGCTATAAATCAGACTTCCCAGAGCTGGGCAAATAAGTGTAATATGAGTCTATGTCAGTCTAGTTCAGTAATAATAACCCCAGACTGGGTGAACAATGCAACACAAATCTCTTTCGGAGCCGTTTTAAAAACCATTTCATTTCTGACCAAACTTGTGAGTCATCCACGTACACATTCAAATAACACTGCAGCGGTTTAATTAAACATTTATGAAGTGATTATCTGCTGTGCCTGTGGTTCAGCAGCATTTGGCTGCAGCCCCCGTGGCCTGGACTAATCCTCAGTATTTTGTGCGGAGAGATAACAAGAGGGAGACTGAGAAGAAGAGAAGGAGGAAAATGGGTTGCGGATTTTCCTCGCAAACAAAACAAGACAGAGTGAAAAGCTGTGATCCGTCCATCTGCTTCTCCCTCAATATATTCCTAAATCTCTGCCTCTATCTCCCATTCACACCTTTCTTTACCCATCCCTCCCACCTTCTGTCTCCTCTTCATCTCTCTCTTCCTCACTAATGAGAGCCGGTGGGGTTTCCTGGTCCTAACAACCAGCCTGTTTGTCTCTGCCCAGACACCAAGGGCGCCACAGATTACTGCTCCCCCGTCGCCTAGACAGAGAGAATCTAAAACTCACAGCATATTCTTTATAGTGTTTGCAGTTTGCAATGCACTGAGAATATCACATGATGAAATGTGCATTCAGCTGGAACCGAAGCAGGGCATGGACCCCTCCCTGGAGTCTGATCCAGCCCCTAAATAATACCTTCTCGTTCCAGAGGCAGAAGATGGTTGGTTTGTTAATAACAGGGATGAACAGGCCTACTGGGTGCAAGGCCTACTGGGTGCAGGGCCTACTGGGTGCAGGGCCTATTGGGTGCAGGGCCTACTGGGTGCAAGGCCTACTGGGTGCAGGGCCTACTGGGTGCAAGGCCTACTGGGTGCAGGGCCTACTGGGTGCAAGGCCTACTGGGTGCAGGGCCTACTGGGTGCAGGGCCTACTGGGTGCAAGGCCTACTGGGTGCAGGGCCTACTGGGTGCAAGGCCTACTGGGTGCAGGGCCTACTGGGTGCAGGGCCTACTGGGTGCAGGGCCTACTGGGTGCAGGGCCTACTGGGTGCAGGGCCTACTGGGTGCAGGGCCTACTGCGTGCAAGGCCTACTGGGTGCAGGGCCTACTGGGTGCAGGGCCTACTGGGTGCAGGGCCTACTGGGTGCAGGGCCTACTGGGTGCAGGGCCTACTGGGTGCAAGGCCTACTGGGTGCAGGGCCTACTGGGTGCAAGGCCTACTGGGTGCAGGGCCTACTGGGTGCAAGGCCTACTGGGTGCAGGGCCTACTGGGTGCAGGATAACTAAGATGTTTAAGAGTCACAACATATTCATGAGATGTAAAACAACCACAAGAGATTCAGTTTGATCACAGAGATGCAAAACAATGCAATTCACTCGGAGTTGAAAGTACGTCGTCCACACGGCAGCGTGCGTTGAAGCTTGCCGGTGGGCGTGTCTGGCGTGCGACCAACAACGAATCACATTAATCTCCCGCCCTGGATACACAAGCACGCGGTTTGATTGGCTAGAGCTTGTACTGGCATATGATTTGATTGGCTGGCACTTCCGTCGACGCTTGAAAAGTTGAACTTTTCTCAACTTTCGAAGCGAGCAACGGAGGCAATGCGAAGCGACGGAACTACAATGCAGTTCGGCAAAGCCTGACGTCACCCCATTCAAAATGGGAAGCTGTGTTGAAGCTTCAACGCACGCTGCTGTGTGGACGGACCGTAAATGTTTTGTAATAATAGGGTAAAACTTCCCATGTTCAATTGTAAATAATTAAAGATTATGTCATGAAAGAAACCTTTGAAAGAGCCAAGCTGTAAAATGGTTATCAAATGTACTTCAGTTTTGTTTTGCGGTGTGCACAGGGCCGTCCCTCCCTAGGAAGATCACGCAGACTGCGTGGGGCCTTACCTCGCGGAGGGGGCCTCATCTTGCGGAGGGGGCCTCATCTTGCGGAGGGGGCCTCATCTTGCGGAGGGGGCCTCATCTTGCGGAGGGAGCCTCAACTGAGCCGCAAATGCGGCGCACCTATCTTCACCACTGCGAGGCTCCACTAGCACCCCCCGTCGACGACGCTCGCGAAACAGAGGGCCTCATCATCTAACTTTGCGTGGGGCCTCAAATTGGCCAGGGACAGCCCTGGGTGTGCACAATGCTAAATGAAACTACCTGTCGTACATACTGGTGCTATGTAAAACCATGAATGTGAAGTCAATTGAAACAAGAGAGAAGAAACAGACCCATGAGATTTGAGTCTATGAAATGACTGTTTAAACTTTTCTTGTTTGAAAGTCAATCAACTGCAGGCACATAAACTACAAAAATACTCAGCCTTACAACCACATCCCCACCCATAATTAAAGTTGCAAAACCACCCCTGAGCAGGAATCCAGAGGCGCATCAGAATATTAATACTGTGCCTTTCACAGTCATGTAGAGTAATTAGTGCATGGAGATAAAAATGTTCCTCATAGTTTCTGTTATCGCTTGATCATTAGTCAGACTTTTTAGCCATTATGTTTTAAACAAAAGCCATTGTTAGTAATGGTTGCATCAGGTAAAGCGTCATCTTTCTTATCCGTCTGTCCATTGCAGGGGAAGTGGTGATCTTTTATAAGGAAGAAAACATTTAGGAGGGAATGACCTTCCTCTAATTGAGAGCATCAATCTTTACACTATTATTACAATCTGCCACTGCTATGAGACATCATTTCTCCAACAGTCTGGGCTGCTAGCATTGTTACTAAAGCCTCAATATGGCTGTGAAGTAGGATGTAAAATGCATGAGAAAATGTTAAGTGCTTCAAGTGACCAAAGTATGTTACAGATAACTCCCAGTTTCCATAGAGCTTTACTGATCCACATCTCACTGTATTGGTATAAAGTCAGAGAATGTAACCTGTGATTTTTATATATTTTCTTGCAATCACATCACAAACAACCCATAATCTGGCAAATTACTCACCAGGAGTCTTCTCAATTGTACATTAGTCGCATCAACATAAATGCATTTTTGAACATTCAGTAAAGATGTTGAATGGTAAGACCGCCATCTAGTGGCTTTTACTCAAACCACCAACAAATACAGAAACGCAAACGTGCCCATGTAACACAAACAGAGTGGTACTTAATGTGGAAAAAATGGGGCAACTTTGGACAGATGCAACACCAACAAAACACCATTTTTGGTTGAAAAACATCAACGTTTAACAAAAGGGATATCCAGACTGAGCACTTACCTCAACTTGTTAAATTGCTTCGGTGCGGTGTCAGTTTTGTTAACGTCATGTTCGTCCAAATGTTATCTTGATGTCCTCTTGTTCCATATTTGTTTATCCTCAGAATAATGCCTGATATCCTAAAAGCTTGTTTTTGACCACTAACCATAAAACACGAAGCTAACAGAGGCCTCTCTGACAAGCTAGCCGCCGTTAACGTTAGACACTTTTCATGACAGACAAACCCCTAAATCTCATTGAAGTTTGGTTAAAACAACATTCCTTAGATATTTGACTTACATTTGATCTAAATTTCGATGTCAGCTGTAGAAGATAATCCACATCGGTCATGGCGGGGCCAACCGTTACCAACAGCCAATCAGCTCTGAGCATGGTTATTGTTGTTTTCCCACACTCTGGAAGCACTTGACACTGACAGCGTGAAAATTGATTAAAACCCCCATTTTAAAACTATTATCAGCCACTTACCTCACATTTTATTATAATGATTTATTTAATATTATGCAATAAAACTGAAATATCAAAAACAAATACTGTTAAACAATGTAGATGTGTTGGCTGGAAGGTGCCGAATAGAGTAGAAATGTGTGTACTATTAGGTACATTTCACATCACTTTATAGCTAGTTGTTACAAATTAAAACGACTTTGGATTCCTGCAAGCCAATAGGATATTAGCTTGATCTTAGAGAAAACATGGATATACCTACTATACATGTATTGTTGAAGGAGATGTATTGTATGTATCGGATAGACTGATTTACAAAGGAAGGCTGGATTATTTGCTCACAAAAAGTGATTCATTGTCCGAATTGTTGGAAGTCATTTAAAAATTACTTTGCATTTCTGAGTGTTTCTTTGTTTTTGTGTTCTTTACTTAGTTTTATTTCTTTGTCGAATATGTGAAATATGTGAAGCGAATGTTTAAATAATGTGTATCCAATGTGTCCTTTATCACAGTGAGTGATATCCAGTGACTAAAATAAACTGGGTTAGATAATTACCCAATTTGTCCAATATACTGAGAGATGAATATTAAAAATATCCCCATTTAGTGCACGAACATACTGAATCAGAGTTGATGGAGTTATCCTACATTTATTGCCAACCAAAATAACAAGTTACATGAATATACACACAGACAGTTGCGCAACAGTAAGCAGCTTTTTGGATTAGAGCTCATCTCAACACAGAGATGAGAAATAGAAGTTTACCCAAAAGTTTTGACTTTTTGAATCATACAATTTCTTTATAATTGTGATATAAACCCGACGATAATAATAAATGGATTTGTTTGAGTAATAACACAGCATTAACTTAGCATAACAATGTCCATATGAACATTTATCAGTTTGTCATTTAAATTGGGGACACACTAATAAGTTCAATGAGTGATTTAATGACTCTCTGTAACAATGTCAACACTGAACAGTTAGCTTACAACAGATCAAAGAAAGACAACAAGAGTGCAGCAATATGACAATCAGGTATTACTGAAAGGGGGGGGGGGGGGGGGGGAGTACACTTAAGAAGAAGCTTAAAAGTCATCAACATTTGAGACGAACATTTATTTCATGTTTTAACAGTTTGGGGGCTTAACTCTCTGCCCACAGCTGCATCACACATCTGGGTTGAGTAACACAGGTTTCAATAAATAGTGTAGCTAAGATTGTGCATAAGACGTTAAATGTGCTTGGCAAGAGACAAAGACGTGGCCATGTTGTATACCTCTAGGGACAAAAGATTACATCTTCCTCAAATCTATGCAAAAGACTATTCCTGTTAGTACTGTAAACTGAAGTTAACTAACTTGTTCACAACAAATCATATGTTGCTTCTCCAATTGTAAGAGATGTAAGCAAAGGAGTGGTACATTTGCTCTAGTTTAAACAGGACAAGGATAGTTTTACCTTCAGATGCTTTTACTTTTCAATTACAATGTATTTGACACAGTCGATGCATAAGAAAGGCAGAACCAGTCAAGTGTCTTAATCTGTCAAAAATAATCTACCTTGATCATTTGTTTAATGCACACAAAGCAGAGTTAATCAGTGCCTCTGTCTCTGGCCAATGAGAGGTATGAGAATATTCCAGTTCTAACAGTCACATGTTTTCCTTCAGACAGAGTAAGTCGGAAATCTAAGGAATGGTTTCTAATGGTTTCTGGAGCTTAGCACTGATGGTCTCTTTTCCAAACTGTTCTCTTGCAGTAAAACCGACAAAAGTGACATGATAACATAAGTTGTGAGGGTGTGAAGACAGACTCTCTGTCCTCAGTGAAACCTGCATCTGAATGCGTCTGTGAACTTCAGTTAACACTAAGATGAGTAGTGGGTGGTGTGGTGTGGTTCTCTCTCTCTCTCTCTCTCTCTGTCTCTCAGCAGGGCAGCTGTGTGTGTGTGTGTGTGTGTGTGTGTGTGTGTGTGTGTGTGTGTGTGTGTGTGTGTGGTGTGTGTGTGTGTGTGTGTGTGTGTGTGTGTGTGTGTGTGTGTGTGTGTGTGTGTGTGTGGTGTGTGTGTGATGGTGTCGTGGGCTAGCTGAGGATGTCGGGCTGCAGGCGGACCCTCTGCAGGACGTCCTCGGGCATGCACAGAACCGGATTCACCGGCTTTATCTGCTCGTCCCCGAGAAGAGAGAGACCTGCGATTCCAAACAGAGTGTGGAAAGGATCCACCTGCAGAGAAGAGGCATTTAAGACACTTCACATTTAAGAGGAATATAATAAGCAAAAAGGAGCTGCAAACTTACTTATTTAGCCAGGCTATGTATTAAGAATGGTTTATGGACATTTTTTACATCATCCATTTACATAATAACAATCGTAACAATGTTTCTATTCTATTTTAGTATTGTTTTTCCTATTATCACTATTATAATAGCTTTGAAGTCTTTTTGATTACATCTTCAATATGCTCATATGCACCTCTGGGTAGATGCTGAACAGGGTAGAGTAGAGTCTGATCTTATCTAAAACACTCCAGTACTTAAGTCCATTGCCATCCACCTCAAGATCTCTTTATCTCATACCTTTTAACCGGTTCAAAAGATATATAAGGTAGAGGGACAAAGGAAGGGATCATGGATGTGCAGACAGGGTTAGACGAGTTTTTTT
The DNA here is from genome assembly GCF_902827175.1 of Gymnodraco acuticeps. NCBI lineage: Eukaryota > Metazoa > Chordata > Actinopteri > Perciformes > Bathydraconidae > Gymnodraco > Gymnodraco acuticeps. Next base: position 1,035,676 of record NW_022992289.1, read on the forward strand.
TATGCTGTATGATGTCCTTTATGTTTTTCTGTTATGTTTATATGTATTCATGTGGAACCTACTTGCAGCAAGTCACCCTTGAAAAAGAGATCAATTATCTCAATGGGATTCACCTGCATAAATAAAGGTTTGAAATGAAATGAAACAGCAGACAGGATTTGGGGAAAACACAGGTCTTCCTCTTTCCATCACAGCATGCAGGAGGAGTTACTCATGTGTGACGGCTCACCATGTCTCCCGGTCTGTCGGCAAAGCCTCCGGTCTCCTCGTCCTGACAGGCCAGAATAAACGAGCGCAGCTTGGCCTTGTCGATCCAGTGGATCCTACCAATGATTTTCAGAGACGCTAAAACCCACCACGAGTAGCACACATCCGGAAGCTGAATGCCACAAAGAAAACCAGAGCTCTGTCAATACTGTACGAGCAAGTTAATAAGATCCCAGCTTCCTTATGTTTTTGATATAAACAAATGTACATATCTTATTTTACAAATTAACAGAATTACTTTTGCTAATTTAAATGAGTAGATATGTTGCACTTGGAGCAGTCAGCAGGAACAAGGAGAAATATATGGGATTGCAGGGGCATGCAACACCGAACAGAGACTTTGGCTGTGAAAGCCCAAACCTGGTGGTCAATATGCTGCCGTCTGAGCTTTTCAAAGTTTCCCCACCTAATGAGGAGATGCCTTGTCTGTGAGATCAATTCAATACTTCATGTGATTCATCATCAAATGTTTTGCTAATATTTGGCAAACAGTGAACACTCTCCGCTCAGCAGTCCACTCTCATCTGAGCACATACACACACATTCACAGAGGAAGGGGGGCGGAGTGGGGGAGACAGTCATTTTTTTCCCCTCATGCTGGCATTGTTTCAAAGTTAAGGCGTGTAATCATACAATGAACACATATAGCACATTTAAAGCTGTGGAGCTAAATTGTTTTGTTAGACTCAGCCATATAAGTATATCATAATGGCAGCCAGGAAATCTGTGTTAAACTCTTCCAGTGTGAATAAACTTTTGTCCTGTGGAACTCACAACTAATCAAAAATAATTTCCAGATAGAGAAGAAATAAGAATAGGAGCAGCAGAACTACTTCAGTAATCATTCTGTCCTGATTTAGTTAAGGTTAAACAATGACAAGAAGCCCCTTGATTTCCCCGCACATCCTCTGGAGAGCACTAACCTTCTCCGGGCGTCCGTTCAGGCCTCCGGACGGCAGCTGCCTCTCGCAGAGCCACCAGCCCAGCAGGTCAGCGTTCACCTGGTGCAGCTGGCCGGTGAGCGACAGGAAGCCGGCGCAGCAGTAGATCTGACGGACAGCAGGGAAGAGACCACAGGGAGTACAGGTGAGAAGAAGTTTAACACATGTCACAGCTGAAGAGGGGTGTGAATGTAACAGCGTCCGACTCCAGAGGACATTTCAGCTGTCAGTGTGAGGGATTGACAGTCTCTCCGTTGTGATTTAATCTTCCCACAAGACCAGCCCACAGCCTCACAAATAAATAACATTTATTTAGAAACTGGCAGCTCAACACCTGTACGAGGCAAGGATTTGCTTACATTTCCCCATAGTTTTCCTATTCTATTCATAAAAGATGTACATTTGAACAGGGACGCGGGGAGGGGGGGTGCCATCTGTTGGCGGAGAGTTGTAACTGCAACGCCAAAAAGTTCACTAAACAAATCAATACAAAAGTTTTATTTTGAGCTACTATTTTAGAGTTGGCATTTTAGTGTAAGCAGTCTATAAAAAGCTTCACTATAAGAGAAAGTGATAATGCTTCTTCTGTTGCTCTGCTATAGAAAAGAAGCTCGTCAGTGCAGACAAGATCAGGGATGGGAGTTTTGTGAAAGGAGGATTTAAGAACTGGCGAAAGGCAGGGGAAACATTTAGGGAGCATGAGAAGTCCCATCAACACACAGGCCGTCAACAAACTGGCAGCATTAAAACGAACACACTCTCACAAGCTGTTGCTAAAGACCAAATGACTGCATTTAATATGACGTTATTATACAGGGCCGCCCCCCCCCCCAACTCTGACTGACTTCCCGCGTCCCTGCATTGAAGTTATATCTTTTGAATTTAAGTATATTAGAGGTAAGGTCATTATGGATTATGAAGTAGGTTTTTATTGAGATTTGAATTTTTAGATATGATTTGTCTTGAAAAGAAAAAGCCCCCTGGTGCATCATCTTCAGTTCAGCTGATGAACTGTTTAATAAAGTGGAAGCTAGTCTCTCATACAGTGTCTTCTAATGGTTCGTTTTTACATCATCCAGCAAATCTGTTGGTTTGACCTGTGACTGTGTTTTCCTAACCCTACAACAGATGTCAAGGATCATTGTAAAACGACATCAGATAAACACATCAAATGTTGAACACATTTCTGCAGTTAGAACCTTCTTCAGGGTTAAACTCTGGATGTGCTGCTTTTGTTCTAAAAGAGATGAAAGTGAAACTCAAATAGCGATTGTCTTGCATTAAAGGTGAACGTGAGTGGACTCACCTGACCAGCGTGAGACTCTGAACCCGGTCTGCAGCCAAAACCCCCGTCAAAGTTCATACAGGACAGGATGAACTCCACAGCTTTGTCAACATTTATTTTGTCCATCTTGCCCTTAGAAGGAAGAGAGGACAGAGTCATCTTCAGATTAGAAAGAGTTACACTGTTGAGACAAGACACAAACTGTACATGATATACGTACCAGTAAAGCAAGTGTCGCAACAGCACAGAAGGAAAATCTGGTGTCTATTTCTCCTGTAACGCAAACATGGTATTTCATATTATATTTATTATTATTATTATTATATGTTTAACTGGAATTTACGCTGCAAGCACAACATGACGACACGCGTTTGAATTGTACCGGGGCTGAAACTAACCATTATTTTTATTATCAATGATCAATTGGTCTAAGAAATGTCAGAAAATGCAAAAAGAAATGCATCCCAGTTCGTCAAAGTTCAAGGGGACGACTGTAATGTCTTTCTTGTCAGACCAAGTCCAAATGATATTCAGTTCAATGTTATATAAAACCAGTGGCGAACCGTGTCTATCACAACTGGACCTTCTGTAGACACACACACACCCCCCGCCGCCGTGCCCCCCCCCCCGTCGTTATAATGTCCTTCTTTTCACTGAATTGTCGTCTTGAAAAGGGTACTCACAACAATTCCGCAACAACTTCCTCTTCACCTGTTGCACTTGTCATTTCAACGTTAAAAACAATAAAACGGCATGAATTGCTTCGTCGCATTCATCTAGATCCTCTGCCTCGAGCCAGTTAACTAGCGGGCCTTCTAGAATACCCTGGAACCGAGGGGAACTCTGAAAGAACACGCCCATTGGCTACAAATCAATATATGATTGGTTGATCAAACTGTCAGTCCAAACGTACGCTCTCATTCAGTGCAACGGCCAGGGCATTCTATCAAGGATGTAGAATACCTGGTTGAAGGATATTCTACCCAGAGACCCAGAACAAGATCTGATTGGTTGCTTTCTTTTCTAACACAAAACCACTGAAATGCGTAGTGCATGGTCCGAGAAGGACAAACAAATCAACGTAACACTGTAATATTACAGATCAACAACACAGATACCATTCTCATTTATTCATTTTATTACATTTTTTTATATAATTAAATCGATTTTTTGTTTTTATCTGAGTGTTCCAGATGTGAATACCTTGAAGGCCCTGACGGTTCGCCACTGATTAAAACAGGAAATATCATAATAAAGCAGCTAAAAACTGCATTTTCTGGAATTCTTGCATGAAAAAACGACTTAAACATTGTATTATTATTTTTAAATAGTGGGTGTTTGTTTCACTAATCTGTTGTTAGACTAATTGTTACAGACTCTAATTTGTAAATGTTTGTTGTTTATACAAGTTATTGGATGAAATGCCTATTATTCGATCCCCTTTACTGAAATAATTGTCTGCTTTTATTTCTTATTTTTCATTGGAGGAGCAAATGTTTCTTGAGACGTTAATCAGAGTAAGTCTGGCTCACCCCATTTGTCTCCTGCAAATGATCCGTCTTCCTGCTGCAGCCCTTTGATGTACTCCACCACTTTGTCCACATCGAGAGCATCCACACTGTCGTACAAGCACAGGATCTGAAGGAGTACAACAGTAAATAGAGTGAAAGGCTGTGGGCTGCAGGCAGGGCACTTGCACCTGTAGCCCACACACACATTGAACCGTTTTGCTGGGAGGTTAATACTCATAACATTTGAATCAAAAGGATCCTTCAGAAGAAAACATCTTTTAAAAACTCAGATACTGAGGCTGCTCGAGAGAGAGAAAGATAAATAAAATCTATAAGAAACAAAGTTATTGCATAGTTCTGTGTGTCCTCCAGGAACAAAATCCATTAAAAACGTACTTAAAATGTCTGCTTGCATCAACTTTGAATCAAAGCCAAGTATACTATTTTTTTTCGTTTGTTGGCGACATTTCCAACTTCTCTCATCCACAGAAGTTGATGAGAAAAACAAGCTAGCAATCTGTCACATTTCCTGTTGGCTGTCTGAGGAGTCACCTGCACGGCGCTGAGGGTGTAGAGCAGGTGGGGGTCGTGTCCGATGCTGGCGCTGAGGCCTCCACACTCGTGCTGACAGGATTTGATGAAGTCTACGATCTCCGGCCGGTTCATCCGGGGCAGCTGCGCCATCAGGTCCATCACCGTCAGCCCCCAGTAGATGCCGCTCATCCGCAGGTACTCTGACAGTGTGTACTCCTGGATAAACACAAACAAACAGGAAAGATAAACAGTGCAGCAGGAAGGAGTCAGCTTTATTGCACTTATGGGTCCCTCATCTCAAAATCTATGGGATTTTTTAAATGGGTTTTTGGTTAAATCCCTGGTCTGTGGTAAAGACAATCTTAGGAGATTTCAAATGGTTTTTTTCCAGAATGAATGTTCCTTGGTTCCAAGACTAGCCTTAGCATTATTCTCTTTACTTAACAATGTTGGAAGAGGTTGGTAAGGCCATTCACAGAGCAAGCAAGGAAGTTGAAGTGAGAGTTTCGAATGCAGTTATTACAGTCAAAATATGTTCAGCCACTTTGGAAATATAAACGCCCAAAGGAAAAAAAATGGTGGGTCAAAACCGATGCCGAGTAAAGTCATATTATGTAGACGAATGAGTGAATATGACAAGAAGAATTGTTGACATTCTGTGGTATATCTGCACATGTCATGGTGTATGTTTCAAAGAGTAGATCGGTTTCAGCTGAAGGTGGGTGATTTCTACTTATTGACCATGAAAAACATATATTGAATATTTAACAATGGCCAAAAAAGCCTTGCTTAAAACATCAATTCCTCTAAAAAGTGTCCTTCATGTGTCATATAAAGATAAAATACACTTTGGGAACATCTTACTCTGGGAACTAAAAGATACACTCATAAAAAAACATAAATGAATCCTATGAAAGTGCCTTTTACTCACATAGTCATCCTTTTTGGAGCCGTAGGCAGCGATATAGTCTGCATGTTTGTCCAGCAGCAAAGAGCTGGGGGCGTCAGGCTTAATGATGACATCTTTCACTTGGGTACCCTGACATTGAACACATCACCACAATACTTATCAGAATCAAGTGTTTTACACGTTTACATAAAACAAGGAATTAGCTTTGGTGTATGGTGGCGCAAACATAAACAAAGAAAATATACAAATATAACCTAAAAAGCTCAAAAGAAACTTAAGACAATGAATATATGACATACTGTATTATATATTTTAAAACATGGGACATTTTCTAAATGGACCTTGTTTCAATGGATATACAACCACACCCTGCGTGTCAAGCCTGAAAATGACTAATATTATGTAGCAACATTTGTGAAAATGAAGATAGTAAAGCAGTTGTTTTGGTATCATTTAGCTACATGCTAACTCTAATGCTAACCACTTTACTTAAGTTAGCTGTTTTCACAGGTTAGCGGTCAATGTAACGCTAAAGCTGAACATAATGGGAGATAAGTGGACATGTTCATGTATTTCGGCTGTATTGTATATAAAAATAAGCTGAGTAACGATGACATTTACAACATGATAACCAGTTACCATTCTGGAGATGTTCGCATGATCAGGCTACTTCTTCTTCTTCTGTTTTCTTTTTGGTGGCTGTCAAACTGGTTAAGATGCGCACCTTCCGCCACCTAGTGGGGACACGGGATATGCAGGAGAGAAAATCAACTTGATGCTTTAGAATCAGATATAACAATACAAAATCCCTTTTCGTTTCATGTACAATGGTGTTACATGAGTGGATATTATACATTGCACATGGTGGTGTTAACTTGCAGTCTGTATTGTGTGGAGGTCAGTGGTGGAAAGTAACTAAGTAAATTTACTCAAGTATTTTACATTTACATTTACATGTGTTGCACTGATTAAGAAAGATATCATCTTAAATTAAAGGGAGCCTCATTCAACATTATCTACCCATCCGGTGAAAGCTCTCTGTCAAAAAATCTATCTAACTAAATAAATGTGTGTTGAAATAAATGCTTACATTTCACGAAAACATTAGGTTAAAATACTAGAAATATATATTTGCGTACTAAACATCATGACTTAATTTGTTTGGCTACTTTGTTCATTGCTGATGTGATGATCTACGGACAAAAGTTGAATCTTCGCTGATTAAATTGAGGGAAGGGAAGAAAATGTAATTTATCGGATGAGAATATCATACAGGTCTCAATCATACATTAAGAATAATAGGAAAGCATCCAACCGGAAAATGTACACTGTAGCCAGCCAGAAACTGTCGAAACCAGTTTACTAACTGCATTGCAGGAAATATATTACTCAGAGGAATGTGCTTTTCCAGACATTGAAGAGAAGCAAAATGCCATGACTTTTCGCTATCAGGGCTGTTAGGGAAAACATCAGGCAATATATATTGTGAGATTATTACATTTCTAAAAGAAATTGATACATTTAAAATAATCTAGAGTTTAAATTATTGTTCTTTTGTTTATTATTTTCTGCATAGTATCTTGTCCACACTCCAGTCCAGTTGGTGGCGGTAATGCATAACCCTAACCCTACAAGTTGAAGAAGAATGTAGCGATCCTGATAGGCTACTCAGGGTGTTACGTAGGCATCGGTCTAGTTGTGACGTAGACAGTGCTATATATTGTGGTTGGTTTAGGAAATAAGTAGTGTGGCGGTAGAACCCACGAAGTGTATTTGGCCTGTTATCATCTGTCTTCAAATACTATTTATTAAAGCCTAATAACTACAAGCCTGTCTCCGACTCATCTTGGGAACGCTACAAGAAGAAGAACATAAAACCACATTCATCCCATTTCATAATGAAGTCGTTTGTCATAGTTCTCTTTGTCGTTTATCGACTTTATTTATGTGAATCACAAGGTAAGAACATTATTTTTTTGTCTTCTCTTGTTGATCAACTTTTTTTGTTTCACAGTCAAAGTTGTTGTACTGTAGCACTACTTAAGTGGATAGGGTAATTTGTTTTTAACTTAAAGATATCAGCAAGACATTTCTACAGTTAATCACTTGTAAGACAATTGTTTTTTGTATTACACGTTTTCTGAAATATGTTTAAATTTAAATAAATCTGAACATTGGATAAAGTCAGGTTACAAATTATTGTTTGATTTTGTAGTCATTTTGTAGTAATTTTGTAGTCATATTAGCGTTTGCGCCTCGACGCACTCCGTGAATGTATTTCATGTTCGGGGTCATTTGTTTTTTGTATAACATTGCTTCGTGCAAGTGACAATTGTTGTCGTCTTCTCTGTGAACGTTTATTTCGCTGTTCTTTTGCCATTTTGAGATTGAAAGTTGCTACGGAAAGCTAAACTAGTGCTTTAGCACACCACGTGACGCATCTGAACGAATCACGTTGTCAGAAATTGACACCAGCCAATGCGATTTCGTTTGTTGGCTCTGTCACGATTGGTTGCTGATACAACGGAAATGACCATATTTGGATCCGATGAGATAGTGCAGGAGAGATGGAGTTTTTCGGATCAGATGTTTGTTTTCATGCAAACAGCGGTCGCGGGTACTTTATGTTACGTTAGAAAGCTAACTTTTGGTGAATTTAGGAGACATTTCAAGAAGCATATAGAACAAACAATGGATGTATTGTATGAACATTTATCCATGCTGAAAGTAGATTTAGATGTTTTAGGAGTTAGATAGAGATTATTATCTAATATATGCATCCAATGAAGCATTGCATGAAGTCTGTTGATGATCAGAGGCTGTTGTTGGGGCTGCAAAAACGTGTTTTTATATAGAGAAGGTTAGCTGTCATTATTAGGCTGTTATGTACTGTTGGAGTGTAAGTAAGCCTATTGTTTTTGTATATTTGTGAAGTTAGGTGGTCCGTGAGTGTATTTTATTGGTTAAGTGGTCCTTGGTATGAAAAAGTTTGAGAAACACTGCGCTAGTGGATTATCAACGGGTGGAGCCTCGCTGCGGGGAAATTATACAGATGGCCAGTCCGCCATGTCTATGCACACGTTATTATTAATACAAATAAAGTAACAATTTTTTAAAATTTTTGTAATCATCTCGCGACCCCCCACTTTGGGAACCCCTGTTCTAGAGAGCAGTGGTTCCCAACTTTTTTTTTACCAAGGCACCCCTGAAAATATTTATCGACCCCAAGGCACACAACCTTTTTGTAGATTTAAAAACCACTTCAGATAATTACTTTGATTATTCATAAAATGAAGGTATTTATAATTACATATAGTAGGAATAGAGAAATATTCAGTTTTGAACCAATAAACATACAGTATATTGCAGCTACGTGCGGTGAGGTTCATGGCTGGTGAGGCACTGACTCTTTCAGAGTCAGATTTACAAATATTATATTTTGACCTTAATCGAAATGTTTGGTTATTTTCAAAAGTTTTTTTAGTCTGATGCTTCGATTCATTTTAAACAGACCGTTCAACAAAAGGATACCCAAAATCTAAATATTGGATTGTTCTTTCTTAGTAAGATCCCATGTTCATTACAATTGGGGTCTTACCTTGACTTGAAGATGAAGTCCATGCTATCCTTCTGGACAACAATCTCTATTACTTTTTTGTAAAAGTCCTCCTTATCTTCCTCTAGTTTCAAAAGTCTAGCTTGTTGTTTGCGTCTACGGTCTCTGCGTAGAATAACAGTAGCAACAAGAACCTGTGGGCTCACGTGCGCCCCCTTCAGTGCGGCAGAGGTTATGGCTGCCTCCCCTGGTGCTTTTTTCATTGTCGTTGTATGATGAGACCAGCGAGCCTAAATATCATATATATGTGAAATAAGTTATTTAGAGACTATGGATGGCGAGGATAAATGTAATACAGGGATCTACAAACATTACATTGGTGACCTACAGTGAGATGGTGCAGGCATGCGCTTAGGGCCCGCTTTCCAGACAGTTTCTGTGAGGTGACGCATTCTGAGGTGAGGCAGAGCTCATCTGTGCCTCACCTCACCCCACGGTAACTGGCTTGAGCGTGCTCAAAAAATAAGTGCCCGCGCTAAATTAGTGCCCGCGCTCCAGCCAGTTACTGTGGGCTTACGAGAGGCAGAGCTCGTCCCTGCCTCACTCCTCATCGCTACCCGTAGTTGTAGCGGAGATCGGCCAATTTGCTGATTTTGACTATAAAAAGCGATTGGAATCATACAGAAATCACATTTACAACACAGATCAGTGGAGACATTTTATTATTATTTAGTTTTTCTTTAGTTTAGGCTCTGCCTCCCCTGACTGCACGTCGCTGGTATATTGTGTGATATTTACTGTATGATGTGTCTACTGTTTTACAGGGATCAGTGCTGGGACTGTGTTTGTGCTGAAGGGAGAGGATTTGCATCTGAATGTCACCAAAGCTGTTGTTCTTGGGAAATTAGATTTTTTTTCCTGGCAATATAATGAAAGTAACATAGTGAGATTCAATTCTACGGACAAAAAAGTCTATGATAATCACACTGGAAGGCTCGAGTTTCCTGGGAACAATTACTCTGTGATCTTGAAGAATCTCCAAGAGGCAGACAGTGGAGAATATACTGCTGTAGTGACAAAGCTTTCAGGAGGCGAAACAGAAGCAGCTAAATACAAGATCAAAGTTCAAGGTAGGTTTGTTAACCTCTCAAACACTGATAGAGTTTCCGTGGTCTTGTTTCTAAAACTCTCCACCTGCTTCTTCCCTCCTCAGATCGAGCGTCTCTCCCTCTCCTCACAGTGAGCTCTGTCTCCAGAAACTCTTCCTCCTGTAGCTTCACTGTGACCTGCAGCTCACAGGACTCTCACATCAACAGCACTTTCACATGTGACAACCAAACCTGCAGTCAGGAGGGAGGAGAGCGGTCAGAGGGGATCCCTGATACTTTTCTCCAGGTCCACCAATCAAGAGGATCGATCATATGTAACCATAGCAACCATGTCAGCTGGACCAACACAACCAAAATAATCAAAGATGTCTGCTACCAGCATGTTGGTAAGACTGAAAGAGAAACTACTTCCCGATAATAACACACAGTTTGGAGTTACGTTTAGAGCATTCAGTATAATCATTTGTTAAAACAAGAACCAGGTGGTGCTTACATTTGCTTCATCAGTGACCTTAAGAAGGATGGTAGTTCCACATTTAACTGAATAACTGTTTGGGTTAACATATTAGGGTTAAAGCAAACAAATCGAATGATTTCTTACAACAGATTAGGTCGGCAAGAAGGCTATTTTTGTGTAATTAAATCTAACAGTCTGGCAGGATGTGATGCAGTAACACACTTGACTAAGTTTATGAATTTATCCAAGCATTATAATCAGGGCTGCACATAACTGGTGCGCATGCACACCCCCCGCCAAAAAAGACCACCGGATCATTTGAAAAAAGGTGCACCAAGAGAGAGAGAGAGAGAGAGAAAATAGAGAGAAGAGAGAGATAGAAAAGAGAGAAGAGAGATATTTGCGAGTTGGATAAGAACTGGTAAGATAGCAGGGTTTCCCACACATAGACTTTACGTGGGCGGGCCGCTCAGGTATATTAACGGCCGCCAAAGTATAATTTGCGAGCTATTTAGGTTTAATTGTTTTAATCCGTCCACGAGCATGACTGCATCTACGATCCCTCGCTCTACCCCTCGCTATCGCGTGAAGGGTCTGCTTTATGCACTCCGCACAGTAATAACCCTGCTGCGTGCTCACTAGCGCACCTCCCCCCCCCCCCCCCCTTTTTTCACCATCCTCCCGGAACCGTCCCGAAATACAATCTAAGCCGTCCCGAAATTAATGTGAACCGTCCCGAATTTAAAATATTAGTTTTTCTACATTATCATTAGTTAAAATCATTCAAAGTGACCTTTAACATAAATAAAACATCATACAAATCTAGATGATAATTCATCAACCTTTTTATTTGAGGAAATCAGTCAATCACAAACAAAGGCCAAATATATATTTTTTAAAACACACAAACGAGAAAGTTACTCTAATATTGAAACCAATCAAGTCCCATCCAATTAACAACAAAATCCAACTCTCTGTCCTGAAGACAGAACCAGAGTAACCACTAACCAGGATGATAGTCTGTAACACAGTCAGGAGACCTTTACAAACTGCCCCGCCCATAACATACACATAACGGAGCTTTCGAACCAGACTACATTCATGCAAACAGCGGTCGCGGTACTTTATGTTAACGTTAGAAAGCTAACTTTTGGTGAATTTAGGAGAAATTTCAAGAAGCATAATATACAGGGTTCTTACACCTTTTCCAAAGTCAAATTCAAGTACTTTTCAAGCATTTTCAAGGTGCATTTTCCAGCTTTTCAAGCATCTAGTGCTGGGACTGTGTTTGTGCTGAAGGGAGAGGATTTGCATCTGAATGTCACCAAAGCTGTTGTTCTTGAGGATTTCGATTTTTTTTCCTGGAAATGTAATGAAAGTAGCATAGTGAGATTCAATTCTACGGACAAAAAAGTCTATGCTAATTACACTGGAAGGCTTGAGTTTCCTGGGAACAATTACTCTGTGATCTTGAAGAATCTCCAAGAGGCAGACAGTGGAGAATATACTGCTGTAGTGACAAAGCTTTCAGGAGGCGAAACAGAAGCAACTTTGAAGATCAAAGTTCAAGGTATATTCTGATATTCTGTACAAACTGTGAAGTCCACTGAGACAAATGTAACATTTGTGATATTGGGCTGTATAAATAAACATTGATTGATTGAAGGTAGGTTTGTTAACCTCTCAAACACTGATAGTGTTTCTGTGGTCTTGTTTCTAAAACTCTTCACCTGCTTCTTCCCTCCTCAGATCGAGCGTCTCTCCCTCTCCTCACAGTGAGCTCTGTCTCTGATAGCTCTTCCTCCTGTAGCTTCACTGTGACCTGCAGCTCACAGGACTCTCACATCAACAGCACTTTCACATGTGACAACCAAACCTGCAGTCAGGAGGGAGGAGAGCGGTCAGAGGGGATCCCTGATACTTTTCTCCAGGTCCACCAATTAAGTGGATCGATCATATGTAACCATAGCAACCATGTCAGCTGGACCAACACAACCAAAATAATCAAAGATGTCTGCTACCAGCATGTTGGTAAGACTGAAGGAGAAACTACTTCCTGATAATAACACACAGTTTGGAGTTACGTTTAGAGCATTCAGTATAATCATTTGTTAAAACAAGAACCAGGTGGTGCTTACATTTGCTTCATCAGTGACCTTAAGAAGGATGGTAGTTCCACATTTAACTGAATAACTGTTTGGGTTAACATATTAGGGTTAAAGCAAACAAATCGAATGATTTCTTACGACAGATCAGGTCGGCAAGAAGGCTATTTTTGTTTGCTAACAGTCTGGCAGGATGTGATGCAGTAACACACTTGACTAAGTTTATGAATTTAAGCAAGCATTATAATGTGGCTTATGTTTTTATTTACAGATCCTCAAGCAACAACCATTCTTCTCATCACTTTGGGAGTATGCTTTGCAATTCTCGCCATCATTGGTGTACTTTGGTATCTTCTAAAGAGAAGAACAAGTAAGTCTAAGTTTGCATTTGAACAAAAAACAGTATATATATTTTTTTATGTCAAGTTCATCATCTTCCAGATACAAATCTCCATTGTCTAATTGAGCAATCACATACAAAATATCTAGAACCTCTCATACAGAAACATATTTTCTATAATATTCTACACACAGAGGCTTTAAAGTGTTCAGCTGTTTGAAAATGATAATTAGGACACAACCAATATCTGGACTCAATGCAGATGCAGCTCAAGTAATGTAAATGTTATGAAGGTAATGAGCTTTCAAGGTGAAGCTCTCAAAATGAAATGTAAATTAACGCAAATCAACATATATATTTTTTTATGACTGACCTGCAGGCAAAGGAGCGAGTATCGAAAATCCAGTTAATGATTCTGCTCAGAGAGAGGTAAGAGACAAGGTATTTTCTACTTTTCACGAAAAAATGTGACTGAATTTTTTATTTTTAACAATTTAAACAGAGTTGGACTGAATATGAGGAACAAGCTAAATCTATAACTGGAGCCTCAGACAGTTATATTGCCTACTATGCACACTAATCACTATGCACACAGTATATCTGCTATTTACTGTATATTATCCCTGACTCCTTTCTACACCATCTTCTTCCTGGTTCCAGGTCCTGCTACTCACATTGCCGGTTCAACAAGACCTCCAACCCATACGACCAAATAATACGACCGATAATCCCGTTTTAAATGTATCGACCTCTAGTGCTCCCGTTGACTGCAAACGCTCCGGTGGGTAGTACATTCTCAAATAACCCTCTGGAAAATCCTAAATTGTAGGATAGTTTGGCCATTAAATGCTTTTTGATTAGATTTCTAGCGAGAAGTGTATATTATGAAGATGATTTGAGGTCTCGCCAGGAGAACATTTATATTGGCGGCAGCGTCCATGTAAAGTTAGCGTCAACCCTCACGGGGTGAAAACAGTATTTCCGGTCTCGAAGTTTTCATAATAAAACCGTATTCCCCTGACTGTCAAATGATTTTACAGTTATATCTGTAGTACTCATCCACTAAAAACATCAGTGACATTGATTGGTTTAAATGGTGTACAATGAGGTTTTGATAAAACATCGAACTACCCATAATCTTCAGCTGTCGTTGAAGCTCGGTGATGTTTTAGCCGCAATGCACGTTGGGATATGGTGTTTATACGATATGAAATCCGAAAACATTTAAAAGAAAATAATACTTTATTCCACGTGTGCTTGCTTTTCTCTTTGGAAGTCATCACATAACGGCATTTTGATACACGGTTCGGCTGCATTCAATATTACACATCTGCTGTAGTTCTTTATTTATAGAGCCCTGATGAGAAGACCTTTGGACAAACTGGAAGAAATGCCGCCGAAACTGAATCCGTGACGTGGATCATAAATATATCAGCCATTAAACAACATCTTCCATTTATTTTCACACAATACGTCTCCTTGCAGTATCAACACTAATTCGGCTGACTTTTATATTTGATCCAATTGGTAGATAGGCTGTATTTACACCATAACGGTGCAGAGCTGATAGAAAGGGACTTGTAGTTTTTAAAGATATTACTGATTTTCTTTGAATATAAGAATGTCATTAAAAGTGCCAATGTGAAACGCCACTATGAGACAAAACACAAAGTGTTTGACCAAACATTCCCACTCAAGTCACAACTGAGGTCACAACAAATAAGCAGTCTCAGTCAGAGCCCAATATGATCAGTCCACCAGGATCAAAATGTAAACTAAATGTCATTCCAGGGCAGGCTAACCGAGGCTAACCAATGAGCACCTGCATGTGTATGAGAATGGCCCTGACACCATTTCAGCCCAGAGTTAAACTCCAGGCAGGACAAGCTCCAGCTCAATTCTCGCACTGACCAGAACAAAGCGAGTGAGGGTCTGCAATATAAGAGGGAAAGAAAGAGAAACTTTAAAACTGTTCAATTGTTATTATGATGTTTAAAGACTGATATTGTTCTATAATCGTCTGAAACTGTTAAGTCATGATGTGAAACGGTTAACAAAGAAAAAGGGAAACTTTATTTTATTTATCTAAAATTAAGCACTTTTAAGATGCACATGTTTTCAAAAGCCATTTTATTTATTTTCTCTATTTTATTTTTATATGCAGCCAGAGAGGAACATTACACATATCCACAGTATTTACTGTATATCTGTAGAGTTCAATGCTAATTGACAATAAATATTGTTGTTTTTTAATTGTACTTTCGTTATTTGATTGGCAGTCAGCTGTTGATTACATGCAGACGTTAAGCTGCAGGCTACTTCAATATATATCACACTAATTCATAAAGCAAGTTAGACATGTTGATGTTCCGGACCTTTGCATGGGGACATTTTCTCTAACTGGACCTCGTTGAATTTTAGTTGCTGCTGTACATCATTGTTGCCTGTAGTTTAAAGAAGTCATGAATTGAATGGAAAATACTCCACCATTTTGTGTCGAAAGAAGAAAAGTGTAACCAAATGACCGCCATTGAAAGCTGTGCCTTCCAGCTGTTAATATATAATTTGCCAAGGAGTCAACATTTAATTAAAAGAAGAATTTGCACATTAATGATTTGTAAAGTTAATGATTTTTCTGAAGTCCACTACTTGGTAAAGGTAGCCGTGCTTAGATTTGTATTTAGGATACTTTCACTCTTCTTTTTTTGAAAGAAATATACTCTTAAATGCAGCAGGTGAATACCTGATTTATAAAACAATGGTTTATTCTTTTATGCAGTCGCCAATGCAGTTGCACCAACATTGATTTTGTTAAGTGAGTACCTGCAGGATTCTTTCTTTTTGAGGTTGTTTCTTCATGGTCTCTGAGGCACTTACTGTGAGACGCTTCTTGATCAAAATGATCAGATAAATAAATGTGAGTATGTCATATAATGTTATGAGTGTACAGTATTTCATGTATTAAAATAAAACAGGATTTTTGAACTATATTATTCTTTAGGCCTAGCCTTTTTTTTATTTGGTGTCTTTTTTCCCTCTTTAACAAATTAGTTTACAGGAGATTTGTCACACATACTGTAAAAGCTCTTAATTCATATACTGCAGTGAACTAACAAAAGCATATTCTGTTTATTGTAAAAGGGGCATATTTGAATAAAATAATCTCTTAGCACACACAGGACACATTTTAGATAAAAAACCCTATTTTTGTTTTCTTTTTTCTAAGGTTACATTTTACACTCAGTAAACGCCTTCTTGTATTGATGTGTCCCAGAAGTAATGGGAAGTAATCAGGTTACCTTATTTGAATAATCAGATTCTTGCATTAGGTTACTGACAATTAGGTAATTAGTTTAGTTTATTTATTTTTTTGGAGCGTGTAAAACCAAAGAAAATACAAACAATAGTCATTGTAATGGAATTGTCCCAATTAAGCTACGTGGAACAAAAAGATAGCCACACATGATCTTTAGTCTATTCTTTAGTAGAATCCAAAAAAAATCACAAACATACAGTTGCAAGAAAAAGTGAACCCTTTGGAATGACCTGGATTTCTGCATAAGTTGGTCATAAAATGTGTTCTGATCTTCATCTAAGTCACAACAATAGACAAACACAGTCTGCTTAAACTAATACCACACAAACAATTATATGTTTTTATTGAACACACCATGTAAACATTCACAGTGCAGGGTGGAACAAGTATGTGAACCTAGACTAAAGACTTCTTCAAGAGCTAATTGGAGTCAGGAGTCAGCCAACCTGGAGTCCAATCAATGAGACGAGTTTGGAGTTGTGGGTTAAAGCTGCCCTGCCCTATAAAAAAAATACACCAGTTTTGAATTTGCTATTCTTAAGAAGCATTGCCAGATGTGAACCATGCCTTGCACAAAAGAGCTCTCAGAAGACCTACGATTAAGAATGGTTGACTTGCATAAAGCTGGAAAGGGTTACAAAGGTATCTCTAAAAGCCTTGATGTTCATCAGTCCACGGAAAGACAAAGTGTCTATACATGGAGAAAGTTCAGCACTGTTGCTACTCTCCCTAGGAGTGGCCGTCCTGTAAAGATGACTGCAAGAGCACAGCGCAGAATGCTCAATGAGGTGAAGAAGAATCCTAGAGTGTCAGCTAGAGACTTAAAGAAATCTCTGGCACATGCTAACATCTCTGTTGACGAATCTACGATACGTAAAACACTGAACAAGAATGGAGTTCACGGGAGGACACCACGGAGGAAGCCACTGCTGTCCAGAAAAATATATATAAATGTTATTTGTGTTTTTTTGAAAACCTCCCTAATCTGAAGGCAACAAAATGATTTTACCTACAAACAAATTACTTGATATTTGGATTAACAAGAACATTCAGCATTTTCTTGAAAGCTGCCTTCTGTGTTTTCTTTGCAAAGCATCAATGTTTACATCAAGATTAGCCAATATGAATTGTCAGTACACAAATAAGTGAACATATTTGTATCCATGTCTTCTACTTCTAGCCTTGAGCCCGCACACGTTTGTTGTTGATTTCTACATTTCTTGGTGTGTGGCGTATGAAAATTGAGTTGAAAATGTTTTGTTTGGAATTTGCAACCCCTAATCTTCCTACGTACCTCCTGCAATCCCCCCAACTACCCCTAGGGGTCCGCCTACCCCCAGTTGGGAACCAGAACTATGAGTTTATTTGTTCTTGTTGAGCTTCTCCATGAGATGAACCGTGATGACAGCAGACACCATGATGATCAGACCCACAGAGAACACGCACATCTTCACCAGGCACACAGATAACCCCTCTGGATCTGAAACACAACAAACAGAGAGTTTCACATCAGAACCGACACAGAGATCCAGACTGAGATGCACAACTGAGTGGAAGCAGCAACTCAGTGATTACTACTTTATTTGGATAGCAGTTTGAGTCCTAACATGTCAAATACATGCACGACAAAGTGCATTTGAGTATTACAGACTGCCCGTATGTGGTGGTTTTATGGTGATGTATTGTTAACTGTTTTTTTGCTTATTTAAATATTCATGTTTAATTGTTCTGCACTTAATAATAATAAGAGCCAATTTGCACATGTATTCACAAAGAAGTTTCGTTAAACTTAAATTCCAAACTGTGAGTTATCAGGAAGTAGTTTTCTCTTTCAGTCTTACCATCATGCTGGTGGCAGACATCTTTGATTATTAGGGTGTCGTTGGTCCAGCTGACATGGTTGCTATGGTTACATATGATCGATCCACTTAATTGGTGGACCTGGAGAAAAGTATCAGGGATCCCCTCTGACCGCTCTCCTCCCTCCTGACTGCAGGTTTGGTTGTCACAGGTGAAAGTGCTGTTGATGTGAGAGTCCTGTGAGCTGCAGGTCACAGTGAAGCTACAGGAGGAAGAGTTTCTGGAGACAGAGTTATTCACCACTGTGAGGTTTACTGGAGACACTCGATCTGAGGAGGGAAGGAGCAGGGGAAGAGTTTTAGAAACAAGACCACAGAAACTCTATCAGTGTTTGAGAGGTTAACAAACGTACCTTGAACTTTGACGTTATATTTAGCTACATTTTCTGGTTTAACCCTTTCCAACACAGCAGTATAAACTCCACTGTCTGCCTCTTCGAGATTCTTCAATTTCACAGAGTAATTGTTCACAGGAAACTCAATCCTTTCATCGTAGTTAGCAGAGACTCCTTTGTCATTAGAGGTGAATCTCACTATGTTACTATTATTACATTTCCAGGAAATAAAATCTAAATCCTCAAGAACAACAGCTTTGGTGACATTCAGAAGCAAATCCTCTCCCTTCAGCACAAACACAGGAGTCCCAGCACTGATCCCTGTAAAACAGAAGACACATCATACAGTAAATATCACAATATATAGTTTTCAATAGTGAATGTTACTCCAACTTTATTTCTGACATTCTGATCAACAGCTAAATATCATCATCCTATTGTGAATTCATGATAACCCAGTGACCACCATAGTGCAACATTAATGTATGTTCAGCTTTTGTGTCTCTCCTGCTAATTAGTATGATATGTAACTTTTGCCGAAAGTGAACAAACATGAAATACAAATGACGTATAATTTGCCATTACCATTAATACAGCTAGGACTCCTCATACATAAATGTCAGTAACAATTCTAGTGAAACTAACCCTAATGATGCATTGTTCCTATACTTCCCCCCCCCCCTACCATCATCCACACTGCTGTTCACCAACTTTGATCCTTTTCTCCATATACTAAAGTAGCTTTGTGCAAAAACTCTCTAATTATTCCTCATTGATTGTAGAAGAAAAAAAAGCTGCCTTGAACAAAAATGTCAAGTTAATGTTATGTTTAAAAAAGCTCAGAAGATGTCAGTATGCAACTCCATTATACTTGGTTTAAATATACCTTTTTTTTTAATAAAGACATATTTTTTATTAAAAATATTTTCTTCTCTAAACTTCTTATTCAATATTTGTATTCACATGTTTGGCTTCTAATGCTCAGAGTTGATAACCAGGATTTAGTTTTCTGCATGTTCCCACTAAAACAAAGGTTTCTTTTTTGGATAGGAAGATACATT
The DNA here is from genome assembly GCF_902827175.1 of Gymnodraco acuticeps. Taxonomy (NCBI): domain Eukaryota; kingdom Metazoa; phylum Chordata; class Actinopteri; order Perciformes; family Bathydraconidae; genus Gymnodraco; species Gymnodraco acuticeps. The sequence continues at coordinate 1,055,262 of NW_022992289.1, forward strand.
CCTGATGGCAGAAGGTTACAGTTGTTATACTCCACATCAGCTGACTTGACGAAACTCCTCTTGGACCACAGTGATGCCAGGTTTTTAAACTCTTAAAGAGTCAAACTGTTTTCTGTTTTAAGCAGGACACGATTACTGTAATTAGATACGATACGATACGATACGATATACTTTATTGTCCCCGTAAGGAAATTTGTTCTGGGCTCCGTCCAGCAGTTCCGCATACATGTACATAATATACAAACATAGTGGACATTTAAGAGACATACACATATCATCAATCATACACCGTTTGAACAAACACAATACACACAGACGCACATACTGACAATGGCGACCTATTGCACAACCCTCATGGCCAACATTTAAAAAAAAGTACATTTCATTAGATAATGTTAAAACATTGAATTAGACATGTTTTTATCCTACCTTGTGCCTCAGTGCAGACCAGCAGCCCCAGAATCACGAAGATGAACATGACAGTCTCTGTCCGGTTGCCCTGCCTGAAAACACAATGTCACAGGTTACAGTGTGAGTCCTGTTTAGCTCTAACACACATCACCAAGTCTTCTTCCTGTAAAAAACACATAACCTTTTGCCTGAGTGTGGAAATACTAACTGAAGTCAATTACAGGATAACAAGGCACTTTTCATTTCAGTTGGTGTATGTTGCACCAGATGAAGCAAAAGGTGGAAAAGAAAACATTACAATTGTGTCAATACATTACATTAAAAACAATAAAAAGGGTAGTTTGCACTGTTTATTACTCACATTAGTGTATGTGTTGCTTTACTTTAACTCTTCTAGCTGGTGTCCTGCACAAACAATCATAACCACTTCCTTTGTCAGAGCTCTGTGTTTCACACCTCTCGCATTTTCCATGACTGCATACCAAACGTACGATACCTGCGGTAAAATGTAAAAGATATCTTCACACAGCACATATTCTGCACTGGCAAAACAAATAACTAACCATAAAATTAGGAAGGCCAGTCTTATGTTCCTTATACAGGCCAGGGCTTTTTTTATTGTTGTTTTCTCATAAAATACTCTACTATGACTTTTCAGTGACATTCTTTACGACATATTTAACTGTGACTTATTTTATGATTTTATACCATTGCACTTTGTATGGCCTACAACACCAGGACATTGTATGGCAGATGATAACTAGAAAATGCATTTCCTGCAGAAAATGCGTGCAAATGCTGTAAACTGTGAACATTTGTGGCTGAATTTAGCTGAAAATGCAGAAAAAGCTGAATATTTTATTAGTTGAATGGTCAAGTAAGTGTGTTGCTGAACTTAGCGGAGAAATGCAGAAAAGTGAAATGATTTGAATCAAAATTGTTACAGCTCAAATGCATTGCAATGACTTTGTTGAAAACTTGAAATTGAAATGTTAAACTGGAAGAGTAGGAAAAATAGAGCTTCCTTAAGCTTAATATTTAAAAGAAAAGGTTTAAAAAAGGTATAAACAACAACATGTATCGCCTCAATGTCCTGAAATAGCTGAATAATGTAATAGTTGAATGGTTTCTGCAGTTGAGAGTAGGCTGAAGAAGTTACATATCAGATGTAAGTAGTTGTGAATGAATGTGTATTAGGAAGAGAAAATAAAGTAAAAAGGCTTGGGAAAGAAGCAGAATATTTTGACTGCAAACTTTTCGACTAAAACCATACGTCACCAATAATGTATAAAATATTTGGAACATGTTGAAGTCTGTATGAAGTCTCCATCAGACAGAAAAGAATAGGCTGAGACAGTCTGTTAAAGTCCAGTCTGTTTGTCAGTGTTTGTTTCTGTGCCGAGCACCTGATCATAACAAATAATCATAACACCTGTGTGAGCCCAGAGATCAAAGCTTTCAATCTGCCCAGCAACACCATGGCAACCATCTGCAGAACTGAGTCCCATTAAGAATGCATTGAGGATTATATCTGACCATTTTGCCACCTGTTCAAAAACTATGGCTCCTATAAAAAAAATGACCTGAAAGTGAGCATCAGGGAGGGATATGGGTTTTTTGGGTTGTGTGTGTAGAATATGATGATGGGAGCAGTTTGTCTAAAGTTTACTTCTCTCTACTCTGAAGAAAGTTCCGGATAATTTTAACATGGGACGTGGTTGACTTTTTGACAAGTTTTTGTCTCTTCATGCCCTCAAGAGGCATTTTGTTTAATATTTTTTCTTTTTTTTTTTCTTTTTTTCAACGTGGAGAAGTTTTCCTACGTTTTTCATGAAAAATGATGTCCAAGGAGTGTAGGGTTTGGGAATTATGGCAGGTTTAAAACAAAAATGTGGGCGAATTTCAAGCACTCCTGCACTGTTTTGAGATCAAAGCACTCTAGACTTAACGAGCTGCTCCATCCACACTAATGTTAAAATCTGAAGAAGGCCTCTTTACCAAGCTCCAAACTAAGTTAAATATCTAAAAAAATGTAAAAGATATCAAAAATCTGAATAATATTTTAATAGCTGAAGGTCTTGTGATCATTTTAAAGTTGGAATGAAGTCTCTAGCTGAAAGTATGTGGAGGGAGAAGCATTTGGCGCAATGTGTATGAGGTAAAAGAGGATTTGAAGGCTCCTCCCATTGAGTTCCATGTTAAACAAAGAGTTTTAAAAAGCTGAATATTTCAAAAAGTATAAAATATTTTGAAAAAGTTGAAAGTTTCCCATCGATTGCTGAAAAGGCTGAACATTTTGATATTTGAATTGGTTGAAATAAGAAGAAGAAGAAGAAGAAGAAGAAGAAGAAGAAGAAGAAGAAGAAGAAGAAGAAGAAGAAGAAGAAGAAGAAGAAGAAGAAGAAGAAGAAGAAGAAGAAGAAGAAGAAGAAGAAGAAGAAGAAGAAGAAGAAGAAGAATAAGAAGAAGAAGAACTATAGTGTGAATGCTATAGTTCTTCAAATCTCCTCTTATTATAGTTCTTATAATAACAGGACTTTTTGTTATGACAATTAACAGGACCTTTAATGACACACTTTACAATGACATATTATGGCAGACTATACTTTTAATTGTTTTAATTAGATTGAAATGTCCTACTGTCCTATAAAACATTGTACGACTTGTGTCATATTTGGCTTGACTTTTTATTCTGTACTATGACGTTTTTATTGGATACCAAACGTTTACTTTTGTAATGACATTTTTACCATGCTATAAAACTTGAATGACCATATTACATATATATATTGTATATTACATATACAGTACAGTACAAGGACTCTTATGACCTTTTGTGACATTTCCTTGTGATATATTTTACTGTGACTCCTTACATATTTGTCTTTATAGCATATCATACTATGACACTTTTATTATGGCCAAACATACTTTTAAATGACATACTATGTTGTGATGCTATGGCCTATTATGATGAGATGTTTTTGTTATTTTATACTTTACTTTTTTATGACTTATTATGGCATTCTATACTATTCTATTCTATAAGGACACGTTGTAGATATGCTATAGTTTGACTTTTTAATTACGAGATGCTATTTATTGAAAAAAGCATATTCTGTTGTTTGTATAAGGAGCAGATTTTAATAAAAGTATCTCTTAGCACAGGACACATTTTTGATGAACAATATTTATTTATTTTATTTTCTTCTAAGGTTACATTTAACTTGGTAAAAGCCTTATTGTATTTATTTGCATTGCATTGATATTGAGTTGTCCCAAAAGTAATGGAAAGTAATTTGTTTAGGTTATATGAATATCGGATACTTACAGTAGTTACTGATGGTTAGGCCATTAGTAACTGTAATGGAATACATTGTATTTTACCATTTGCATGAACACATAATAGATAACGAACAATATAGGAATAAAACAGCTTTATTAAATGGTGGATGTAGCATAAAACAGATTACTTGATTTAATCATCGGATTAACAAGAACATTCAGCATGTTCTTGAAAGCTGCCTTCTGTGTTTTCCTTGCAAAGCATCAATGTTTACATCAATATTTACTAGCCAAAATGCATTGTCTATATATGTACAGTACATTGTAAGTGTACATATTTATATCCATGTTTGCTGATCCACCAATTGTGGATCCATGAAATATCATCAAATCAGCAGCAGAAATGTACCTCTAAGGCCTTCTGCACAATAGAAATAAAACAGGGACTCACTCGTCAAAAAACCCACTTTCCTTTTTCTATCAAAGAGTGTGAGATACTGTTTATGTAAGATTGGTTGCATGTAGCAGTGGTTCCCGACCTTGAGCTGGTCGACATTCTATACTATTATTATACCGTCACCAGGGGCGGATAGACAAATATTCATGGGGTGGCATGATGGTGGCAGGAGATTTTGAGGGGTGGCATCCCCTGGCAGAATGCTGATTTAATCGCAGTCAAATCAATCAATGTTAACTTGGAAAGCCACAATATTGATGTTTTAACTCAATAACATTAGGATACATTATTGTGGCACAACAGTAAATCCTTAAATATAAATATATAAGGTGGCAGACATAATTTAATGAATTTTAACTGAACAATAACTGAATGAGTTTGTTTCACTCTTAGACCTGTAGGGGTACCAAATCTATGCAGACTGCTGCAATAAATACATTAATTAACTGTCTCATCGATGTTTGTCTGAATTAACATGATAATATTAACAATCATATTATTCCTATCAGCTGTCAATCATTGTTATGATTCACATAAACGTGTATTCACAGGGCCGTGGGAAGTAGGGGTCCTGAGGGTGCTGCAGCACCCCCTGATAGAGGACAGGGAATCTGCACGTCCACAACATTAAATGGACATATAATACAAAAAACAACAACATTGATGGAACAACATTCATAATTAAGTAAAGATAACACCCTTTTCACCCCGGTTAAATTTCCCAGAGAGAGAGAGAGAGAGAGAGAGAGAGAGAGAGAGAGAGAGAGAGAGAGAGAGAGAGAGAGAGAGAGAGAGAGAGAGAGAGAGAGAGAGAGAGAGCGAGCGAGCACCGGTACCGGCGGGGATTGTTGTTAGCTTCTGTTGCGCTAAGGGATAAAATAAGCTGTTTCTACAATAATGAGGAGGGAAAGTTGTCTCCTGTCAGACTGAGAGGCTCAGTGAGGTAAAAGACTCTTAAGTGTTTAGATAGTTCACTTTAGTCTAAGTTATCTCAGTGGGTCTCAAATGTTTTGATCACAATTTATGTAAACAAATATTTCCAAGGCACTCCTTTATAATTATTGGGATAAATAAAAACAGGTTTGAAATCATTCCAATGTATACTATAGGAAAGTAAACCAAAAATATTGTTTAAAACTGGAGAGATTTAAAAATATGCATAAATAAATGTTACGGTAAAATAAGATATAAATGAACAACACAAATTAAATAAGTTACATGTATTTGTTATTGGCTATGGTAGGTTATTGGTTATGTTCACATACTTATTTGATTATTAAAATATAAACCGATCTTTTCCATATGGGTGTTTAGAGTTGTACCCCTTAGATCTAGTCTCTGGTAATTCAGCTCAAAGTGCACCAGATTGAAGCATTTTACTTTAAAATGTTAAAACAAATCTTCCCGGGGGGGGCATACCCCCGGGCCCCCCTAGAGGATGTGATCCCCACAGCACCCCCCAACATGTTCCCACGGCTATGTGTATTCAGCTAAAACATAGACATCGCTACACATCGTCTTATTTGACTCTCTCAGAACTTAAAACTGTTTTTTGGGGGCAGACCCCCACAAAGAAAAAAAATATATACACACATACAAGGTCATCATCTTAACAGTTGTGTATGCTCATCTGTGAGCAGAGCATCAAGTTGGCATGCCTATAACTTGCCCCTTGCCCTTATTCCACCTAGCTTAGCACTTTCTACTTGTGTTGTTATTTTGTTTTACTTGCTTGTAAGCGCTTTGAGCACCAGGAAAAGCGCTTTATAAATGTAATGAATTATTATTATAACAGCTGAATGCGGCGATTACCATGTTGTTCAGCAAAACGCCTCACGAACGTATTAAGATCTACAGCTTTAGTGCGTTTTGATTCAATGCAGGCAAACTTGACAGTCTCTTCTCTGTCATTGTAGACCGCAAATACCTCATTCCTTCCGTCTATTTGGGTCCGAACGCTCTTGTTTTTTGCCGTCCCGTTCAAATGAAATCGCCATCAATCATATTTCTAAGCTCGCGCCAGGGTTACAAGACTCAAGACATTAGAGATTTTCTCTCATAAATGTCCGATGACGAGCCACAACTTTTCTTTCATAACAAAGCTGCCAACTGGGGTGGCAGCTGGGGTGGTAGTAGACTATGCATCATTTCTGTATTTGCTGGTGTTTGCTGCTTATGTATGCGTTTTCGGCCTTGTAGTGCATTTGCACATGTCCCCCCCCTCCGTATGATAGGGCCACACTGCAGCAGGATCTACACCCAAAAGGCGTTTCTTTGCTGGTTAAATCGTGGAGCCTGCTCATTGTAATAAAGAAAGAACACGTTCCTTCTGATGGTAATGTTTGGATCCTCTGGATGTCTGAGGGTTTGCACCATTATGCCTACACGGTATCCAGCAGGCCTTCTCATGTAGAGCAGTCCACAGAGCACTAAGAAGTTGAAAACGTCTGGACTTATAAAAACGAGCGAGTCCATGATGAAGGAAACCATCAGCAGTGCTGCCCCAATAACTAAGACTAATGTGTGGTTAATGCACAGGCCAACAAATTGCATCAAGGAAAGAGCGACTGCAATCCCTGATTTGGCCACTGAAAATGTTACTGAAGCAGCTCCCATCAGCTCGGGGCCAACGGCAACTATCCTTCGCCTTGCTCCTGAACATGTTGATGAAAATCCTTTCAGTACCTTGGGCGCAGCAGCGACTATCCATCTATATGCCACGGAATAAATAGATGAAAAAACATTAGGACTAACACCTACTATTCTGTATACAGTTGTAGATCCTACCAACGGCGTAAAACTACCAGAAATTCTTCTTCGAGCTAAAGGAATAATGACTGCAATCCCTAAAAGAGTAACTCCTCCTATCACATATCTATTTCCAATCATGTATGTGATGTGAGCTCTCAGCTGTTCAAGTAGAGGTAGTCCACCTCCATTTGGGGTCTGAGGTGGCTGAGGCATCCAATGAAGCCTGAGCAACCTGACAGCCTCACTGTGATGAACCTGTTGTGTTCCCTGACCGCCCTGGACACAAGGGAGGAAAGTGCTAATGGGAGCATTTCTCCAGACTTGTGTGAAAGGCCAGTTGTTGTGTCTGGTGGGGACACGGGATTATGCAGGAGATAATCACTTCGATGCTTTTAGAATCAGATATAACAATAATATATCCCTTTTCGTTTCACACATGTACAATGGTGTTACATGAGGGGATATTATACATTGCACATGGTGGTGTTAACTTACAGTCTTCATTGTGTGGTGGTCAGTGGTGGAAAGTAACTAAGTACATTCACTCAAGTATTTTACTTGAGTATTTTTTTTTACGTGTGTACTTTACTTCAGTGCTTTCATTTTATGCTACTTTATACTTAACCTCACCTCAACCCAAACCACATGCCTGAAGTTCACATGAGGTCAGACTGCAGTTTAATGCCACTCATAAAACATTCCCCTGATCTGAGGAACACAGCTTAGTGAGGAATCTAATGCTTTTAGTTTAATTTGCTGGAATCATAGACTGTATGCATAAAGGGTGGTATATGAATGGGTTAAGAGGCAACGCTGCTACTCTGTGGTTAATGCGGGATATGGCATGCAGACAGATATGGTGTCAGATGATATGAATGCCAATCCTCTGTTTAACAATTCTGTGCTTTGTTTTCTTACAGGTAACAGGGGATTTGAACCTTTTCTGTTTTACCGTAGATGGTTTGTACCTAACATGTTGAGTACATAGTGCACAATCTCAAACTCATACAATACAAATAGAATATAATTCCTGACCTGTCCGGTGGTGATTATCAGATGTGAAGCTGCTGGGAGTTTGTTCCAAGGGTGGGGCTGAAGAGCATTTACTATACATTGGAGCACCAGAGACAATCACTCCACTTGATTTCTCTCCATGTGTCTGCACCGTGGAGTCCTTACATACAGAGTTAACAGTTTGAAGACAATGAATCCCAGATACTGTGTTACCTGACTGAAAGAAGTCATGAGGAAAAAGCATGGATTTTCAGCTTTTACTGCCTTGTGAATTCATTTTCAGGAGATATTTATTTACCACCTCAGGTCTGCAAAATATACGATTGCAGGGGGTTTTCTTATTCATTAAAGAGCTGAACAAAGACCGCAGACAAAGTGAAGTAGTCATGACCGCAGAAAGCACTGCATTTATTTGACAAAATTAGTTACTAGTTACTTTACAAATACAAATGATTAGATTAAACAAAATATGAATAAACAGTGATATATAATTAAAGGTTAAGATATCCAGCAGCAGTATATAAAGTAAACGTTGCTCCACTTTTAACAGCTGTGATGAACACATTAATGTAAACAAAATGAAAGAATCCAGTAATTCAATATAAGAATCTAAAATGGGACATTGGGCGCAGTAAGTACTTTTACTTTTGGTACTTTAACTATTTTTTGATGCCAACACGTCACAGCTTATGCTGCTTTATGCTTCTACTGCACTTTTAGTTACTAGTTAGATATAGATTATTAGATCATTCAAAACATAAATCAATCATTAAATACACTTTGACAGATATTTATGATATCCAGCAGCAGGACATCAAGTTGCTCAAATTAGCTCCACATTTACTAACTGTGATAAAACACATCAATAATCATTATAGTAACACAATGCGATTCTGAAAAGGGCCATTATGCATAAGGAGTACTTTTACTTTTGGTACTTTAAGTATATTTTGATACCAATGCTTTTGAACTTTTACTTGTAACAGAGTATTTTTACCCTGTAGTATTTCTACTTTTGCTTTAGTGGAATATCTGAGTACTTCTTACACCACTGCTACCTTGAGTGTGGAGCCGTGTGCTACGAAAGCCTGAATTTAAAACAAATATTTTACAGCTGAAGAATGTTTTCAAATGTAGAGCAGGTTGTGAGCGAGGCTCCGTTTGTAAATGAGGAAACAGTTCAGAGTGTCAGCGCTCAGAGTTTGATAAGCACTCCCTCTTCTTCCTGCTCTCAGACGCAGCCAGCTCCACTCTGTGTTTCCTGGTTCCTCCCCTTCAGATCCACACTGAGGAGGATGGGTGTAACCAACATGTGGGTAAAGAACAAGAGCTGATAGGCTCATTCACTACACACACACATGTTGTTCAGATCACAGCTCATAGTTTCAGGTTTCAGGAAGTGAAACTCAGACACTCGCTGCCACTGAGAGGTGAAATGGCGCAGAAAGGAGTTCAGCTGGACCGGGAAACCTTCTCTTGTCCGATCTGTCTGGATCTACTGAAGGATCCGGTGGCTACTCCCTGTGGACACAGCTACTGCATGAAGTGTATTAAAGGCTTCTGGGACGGAGAGGATGAGAAGGAGATCCACAGCTGCCCTCAGTGCAGGCAGAGCTTCACACCGAGGCCTGTCCTGCTGAAAAACACCATGTTAGCAGCTTTAGTGGAGGAGCTGAAGAAGACTGGACTCCAAGCTGCTCCTGCTGATCTCTGCTATGCTGGAGCTGAAGATGTGGCCTGTGATGTCTGCACTGGGAGGAAGCTGAGAGCCTGTAAGTCCTGTCTTATGTGTTCTATATCTTACTGTGAGAAACACCTCCAGCCTCATTATGAATCACCTGCCTTTGAGAAACACAAGCTGGTGGAGCCCTCCAAGAAGCTCCAGGAGAACATCTGCTCTCGTCACGACGAGGTGATGAAGCTGTTCTGCCGCACTGATCAGCAGAGTATCTGTTCTCTCTGCTCTGTGGACAAACACAAAGGCCACGACACTGTGTCAGCTGCAGCAGAGAGGACTGAGAGGCAGAGAGAGCTGGATTGGAGTCGACTAAACATCCAGCAGAGAATCCAGGACAGAGAGAAGGAGGTGAAGCTGCTTCAGCAGGAGGTGGAGGCCGTCAACGGCTCTGCTGATAAAGCAGTGGAGGACAGTGAGAAGACGTTCACTGAGCTGATCCGTCTCATGGAGGAGAGAAGCTCTGATGTGAAGCAGCAGGTCAGATCCCAGCAGAAGAGAGAAGTGAGTCGAGTCAGAGAGCTCCAGGAGAAGCTGGAGCAGGAGATCTCTGAGCTGAAGAGGAGAGACGCTGAGCTGAAGCTGCTGCTGTCTCACACAGAGGATCACAACCAGTTTCTGCTCAGCTACCCCTCACTGCCAGCCCTCAGTGAAGCTACACACTCCTCCAGCATCAACATCCGTCCTCTGAGCTACTTTGAGGACATGACGGCGTCCCTGTCAGCAGTCAGAGACAAACTACAGGACGTCCTGAGAGAGGAATGGACAAACGTCTCATCGACTGAAGTGGATGTTTTACTGTCAGCAGCAGAGCCCACCACCAGAGCTGGGTTCTTAGGATATTCACAGGAGATCACTCTGGATCCAAACACAGCATACACAGAGCTGGTATTATCTGAGGGGAGCAGAAAAGCAACACTCATGGGACAACAACAGTCTTATTCTAGTCACCCAGACAGATTCACTGGTTGGCCTCAGGTCCTGAGTAGAGAGAGTCTGACTGGACGTTGTTACTGGGAGGTGGAGTGGAGAGGGAGAAGAGTTCATGTAGCAGTCGCATACAAGAATATCAGCAGAGCAGGGGGTGGGTTTGAATATGGATTTGGATACAATGACAAATCTTGGGCGTTAATTTGTGAACAAAACAGTTATAAATTTATTTACAACAGGATCAAAACTCGCGTCTCAGGTCCTCTGTCCTCCAGAGTAGGAGTGTACCTGGATCACAGAGCAGGTATTCTGTCCTTCTACAGCGTCTCTGAAACCATGACTCTCCTCCACAGAGTCCAGACCACATTCACTCAGCCGCTACATGCTGGAGTTCAGCTTCTTTGTTATGGAACCACAGCTGAGTTTTGTAAACTGAAATAGCCTGAAGTCATTTGAGGAACTCTTCTACTTCTTAAACTCATTGCGTCCATCATTGTTGCTGAGAGCTGAGTGTTCATGTCTTCACTGCACAGAGATCAGCTGTCAATCAAACATTATGGGATGTGCTTTAACATCTTCTCACGAGTTGTTCTGTAGATGTTGGAGTTTCTTTAGGCGGCGCTCCTTCCTGTGTCTGTTTAGCCGTGGAGGCTGTCACTGCTCAGGAGGGTTTCTGTTAACCTCTACTCATATTTCTCTGCATGGAAATGTGAACTTTGCTCTAAATATTTGTTGAACATCGATATTGATGTATTTGTATGTTGTTGTTTCTCTTGTAAAGTATGAGAGAGAGAAAGCACCAGAGCTTCTTTCATTGTAGATCTTTTTATTCTAAATGTCTTTTATTGTTGACTAAGTCTCAATGTGTTGAATGCATAAAGGAAAGTTTGAAGAAGGAGATAAAACACCTTAAAAGCAAAGCTAACAGGTTGAGTTTGTAATAAATTGTGTTTCTATGTTCAAGATGTGAGATGAGTGCCACATTTACATGTCTGTAAAAAATAAAATGTTGGTTTTTTTCTTGTTAATAAAAGAGCTAAGAGGACAAAAGGGGAAATCTCAGTCTTTGTTTGTAATCTTAAAATGAATGATCTCTCCTCTCCAGTGAAGCTGCACTAAGTTGAGTTGAATTTTTAATACATGTAGTTCTTTTTTTACTGCTACGTCCCCAATAAGCTCTAGGACAAAAATGGAGACACAGCAACAAATAACATTGAGAGAGTCGGGGGGAAAGTGAACACAAGCGCATTTATTTACACCAAAGAATGGAGAGGAAGAACCGTCTATGGAAGAGGATTAGGAACATGTGGAGAAATGTGAGATCTGAACAAAAGTGATATTTTTTTTTATGTTTCAAGATTTTAGTCAGAATATTGAGAAACAAGTCAGAATTCAGAATATTTTTAATACATCTTTTTCTTAAGAACATTTATTTTCTGAAAATCTCAGAATTCAGAATAAATATATTTTATTCCTTTTTTTATGAAATTACAGAAATCTGAGATTAAAGTGAGAAACAAATCGCTTTGGTCAGAACATGTTCTTTACTCGTGAAAGTCAGAATTCTGATTAAAAAAAAAATTCTTTTACAAAAGAAATTCAGATTTTCTCAGAAATCTGACTTTTTCTTAAAATATATTTTATTTATTTTCATGAAAACCTTCAGAACTAGTTTTCATAGATCTGAGATTTAAGTAAGAATTTTGATTTATTTCTAAAAAGACAAAATCAGTTTTGGTCAGGTCCAAAAGATAAATCCACATGTGGTCCTAATCCTCTTCTGTATTTCAGAAAAGCAGAAAAGCATTGTTACCAGGATGAGAGAGGATGCTAGATCTGCCTGAAACGGTCTCCTGTTCAGCATCTCCTGCTTTGGCATCTTTAGAGCTTTGCAGAAATGACTTCCTCTGTGATATCTGGAGCAGAGAAATCAGTATTGGGACTGATCAAATCTTTTTTCAGCCAGCGATACCTGTCACGGGGCTTGGTGTGTTTATTTGGTTGGGGCTCGATGTCCACATAATCAGTGACTGGGCGGCCATTGGGTTCAGATAAGAGATAAGATAAGATAGTACTTTATTGATCTCAATTTGGGACATTGTTGTGTTGCAGCAGCATAAAAGACATGGTGTAGGAGCCATTTTATGGGTGTTGTTGGTGTGTCAGTTTATTTAAGTTATATGTATAGTGCAATATTATTTTTGAACACTTGGTGGCGGGGTTTAGCTGCACCGGGTGTATATAAAGAGGTCATAGGTGACAGGAGAGGGGAGGACACAGAAGGAAGAGAGCATACCGATTCCACCAGCCCGGCAGATGCTCATCACAACAACTAAAACTGTACAATTAAACCCTGGTATGTAAACCCTGAATAAACCTCATTATAAACTGCAACAAAGGACCGGAAAGTCATCTGTATGTGTCTGCGTCTGGATCACTCTTCAGCCCTTCTGTGAAGTAATGGCAAACATATATAGGACAACAGGAAATTGCCATTACACAATAACGATGAAAAAATACTAGTAATAAACAAGAAAGTAGAAAATATACATGTTGACTTTACACATTAACAATGACAAAAACAAAATATAAAGCAAGTTATTATATAAACATAAGTATATGAGGCAGGGGCGGACTGGCCATCGGGAATACCGGGAGTTTCCCCGGTGGGCCTGTGCTGTGCATGGGCCGGAGGGCCAAAACAATAAATACATTTTTTTTTTTTTTTTTTTAAATTTTAAATTTTTTTTTTTTGCCTAAATCCTACCGGCCCATATTTGTGAGTATACCGGCCACTCCCTTTTTTTTTTTGCTTAACTAAATCCTACCGGCCCACATTTGTAAGTGCCCACATTTGTAAGCGTTCCGGGCCGGCCACTCCCCATCAGGCCCGTAGCTGCTGTCACTGCGCAGTGAAAGATCAGGAGTGAGTTACTGATGGATAAACAAGCTCCAAAGCGTAAAGGAGGTGCACAAAAACTTAGGGATAAAAAAATGAAAGCACTTGAGGAAGGTTCAGCAAAATAAAAATAAATTACAGACTTTTCGTTTGGTCCTGCAGCTGGTTGTAGTTGTAGTACAACCACCACCGGAGAAGCTGATGTAACGTTAGCCGACACAGCGGCCATTCCCAGTGGCAGTGAGTCCAGCAATGAAACTGACACAGCACAGCGGCATCTAGAGCCCAGTACCAGCAGTGATATGATGGTAAGTTAATGTTATGATTGATGCTGAAAGTGAAAATCCTCATTTGGCTAATGCTAGCTTGCTTTTTAATGTAGCAGATGAGGTAATATTAGCTAGCTAGCCTATTTCTAGCTAGCTAGGCTATTGCCTACAGTACATTGTGTGTTCACAGGGACAGCTAATGCATTAGCTAGCTAGCCTATTGCCTACAGTACATTGTGTGTTCACAGGGACAGGGTAAAATTAACAACATTCACTGACCAAATTCTGGTGAAATATGCAAGCTGCTGGTAGATTTGCTTCACTCATTGACAACGGTAATCTATTTGAACATTATAGCCACTTGACTTGGGCTGGTGAATCAATGAGACTACGATGATTGCTTATACTGTCTTTTGTTTGATTAGCTTAGACGTTAGGTTACCTTATTAATACTACAAATAATAAAGGGTCCATTATTTGTCAACCTGCAACTAAAGTTACTGTCTGGTGGAAATTAGCCTGTTACTGTCTTTAAGACTTTACTTGGTTTACATACATAATAATAACATGGTGGTAACATAATAACGTAACATACTAATCAATACTAATCATTTATGTAGGCTGAAGATGATCCTGCTGCTGACACTGACAGAGTTAGTCAAGGCCAGGATGTCAGTGCCACCCCAGTTGATTATTTCACCAGGCCGATGTCAGGCACATTAGACATATTCTTCCGTTTTCACCCCCAGCAGAAGGCAGACAAGGCTGTAGTGCAGAGGGCTTTTTTTTGCAAAGACGGCACAAACAGGAAATGGCTATCATACAGTGAAGCCAGAGAAGTACTCTTCTGCTCCCTTTGTATGGCTTTTGCTAATCCTAGAGATAGCAACTCCTTCATCACTGGCATGACCAACTTCACACACATACATCAGAGAGTCGAGGAGCATGATCAGAGCCATGCTCACAGAGGTTGCGCTGAGGCATATTTCCTCAGATTCTCAAAAAACACAATTCAGGACCTTCTCATGGGACCTCAGATGTCACGTCACAGAGAGGAAGTCCGCAGGAAGCGTCAAGTGTTGGAGCGCATCATAGATGTGTTGAAGCTCATTGGTCAAAGTGGTTTGAGCTACAGGGGCACGCAGGCGGAGGCATTATATACACAAGATGATGACACCATTGATCATGGTAACTTTTTAGAGATGATTGTTTTGCTGGGAAAATATGATGTGTGTCTCAAGGAACACCTCACTCTCTGTACAGAGAGGGGTTCAGGTGGAGTGGCTGCACCCGTAGGATAGAAAAGGGGGAAGTGACGTCTGACTCAGAGGTCGCACGGCTGTGGAGAAGAACGTTCATTCAGAACCCACATTCTGTTACTGAGTTTAGGCTAGTTAGCGAGCAGGTTTATTGTTCTGGGTGCAGTCACTTTTGCCTCCACTTGCTGTTCAAATAAATGTTGAAAGAAAAAGTAAATCTGTTTACAGTTCTGTTTCATATTGGTGTTGAGAGATGTATCCATAGCTTTAGTCCCTAATTTTGCTCTCCAAATGCACCAGATTGATGCATTTAACTTCAACATTTTAAAACAAATCTTCCCGGGGGAGCTTGCCCCCGGACCCCCCTAGAGGAGGTGAGGTCCACCACCTGCCCACACCCCCTGTCAAATTGTCTCACCCACATTGAGGATGCTTCCTACCCCCATGTTTTATTCCATGCGTCAAGTCAGGCAAATTGGGTCCAAATGTTATTGCATCAATGATCTGTTAACATTAAAATCACTAAATATATGCTGTAACTATTTTGCTTAGGCAACTCAAGGGCTCAGGTAATGTGATGACTATATGAATAATGGTCCAAAATAACATAAAATGCATAGGGTTTTTTGTTAAGTAACATACTTTCGTCGCCGGCCGGCCGATACATGCCGCGCATTAAGTGGGCCTGTCTGTCAATTAATCCCCGGGCCACTTTTTCCCCCCAGTCCGCCCCTGATATGAGGGATGGATTGTTGTTGGTTGTCTTTGTCCACTTGTCCACAGGCATCTTCTTCTGCCTCTTCTTCCCTCATAGCAGTGTCACTGTCCTCTGATTCCATCGCAAAATCACGTTCTCCTTTTTGGATGGCAGCAGTGGTCGTTGGACACCGGGGATCGCCGTTCCCCCACTTTCTTTGAAGCATGATTTTTTTGAATAGTCTAATAAATATAAAATCATTGCCAGTGTTATCAGTTGCAAGTGTGTATTTGTTGTAATAATGACGAAAACACAATACATTTCACAGTAATTATAATAACAAATAAAAACGATTTCCTTAAAAAAGTATCCGTCCAGATTCAATGTTGTTTGCAGAGCCGGCCCGACCCATTAAGCGACATAATGGGCCACTAAGGGCCCCCTTGCAACAAAAAATGGAAATGTAATAATAATCTAAGTACACCGCCGTCGTGATAAGTATGTTTCATTAATTTCAATAATTGTTAATATGCCTAGATTGCCTACTCTCAAAGTCATTATATTATTGAGTCAATAATAAAATACATTAACCGTGCTTTACCTGAACCTCCCCCCCGTATCATAGGGCCACACTGCAGCAGGATCTACACCCAAAAGGCGTTTCTTTGCTGGTTAAATCGTGGAGCCTGCTCATTGTAATAAAGAAAGAACACATCCCTTCTGATGGTAATGTTTGGATCCTCTGGATGTCTGAGGGTTTGCAACATTATGCCTACACGGTATCCAGCAGGCCTTCTCATGTAGAACAGTCCACAGAGCACTAAGAAGTTGAAAACGTCTGGACTTATAAAAACGAGCGAGTACATGATGAAGGAAACAATCAGCAGTGCTGCCCCAATAACTAAGACTAATGTGTGGTTAATGCACAGGCCAACAAATTGCATCAAGGAAAGAGCGACTGCAATCCCGGATTTGGCCACTGAAAATGTTACTGAAGCAGCTCCCATCAGCTCGGGGCCAACGGCAACTATCCTTCGCCTTGCGCCTGAACATATAGATGAAAATCCTTTCAGTACCTTGGGCGCAGCAGCGACTATCCATCTATATGCCACGGAATAAATAGATGAAAAAACATTAGGACTAACACCTACTATTCTGTATACAGTTGTAGATCCTACCAACGGCGTAAAACTACCAGAAATTCTTCTTCGAGCAAAAGGAATAATGACTGCAATCCCTAAAAGAGTAACTCCTCCTATCACATATCTATTTCCAATCATGTATGTGATGTGAGCTCTCAGCTGTTCAAGTAGAGGAAGTCCACCTCCATTTGGGGTCTGAGGGGGCTGAGGCATCCAATGAAGCCTGAGCAACCTGACAGCCTCACTGTGATGAACCTGTTGTGTTCCCTGACCACCCTGGACACAAGGGAGGAAAGTGCTAATGGGAGCATTTCTCCAGACTTGTGTGAAAGGCCAGTTGTTGTGTCTGTGACAACAGCAAGTCCGGGAAACTGGAGCAACCTCCTCCAACGCCTCTCCTGAGCTTTCTCCTCTTCTTAATTCATGATGCTCAGGTATTTGCTGGTTGAACGGGGTGACTGTGGGAGGACGAGGGTCCAGAACATCCTTCACTCCCTTTGTGACAGTGCCCACAACATAACCAAGACAAAGGAACACCATGGCTATCACGGGTTATTTGTCTAAGTTTTGAATATGGAATCAAATTAATTAATTATTGTCTCTCTGGAGGATTTTACCGACCGACTGCAGTGTCTATCTTCAAAAGTGTCTCACTGAACACAAATGTTCTAATAGTAGAAGCAAGTAGATCCCTATGACGTCATCGTTCTTCCATCGCATAGCTGACGTCACGGTCCTATGACGTCAGTGCGTCGCTGCTGGCGTAAACAACTCTACAGCTTTGTGTCAAGACTATAGTTTATTGATTTTAAGAGATGATGCCTCTGAGACCGCTAATCTTCTTGGCGTCCACACAAGTAAAAGGCATGGCATGATTAAATACAAGCATATCATATAACGCTAAAATAGTACATTCTGAAACGTTAGATGTTTATTTTCAAACAATATTCATTATCATTTGAGCATTACATTCTTGGCTTCTTCCAAGAAGGATCAGAAGGCTACCATTGTCATAGTTCATTATGCTTCATCTGTTCGTGTTGTATTTGTTCCTGGTTCACATTATTTACAGAGCTTGGAGCCTGACAGGACAGTCGTGTGATGTATTGCGTGAATGTGGTGATCCCAAACCCATCCAGTCTCAAAGTAAGGCAACAGTTCTATGCATTTCAAAAACAAACTAGTACAGGTGTTGAAGGGTTCTGATGTTTTCTGATTAGAAAAGTGGACGGCTGATGCAAAGTCTGGATCAATGTGAACAAAGCTCGGCCCGGATTAAGTGCTGATAAGGCAAACAACATTTTGTGAGTATAAATAAGCAGATCTATTCCGAGGAACACAACATTAGTACATCTGAATAAGGGACGTTAGGTGTGAAGAGTTCACTTCTTGTATTTTCCCAGGAGTTCTCGGGCAATAATCATCCTCTGGATTTGAGCTGTGCCCTCGTAGATCTGCAAAGGAAATAAAATAACATTTAGAAAAGTTATTCTAACGACCTCAGCCATTAGCAAATAGGTGCACAACATCCAGGGCTTGAAATGTTTTATAAACGACCCAAAATACAATTTAACCCATTCCAAAGTTGAGTGTGTGAACAATAGTTATTTTGAATGGAGGCTTTACCAGAGGTCATTAAAACAAGTTTGTTGTTACACTTCTGCACCTCTTGCAGTATCAACTACATTTACAATAGGGATGGGTACCGAGCCCCGTATTAAAGTGGCCCCGGGGCTGAATTATTAAAGACCGTGGTACCGTTAAGCTCCGACGTTATCGGTACTGGAGACATGTAAAACATATATGTCATATGTATTATTGCTACAAACATTATATTGCAGTTTTAGTTTCGCCAACTCCATTTCTAATACGCAATAAGACTACAAAATGTTTCCATGATTATTTTCGATCTTTCCAATCCAGACGAGAGATCTCTCTCGTGCAATAAGAGTTTAGCATGTAAGGGCGGTAACACAAGCAATTTGTCTAAACATCTTGCAAAAGACATTCAGACATTCAGACGGAGGAATGCACCGGGTTCGACTGTCTCTCTAGTAGCTCTGTAGCCCCATCCACGAGTAACGTTTCCACGTCAGGTATGTATCCTGAATCTTCCTCCAGAAGAACCGTTAGGCCTTTGGCAGCATACCTGTCTGCCATAAGAGTACCGTTAAAGGACCGGATCGATAAAAGTAGTAGTACCGTTAAAACCTTAACGGTACCCATCCCTAATTTACAATGAATAGTCTTCTTTTCTAGATGTCCTTAGGTGCAATCCAGAGTTCCCGTTAGAATATTTTTTCGCCGGTCAACATGTCCGTTAAAGTTTAAATCTTCCGGACAAAATGAGAAAAGTGCCGGTCAAAGAACTTCTTTGTTATTTATTGTGCTTTAAAACAAATTGATATGATTCAATATTAAACTAATTATAGTAGATTAACTACATTATTCAAAAGTGAACAGTAACTTACAATAACACGGGAATAATAAACGAAGCGCTCTCCCTCTCCTGACAGCCCGTCAGTATCATGCAGCTCGCGGATCAGTGAGTGACCCGACAGTAAAACTAAACATATCTATAACTAGTTTAGGTAGATTGAGAGGTAATTAAAATAGCTACGTGTGATATTCTAACCTGAAGAGTGTGTTTTGTCCGCTCACCGCTGCATGTGATCATGCAGAGCTGCGTGTCGACTCGTCAGCAGCAGCTGATCTCTCTCTCTCCCGTCAGATTAGACTCGCGTTTATGTCCATATCGATCAGATCCAGCTAGTTCTAGCTAATGATAGCTACCTGCTTATTAAAAGACACCTAAACAATAAGTGTCGCTATGCAACCGGGTGAGGCCACAAAGTATAGCGCAGCATTATGCATTACCAACAGATCAACGCACAATCAACCCATCCAGGACATCTATTTCTCCACATTAAGTGTTAGACATTAGAATTGACTATTCTTGTCTGTCACATACTCTTCTTGTCTGTCACATACTCTTCTTGTCTGTCACATACTCTTCTTGTCTGTCACATACTCTTCTTGTCTGTCACATACTCTTCTTGTCTGTCACATACTCTTCTTGTCTGTCACATACTCTTCTTGTCTGTCACATACTCTTCTTGTCTGTCACATACTCTTCTTGTCTGTCACATAAGTGGCGCTAATTGCGCAACTGATGCGTTATTGCGCTAAACGGAAATTATTTTTGAACGGACACTTTGACCGGAGAGATTTAGATTTGCCGGTCTTCAGCATATTTGACCGGTCGTAGTCCGGTAATTACCGGCTAACGGGAACTCTGGTGCAATCCCTGAAACATCAGCACCCACCTGGTAGATCTTGGCGTCTCTCATCAGCTTCTCCACGGGGTATTCGCTGTTGAAGCCGTTTCCTCCGAACACCTGCACGGCGTCAGAGGCCACCTGGTTGGCGATGTCTCCGGCGAATGCCTTGGCGATGGAGGCGTAGTACGTGTTCCTGCGGCCCTGGTCCACTTCCCAGGCCGAGCGCTGGTACGCCATCCGGGCCAACTCCACCTTCATGGCCATCTCAGCCAGGATGAAGGACACGGCCTGGTGCTGTTGGACAGGAGGAGACAGAGGGGCCTGTTAGTCCTCTACTCACCTTTTAACACTATACCTGAAACGAAAGCTAAAACAAGCAGCGAAAAATGTAATAAAAAATGATACCCTATAAGAAAATCATTTCAACTGAAACGAAATGATCAGATTCAAAACTAGTAAAAATGAAATTAAAAAAGCTATTTGATTTTTTAGCTTAAATATATTAGTACAGTATAACTTTCTGTGAATTTCAATAACATTGATCCCAAGAAACGGTACAAACAAGACACTCCAGGAGATGGCGCTATGCTTCGTTTATCAAAGTTAATCCCTGCTGTTTTTCATATGCAATCTAGTCTCCTGGAATTCAATGACAGGAGCAAGATGTATTTATTTATTCTTTCAGCACTCTTCAGTAAATTCTGTAATCCATTGAACTACAAATGGGATGTATCAGCGTTATAAGCCTGTGATGGAACGTGTGGTTTTCTGCTGATGAATGAAATGAAGAGAACCAACCTCAGCAATAACTTTTCCGAAGGTCTTCCTCTCCATTGCGTAGTTGGTTGCTTCATCAAGCGCCCTCTGTGCCAGACCTGTGGCTCCTGCTGCCACCTGCAAAGCAATAGTTACATTAGCATCACAGATACATGTCTTCAGTGATAAATAAACATTAGCACGAACCGTTTGGTATCCAATTGTTTGCATGTAGCAATATCATATCAGATATGAGATGTAAAAAGAGACATTTATACATGGTGCTACAAATGTCAAGTTCAGTTACAGTTAGGAGACTTACCGGTGGCCTTGTGTTGTCGAAGGCCCCCATGGCAATTTTGAATCCGGACCCCTCTCCGATCAGGACGTTCTCCTTCGGTATCCTCACATCCTCAAAAGTGATGCCTCTGGTATCGGAGCACCTCTGGCCCATGTTTATCTCCTACAAGCACAAAACAGACGAAAGCCCCGTTATCTTGTGGTGTGCATATCACAGTGAGAAACACCGGGAGGATGGGACCACTCTGACTGGATAGCAGATGTTTTCCTATCAATTCAAATCTAATGTTATTTTATACAAATACACAACATTAGTCTGGAGTTCATAAGGAGCTCACAAGGAGACAAATAATAAGTCTCAAAGCAGAGGGACATTTAGCAAGATTCTGTCTCTAGAAAGAACGTTAAATGTACAGGTGAATTATACACATTTAGGGGATTTTAAACAATAACATTCAAAATAATTCCTTTGGCGTCTTGGGGAGAGGTGACTTTTCCCAGGTAAATTGTAAAAATGGCATCGGTGTATATTCTGCTACTTCCTAAAATGTACTATCACAGCTTTTGGAGCACACATGCAATGTTGCAAAGTACCATTACTACATTTAGCTATGGATAAAACGACATTCCTAGAACAATTGAGCCTCATCTTACCTTCCGTCCTACTATAATTCCAGGAGTGTCAGCCTCCACAATGAAGCCAGTGAAAGCCTTGCTGGTAGGACATTTAGGATCTGGGTTAGACCGGGCCAGGAGGAAGTACCTAGGAGGATAAGAGACGTAGAGAAGTAAAAAAAAAAAAAACTTAGAGCAACATGTGTATGTGTATTTATGAGTTTTATGGATATACGTACATATGCATATCAGTTGACAGGTTATTAGGTACACCTAGCTTAAACTAAAGCAGTCTAATACAAAGTCCTTCAATAAAGCTTCCTTTAACCAAAGTTATCATGTTCAGACTTCGTTGCAACACAAACTAGGAATGTCAGTCAATTAAAAAAATGGTTGTATCTGTGCCTGCCCCACACACACACACACACACACACACACACACACACACACACACACACACACACACACACACACACACACACACACACACACACACACACACACACACACACACACACACACACACACACACACACACACACACACACACACACACACACACACACACACACACACACACACACACACACCACACACACACACACACACACACACACACACACACACACACACACAAACAGTACATACCAGTTTGCTTTCCCGCCATTGGTGATCCACATCTTCTGCCCGTTAACAACGTACTCGTCTCCCACCTTCGTAGCACGGGTCTTGAGGCTGGCCACATCAGAGCCGGCGCCGGGCTCCGTCACACAGTACGCCTGCAGAAAACACCCAGCAGTCAGTTAACCCCGTCAGATCTGAGGCAGGAAAGAGCTATACCTGTTTTCACGTTGTGTTATTTGTGATCTTTGCATTAATACAAATAACACAGTGAATGATTTACATAGGGCAGTGGCTATTCATTTGTTCTGTCATTTACATCCTTGGATGAAGAATTATTTACACATAAACAGACTATTTTTTGAATATGTGTGCCATCAACATCAACAAGCCTGACTACGCCGGTGTTATTTCTCATACTTACACACATGAGAGGCTCCTCCATCATCCTACCCAGGTATTTACTCTTCTGCGCTTCATTGCCGGCTAGAATAACAGGCATTTGCTGTGAGAGAGAAACAGATGATTAAACGTTGGATTTGCAAATCAGTTTTGAAAAATGACCATCGTAGTGGACTATATTTTTGTGATTTGATTTCAAATAAACAGGAAAAACGACTACTTACTCCCAGAGAGTTTGCTTCGATAGCGGTCTGTATGCCTGTGCAGCCATAAGCCAACTCCTCTGTGATGAGGCAGTTGTCAAAGATGGTCAAGCCCATTCCACCTGATTACAAAGGGACACACATAGTAAGGTGTGTCAAGGTGTTTTTACACAGGCATTAATAAACCTTCAATTCATTTTCAATTAGCAACCATTTAAACATACTTAAACTGAGACGCTATTCTTTATTTGTGTGTGGGTATTCAGGCCATCACCTTCAGACTAAATTAATCTGAGACAAGATGTGCCAGGGTATACGTGGCCTACCACACAGGATAATGTTGTGAAAATAAATAACATACCATACTCCTGTGGAATGTGGCCGTTAATTAAACCGAGTTCCCATGCTTTCTTGATGATGGGCACAGGATACTGCAAAACAGGACATTGAAGAGTTATCCAATCTTTTTAGAAAATAACATGATCACCACTCTCAGGGGACATTCACGTTGCACCAGCACAAAACAAATCTTTGAAGGATAAATAATAGACCTCTAACAAGGCAAACGCAAATCGATGTATTCGCCACATGATAAGGATCGGTGCAAATATTTAAAGATTTTAATGCACATAAGCTACAGTGTAGAAATGGCATAAGATAAGGGGTTCTTCCTTAGCCAATAAACTCCATAAACCGACAAACAATCTGAACCGTAAACAAACAACAACATTGAATAAGATTATAATCTATTATTTGCATGTATTATACTCACTTCACCACTCCTGTCATACTCCGCTGCAGCAGGGACGATCTCTTCACGAGCAAACTTCCTCGCCACCTGTTGGAACTCTTTCTGTTGCTCAGACAGCTCTGTGGGTCAAAGCAGCAACACACAAAATCAAAAACTGGTCATGAATGATAGCGTGACAGGTTTTAATCATCTATTCTACTTCCTTCTCACCAAATGAGAAGCCGAGGGATGTGTTGTTAGATGCAGCAGCACTGGCAGCAGCAGCGGAGTTCTGCAGCCGGATCCCCGACCGCACGCTGGCTTTGAGAAACTGTGGATGGAAAGGAGGGGAAATCAGCAACAAACTCCACCTCCACACCTCTAACGTTTTCATGAAGAATTTAGTCGCATATTAGCATTTTCCTCTCTATGTATTTACCATTGGCAAAGAGTACAAGCTACCTTATGAATGTTATATAGTCTCTTTTAAAAAAAAATGATATACTCTACTACTTTTTTTTTACCATGGTTTACTTATCTGCTATGTGTTGTTTTTTAAATTAATAATAAAGTGTGCATACTTAGTTACTTTTCATTTATTCACTTTATCTGCACTATATTTCTGCTGTTGTAATGTACCCCCCCCCCCCCCCCCGCTGTGGGACAAATAAAGGAATTCTGATTCAGAGCTAACTAAGCTACTTGAAAGTATTCACCTCACAAAGTTTGATAGAGATCACTGAAATTAATTTAGTTCTGAAGTGAAGGCATACATAGAATCATTAAAGACTTTTCTAACGTATTGGGTCCAACACTTTTATAAATATGCAGCACAATAAAAACCGATACGCTCATTGCCCAATTGTTTTTCACATCAAGCCATGAGGAAATGACCAACATATGCCCTTGTTTTCATTACAACACAACAGCCCAGATCACAATGTTTCTGGCTATATTGCTGTAAGAAATGTAGGTTTACATGCCAGAATGTTTAGTTTGATTGTAGGACACATACGTAACATTTGATGGAAAGTACCATATCCCTTGACTATATCCTTTTTAAATGTGGTCAATGTATAATGTTTTAATCATGTACTAATATTAAAAAGAAAAGTCCTTGTATGTTAAAGAACTGTCTGAAAGAATCGGATACTGATATCCATTACTTGAGTTTTGTTCAACGACCTTCGCTGTGTTTCAAAGATGACCAGCTAGCTCATCATTTGTGCAGAAAGACTTTGCTCATTATGTTTAGCGTTATCTTATGGTCATTGTTTTGACAATGACGTTGTTTTGTAACGTCTGTTTTAAAATGTATTAGAACTGTTGACGCTGTTAGCTAACGTTAGCCGTTGACGTCGTTTAACTTTCCTCTGATTTAAACATTAGGACAATAAGACAGCAAGCTGTGTGCATCAAATGAACATAACTAAAACTTTTAAAATATGCTGCTGAATTCAAGCTAATTTAAAGACACGTACCTTGTTGAGCAGCATTGTTATGTGTCTTGATAGCACCGACTGCACGTATAACTAGACTCAGACTGAACACCACAACCTTTGTCCCACATATATGACAACCAATCACAGCCGCGGGATTAGTCACGTGTCTTTACCGGAAAATGACTTTTCCCCCAGTTCCTTACCTAACTTTCAACTTTTACACCCATAGGTATGGAAAATGTTTGGTAACATTGTGGTAATGACAGCTTGTATTTGTTCTTTCACGCTTTTTATTGTTACACATGGACACAGTAAAACTAAGACTGCGTGATGTAACCCACCCCGGTATTAGGAGTAGTATCCAGGGGAGATAATTACGTATGTTGTCGTTGACTTTATTTTCCCCTTTACTTATTCAAGAACATATATGATCATATATTTTTTTTGTATACTAAAATTGACATCAGAGGTAGACTTATAAATACAAAAGTACAAAAAAAACACATCAAGTTTTGATTGATTCATACTGTTTTTGATAGTGCTACTATTAAGTTTCGATTCAGCCCATTTCTTTCTTATGTTGAAAGGGGCTATATAACCAAACATGTTGGGGACTAGCAACCCTCTACCCAAGCCACATCCCAACAAACAGTGGGACTCCCACCCAGATAAATACTTTTCCATTGATTTGTCTTGGCATTTCACTAGTGTAGAGCACATAATATCATGAAGTCATTACCCAACAGTCACATATATATACAGGGTTGGGTTGTAACGGAATACATGTAACGGCGTTACGTAATCAGAATACAAAAATTAAGTAACTGTATTCAGCTCGCGTTACATTTGAAAAACGAGTAATCTGATTACAGTTACTTTCGTAAACCTGAAGTGAATACATTTTGGATTACTTGTTGGAATTATTAGTGGAAAGATTTCCTCACAACATGTAATATTCATTACTAAAGGTACAGCCGAATCATCAAAGCCCACAAAACCTATTACCGCCGCAGATGGACCAAAAAAGCGTTTGAAAAAAAATCGCTGGTCCGCTCAGTGAAACAATAACAGCGAAACATGGAGGAACAAAAGTCTGCGTTTAAATCGCGTGTGTGTGGTTAAAACACATCAGCCTGCGGTCGCTCTTTCTTTAGCCTTACTAATGATTATTCCTGAAGGTAAACACAGTGAAGGCGGTGCGTGAAAGGCACTGCGCGCTCCTCTTCTCAGAGGCTGAGTTAACCCTCCCGCTGCCTCCTGGTGCTGCAGAGATTTCATGAAGTGAAGGAGGTTTTCCTTCTATAAAACAGCTGCGGGCAGCAGATACTGTGAGAGTCACGGACATGAATGCATAGATCAAGGCAGACTGGTGCACACACTCTCCTGTTTTGCCAATCCGGTGCTTAAACAAATATAGCTCTACACCCCTGGCCGTAATGTCCTTAAAATGAAGTCCGAGTTTGACATTTTAATTCATGTCCTGCCAACACTGGCAGGACAGAAGGCGACACGCCCGTTCTAAGCCGTGTCCCTCACTCCTCACATCCCAAGCTGCATCCCCAAAAAGTTAATTATGTTGTTACATCGTTTCAGATGTTATGTTTCAGTTCACTCTTGATAAGCCATTAAAACAGTAAAAACACATTCAGTGTCCTTTTGCTTTTTGTGTCTCCTGTTCACCAAAACATCCATCTGTGATGGAAAAAGAAAGTAATCTGATTACATTACTTTTTTAAGACACGTAACTGTAACTGTATTCGGATTACTTTCAGAGCCATGTATTCTGTAATCAGTAACTGATTACATTTACAAAGTAACCCTCCCAACCCTGTATATATATGACGCTTATTTTGACCATGCTAACACCGCAGTAGGGCAAATTCTGAATGTAGCTGCAAATGTCCTTATACCTAACTAAACAATGATGTTATGTGCCTTTTAATAGTTCATTCATGTAGAGAGCAAAAATAGCTTTATATAATACATGAAAACATTGATGGTTAGAATTCATTTGAAGTTAGTGCAGTTTGTTTCTGTTCAGAACTATGCATCTGTTGTAATAGTTACATATTGCTTTCTAGGCAGGAAAAGCAAAACATATATATTTTTTAAACTCAAATTGTGGACACAGTAACAAGACAGTTGTGGGGCTTTTGGATTTTATTGAGGTATCAAACAGCTGAACATCTATTTGCCTTTCTTGGCCTTGATCTTCCTCAGGTAGAACTCCAGCTCCTTGCCTTCCAGGATGTAGCCGTCACACCTGCCGCACTGGCCGGGTCTGGATGCAATGCAAGCTGCAGGAGGAGAGACAACATGTCAGCTGAGGGGAACAAACGCTATCAAAACCTGTCCAACACCTGTCTATTTTATAGGGATCCAAGCTCTGTGGCATTAATACTTTGACTCGTTATCATACTATAACGTTTTATTTAAATAAGAGAAATTAAGGATTTGTTGCCAAGCGCCCATGAAAATGTAAGATCTGTAACTTCAGCACCCAGACTAGGTGATAAGTGATATCAGTGCAGGTAACGGGTCTTTCTCAGAGTCACATTATCATCACTTTCATTCAGTAGCAGAACTGGACAAAGTTATCTTCATTGAGAGACGTGCACCAGCACAGACAGAACTGTATAGAGGCGAAAGGGACATTTTCTACTATTTAGTTTTCTTGAGATCTTGGTGGCAGGGTTGGAAATTAGCCAGTGATGCGTCCATGTAATGATTTAAGGACCATCACTACAGTAGACTACAGATGTTCAGACTCACCAAGCAGTTTTCCCTGCTGGAACTGCTCCTCCAAGAGGGGGCTGATCTTGGCCGTCTTTTTGCGCTCATCGTACTTCTTCTGGGTCTTCTTGTTCAGGACATCCTCTTCCTCAGGAGTCTTAACAATGGAAAGAAAGCCCATTAGCAGGATATTAACAGAATTGCGATGCATTTCTGAAAGATGATTCTAACATGCATAAAAATGTACTACTCTATGTAATCATTACAGGGGCATCTGAAGCGCTTATGAGTCCCTGCTCATATTAATTGAAAGGGTGCTTACAGGAACTGTTAAATAAGCATTCAAATAAATAAAGACAGAAAACTAACTCATGATACTGAAGTGTTTAGGACTTTAGAAAATTACAGAGTAGGGGGTGCAGGTAACAGGTCTTTCTCAGAGTCACATTATCATCACTTTCATTCAGTAGCAGAACTGGACAAAGTTATCTTCATTGAAAGACGTGCACCCCCGAGAGTATCACAATCTGGAATTACTAGAGGTATCTTTGTGTGGCTTTAACCAAATAGATGCATTCTCTGGCCCAAGTTACACACAAGGTAATAACTGAAGTCAGTGCATGAGTTATGATTCTCTACACAAAGGGGTAGTGTAAATGTGTTTCCTTCCACTTACGAGCTTGGCTCCCTTCTTGCGTCCCAGAGGAGTGGCGAAGTGGGCCTCGTACCACTGCCTGTAGGGAAGAGAGTCCACGAGCACGATGCAGTTCTTCACCAGGGTCTTGGTTCTGACCAGCTCGTTGTTGGAGGCATTGTAGACCATATCAATGATCCTGGTCTTACGTGTGCAGCCTGTGAACACAACATAAAGAGCAGTTAGTAAAAGCTAATTACTGCTTCCTTTGGACCTGTTGTAACAACGACTAAAAAAAAACGTTGAAATGCTAGGCAGAGGAAACAGATCGTTCTCAGATGTCTTTGATATCAGCACTTGCATTCAGTAGCAGAACTGGACAAAGTTATCATCATTGTAAGATGCCTTTTGTGAAATAAAACAAACTTACACTCAGAGCCCCATGAGAAGTTACCGACATCCAGCCTCAGAGCACGGTACTTCTTGTTCCCTCCACGCACCCTCACTGTGTGGATGCGACGGGGTCCAATCTAAGAAAAACAATAAAAAAAGACAAATGTTAGTTTTGTGGTTTCCTAGGATTCAGGTTATCCATGAGTTAAGATTGTATTCTGATGTGTTGAAGCGTGTCAGAGTAACTATGACATGTCCGGGCATTGGTAAGTCAAGAACTTTGATCCAAAACGGCTCAAAAATGACAAACCTAAGGTCTCTTTTTCATCACCCACACTTCAACACTGGCATGAAAGCAAGTGATCACTGTTTACTTACTTTTGTGTTTGCTGGAGGGCGTCCAAGCTCATACTTCCTTTTCTTGTGGTAGGGCTTGCGTTTACCACCCGTCTTGCGGCGTTTATGCCAGTTATCCCTTGAGATACCTTAATAGAAAGAAACGTGGATAAAGAAACAGAGGTTAGATCACCACAACTCACAGGACCATTTCCACAGAATGATTTGCTATGCTTGAGCGTCAGTTCTCCAAGGTAAGTTTTCCTCAATTGAATTAGGATCCGCTTATGAGTTTCATCATGTTGCTCAAGCATTAAAACATTACAATTCTGCACAGGAGAAGGCATCTGTGTGTGGCAGTAACAAAATAGATATATTCTCAAGTTACACACATGAGTTATGATTCTCTACACAAAGGGGTAGTGTAAATGTGTTTCCTTCCACTTACGAGCTTGGCTCCCTTCTTGCGTCCCAGAGGAGTGTCGAAGTGGGCCTCGTACCACTGCCTGTAGGGAAGAGAGTCCACGAGCACGATGCAGATCTTCACCAGGGTCTTGGTTCTGACCAGCTCGTTGTTGGAGGCATTGTAGACCACATCAATGATCCTGGTCTTACGTGTGCAGCCTGTGTACACAACATAAAGGGCAGTTAGTAAAAGTTATTGACTGCTCCCTTTCACTTGTTAGCGAACAACAACGACTAAATAAAACTTTGAAATGCTAGGCAGAGGAAACAGATCGTTCTCAGATGTCTTTGATATCAGCACTTGCATTCAGTAGCAGAACTGGACAAAGTTATCATCATTGTAAGATGCCTTTTGTGAAATAAAACAAACTTACACTCAGAGCCCCATGAGAAGTTACCGACATCCAGCCTCCAGCCTCAGAGCACGGTACTTCTTGTTCCCACCTCACTCTGTGGGTACCTTAATAGAAAGAAACATGGATAAAGAAACAGGTTAGATCACCACAACTCACAGGACCATTTCCACAATGATTTGCTATGCTTGAGCGTCAGTTCTCCAAGGTAAGTTTTCCTCAATTGAATTAGGATCCGCTTATGAGTTTCATCATGTTGCTCAAGCATTAAAACATTACAATTCTGAAAACAGATTGACATTTGAAGCTTGTTAAATGGACTCACTCTCTTTGTGCAAAACTTTTCATTTAGAAATTAACAAGGAACACGTCCAAGTGCCATCAACTCCTGGTTAAATAAAAACAATCTGTATTCATGACTAGAAATTATACAAAGCATCTTGCTACATCCAGTTTATCCTATATTCACTTTACTGTTCTAAATTAACTTCATAAACTCATGGTTAAGCTGGATTAAAGGAGATGTATGATCAAGAAGCTTACGTTTTCTACAGTAATTCGGTCTCATAGAACTTAATAGACGTGTTACACTTTGTGCATCAATTCTATCTTTAGACATGTAATAATTATCTTAGCTAAATTTGCAATTTCAAAATCTGTTAAAAATGGTGGCCTTTCAAGAACCAGCATGTACCTCACGTGTCCAAGATACACTTCCCATTACCGTCCACGTTGATCAGATATAACAAACAAAACCTTACGTTAAATGCCCACAACTTCCTTCTCAAATAAGTATTCTTATTATTCATCGGGTTCGTTTTAGTGCAGCAGCTGGACACGATCACTGCCACCCTGCTAAGCTAACTAATGCTAGCATGCTACAGTTAATTGGCAGATAAAACCTCTTGACGCTTTTCATGAACGGCTACTACTGAAATAAGATACATAGCCCCAACAATTGAAACTACACTGCCAACAAGCAAAGCCATCTTGGAGTTGGAGCCCTCCACACATCCTTTTCAGAATACTTAACTAAAATATAAAAACTCCAATGCAGTTAAAAAATATAAAGCTGTATATGTTCAGATAACATTTAGCTTCAATGTAGCAAACCATTTTAGATAGATATCTTTGTTAAAACATCAGATGGACAAGGATTCTCCCTCCGACCAGAGCGTGGGTATTCCTTTGCCAAAACTACACAGCTCCATAAACCAACAAACTAACTGAACCGAAAACAAACTAACAAATTGAATACGATTTAAAAAAAGTAGAGCTGATACTAAAAACTAAGCTATATATGCTACATTTTAACAGGGAGATAAAAGGCACACATCACTCACAGACAAAAACAGAATAATAACATTTGTGAAGCTTTAATGTTAATAAATTAAGTCAAGCTACATTTAATGTTACACTGCCACCTATTATTTCCATATATTATATATTCATATACTCACTTCATCACCACTCATGCCATAGTCCGCTGCAGTGGAGGGGGGGGGGGGATCTCTTCACGTGCAAACTTCCTCGCGACTTGTTGGAACTCTGTCTGCTGCTCGGACAGCTCTGTGGGTCAAAGCAGCAACACCCAAAATCAGCAACTTCAATAACAACTTCAGTTATTTTTCCAAATGTGGTGAAACTGGTCATGAACGCATGATAGGTTTTAATAATACGAAATCAGCAACGCTGTTAGCTAACATTAGCCGTTGACGTAGGTTAATTTTGCTTTGATTTCAACGAACAATTTAAACATTAGGACATGAAGGCAACAAGCTGTGTGCATCAAATTAACATAGCTAAAACTTTGAAAATATGCTGCAAATGTATACACCTACCTTCCTTGTTGAGCAGCATGGTTAAGTGTCTTCTTGATACTAGCAGCACTGCAAGTATAATCAGACTGAAGACCACGTTTGTCCCAAATTTGCACCAACCAATCACAGCAGCGGGATTGATCACGTGTCGTTCCTGGGCCGTGAAGTCCCGCCCATCTACTTCCGACCCATGGGACCTTATTTCGGAAAAAATATGTATTGAAGTCAATGGGGAGAGAAAACGTATCTTTCGATCCCGTTTGAATTATGCCATGAATTACACATATGATGTTTGTCAATCTTTAAAAAAAAAAATCCATGTCAAAAAAGTCACAGTTTGTCGTAAAACTGTTGAAATATAAGAGTATGAAAAATACACAACTAGAAAGACTACAAATCTGATGTCATAATTGTTTTGCTCCACTAAATATAAGAGATAGCTAAGATAAGGTAACTTTAACAAGATGCCTGTGTGCTTAGTACCAGGTTGTTATCATACCAGCAATGGGTCTTGCTCGTTCTTTCGCTTCCCGTCTGATGAAAGGACCAGGAGTGGCTGGCTGGATCAAGTTAGCTACCTAGCTATTAGCAATCACGTTAGTTAGCATTACAGCCTTGTCATTTTTATTAGCCTTAACATGAAGTAACATTAAGTAACCCAAAATGTTAAACAGTAAGAGTAGTAGTCATATTTCGTGAACTCTTTGAAGAGTACTGTCACACCAGTGTGATCATTCATTCTATAATACACTGTTTAAGCCCGGATGCCACGGGGGAGAAAGGCTAACGCTAACGCTACATTAGCATTGGCGATCTATTCTACTTCATGCTATCTGCACAAATGGTTAACATTGAACATTAAAAAGATCAGGCAGTTCAGGGAGAATCGAAGGCAGGCAGGCAGTTTATTTTTTATTTGTACTTCTTATCTTTTAAATTGACAAACATCACATGTGTAATTCGTGGCACAATTCAAACGGGATCGAAAGATAACTTTTCTCTCGCCATTGACTTCAATACATAATTTTTCCAAAATAAGGTCCCATGGAGGTCCCCCAGAAAGGGAAGGACTTCTCCTCTCTATTATACTGTTTATCATCAATATATTATGGGTCTCAGTCAGATACAAAACATGTCTCTGAAGTGTTTGGCTCCAAATACCAAACAGATCATTGTAGCATCCCATAATCCCCTCTGTTTCAAAAGTGCTGATTCTCTGTCTGTTACTTTAGATGAAAATAAGGAGCCCCTCCCCACGCCCCTCTGAGAGATATTTGGTTAAAAAGAACACAATGGTGCTCTAGGAGGAGATTCAGGTGATAAGGGGGGGTGGGAGGGGTTACCTTGGTTGGTGATTGGCTAATGGTTACACAAGCCAAACAATCGTTATGACATCACAAAGTGTCCAAAATCAGATCAGCTCATTTTCAGACAGGTTTTTATATACAGTGGGGCAAAAAAGTATTTAGTCAGCCACCAATTGTGCAAGTTCTCCCACTTAAAAAGATGAGAGACAGAATGGGGGGAAAGAATCCAGGAAATCACATTGTAGGATTTTTAATGAATGAATTGGTAAATTCCTCGGTAAAATAAGTATTTGGTCACCTACAAACAAACAAGATTTCTGGCTCTCACAGACCTGTAACTTCTTCTTTAAGAGCCTCCTCTGTCCTCCACTAGTTAACTGTATTAATGGCACTTGTTTGAACTCGTTATCAGTATAAAAGACACCTGTCCACAACCTCAAACAGTCACACTCCAAACTCCACTATGGCCAAGACCAAAGAGCTGTCAAAGGACACCAGAAACAAAATTGTAGACCTGCACCAGGCCAGAGTCCTGCACGGGTCTGATTTTCAAGACCCGCTCCCGCCCCGCACCCGCGACGTGCAATACCGAACCCGCCCCGCTACCCGCACATATTGCCAATTAGTTCCGCAACCCGACCCGACCCGTCGGCACAAGATCCGCAGCCCGACCCGAACCCGCATAGCCTATATATGAGCAGTGAAAACGTGCAACTATTAACAGACGCAGTTGCATATTTGTCTCAAAAAGCGTGGGATGTTGGTTATTTTCTCCATCTAGGATGACACCAAAAGCCTCCCAGACGTTGGATTTCGCTCTTGAGGAAGTGTTATTGAAAATGCTGTATTCTCCGCTAGAGAGCTTCACCTCAGCCATTTCGAATGTGGCGCGCTCAGAAGCAGATTGATGCGCTGCAGAGGTTATGATTATGCGCGGTCCCGCGGGGGAGAGGTCTGAGGATTTAAACATTAAACTAAATTATCATTATTTTAATATATTTATTATGCAATACCCGCGACCCGACCCGCATCATCTTTGCTTTACCCAGAACCGAACCCGGAAAAAAGCGTTTGAAAAAATACCACCCGCGAATCACCTTTTTTGCGGGTCACCCATCGGGTACCCGCGGGTACCCGATCCGATGCAGGACTCTGCACCAGGCTGGGAAGACTGAATCTGCAATAGGTAAGCAGCTTGGTGTGAATAAATCAACTGTGGGAGCAATTATTAGAAAATGGAAGACATACAAGACCACTGATAATCTCGCTCGATATGGGGCTCCACGCAAGATCTCACCCCGTGGGGTCAAAATGATCACAAGAACGGTGAGCAAAAATCCCAGAACCACACGGGGGGACCGTCAATGACCTGCAGAGAGCTGTGACCAAAGTAACAAAGGCTACCATCAGTAACACACTACGCCGCCAGGGACTCAAATCCTGCAGTGCCAGACGTGTCCCCCTGCTTAAGCCAGTACATGTCCAGGCCCGTCTGAAGTTTGCAAGAGAGCATTTAGATGATCCAGAAGAGGATTGGGAGAATGTCATATGGTCAGATGAAACCAAAATAGAACTTTTTGGTAAAAACTCAACTAAACATGTTTGGAGGAGAAAGAATGCTGAGTTGCATCCAAAGAACACCATACCTACTGTGAAACATGGGGGTGGAAACATCATGCTTTGGGGCTGTTTTTCTGCAAAGGGATCAGGACGACTGATCCGTGTAAAGGAAAGAATGAATGGGGCCATGTATCGTGAGATTTTGAGTGACAACCTCCTTCCATCAGCAAGGGCATTGAAGATGAAACGTGGCTGGGTCTTTCAGCATGACAATGATCCCAAACACACCGCCCGGGCAACGAAGGAGTGGCTTCGTAAGAAGCATTTCAAGGTCCTGGAGTGGCCTAGCCAGTCTCCAGATCTCAACCCCATAGAAAATCTTTGGAGGGAGTTGAAAGTCCGTGTTGCCCAGCGACAGCCCCAAAACATCACTGCTCTAGAGGAGATCTAGCAGAGTGACGTCTCGTTTAGTATCCATCACAATCTGAATTAAAGTCCGTTTGATATTCATGTGGCAGAAGCTGTGAATACGCTAACGCTACAACACATTGAGGCCACAGGCTGAACACGTTGAGGCCACAGGCTGAACACGTTGAGGCCACAGGCTGAACACGCGCGCCAGACATACACACCTGTCGCTGCTGTGTGGAGGAGATTTCGCAACGGAGGAGTCCCGCGGCTGAAGGCCGCCATCCGCTGGGGAGACCTGCACAGCTGTTTTCTGCTTCTGCCGGTGCGGAGGCCTGATCGGGGGATATCGCGGAGAAACCGGAGTGTTGCCACACTGCTGGTTGCCTATTCCTTGCTGCTGTCCGTGGTTTTGTTTCGGGAACTTCGTGGATGCTGTTGTGCTGAACTGGGAAAATGGCAAATGTCGTGTTTCTGCTGTGCCTTTTTTTGACTGTGCTGGACAATGAGAAGATCGGTAGTCATCCTGAAAAATCTGCTGGATTCGGGTCTGTTCTGTCGCCGGCAGTGGACATCCCCTGTACAGGTTCGGATGGGTTGCACAAACATTTGCTGGTTGCACTGTCGTGGACATTCATCTCGTCAAATGTCTGTCTTTCTCACTTGCCTGCCACGATGGTCCTTCAGAATTGTTTTTTAAACTCTAATCTCACTTTCGCGAATTTTTCTGGTGACTCTAAAACAGTTGACAATGTTTGTGTGTTGATTAAGAGGAAAAGGTGCTTGGTATTTTTATTGTTGTTGCTATCGGGGAATGTACAGCCAAATCCGGGTCCACCTAGTACTTTTAGTCAAATAGCTACTCCTGCTGATTTTATTTCTAGATCGGGGTTAGGTTTAATTCATTTAAATGTGCGTAGTCTGTTACCTAAATTAGATTTTGTCCGTATTTGGGCGAGTTCAACTGATGCTGATGTCATTGTCTTATCAGAAACGTGGCTTGATAAATCCATCCTGGCCTCTGACATTTACATAAATGGTTACAATGTATATCGCACTGACCGTCCTAAAAAAGGTGGTGGCGTTGCCATTTATGTGAAAAATAAGTTTTGTGTAACAAATATGGTTTCCAAATTGGTTAGTAAACAACTGGAATTTTTAGCTGTGAATGTCGAAGTCACAAAGGGTCAACAGGTCATGGTGGTGGGTTGCTACAGACCCCCCTCAGCTGTCAAGGACTCCTTATCTTCACTGGCAAAACTGTTATCTCAACTTTCCTACAAGGAAATAGTGCTGCTTGGTGATTTTAATTGGGTCTGGTTAACTTCTGTGTCAGAGGACTTTAAAAACCTGTGTACCTCTTTGAACATTACTCAGATTGTAGACAGTCCTACTCGCCCAAACATTAAGTCCCCAAATAAATCCTCCTTAATTGATCTCATTTTAACAAATGTGCCACATAAATACTCATCTGTGGGAGTATTTGCTAATGATGTGAGTGACCACTGTGTTGTAGCCACAATTAGGGACACTAAGATCCAAAAAGTGAAACCACGCATTATCACAAGGAGAGATAAAAAACACTTTGTGGAGCAGGGTTTTTTACACGATCTGTTTGATTTTGATTGGGGTAAGATCAATCTGTGTGCGGATGTAGAAACTGCATGGTCTTATTTTTATCTTGGTTTTATGAAAATTATAGATAAACATGCACCTCTGCGTAAATTCAGAGTGAAGGGTCGAGACAATCCCTGGTTTTCCGCTGAACTGTCCAGTCTACTTCATGAGAGAAACAATGCCTGGGCTAAGGCTAGGAAATCAGGCTCAGAGGTAGAATGGCTACGCTTTAGGCAGCTAAGAAATAGCTTCACATCACAAATAAAAAGTGCTAAATCAAAGTACTATCTGTCAGTTACCACAGAAAATCTGAATAATCCTAGGAAATTTTGGAAAGCCATAAAATCGATTTCCACTGGTGATATTCCAAATGAGCTACCTCCATGCCTTACCACAGAATCTGGCATTATATCAGACAGGGCTACTATGCTCAATTGTTTTAATAAGCATTTTGTGTCTTGTGGCTCTCTGTTTGATTCTGTCACTGACTGTGCTTCTGCTTCTGTGAACGCTCCAATCCTTGAACAATGTGGTCTGGAAAACCCTTTCAGTTTTACCCCTTTTACTGTTGGTGTTGTCCATGATGTTAGATCCTAGGAAACCGGCTGGCCCGGACAACCTAGAACCTTTCTTTTTAAAGATAGCTGTAGATTTTATTGCTCCACCGCTTACTTCTCTTTTTAACCTCTCCCTTAGCACAAATACAATTCCTAAAGTATGGAAGTCAGCTTATGTCTTGCCTTTACTGAAAGGAGGGGAGGCAACTATTTTAAATAACTATAGGCCAATCTCGAAATTGTCAGTTCTGGCTAAAGTGCTTGAACGACTTGTGAGTGAGCAAGTAAAGGACTTTTTATGTATAAATGATATCCTGTCTAAACATCAGTCAGGCTTCAGAGAGCAACATAGCACCATCACTGCCACAATGAAAGTTGTAAATGACATCACTAGTTTTTTAGATAATAAGCAGAGTTGTGCAGCTCTGTTTATTGATCTCTCTAAAGCGTTTGACACCGTTGATCATCGCATTTTAAAACAGAGGCTACTCAGCATTGGCTTGTCCAGCCTTGCAGTGGGGTGGTTTGTGAACTACCTCTCTGAAAGGTCCCAATGTGTACACTTTGATGGGCTCACTTCTGAGTGGTTGAGCATTTCTAATGGTGTACCTCAGGGTTCTGTTCTAGGTCCACTTTTATTCTCCATTTATATTAATAGCTTGGGTGATAATGTGGAGGAAGCTACCTTACATTTTTATGCGGATGATACTGTGATGTATTGTGCAGGTACCTCAGTTAAGGAGGCTGTTGTTAAATTACAGACTGTTTTTAACACTGTTCAGACTCAGCTCTCAGCGCTTAAGCTTCTTTTAAATGTGGATAAAACCAAGTTAATGCTCTTTTCAAAAGCTAAAAAGTCACCAGAGCCTGTTTTAGATATTGTAACCATGCAAGGAAAAAAACTTGAAGTGGTAACTGTTATGGAAATAATTGTCATAGACGCCAAGATGT
Organism: Gymnodraco acuticeps; assembly: GCF_902827175.1. NCBI lineage: Eukaryota > Metazoa > Chordata > Actinopteri > Perciformes > Bathydraconidae > Gymnodraco > Gymnodraco acuticeps. The sequence continues at coordinate 1,093,595 of NW_022992289.1, forward strand.
GACATACAGGACAAACCTTGATGTCTGTTTACCTCCTTTAAGGACACAGGCTGCTTAGCCAATAATGTTATTGTTCCCATTCTGTGACCGGTCAATACTGGGTCACAGATGGTCTGTGTTGTGGGTACACTGGGACACTTCCTTCTCTGTATTTGTGGACTCCAAGGTGAAATCTTCGAGGTCATAAGTGTCCGATGCAAGTAGCTCAGTGTTCCCACACTGTTTAGGCTATCTTCTCAAATATGTTGTTTACTCTCTGCGAAACCAGTTAGATGGGCTGGCAAGAGAGAGGCTCTCCAGAATTGACGTGGCAACTCTACCGTGAAGTCAGAACCTCTGACTCTTGGACTTGTGATGTGAATCCTCCGGCCGTAACTCCAAATAAACCATCATGTGTTTGACATCAAAGCTACTGCTCCTACCGTGTCTCCTTCCTGAGTCGGTGACTCCCACTGCATAGCTACACAGAAGTTTCCTCTACAGTAACCTCTTACAAATACCTTGGTATCTGGCTTGATGACTGTCTTTCTTTTAAACTGCATGTAAATAACCTGCTTAAAAAACTGAGGGTTAGGCTAGGTTTTTTTTTTTTATAGAAACAAGTCCTGTTTCTCTCTTGAGGCCAGGAAAAGGCTAGTCACTGTGACCTTTTTACCTGTGCTGGACTATGGTGATCTATTTTATATGAATGCGCCGGCCAATTACCTCACCAAGATAGATGCCGCCTATCATAGTGCACTAAGGTTTGTGACAGACTGTAAGACTTTGACTCATCATTGTACCCTGTATACAAGGGCAGGGTTGCTTTCATTTACTGTACGGCGGCTAAATCACTGGTATCTTTTTATTTATAAAGCAATGTTAGGGAAACTTCCGTCTTACATCTGTTCCCTGATCTCACAGCGTATTGTAAATGGCTACTGCCTGAGATCTAAAGCTGTGGTTGTATTACATGTGCCAACTGCTAGGACTGTATTAGGAAATACAGCTTTTAGATGCGCAGCGCCGCTAGCATGGAACAGTCTACAAAAGGAATGGAAGCTAAGCAGTTTGATTCCAATTCATGTTTTTAAAGCTAGGATAGACGCTATACAATCAGAAAATATTGGTGTCTGTAAATGCTACTAGTATACAAACTGTAGTATCATATAATGTCCTTTGTTTTCTGTCATGTTTGTATTAATGTTTGGAACTAATTGAAGCAGGTCACCATTGTAAAAGAGGTCTATGATCTCAATGGGTTTTATCTGTATAAATAAAGGTTTTGAATTGAATTGAATTGAATCTGCATGGAGGAATGGGCCAAAATACCAGCAACAGTGTGTGAAAACCTTGTGAAGACTTACAGAAAACGTTTGACCTCTGTCATTGCCAACAAAGGGTATATAACAAAGTATTGAGATTAACTTTTGTTATTGACCAAATACTGATTTTCCACCATAATTTGCAAATAAATTCTTTAAAAATCAGACAATGGGATTTTCTGGATTTTTTTTCTCATTTTGTCTCTCATAGTTGAGGTATACCTAGGATGGAAATTACAGGCCTCTCTCATCTTTTGAAGTGGGAGAACTTGCACAATTGGTGGCTGACTAAATATTTGTTTGCCCCACTGTAAATGGATCAGGACAAAAATTGAGCGAATCTTTTTTCCTGAAACTTTCAGAGTCTCTTTACACAGAGGGGACACATGTTTAAGTATAAAATACATGAAAAAGTGGATTTTGCATAATAGGTGACCTTTAACCTCTTTATATCCATAGTTGTGGAAAATGTTTGGAAGCATCGTGGTAATGACAGCTTGTATTTGTCATTTCACTCTTTTTATTGTTACAGATGGACACAGTAAAACTAAGACTGCATGTGTAACCCACCCTAGAATTACAGGGGGCAAATTATGTACGTTGTCATGTCGGGGACTTTTGTGAACATCATATATTTTGTATACAAAAAGTTGACATCATGTGTAGACTTATAAACTAATGAAAAATGATGTAAAAAAAATAATACAACAAAAATAAAACATGTTAAATACAGTTTCATATTTCAGATTAAATATTTGTTAAAGGTCCCATGTCATGCTTTTCCGGTTAGTACCCGTCCCCTTGTGTTTAGGTTTTTATGCATGTAAACGGTGTGCAGAGTCAAAACCCTCAAAGTACACCCTGTAGCGAGCCACGTTCTAAAACAGAAAATACCTCCCCAAAACGCCTCGTTGGAGATACGTCATTGTCCATTTGATTCTTCCGGTACGCATGATGTCAACCGTACCCGGAACGAAATGGACCAATCCGTGGAGCCGTTACGTCCGCGGAGCCGTTACGTTAAGCCCCCGCTGATTGGTCCAAATTGACCAATCCACGGACTTCCTCACACACACACAGTGCAAGCAGCTCTGCTGATTTCTCCTCCCTGGCTGCAGGCTGATAACAGACAGGCGGGATCGCGGCGAAATTCTCTCTGCAGTGCAGACCCATTCTCACAGCGTTTATCAAACTTTTTCTTACTCAATATCAAGCCACACTTATTGTTTTTACTTCGGCTGTGACTTTGTGTGTGCTCAGGATGAGTTTGGCTGTGTTTCGCTGTGTATCGCTAAACAAGGAAAAAACACCTCCACGGAGCTCAGCGCGATTCACAACGTCCCGACCAATCAGAGCACACTGTGCTCACAGGGAGGGTGGGGGCTGGAGCTATTGGAGCTACAACGAGCCGTTAAAGGCAGAGAGTGAAGTTCAGTGAATACACGTAGTTTACAGAGATGCTGTTTGAGAAACCAATGTGAGTTTGGAAAATTGCACAATATAAATCTACTCTAGTAGACCTCAACAATGCAATTATGATCAGTGGAAATGGCCATGACATGTGACCTTTAAATACACAATTAGTTTTGATTGCCTTTTTATTAATAATGTTTTTAAAAAGTGCTACTTTATTTTTGGTAAAACATTTCAAAAGTAGTTTTGGATTCAGCCCATTTCTTTTATGAGTATGACATTTTCCTAAAAATGAAATTAACTGCTCTGCTTCCATACTATCACCCTTGAATTGTGTAACAATCTCTTTATCCTGGAGTTTTATTGTTTGTTCCGTTTTTCTTTTTGTTTAATATTTTACCTCAATACCAAAACATGTCAGGGACTTTAACTAGCCACCCTCTCCCAAAGCCACACATTTTCCATAGATTTTTCTTGGCATTTCACTTGTATTCATAGGCGTAACCTCAGGGCCGCCCCTTGCCAACTTGGGGCCCCAAGCGACATTGTGAGATGAGGCCCCCCCCCCAACCGACAGGAGTGAAAAAAATGTTTGCAAATATAATTCCTGTTTATTATTATTATCAACAGTTACTTTTTTATACAGTGAGGTAAATGTGCATGTATGTCGTTCAGTATGCGTTTACAGGTGAATACGTCTGCATTTCCTGCCAAATACTAGCCTCAAAAAGATTAAAATATAATGAATGCAAATAAACTACTTCTACTAATAATGATAATCATAATCAATTTAATAATATAAATACTATATTGTTTTATTATAATATAGTTGTAATATAGTCAAGACAAAACATGTTTATGACATGCTCAAAAACTGATATTTCTTAAATCTGTATTCAAATGTAGTTCCCTCTGTCAGCAATGTATCAACAACTACACACACATCAGTATTTCTCTGTGTTGTAGTTGACATGATGATGACTGCAGGAGTTATTCATTAAAAAATGAATAAAAGGGTACAAAATGCTCCATGTTTTTTAGGCTGTAAACTTGAACTGTTATGTAAGCCAACTAAACAGACAGTTTATCACTCTTCCTCCTGTATACATTAGCAGATCAAAGGCATCACATACTTGAATGGTAAATAAAGAATGCTGGAAATAACTGCATCTCCATTAGCCTGTATGCTCTGCAGAGACCTTCTTCATGTCATGAATTGCAGCTGATGTGTTAATATGGCAATTGCCAATTTGACTTATACAACATTCGCAAGTTGTACATTTGACTCATAGAATAACCCACCTTCGAGTGATGCTCTAGTTTCTTCATGTTTTGTTTTTTGCGCCGGACTGAAACTGTCTTTTCACCGACATCTCTTCACCTGCACTAGTGGCCGTATCAAAGCCGTGATTGGTCAGATGTCGATTCATTGCAACGGTGTCGGGTTACAGACGTTCTCCCCTTGTCACCTCTCACTCTCACTCTCGTGGGGGGTGCGCGGAGAACTGAGCGGAGAACTGCGCACAGCAGCTGAGGCCCTCTGGGCGGGGCCCCCTGCGCAAGACGGGGCCCCATGCAGCCTGCGTGATTGGCCTGTAGGGAGGGGCGGCCCTGCGTAACCTCCACATAATATCATGAAGTCATGTATCATTGTAAAGCTTAAACCATAACCTGCCAGTCATATTGTCATGACACTGATTTTTACCTCCAACACTGCAGTTGGGCAAATTCTGGATGCGACTGCAAAGGCTTTTTTAACTAACTTTATAATGTAGTGATGTGCCATTCATATAGAGAACAAAAAGAGTGTTATAAATTATTAGACCTACATGAATAATTACAAGTATGGTGAGAATGAATTTAAGTTTGCGCAGTTAGTTCAGAACTATGCATTTGTTGTTATAATTGCAGCCGTAACTGGCTTTCTAGGCAGCAAAAGAACCTTTGCAAATCTTAAAGAAATCAAAAATAGTGATGAACCTGTGAGATAATTATCGCCCCCTTCCAGTATAAAAACTGCAGAGGCCTCTATTCAGTAGCAAGGGTTATGCATATTGTTAAAATAAGTTAAATGGTCTAACATTTTCTCAAAAAATAAAAAACATGTGTACCAGAACTTAGTTCTTTCTTCTTAGCTTTTCCAATAATCATTTTAGGACCCCTAGATGTATCATAGTGGTTACCTGTGCATTATTTAAGGAGATGATAAAATAAAATAAAAAGTACCTTAACTCTTGCTGTAATTTCCATTTAATTTCATTCACTTAGAAAACTTGCACAAGAATAAACTATTTAACCTAACCTAGCAACCTTTTAGATGAACCTGACTTATCTATAGGGAGTTCCTAACACAGTGGAGTAATACATAAATGCCAGGTTCTTTCAGAGTTGACCAAAAAAAGGGTAGTGAATGAGGTAGTTGACATGATACACTTCAGTTGAGAAATTGGTTTGAGTTTAGTATGCGACCACCATATTTAAATGTTTAGCCATTTTGATATTTGCAGCTGATATTTTGTTTACACGTTCTACTAAAAATTCCCTACAAAATGCCATGATTTTGAACCGTGAAGATTTACTTTGTTGTACATTAATTTGTCAAGTACTCAAATTCATGAACAACTACGTTTAATGACATATCGATTTCATAGAACACATTTATTACTAGTTTTGTAATTAACTGCACTGAAAAATGTACAATAACTTGTTTACATTTACTGGGCTTGTAAGCGTACTGTTCATAGGTCCAATTTAGGCCCTCTATATATTAAAAGTTTTAGCTTGTACTGTCCGCTGAGCGTGATTGCCCTATCGGGAATGCTTATTTCGCTGTACTCTAGTGACAATGAATCTAATCAAGATTTGAAAACTTCCGCCATTGTTATGCATTTCAGCTTCCAGTAGTCTACTATGAAACCCTGCAGCCTTCTAGTCCAACGTGAGGTTTTTAACCCACAATCCCTATTGACATGAAATACTGTTCGAGAGAAAACACTAATTGGTTTGCCTGATAAACCAACAAGCTCTTATGTAAACCTTCAATGTTTATATTGGAATCACAAAAGAAAAATGCCTTAATTGGGATCAATTAGGTACTTCTTGTCTTATGTGTCCTCGAACCATGTTTATCAGATGAATACATTTGACAGTTTTAGTTTCAACCCGTGGCACAGGCCATAGATTTCTGGGTGAAGCAGGTCCAACGAAACCTATGGCTGCCTGTGGCCAAGATGACAAATTCAATGCAGTTTTCTATCAGTAGTAAAACAAAGAACCAGTAACGAGACAGACAGTTGTGGGGCTTTTGGATTTTATTGACGTATCAAACAGCTGAACATCTATTTGCCTTTCTTGGCCTTGATCTTCCTCAGGTAGAACTCCAGCTCCTTGCCTTCCAGGATGTAGCCGTCACACCTGCCGCACTGGCCGGGTCTGGATGCAATGCAAGCTGCAGGAGGAGAGACAACATGTCAGCTGAGGGGAACAAACGCTATCAAAACCTGTCCAACACCTGTCTATTTTATAGGGATCCAAGCTCTGTGGCATTAATACTTTGACTCTCTGTATCATACTAAGATAAATTAAGGATTTGTTAATAAACGCCAATGAAAATGTAAGATCTGTAACTTCAGCACCCAGACTAGGTGATAAGTGATATCAGTGCAGGTAACAGGTCTTTCTCAGAGTCACATTATCATCACTTTCATTCAGTAGCAGAACTGGACAAAGTTATCTTCATTGAGAGACGTGCACCAGGACAGACAGAACTGTATAGAGGCGTAAAGGACATTTTGTCTGATTTTGTTTTCTTGAGATCTTGGTGGTAATTTAAGTATTAGTTTTTCTTCAAAGACTACTTTATATGCTGCCTCTGGAATAGGTTGAATATAGCCTCAAACCTAGTGCAGATTATTCCCAAAATGATAAATTGGAGATATCCTGCTGTAAATTTAGATTCTCAATTCGTCATCCTTGAAAGTATATTTGCATTTCCCATATTTCATTTGAAATGTTCTTCAAATGAAAAATATCTTGAACTCTAACAAATAACCCCTTTGACAATATGACATTAGAGATGTGTCTTTTAGTAGTGGGATTAACTAGCATCAGATTTTGAGGCTAGAAGTATATTAATACCAAAAGTGCACATTTCCTTAAACTACTAGGTGAAGTGCTTCCACATAAATTAACCAGTGATGCAGTCCATGTAATGATTTAAGGACCATCACTACAGTAGACTACAGATGTTCAGACTCACCAAGCAGTTTTCCCTGCTGGAACTGCTCCTCCAAGAGGGGGCTGATCTTGGCCGTCTTTTTGCGCTCATCGTACTTCTTCTGGGTCCTCTTTGACCTCTTCTTGTTCAGGACATCCTCTTCCTCAGGAGTCTGAACAATGGACAGAAAGCCCATTAGCAGGATATTAACAGAACTGCAGTGCATTTCTGAAAGATGATTCTAACATGCATAAAAATGTACTACTCATTACAGGGGAATCTGAAGCGCTTATGAGTCCTACAGGAACTGTTAAATAAGCAATAAATAATCTAAACAGAAAGGTTTCCGTCTGTTTAGGACTTTAGGAGCAAGGGGGTGCAGGTAACAGGTCTTTCTCAGAGTCACATTATCATCACTTTCATTCAGTAGCAGAACTGGACAAAGTTATCTTCATTGAAAGACGTGCACCCCCGAGAGTATCACGATCTGGAATTACTAGAGAAGGTATCTAAAGCCAGTTGAGTAGCACTTGAAATGTTTTGGCTCTATGAAACCTGATGTACTTAGATGATTCTGTTTTCTTCAAGGTTGTGTCTTCCTGGTCGAATGTACTTATTGTAAGTCGCTTTGGATAAAAGCGTCAGCAAAATGCAATGTATCTTTGTGTGGCTTTAACCAAATAGAAGCATTCTCTGGCCCAAGTTACACACAAGGTAATAACTGAAGTCAGTGCATGAGTTATGATTCTCTACACAGAGCAAGGTGTATGGCAAATGTGTTTCCTTCCACTTACGAGCTTGGCTCCCTTCTTGCGTCCCAGAGGAGTGGCGAAGTGGGCCTCGTACCACTGCCTGTAGGGAAGAGAGTCCACGAGCACGATGCAGTTCTTCACCAGGGTCTTGGTTCTGACCAGCTCGTTGTTGGAGGCATTGTAGACCACATCAATGATCCTGGTCTTACGTGTGCAGCCTGTGAACACAACATAAAGAGCAGTTAGTAAAAGCTAATTACTGCTTCATTTGGACCTGTTGTAACGACGACTAAAAAAAACGTTGAAATGCTAGGCAGAGGAAACAGATCGTTCTCAGATGTCTTTGATATCAGCACTTGCATTCAGTAGCAGAACTGGACAAAGTTATCATCATTGTAAGATGCCTTTTGTGAAATAAAACAAACTTACACTCAGAGCCCCATGAGAAGTTACCGACATCCAGCCTCAGAGCACGGTACTTCTTGTTCCCTCCACGCACCCTCACTGTGTGGATGCGACGGGGTCCAATCTAAGAAAAACAATAAAAGACAAATGTTAGTTGTGGTTTCCTAGGATTCAGGTTATCCATGAGTTAAGATTGTATTCTGATGTGTTGAAGCGTGTCAGAGTAACTATGACATGTCCTGGCATTGGTAAGTCAAGAACTTTGATCCAAAACGGCTCAAAAATGACAAACCTAAGGTCTCTTTTTCATCACCCACACTTCAACACTGGCCTGAAAGCAAGTGATCACTGTTTACTCACTTTTGTGTTTGCTGGAGGGCGTCCAAGCTCATACTTCCTTTTCTTGTGGTAGGGCTTGCGTTTACCGCCCGTCTTGCGGCGTTTATGCCAGTTATCCCTTGAGATACCTTAATAGAAAGAAACATGGATAAAGAAACAGAGGTTAGATCACCACAACTCACAGGACCATTTCCACAGAATGATTTGCTATGCTTGAGCGTCAGTTCTCCAAGGTAAGTTTTCCTCAATTGAATTTGGATCCGCTTATGAGTTTCATCATGTTGCTCAAGCATTAAAACATTACAATTCTGCAAACAGATTGACATTTGAAGCTTGTTAAATGGACTTGCTCCCTTAGTGCAAATAGTAACACCACAAGTGCTATCAACTGGTAAAATAAATACAATCTGTATTCATGACTAGAAATTATACAAAGCACTTTTCTACATCCAGTGTATCCTCTATTCACTTTACTGTTTTAAATTAACTTCACAAGCTCATGGTCAAGCTGGATTAAAGGAAATGTATGATCAAGAAGCTTACGTATAGTAGAGTAATTCTGCCTCAGAACTTAACAGACATGTAATAATTATCTTAGCTAAATGTGGTAGCAATTTCCAAATCTGCTAAACATTGTGGCCTTTCAAGAACCAGCATGTACCTCACGTGTCAAAGATACACTTCCTATTGCCGTTCACGTTGATCAGACATAACAAACAAAACCTTGTGTTAAATACACACAACTTCCTTCTCAAATAAGCATACTTATTATTCGTTGTTTTAGTGCAGCAGCGTGTCAGGATCACTGCCACCCTGCTAAGCTAACTACTACTAGCATGCTACAGTTAATTCGCCACTCTATTGGCAGTTAAAACGTCTCAACGCTTTTCATGAACGGCTAACAGTTCAGTTCTAACATCTGAATACTACTACAATAAGATAAATAGCACAAACTATCAATAGTGTGTCATTTTCAAACACATTCAGCACCAGAAGCTAAATACACTGCCAACAAGGCGGCCATCTTGGAGCCCTTCACACAGCCCTTTCAGAATACTTAAATTAAATAAAACAACTCGAATGCAGTCAACAAAGATCCAGCTGCATATGTTCAGATAACATTTAGCTGCAATATAGCAAACCATTTTAGATAGATATCTTGGTTAAAACATCAGATGGACAAGGATTCTCCCTCCGACCAGAGCATGAAAACACGTACCCATTCTCAGGCGCCGGCTAGAAAGAGGAATCGCAAAGGATCATGGGCAGGTTTGAAGCCACGTGAGCTCGCGATAATTTGCGAGATCTTCATATGGGCGAGGTTTTGTTGTCCACAGAGTATCATCGCGGGTGTTAATGTTATTGCGGGTTAATGAGCAATTACAGCGATGGAAATGGCTGGAAAAGTAGCACCACTGTCATTCATACTTTTTTACAATGAAAAATAATGCATTCAAAATCCAATTTAAGTAAGAGTACAAAAGTAAAAGCAGAGGTGGTTGAAGTTTCAGATGTTGTACTTCAGTTAAAATAGAAGTACCAGAGTGAAGGAACACTTTGTTACAAAAGTAAAAGTGGAAACGTATTAACATCAACATATACTTAAAGTAGCAAAAGTAAAAGTACTCATTATGCAGATTGGTCCATATCAGAATAAAAATAAAGGTGCAGCTATTTTTGAATACCCTGTAAACTGCAGAGTAACTTGTGAATTTAATCCAGGTGTAGATAAGGTATTATTCAAGTGTTGATCCCCATTATTATTAATTCAAATATGTAAAGTAACTATAGGTACAAAATAAACGTAGTAGAGTAAAAGTACGATAGTGGTGTAGTACAAAGCAGCAACAATTTGATATTCAATCAAAGTACAAGTCCCTCAAAATTGTACTTAAATACAATACTTGAGTCAAGTAGTGACTTTACACCACTGGGTAAAATACTAATAAAATGAAAATAACTTTTTTTACTTTACAGATAAGAACTTTATTATAACTGAACAACTGAAGGATATTTTATGAGCTCTGAATGGTTCAAAATGTTAAACCAGTTTACTGAGAGCTGTAGAATTGTGGCTGGTGTGAGGAATGTGTGGTTAGGGGTATTGCCAAATATCTGGAACAAACCATGACATGCCTGCAGGTCCGCTGCAACTTTGACTCCTTTTAAATCCAGGCTGAAGACCTTTCTTTTTGCCACTGCTTTTAATTGAACTATTCACATCTCACACTGCACTGTAACTTTTATACATGTATTTCTATCTTTGCTTTTTGATGTTTATAATGGTTTTACGCTGCACTATTTGATCTTAAAGTTTTTTTCTAAAGCACTTTCAATTGCCTTGTGTTGCAAGATGCTTTATAAATAGCCTTGTCTTGGTGTCTGAGGAATGAGACACACACCTGTATGCTGCAGGTGAACAGAGACAAACCAGGACACCGTTTGCCATTCTTAATCACAGCGGAGTGACAAACGGACCTTCAGACCAAACAACTTCCTCTGAGTTCTCCACACACTGAAGGTGAGTCTGACCCTAAGCAGCACTTCAAGTGAATTTAAGTGAAGTCAGTAGAGGAGGAAGGGGAGCAATGACTGACTGTTCTCCCTGTCTGCTGTGTTTTTAGCTTTACTCAGAGACAACATGTCTTCCAGACCAGAGGAGGATCTCTGCTGTCCGCTCTGTCATGACGTCTTTAGTTCCTGTTGTTCTGTCATGCAACCACAGCTTCTGTAACGGCTGTCTGAAGAGCTGGTGGACGAAGAAACAACTCCACGACTGTCCAGTTTGTAAGAGAAGATCTTCAAAGGAGTTTCCTCGTAAACCTGGTGTTGAAAAGCCTGTGTGAGTGTTTCTTACATGAGAGAGATCAGAGCGCTTCAGAGGCTCTGCACTCTGCACTCTGAAGAACTCCAACTCTTCTGTCTGGACCATCAGCAGCCAGTGTGTCACATCTGCAGAGAATCAGAAACACACAACAAGCACAGTTTCATACCCATCAATGAGGCTGCAGGTTCTCAGAGAGGAGCTCCAGACATCTCTGAATCCTTTAAAGGAGAAGTTAGAGTATTTTAAAGAAGTTAAAGTGAAGTTTGATCAAACAGCAGGACACCTGAAGGTCCAGGCTCAGCGCACAGAGCTGCAGATCAACAAGCAGTTTCAGAAGCTTCACCAGTTTCTAGAAGAGGAAGAGGAGGCCAGGATGGCTGCACTGAGGGAGGAAGAGGAGGATGATGATGGAGGAGAAGATGGAGGCTGTGAGCGAGATAGCAGCTCTTTCACACACAGTGGCCGTTTCTCAATCTCGAGGATACTGGCTTCCAAGCCAATATTTCAAGGATGCTACGTCATCAAGTGGCGCAGCAGGACCGTTCCAATGTCCAGCATACTTGGAATTCCACCGAGGCCGCGTCCTTAGTTTGGGGGAAATGTCGAGGCTGCACATGGGTAGACTTCGCGTCCTTAAAATCCCCACAATGCTTTGCGCACGGACCAATTTCAAAAACCCTTGCGGAGAATGGCTGAACTGACGCAGCACACATTTAAATGTAAGTATGTAGTGGCGTAGAACATGTGTTGGTAAATGTGTTACTTTGTTACATTTGTTATCACCAAAAATGTGTTCCGTGAAAGTAAAGCAAGTTCATAATTAGATATTTTGGTGATAACAAACAAATGTAACAAAGTAACATATTTACCAACACATGTTCTACGCCACGACATACTTACATTTAAATGTGTGCTGCGTCGGTTCAGCAATTCTCCGCAAGGGTTGTTGAAATTGGTCCGTGCGCAAAGCATTGTGGGGATTTTAAGGACGCGAAGTCTACCCATGTGTAGCCTCGAAATTTCCCCCAAACCAAGGACGCCGCCTAGGTGGAATTCCAAGTATGCTGGAGATTGGAACGGCGGCACTCGATGACGTAGCATCCTTGAAATATTGGCTTGGAAACCAGTATCCTTGAGATTGAGAAACGGCCACGGCCACAGTCAGAGCCACAGAGGAGGAGCTGAGAGCTGAAGACGTCTCCTTCCTGCACAACTGCAAGGCTGCAGTGGAGAGGCTGCAGCGCCCCCTGCTGGAGGATCTGCCCTCAGGAGCTCTGAAAGACCAGGCCAAACACCTGGGCAACCTCAGCTTCAACATCTGGAGCAAGATGAAGGTGTCCTACTCTCCTCTCATCCTGGACCCAAACACTGCTGATCCAAACCTCTTCCTGTCTGAAGGTCTGACCTCTGTGAGACGAGGAGAGTATCAGAAACGTCCTGAAAACCCAGAGAGGTTTGATAACTTCTGCTGCGTCCTGGGCTCTGAGGGCTTCGACTCAGGGACTCACAGCCGGGACGTCCAGGTTGGAGACAGCACATACTGGTTACTGGGTGTGTTAGCAGAGTCTGCCCAAAAGAAGGGAGACATATGGTCTGGATTATGGAGAATACATGTCTGCGATGGTGAATACTAAGCTCTGCACACTCCTCTCAGAGTGCAGAAGAAGCCCCGGAGGGTCAGAGTGAATCTGGACTGGAACAGAGGAGAGTTGTTGTTCTCTGATCCTGATACTAGCACACACATACACACCTTCACACACACTTTCACTGAGCGGATGGTTCCATACATTGACATTGGTGTGAAGTGAAGATATTACCAGTGAAGGTGTGTGACAGTGGAATAACGCAGCTGCTGCAGAGGATGGTTATATCTATGATGGTGTTTCACTGAATTGAACCCCTGGAGCTGCACCTGTCTCAATTCTTGTTACTTAGTTTTACAATATCCTTTTTGTTTTGAATTGTCAATCTTTATGAACCTAAAATACATGCATTTAGCTGATTTTCGTCCAAGGGAAAACGTGGGTGCAACAACAAATTGTAAGAGTCATGCATTTATTCATTAAAATATGGTGTTTCATTTAGAGGCAATAAGGGGATGAGTTTTCTTCATATGTCAAATGATTTCACTCGGTGTCAGAACGTAATGCTGGGTTGGTTTAACCTTTTCTGTTTTATTGCTACCGTGTCATTTGAACCCTTTCACGCATAGAGGTCACAGTGGAAAAGGTGTTTTCTTGTGCATGTTTTTTTTTGCATAGTTGCACCATCAGCCACTACATGGCCCTATTGCATCATCCCATACACTGCCACTCAGTGCCAAGCCAGTGCATGATAAATGTCTAAACCAAGATGAACGACAGAAAGCCACATGGACCAAGTCACCTGCTGATATCCTGCCAATCCTTTCATGGAAAGCGCTCCCTGCAGGTATAAAACATTTGGTGACATCAACAACTAAGGAATCATATAATTCATAAATTGTCAAAGTATTTATTTTATGTTTACAGGAAATCATGATTATTTGCCTGTCCACTAAAGTGGACGTCATGCATCACTGCTATATTTCAACTAAACTTCATACTGTTACTGCTACTGTTCTTCTTGAAAATACTTAATTTGTAATATCTTTTTGGGCCTTAAATTAAATATACTTAAGTTATTATAATGCAATTTTAAGTTTGCACATCTTTATTTATCATTTCCCCAAATTTTCAGTTTAGACTTTAACGCCTACTGTCCACCTGATTTGACATATAAAAGATTTTTTTCCTAAATTTGAAAAAACTAGATATAAAAAAACTAAAGTTGAAATCTTGTTTTTAATGCCCCGAGAGCAACAAAAACACTCGGTAAAAAAATCCTGAGTGAGGCTTTCATAATTCATGCATGAAAGGATTGTTGTTCATTTTTTATTTGATGGGTTCCAAAATAAAATTAAAAAAATGTATCCAATTGAATGTTTGAGCAACCATTCATTTATCAGCTACAAACAAATACATGTTGAATTCTAGTTCAGATTAAAAAGTTTCCAAACGTGAAAATCCATAACTAAATAACTCAAATATTTGCATTTTAGACACATGAAATAAAATACAAATAAACAGAGTTATTGGGATTACTTTATTAAAAATAATATAAATATAGTATTCAGGTGTTGAGGCTTGAAGGTGAGGGTTGAGATTGGTCCAGTACTGATCTTATGGCCCTTAGCAAACATCCATCTTCATCCGATTGTTCTTGTTTCAACATCTTGCTATATATAAATAGGAACACATCATTTTTGATACGTGTAAACTACTGTTATGTAATTGCAAGAACTACAGAATAATACAACTATGACGTCAGTCAAGATAATCGATTGACTGCGGGGGTAAAAGGCATTATTTTCCGCTTTACTTTTGTATAAATAGGCATCCAAAATGTGTAGAACTGGAAGCAGCAGCAACAACAAAAACTGTGAGCTCTGAAAATGCAAATATTCTCATCATATCCTTAAATTAATCCTGTTTCAGTTGCAGAACAATACTCATCCAAACGTTGCACTCATATAACTTTTCAAGCCCGCCACAACCTCGTGTAGCAACTTCAAACACATCCATTCATTTAATGTTTAATTCAAGAAATAATAAAGTCATTTCATGTTTCCATAGAGTTCTTTATTATATACAGCTATGATTAATTGGCAGTTGTGTCGATATGTGGATACAATTGGCGAGATTTTTCTTCATTCATCAGTGATTTGAAAAGTGTTTGTTCGGGTAAGCAGCAGGAGACGATCACTCTTCCCAGGGGCTCATGTCGGTGTCGATGGCCACGCAGTTATAAGCAGCGTAACGCAGCTTCTCCTCACAAACCTTTGCACTGCAGGCACAACAACAGCACAGAAAAAGGATGGGATTGAAAAAAGGAACGTTAGTGTCAATACAAATACGTTTTCATTCATAAAAGCTCAGACCAGTTCCACAAAACACAGATTAAACTAACTTTAAGGGATTCACTAAGTATAAGACAAAGAGTAAGAGAAAACCTTTGAATGCACAAGTTAACATTTGAAGGAAACCCCCAAGAAGAAGACTTTAAGGGTTTTTTGTGCAACCAATTTAATGTTTAAGAAGAAATTAGCTCACAGCTGGTGTTTAACTTAAACTCCTGCTATAGCGCCACAAACAAGTGCACAGTAAACACAACTGTACAGTAACAGTTTTTGCAGGAACAAACACATATCATCAGCGTACCTTGGGTAGTTGGGTAAATACAGAGTGCTGGAACAAGTGGACGAGCGTGGAAGTGCATCAGTTGTTTCCATGCTAAATGAGAAAGAGAAATTAATATCATCTTCCTCTATTGTAACGTTCTTAAAGATCCGTTTTTGAAATCTACCATTACATTTTTAAGGATGCACTCACCCTTTATCAGGAAAGACGTAGATAGGCGCAGGAAGACGACTTCTACCGGTTACAAACCTCAGAAACCTGCTGCGATCCTCTGAAAACAGGGTTTAAAAAGTCAGTGTTTCCATTTGTATTTTTTCAGCCTAACAAATGCATCCAAACACTTCAGGCTAGTTGATATCACAAGATGTTGAATACAGTACATATGCTCTGTAAAATATGGAAGAATGAACAGCAAACTGACCATTGGTGAAGCTCGTCAGTGCGTCCCATAAGTACTGCACTCTGACGTCACTCATTTCCAGGTCCTCATAGCGTGCTGGTGGGGAGAAAGGAACAAAATGAATGTATTATAATTAGTTATTTTTGTCAGTGTTTGTTCGAAGATGATCAACAATCGAGCGTCTTCAGCCGTTCTGAATTTTTTCTTCATAGAGGATTGTCTGAATAAAAGCTTCTAAAAGAATAATTCTGATACATTGCTAGTTTTAATAACTTCCTCTTTGGATTAACCTCCTAATACAGTTGTTTAAATGATCTGCTTTTGACAGTTGTGATGTTACTATCACATGTTTTCCAATCTTAGAAATCACAATGTTCTTTTAACTCAATTACATTTTTAGACTGAATTTGCAGTAAACAACAATTATTCTTAGCATTCTGATGTTTAGCAGGCATATAAGCGTGCTAAGATATCACTAAGCACAACTACAGCTGAGGCTGACGGGAATTTCACAAAAACAAAGTATTGGCCGATGGCGCGAGATTAAAAGTGTATAAATCACTCAAGTTAGGACAATACTCGTCGATGGTTTCTAGCATGGCACTAAACGGACGGTGTCACTGAACACTCACTGAGTCGTTTCAGGGCTTCCACAGTGATCTCAGGGTCTCCACACACTTTCTTCTCCACTTCCTGCCAGGTGAGCATGTCCAGCACGGCCTGAGGAACGACCTTCAGCAGCCCCGCCTGCAAGGCTGCGATCTGAAACACACACACACCATCAGGCACACGCACTTCAGGGATTTAGCTCACTTTGGAACAACTAGCAGTGTGAAGAAAGGCAGTCCCACCTGCTGCCTGCTCTCCTCCAGCCGAGCTTTCTGCACCAGGCGGACGAACTCGCTGCGTTCCTCGTAACCAACGGCAACATTACTGCCGCCGGGGATGAGCTCCACCATCTGGCCGTCGCTCAGCAGCGTGGTGTAAACCAGCTCCTCCGCAAACCTGAACTCATACGTCTCCTGGTCCATGTTCTCCATGGCATCCAGCAGGTTCACCTAGACACAAACCCACAAGTGACCTGAGACGGTGGCTAGAAAAGTCCGGATTAGTGGCTACATGAGACACTTATGGCGCATTTCCATTGCAGGGCCTCGCTCGGCTTAGTACGGTATAGTTAGGCCTTGTTAGGACTGGCTCACTTTATGCTATGTTTCCATTACAGTTTAGAAGCTGGGGCAGTAACTATAGTAACGCAGTGTAGGCGGAGCCGTGATGTCATCTTCTATAGAGTGGCAAAGTCACGCCCACTTCCTCCCCATGGGACCTTCATTAGGAAAAATTATGTATTGAAGTCAATGGAGAGAGAAAACGTATCTTTCGATCCCGTTTGAATTGAGCCATGAATTACGCATATGATGTTTGTCAATCTTAAAAGATCATTTCCATGTCAAAAAAGTCAGTTTGTCTTAAAACTGTTGAAATATAAGACTATGAAAAATACGCAACTAGAAAGACTACAAATCCCAGAGTCGCGTACATTAACGTGTTACTCACCGAAACCTTGTAAAGCCGGTCCCGCATGCTGGCTCTTACGGAACCGACTAACTCCCCTTGTGTGTATGTACAGTTCTCAACATGCCCAGACTTGTAGTGATTTTCACCTCTTTTAATACATTTCACCTTATTCTGAAAGAAAGAGGTGAAATGTGCCAACGTGACGGCCGTCTTGGTGACGTATGCAAGACCAGAGTTGTAGTTCATTGAGCGGTTCACACAAAAAAATGTGTTACTTCACAGTTTTACGACACATTTTTCATTTTTTTGACTGAAAATTATCTTTTAAATTGACAAACATCATATGTGTAATTCGTTGCACAATTCAAACGGGATCAAAAGATAATCTTTCTCTCTCCATTGACTTCAATACATGATCTTTCCAAAATAAGGTCCCATGGAGCTCCGCCGGAAAGGGAGGGACTTCGCCTCTCTATGAGAACCACAGAAAAACAACATCAGCCGTTAGCTGTTAGCACTCAGAGCATTATGTATTACAATTAAATCACGGTCAAATATGTTCATTATGTTGTAGCTGTAGCCCCCTTGCCAGCGATTCTCTCTCTAGTTTAGCTTACTCAGCCCGACTCAGCCTGGTTGTTGGCCCGCTAAGAACTGCAGGGCCTACGTTTGACATTCAATGTTATCAGGTGAAATCATTTTAAAGTCCTCACCAGCACAGAGTCTACAGCGGGGAAGTCTTTGTTCCAGCTGACTGCCTCTCCGGTCAGCTGCTTCCACACGAGCCCAGGCAGCGCCAACACCTGGGGGGTCGCACACAGAAGGAAATCCACTCTGAGCATACATTTATTCTTACATTATTGACATACAGTTTATAGAGAGTAAACTGCACTCACCAGGAAGTCTTTTCCTCTGAGGGCCGCTCCCATCAGCTGGCCGATCCACTCGTACTTGTTGAACTCTCTACAGGACGGGTTGGGGACGTAGTAATCCCTGGCCTCTAAGGAGCCCTGAGGAGCAGCAGGTGAAGAAAAACAAGTGTCGATTTGTATTCAGTATTAGTTAGGGGTGGGGGAAATAATCCATACAGCATAGTATCGCGATACTTTGCGTTGCGATATTGTATCGACACACGGACGCAGAGTATCGATATTTTATTATATAAACTATTCATATTGCAAATCCAAATTAAAGTTTTTGGTAACACTTGCTTTTTCAATCCACTAGATGGTGCTGAGCTTTTTCTTGTGTGGTCATAGCCATGGGCAGGAAGTTAGTCAAAACAAAGATGGAGTCTTTCATCGAAATATATCGAAATATATCGTATCGCAACATTTAGCATATCGTAGAATCGCAATACTGTTGTATCGTGGCTTAAGTATCACGATATTATCGTATCGTGGGGAGCCTAGTGATTCCCACCCCTAGTATGAGTCCTGTACCAATTATACTTTGGTAACATTTGTATTTTCTGTAGCTGGTGAGGGTGAGGTGTTACCTGGTTGGAGGTGCGGCTGAAGAAGGGCAGCGGCATGGCGCACTCGGCTGAGCTGGGACAGAGTTCCTCCGACATGTCAGCCAGGCTGTCCCGAAATCCTCCTCCCTGATCGATGATCCCCTCGGCGATGAACTTACACTCCCACCACTGGTCGTACCGCGCCGGCCATCTGGCAAACACAGAGCAGAGAGACGGTGGATTCAGATCTCAATGGTTTGTGATTCAGTCAAATTCAGGTAAAAACCAAGATTGCAAGCTTATAAATACACACCTGTAATCCAAAGTCTTCTCAAATTTGTCAGATGGTTTGAGGCCTTCATACACCTGCAAGGAGAACAATGGAAATCATAAAGCAACAGCTCCCATAATGCATCAGAGACAGACAGACAAACTGAATAATATTTCCTCAAACCATAATCCCCCCAATTTTTTTTTGATGTTACAGTATTAGCACACAAACATACCAACACTTAAATTACTCATTATGCAGAAAAGCCCATTTTAGAACAATTCATTGGATTATAACTATTGACCGATTCATTTAGGTCTCGCTTTAATGTTGAAGCAACTAAAAGTAGGGCTTATTAATTACTGGAAGTATAAACTAACACCAAATAGAAATAGTAAAGTACTTTAAGAAGTCAAGGCAAGGCAATTTTATTTCTATAGCAACTTTCAACACAAGGCAATTCAAAGTGCTTTACAACAATTAAATACATTAAGAGAAACATATTGTAAAATAACATTTAAAAGTGTACCCAAGTCCAGTACTTGAGTACATGTACTTAGTTCCTTTCCATATAGTGTGAGTACCTGATTGAGCACAGCGTTCTTGCAGCTGGGGTCCAGAGAGGGGTTGTCTCGGTGCTCCATGGCCAGCCGGCGGTTGATGTAGAGTCGGGGCATGAAGTTGGGCTTGCTGGTCTCCGAGTCCTTCAGGCACTGAGTGATGAGCGCCGAGCGCCGCTTGGACAGCAGCAGGAACTGCTTTATGCTCTACAGGAGCGCAGGAGAAAGACATTTCAGAGTCATTTCATTAAGTAGAGGTGCACTGAGAAATTGGGAAATTATCAGAATGAACAAATAACGGTTTTACAAGCTAGTGGTTGTGGAGAGATATTTAATATTAGTGTCTAACATCGACTAAAATATTTATAGAACTTGTAGATATTGTCAAAACAGCATGGTAGCACAAACTATAACATCTGTTATGCACTGTTTAACACTACCGTAACGGCCTTTTTCAAACCAATGTTCCTATGAATACCATTTATTTAATAAGGAGGTTCCCTTGAGATTGACCTATTATAATGATTAATATAATAATAATAAAAAAACAAAGATTCAAATATACATTTAATAGACAATAGATGTTAAAGGTGGGGTAGGTAAGTTTCAGAAACCGGCTCGAGTGCACTAAAATTTGAAAGTACACAGCCGAAAAGAATCCGCCCCTTCCTTCAGACTTCCTTACAGAGCACCTCCTCCAACACACATGAACGCGCACATGACTTAGGTTGGCTATATAGTTCAGGGGAATTGTAAACCATACAAAACAGATAATTACTTGTCCAAGAGAAAAAGAGCGACCACGGCATCAGATTTCAACTCGGTGTTATTCCCTATCTTTATTCAAGAGCGTGGTATTTAAATTTGAGAGCATACTTTATTGATTTCCTTCACTCAAACCCTGTCATCGCACCAAAGAGTAACCGCCCTTACGGGACGCTGTAATAAGTAAAGCGAACGCACCCGCAAGGACACCTGGCCTCCTATTGGTTGAGGGATTTTGACAGGATTGTTGCACAAAAGTTTCGAGCACGCACAGAATAAATCTGAGAGCAGAACAAATCTGTAAGCAGCAATATATCTGAGTGCAAGCGTACAGTTTGAGCAGAAGCAGAGCACATCTAAGTGCAAGCAGGCACTATTTGAGTGCGAGGACAAAGTTTGAGGGAAAGAAATACATAAAGTATGCTCTCAAATTTAAATACCACGCTCTTGAATAAAGATAGGGAATAACTCCCATAGGTGTGTTCCATCAGTAGTCGCCATCGTTGAAAAGCAACTCCGATATTGACTCTGGTTTGAATTCTCCTAGTTTCCACTTTGTTTTTGTTCCTAATTTGCTCCGTTACATTATTTATTTTGCCACCAGTAGACGATGTTGAACCTAACTCTGCCATGGTGAAAGTACTGCTGACGGCACGCCCAATGAGGGCACGAGATACATTTGTGCGTGCACGAGATGGAAGGCTGACAGACAGGGCGGCAAGCCCGGCTAAACGGATTGGTCGTGCTTTTTACAGCGCCACGGCTTCCACAGATGGATTTTTTGTCAAAGCACTTCATATATTCATTGCTATCGATGTTAAGAGCATTCCATGGAATATAACAAAAAGTGTATCTCGAGCCGGTTTCTCAAACTTACCTACCCCACCTTTAACCTGTTGGTCACAGGGGCACTGAAGGAATAACATGTTCCTTATTGTATACAGCCTACTGTATATGGAGAGAATAATAAGTGCTAATAAGAAGCGCATGACACAATAACACATTTATTACTTATAACCAAACTCTTTCAAAATGCTGTTTCACTGCAATTAAACAAAGTAAGAGCAGCTACTTTGAGCTTAATTATTATTCAGTGTTTGTCTTGCACATATTAAAAGCTTCACAAAGACTCACTTTGATCTGGTTGAAGGTTCCCAGACTGTAATCCCAGGCGGGAACCAGGTGTGGGAGCACGCTGTCCAGCAGACAGATGAACCTGAGAGAGAGGACACAACTAAACAGTCAACAACAACAACATTGAGAAATGCTTCATGCTTAGAAATCGAAGGACCTGCAAAGCATTGCATCTGACTTTTCATTTCTAACATTTAAACCACTTTGGGGTAAATGTATTGCACCCATTTTATCAGATTTTTACAAAAAACGGCTCATTTTGGGGATGAACATGAAGAGTACCTCTGTATGACGAGTGCTCTGCGGTACAGGACGTCGGGCGTGTTGCCCTGCAGGCGGGGGTAGCGCACCAGGTTGGAGGACTGGAAAACATCTGCGTTCAGACCCAGGTCTCTCTCACAGGACGACTTAATCTTCAAGCCTCGGATCCGGACGTCTATGCCCTCATCTGCAGGATCAGAAACTTTATTTAAGGTTCACAAAAACACTTTAGAATCTTTTGATGTCTTCAAAACCTGGAAAAAAAGACACAAATACATAATAACAGGGTCTACTGATCGATTTCATACAGATATGGGACTTAACCAGGCCTGGCCATAATAGTATATATAGACATTTAATTGGATTTATTAACTTACCTGTATTTATTTAATTGAAAATCAGATGATTGATTTTCACTTGTTCCCTCTAACCCAGCGGTTTCCAAGGCATTGCAAGTGGGCCGCCAAATCATTTGCAAAACATAATGACAATGTTTCCAAACAAATCATAATTAAGATTTTATTTCCTTCCTTTCTATTTCTCGATCCTCCTTAGCAACGGTCATTACAGTCCTTGACAACAGTCTGTACTACTGGATTTACAACGTGTTACATCTTCTGAATTGACCAATCGGAACTTTATTTAGCCTCCGTATTGTTTATGGTTGAATGTGGGCCACGAACATTTTCTAGATTCTTAAGTGAGTTGAAAAAAGATTGGGAACCGCTGCTCTAATCCAAGCTTTATTGAATTATTGTTCATTTGACTTTACAGAGAAGCCTGTTCAAAAGCCTTACCTCTACATTCCTCAATCCGAACCTCAATCACAGGCAGGTGAGCCGTCATATCCTCCAGCACACACACCTCTCCAATCAGGTTGCTGGAGGAAAATATATATAAATTATTATTATGAACGGTTTTTGGGAAATATGTTGACAAATATATTGTTGAGGAGGCTCACTCGTCTATGGTGACGTCACTGAGCTTCTTCAGGTTGTCTCCCTCTCCTCCGTACACTGTGACTCTTTTGGGCATGTAGTTATCATCTGTGGAGTCCACCGTCAATATGAGCTTACTGGAAAAGCACATGATGTACAATAAAGGCATGTCCACAAGAAGAATTCATTTGAGATACGTCGTAGATGAATGACCAGGAATCTAATCCTGTAAATCCTAAAAATACAATGTGAAACATGTAACTGAAACTGACATCATGAAACTCCCATTAAAAAGTTCAGAGATTAGATTACAACGTGTACAATGTCAAGTCATTACAACTGGCATTAAAGGTCCCCTATTATACTGTTTCTCATCAATATATTAGAGGTCTCAGATATATACAGAACATGTCTCTGAAGTGTTTGGCTCCAAACACCAAACAGATCAATGCAGCATTACCCATAATCCCCTCTGTTTCAGCCCTGTTTCCAAAGTGATGATTCTCTGTCTGTTACTTTAGATGAAAACAAGGAGCCCCTCCCCACGCCCCTCTGAGAGAGATTTGGTTACAAAGAACTCAATGGTGCTCTAGGAGGAGATTCAGGTGATAAGGTGGGCGGGGGCGGGGGGGGGGGGGGGGGGTTACCTTGGTTGCTGATTGGCTAATGGTTACTCAAGCCAAAAAAATCGTTATGACATCATCAAGTGGCCAAAATCTGATCAGCTCATTTTCAGACAGGTTTTTATAGAAATGGATCAAAAAGAGAGAGAATCTTTGTTCCTGAAACTTTCAGAGTCTCTTTCCACAGAGGGGACACATGTTGATGTAGAAGAGACATGAACAAGTGGATTTTGCATAATAGGTGACCTGTAAGAACTTGAGAGATAGTGTGTGTTTTAAAGGTGTCTAAAGTGGCTTATTGGTATTCAGGAAGGAAGCAGTGACACAATGTATGACGCAGCTGAAGACCAGCAGCTCCCTCACTTCACCACGGTGCCTCTCCTCATGTGCAGGCGGATCCAGTGCTGACCCTGCATGCCGTCGCTCTCCCAGAACGTCTCAGGGTCGCCGTCCGTCAGGTAGCTCGCCCCCCCGCTGGGATCCTCCTGTCAGCAAATAACAAGATACATCTGTGAGAAAATACCTTCACCGGCTGACTCTTAATTACATCTTTTTAACAGGGACTCAATTAAAAGTAGTATATTATGAATAATGTCTGACAAAAATGCGTCATCATCGAGGTGAAAAGCAGACAGAAACAACCAGACCATTTTTCATATGCATTTCATATGAAATTCAAGACATACATCTCAAGAACCTACACACTTCTGTACATTTAATACACACCACCAAAAACTCTCACCGAACATGAAGAAACATCGATGCTGGTGACGCACTGCTTCACGCTGCCCAGGTTCTCGTCCTCCTTCCCTATGTGGTCGTAGAAGTAGTGCACCAGGTCCTCGTCACACTCGTATGACCAGGTGGGAGGAACAAACCTTAGAGATTTGAAGGGGAAAATAAGCTTAATGTGAAAATTGAAGAAGAAGAAGATTGAAGATTCAACTTATTGTCATTACGTAGTACAGGTACTATGTAACGAAACGGTTTCTCTGCATTTGACCCATCCTAGTTTTAGGAGCAGTGGGCTGGACTTCGCCACCGCCCTAATCTAACCCTAAAATCTGTAGCTGTATAATCACAAACAGGGATTCTCCGATCTGACTCAAGTCTAGGGCTGCAAAGATTTGGAGAAAAAAAGAACTAACTGCGATAATTTTGCACTTGGGATAGGATTCTGGGGTTGATTCATGTTTCAGCATTAAGACATATTTTTTAAATAGGATTTCTTACGTGTGTAGAGTCATATTTGTAGGTTAGGATATCAGCTCGACAACACTTAAAACATTTGAGCCTTTAACAAATATTGTGGTTCCTGCGATTTGAATATTGCAACAGTCCATACTGCGATTTGGATAACATTGATTACTTGTGCAGCCCTACTCAACACAAACATGCTCACCTCAGCTTCTGGACGGCAGAATCATCACACTCAGCGATCTTGGGCTTGGAGCCGATGTGCAGGGCGTTCTCCACCCCCACCACCTGCTCCCAGCGGTTGCAGGGCTTGTGGTCGTATCCGAAGAGCTGCTGCTGTCGGCTGATGGTCTCCGGAGACTCCACCGGCACCAGCCTGTCCCCTCCCTCCGTGTGTTTGCACACCAGGATCCAGCCCTCCTCCAGCTCCTGGCCCGGACGGTGCTCCTCCAGCTGCTCCTGGAGGCAGACGGGGACAAGTTATGTCAACATGTGTTTTCAGACCACATAGGAAGTCATCCAAATGTAATTAACAGCTGATACAACTGTGAGAAGGGGGGAAAGTTTGTTTCTGATACATTTAAGAGTCGTAAAATGCCACTCAAGTATCTGAGTTTTATCTTTTGTAAAGGTCTGACTCTTTGTTTGCATCTGTAAAAGACATTTTTTAAAGATCTACATTAATGTAGTTCTTCTTGTTGTCCATTTAACAAAATATATCCGAAACAGTCATACTGCAACTCTCTCTGAATAAAGTCTTTGTTATTAACTTCACACCACATTCTAAAACTAAACAGACCCACCACTTATTTTTTAAATATATGTATTTATGTTCCTTGTTCACATTGCAAATTCTTTTTTATAATGTTTTTTTTCACAATATTGGCTCTTTTTCCCCATTTTTATTTCTATTTATCTGTTTATGTATGAACTAAAGCAAATTCCTGGTACGTGAATGGAACTTGGGTCATAAAGGTCCCATGTCATGGCCACTTCTACTGATCATAATTCCATTGTTGAGGTCTACGAGAATAGATTTATATTGTGCAATTTTCCAAACTCACATTGGTTTCTCATACAGCATCTCTGTATGTGTATTCACTCTCTGTCCTAAACGGCTTGTTGGAGCTCCTGCCCCCCCCCTCTCCCTGTGAGCCCAGTGGCCGTCTGTGGGACAGCGAGACACAGCGAGACACAGCGAGACACACACACACACACACCCGCAGCCTGGCTGGGAGTTTGTGTGTGTGCTCAGGCTGAGTTACGCGGTGTCTCGCTGTCTCGCAGACCCCACACCAGTGAGCCAGCTCACAGTGTCCGCTCCTCACAGCAGCGAGCCTCGCAATGTCCCGCCGAGTGTGTGTGTGTGTGAGGAAGTTCCAAATTGACCAATCTGCGGAGCCGTTACGTCACTATACCCAAGAAGTAAACAATGGAAAAAGAGAAATGTCCAACGAGGCGTTCTGGGGCAGCACAGACAGGTCTTTTCTGTGTTAGAGTTGTACTCGCTACAGGGTGTTCTTTGAGGGTTTGTGACTGCAGACCGTTTACATGCAGAAAAAGCTATATAACACACAAGGGGACGAGTAATAACCAGAAAAGCATGACATGGGACCTTTAATATGATTCTGATAGACAACAAAATGATGCATTTACAAAGATGAAAATCCTGAATATTAGCACTAAAAGACGCCCATCTGTTGAATAGTAAATTAATATAATGTAATAGTTAAAGTAAAGTAGATATGACAGCTCTTGAGGCAGAACTGGAATAGTTGAAGTAGATTACTGGGTGGTAGTTCACATAATGTTATGTCTACTTTCCTTTATAATCCTTTTCTATATATATATTTGTTTTTTTACACATGTGCTTGCCTCTTTATTTAATAAGTCAGCCTACTAATAATAAAACACTACAGTAACCTGCAAGGGGGGAAATAAACGTACCTTGCTGATTTTCACCCACAGACCCTGGCTGTTGCAGAACTCCTCCCCTGTGGTCCGGATGCAGGTCCCCTTCTTTGGCTCTATGTTGTACTTGCATAGCTTCTTGATGTTTGGGGTCTGGTGTGGGCTGTCAAACACGGGCACGAGCGTCTTCCCCACCGTGGAGCCTCCTCCTGAAGTTCCTCCTGTGGATGGTCCGGAGGAAGAGGAGGATGAATCCTTGCAGATCTTGTAGCAGACCTCTCTGGGAACAAAACACAGACACTGCGGCACCGCCTCGCTCCTCTTGAAGCACTCGATGCAGCGGTTCAGGAAGCGGATCCTGCCCAGCAGCAGGTGAGGGTTGTCGCCCACAGACATGATGAAGATAAGGATGACAGTCAGCAGCTCAGTAGGGGGCCCACAGCTGACATTACACCACTTTCCTGATGCTTCTGTCAAAACAAAGCCAACAACACAGAATATTCTCGTTACACAGAGCATTCAGTGAACAGCAGCCACATCCTGTTATGTAATTAGATTGTTATCTCTCTTCCACAGGAGTATAAAGGTTATATTATCCTCTGATTAGTGACCAAAGTCCGCAAACAGGGAGAAAGTCTCGGCTCCTTATAAGAGCTAACGTTAGCATGCTAGCTAGGTAAATGTATTCTGAGACGTTAACGACAGCCGTTATCAACAACAACATGTTTATTTTACAGTTAATGAGAGAGATTTAATGACATTAAAGACAAGGTGGTATCTAAAATTAACACTGACGTACCCTTTCTGCCGATTAATATTTATAAGTGAAACTCGTCTGTCGTTCAAATTGACTTCTTTGGATTTCTCAACGCGGAAGAAGCGCAACAGAGACTTTTGACCCTGTGCGATTTCCGTCGTTTGTATTTCAAAATAAAAGTCTCACCGCGGATGGTGAATCATCATGGATGTATAAAGAGATTTAGGAGGCTTTGAAAAAGGGGGAAAATAAAACGGCTGCATACAGAGCGGTTGGAGTGGACCGGAAAACAATTGCAGAGACACTGCGAGAAGGGTCCAGCCGCAGCCAAACGGTGGAGGTTGACCCTGTTGTTGAACCTGTTGTAAGTTGTACTTCCAAATGATGGTCAGAAGAGAGCGCGCCCAACACGTGAGACGCTGACGCAAGGATATTTAACGAGGGAGGTTACATGCATAGGTTACAGGGGAGGCTTTGCGCAGGTTAGATTCACTTTGCGAATCGCCAAACTTTCCTGGCAACCTCCTCTTTCGCGACCCAGTGACGTCCCAGTTAAGGATGTCGTGTTTTTTCATCATCTGTCAGTGTCACACGTTTAATGAAGTCAGCTTCTGTTTTCCTTAATGTAGTGTAGTTTTCCATAAGACCCTCGATTAGATCGGTGCAATCTGTGAGTGTTATAATGGAACTGAACATTGCAGGCCTTTTGTTGCGTAGTCGCTCATTTCAAACAGCCTGTTGAACATGACGAGAATAAACACAATGTATTGTGATGATGAGTAAAGGAGCAGCAATTTGCAGTATCTCATTCTGGATATCGGTGCTTGTAAGTTTCCCGTTCCCCGGCAGGTCGTCGTCGTCATCGATTAGATTTATGAGTCGAAAATTATAAAAATGTGGATATTATCCGATTATTCCCACAGATCTTATTTCGAGCTATTTTCCAAAATCCTATGGAGAAATCTCATCGCTTCTTTGTCGAGGGAACCGTTCTTATTATACATCCATGGAGGGAAGGGAACCCATGCGCCGCTTACTTCCGGGTTTTAGGACGCGTCACTGTAACTCTGAATTTGTAAACAATGATTTTCGAAAAATCAAAACGTATTGAAAGTCAGACAATTTACAATATGCTACATTCACTGGCTGCTGTGACAGATTTTACAGATAATTGTTCAGCCTTTTGGTGGGTGGGCCTTGGTCCCAGGTGGCCCACCCACAGCTACGTGTGTCCAAACTGCCCTTTTCAACTCTGGCTGCTGTGGAGGATGGATGTTTCAGCGGAGGAGAGTCTAACACTAGGTAAGTTATACAGGGGTGCTAGTGAATTGTCCGACCGGCCCACTTTGGTATTCCCAATGGCCAGTCCGCCCCTGAGTCTATATATCTTGTGTTTTGAAGGGAACTGCATTGTGTTTTTATGACATGTAGTTGGGGAAGTCACACTGAATAATCACATTAATGTTTCAAATTCACACATAGTACTTTTATTAGTAATCCTATTATGTGTTATTTCACTGAGTGTTTCAACAATAAGAGAACATTTCTGGTTCAAAAACGCACAATGTGTTCAAGGGTCCCAATCATTTCCAGTAATTGTGTTCCACTGCAACTTTAAGCAATGACATTTCTTGTTCTTTCTGGTCGATGATGTTTTCCTCAGGAGAAGCATCCTCCTCTTCCTCCTCATGTGGGAGTGACGCCCCATCCAGCAGAGATGGAAGGCTGCAGCCGCGAAGGATTCCTTTACCTCTCAGCAGAAAACCCTCCAGACCCTCACCCTGAGAGCCCTTCAGAGGTAAATACTGTGCAGTGTCTGCAGGCTGGTGAATCTCCAGATCCTCCGCACTCATCCTGCAAATAGCAAACATTTGAGTTTTAAAGGTCACCTATTATGCTGTTTTTCATCAATATATTATAGGTCTCAGATATCTACAAAGCATGTCTCTGATTGGCTCCAAACACCAAACAGATCATTGCAGCATTACCCATAATCCCCTCTGTTTCAGCCCTGTTTCCAAAGTGCTGATTCTCTGTCTGTCACTTTAGATGAAAATAAGGAGCCCCTCCCCACGCCCCTCTGAGAGAGATTTGATTCAAAAGAACACAATGGTGCTCTAGGAGGAGATTCAGGTGATAAGGGGGGGGGGGTTACCTTGGTTGCTGATTGGCTAATGGTTACACAAGCCAAACATCATTATGACATCATAAAGTGGCCAAAATCTGATCTGCTCATTTTAAGACAGGTTTTTATAGAAATGGATCAGGACAAAAAGAGAGAGAATCTTTGTTCCTGAAACTTTCAGAGTCTCTTTACACAGAGGGGACACATGTTGATGTAGAAGAGACAGGAAACAATTGATATTGACCTTTAATGTTACTGGTCTGTGCAGCAGCAACAAAAAGCATTGCAAAAGTTAAAATGAGTTGACCTCATGTCAAAGGTGGATCCTTTGAAGGCGGGTGTGAGAGTCTCTGCTGCCGTGGACAGAGTGTAAGGGACGGAGAAATGTCTCTGCTCCCAGTGCTTGTCCTTCTCGATGGGAGCCAGGTTCTGGTACATATCGTCTACAGCCAGCATGGACACCTGGAGCAGAGAGAGAGAGCGGTGAGCAGTCGATGTTGAAGAGAAACCTCAGATGCATTAGTGGATCATGAGACAATGAGCCCCTCGGCAAAGACATGCAAAAGGCCTCAAAACCCTACTTTACATTGGAGCAGGACACATAGATATTATTGTTCGGTCTCTTTTTGTTGTTGTTTTCGGTCTTTTTGTAGTCATTTGTTTCTCGTTGTAGTACTTTTGAGTCTCTCCGCTGTCTTTTTGTGTCGCTTTGTAGCTGTTTTGTGTCTCTTTTGTGGACATTCTCAGTGTTTTGGAGTTGTTGTGTTTCTGTCTGTAGTACATGTGTGTCCATTTGTTGTCTTTTAGTGTCTCTTTGTGGTCATTCATGTCTCTAGGTAGTAGACTTGAATCTCGTTGTCTTTATTTCCAGGGTGTTTGTGGTTACAGTGAGTGTCCATGGTCATTATAAGTCGCTTTTGTAATCAATGCAATCTCTTTGTACTTGTTTTGCATGTCTCAAGTTCATTTTTATCTCTTTGTGATAATGTTAAGTCTTGTTTTGGTAATTGGGTGTCTCTTTGTGGCCTTTTTTTAGCTTTGTATTCAGTCTAAGTGGTCATTTTCTGTATCTCTGTCATTCTGTGTCTCTTTGAAGTTGTTTTGTCTCTTTGTGGTCATTGTCTGTATCTTGAGGTGACAACCTGAATGTTTCTGTCGATCAGCTGGTTGGTTTCAAAGTCGTCATCATCCTCGCCAAATGGATTGATGATCAGCTCCCCGACCTACAGAGAGGAAACCGGTCATGAAATCCCAACAACAGATTCCTCAACAAAATTAAAACAAAAATCAGTTTACTACAAGAGAAACGAGACACACGTTACCTTGAGCCAGCCGGCGTAGAAGAAGAACTGTAGCAGAGTGAAAACAGGGACGTACAAGTCTATTTTGTGATCCTTGTATCCTTTCTCAGGGTTCAGGAATTGCCGTCCAACCACACAGAAGGCAAAAAAAGAGTAAACGGCTAAAGTGACTACCTGCGCGGATGGAAACAAAAACAAGTCAGAGATTATATGTGGTGGTAGAAGATCGTGTAGTTGATAAATAGTAGATTAAAATGAAAAAATATAACAATTTTGGATTGATTTTGTATGAAAAATGACTGTGTATCAAACTAAAATGTAAGATAAAGGGCAAACAAAAGCCATCAAATAAAGTAAAAATACAGTAAACTGTTGATAGTTTTGTCTTTTTATACTTTTTAATCTCCAGGCCCAGGAGTTCAAAGCTTTTAATCTCAATCAGATCCGATCAGATTTTGAAATCCCATTTTTTGTGATCCAGGATCAGACAAGTCGGCCAGATTTTGTCCCAGTATTTCAAAGCAATTCAGGATAGGATCACCCTGATCCAGATTACGACTTTTCAAGATGACTAGATCCTGAATATCCAACCCAGTCTCACGGCATTTCCTGTTCACCAACACGATTTTTAATCTATTGATTCGTGTTCCCCAACACGATTTGCCCCTTTTTTTCGTGTTGCACAGCACGATTTTAAAAGCAATGTATTTCTACTGGTAATGTGTTTCACGTTTTTTTCTCCGGTCGGGTCGTGCTTTAATCCTACCGATCGCCATCTAGTGGATATGAAAAAGAATACAAGGAAGACAAGAGACCAGATTGCAGAGACATCTATTGTCCGCAATTACTTTTGAAAGGTGATGACAGATGATGGACTTTTTTTTTGTTGAAGATATTTTTTCTCTAATCTAAATTACATTTGTGATTGACAATCTTTGTTGTGATAATTTTATGTGCATAAACATTTATGTTATCAACATTTGGTTGAAAACTAAATAGGCCACTACAAACGTGAGCAAAAAATGGAAAAATAAAATGTATTTCCCATGAAGGCTAAAAATTGTGTATTATTTCAGTTAACAAACTTTGCCATCTAATTTAAATTGAAACATATTTTAAAATAAATTGTACAGTACATTTTGCTCTGGAAATCCACCCCTCTGGTGGGATCAAGATAATCCAGTTTTGGGATCAAACTGATCCCAATCCTGTGTGGTCGGTTTGAACTACCCGTTTTGAAGATTTGATCCAGATTAAAGTTTGGATTTGATTTCCTGATCTGATCGGATATCAAAGTGATCCTAATCCTGTTTTTTGGTTTTGAACTCCCCAAAATCCAGATTAAAAGTTTTGAACTACTGGGCCCTGATGATACCTGAGTGTAGACCAGAGGGATGCTGATCCAGTCGTAGTGGAACAGCAAGCTGCATTTTCCTCTGTACTTATTCAGCTCCTGCAGGTTTAAAAACACATCATACATTTACAGGACGTGTTGAGACACTGGGACTTTAAAACTGCATTTCCACATCCCTCAAGTGTGAAACGTCGAGTTGTTTTGTCCCACTCACGTCCATCAGCAGTCTCAAAGCGATGTCGTCCCTCACCCTCCCCTCCTCCCTCGCTCGGGACGCCAGGTTAGAGAACCAGGTCAGAGGCATCCAGTACTTGTTGAAGTCCGAGTGCAGAGACTCAAAATTATTCAGCTCGTGTGTCGTCATAAATCCTGTACACAGCGTACATTTTGTATTGAACATGTCAGAAACAAAACATACAACAATATTAATTCAGGTTCTCTGTAGGTAGTTGTATGTATAACTCGTATGGCTCTTTGGTGCAGGATGAAGATAGGATGTGTATTTGTTTTATATGTGTTCCCCCGAACCTCCACTCAGTACACAATGCATGGAAGTATGAAGGAGCAGTACAGCATAAACAAGGACACTATGTATTAGGTCTTTGTGTTCATGTCATCATAAATCAACATCATTTCAACATTTTTTTTAGTATGTTAGGCTTTGACAGACAATTTTAAACAGTTGAATTCATCGAATTGAAGAGCATCCCTTTTGGGTTTTGTGTGACTTTGTCTCAAAATGTTACTTTAAAATCAGCTGGGTCCTCCTTCTTAACTATAATGTTATATATTTATTAACTTACATTTTACAAGCAACACCTTCTTGTTCAAATTAATTCATAAAAACTTCAGCTTTTAGAGAATTGTATTCCATTCTATTTCTATGTAAATACTGTTATACTTTTTTAATGTTATTATATGTTACTACTATCTGTGTTTTTAATTGTTGTTTTACTTTTATGTATGCAATACGACATCAAGTCAAATTCCTCGTACGTCTCAACCTGGTAATAAACCTGATGCTGATTCTGAAATGTCCAAAGGAACAGCAGGACTTTAATACTGCACTAAATGTAACCTGTACCCTCCCCTCTCTATCCCTCACCGGCCTCCACGATGTGCTCCATGGTCGGGAACCTCTTGAGGACTCTGGTGCTGATGGAGCGCAGGATGAGGACGGAGGATAGGTTGGCGTATCTCATGAGGGTCCGTCGCAGCAGACGCCCCCTCTCGTCCGTCCCGTGCACGTTTCCAGAAACCACCATCATCAGGTTGTCAGGCAGAGGGAAGTTGGTGTACTGACCCCACCATCTGTTGAAGGCCAGGGTCACATAGAAGCCTGCACAAACAGTGAGATGCATCCAATAGACATTTTGGTAAGGGATGTAAGTTGTGCTTTTTTCTTATGAATTTGGAAGTTCATCCTCAGCTCCTATAATAGGTCTAAAATAAACAGTCCAACAAAAATACAAATACATAAACACAAAAATGCAAAGCAGCGGGTGTGGGAGAAGTTCGGAGAAGACATGGAGAAGGACTTTCGGGCGGCACCAAAGTTGTTCTGGAAAACTGTCCGACACCTCAGGAGGGGGGAAGCAGGGAACCATCCAAGCTGTGTACAGTAAGGATGGGACGTTGTTGACCTCAACTGATGGAGTGTTAGGGCGTTGGAAGGAACACTTTGAGGAACTCCTGAACCCGACAACTCCGCCCTCTATGTTAGAGGCAGAGCTGGAGTATGACGGGGGATCAACACCAATCTCCCGGGGGGAGGTCACTGAGGTCGTCAAAAAACTCCACAGTGGCAAAGCCCCGGGGGTGGATGAGATCCGCCTGGAAATGCTGAAGGCTCTGGGTGTTGAGGGACTGTCATGGTTGACACGTCTCATCAACGTTGCGTGGAAGTCGGAAACAGTACCGAAGGAGTGGCAGACCGGGGTGGTGGTTCCCCTTTTTAAAAAGGGGGATCAGAGGGTGTGTGCCAATTACAGAGACATCACACTACTCAGCCTCCCCGGGAAAGTTTACTCTAAGGTACTCGAAAGGAGGGTCAGGCCGATTGTCGAACCTCAGATTGAGGAGGAACAATGCGGATTCCGTCCTGGTCGTGGAACGACGGATCATCTTTTTACTCTCGCAAGGATCCTGGAGGGGGCCTGGGAGTACGCTTATCCGGTCTACATGTGTTTTGTAGACTTGGAGAAGGCGTATGACCGAGTTCCCAGGGAGTTACTGTGGGAGGTGCTGCGGGAGTATGGGGTGAGGGGGTCTCTACTCAGGGCCATCCAATCTCTGTACTCCCAAAGCGAGAGCTGTGTCCGGGTCCTCGGCAGTAAGTCGGACCCATTTCCGGTGAGGGTTGGCCTCCGCCAGGGCTGCGCTTTGTCACCAATATTGTAATATACATGGATCGGATTTCGAGGCGTAGTCATGGGGGAGGGGGTCTGCAGTTCGGTGGACTAAGAATTGCACCACTGCTTTTTGCAGATGATGTGGTTCTAATGGCTTCATCGGTCTGCGACCTTCAGCACTCACTGGATCGGTTCGCAACCGAGTGTGAAGCGGCTGGGATGAGGATCAGCACCTCCAAATCTGAGGCCATGGTTCTCAGCAGGAAACCGATGGACTGTCCACTCCAAGTAGGGAATGAGTCCTTACCCCAAGTGAAGGAGTTCAAGTATCTCGGGGTCTTGTTCTCGAGTGAGGGAACAATGGAGCGTCAGATGGGCCGGAGAATCGGAGCAGCGGGAGCGGTACTGCAGTCGCTTTACCGCACCGTTGTGACGAAAAGGGAGCTGAGCCAGAAGGCAAAGCTCTCTGTCTTCCGGGCCATTTTCGTTCCTACCCTCACCTATGGTCATGAAGGATGGGTCATGACCGAAAGAACGAGATCGCGGATACAAGCGGCCGAGATGGGTTTTCTCCGCAGGGTGGCTGGTGTCTCCCTTAGGGATAAGGTGAGAAGTTCGGTCATCAGGGAGGGACTCGGAGTTGAGCCGCTCCTCCTTCGCGTCGAAAGGAGCCAGTTGAGGTGGTTCGGGCACCTAGTTAGGATGCCACCTGGGCGCCTCCCTAGGGAGGTATTCCAGGCATGTCCAGCTGGGAAGAGACCAAGGGGTAGACCTAGGACCAGGTGGAGGGATTATATCTCTTCTCTGGCCTGGGAGCGCCTTGGGATCCCCCAGTCAGAGCTGGTTGATGTCGCCAGGGAAAAGAAAGTTTGGGGCTCTCTGCTGGAACTGCTACCCCCGCGACCCGACCACGGATAAGCGGGAGAAGATGGATGGATGGATGGATGGATAAACACAAAAATCACCCCTCTGAAACCCATTAAAACCACATTTGTATCTCACTGCCATAACATTATTCATCATATTACATCAGCCCTTGCTTCAACATGTGTAGTTTTTTCTTATTGTATACTTGCTGCTGTATTATGTAAGATGCAATTTAACATAATCAGCTGCTAATCATTGACATACCCCACACTGTGAACCCCCCTAGCTAAAATAAAAGGAAAACATTTTAATTCAATTTGATACTGCTGATAAATAAGGATTTTAGTAAAAAAAAAACACTGTTAAAATTATAAATAATATTATTACATAGTATGTAATACAGTAAGTGGATTTTTTTTTACATCTGATACTGTACAAAAATGTTAAAAGGCATCAAAATCAAAATGTTTGCTAATCATTGACATATCCCAGAGTTTTCATTTTAAAATGAAAACAAAACAAAAACACAATCATTTTATTAAAAACTATAAATGATTAAAATATAGAAAATTATTATTTGATAAAGTCACTTCAAGGACTGAGATGGTTGAAAATGATAATTCAAAGAATAATTTAAGCAGAGATTTTGAATGATCTAATGACTTCAGAGCAACTTGATTAAAAAGGAGACACAAGGGTTAGGTGTCTTATCTTTTCAGGCTGTGGTGAATTATCTTCAGATTATGTGACGGAGAGGTCCGACTCACCGAGGACGAACAGAACTGGGATGAAGTTGGTGTTGGTGAACTGGTCGCAGTAAAGGGCGATCCGCTCAAACAGATCCTGCTGCTTCGGGGAGAGGAGGAACCTGGGAGGAGAATTAAAACACCAGAAGCAAACACTTAATCATACCAAGCACACAGCGGAATTAAAAGATGGAATCAGTGCATTTACCTGTAAAACACACTGAAGAACACATAAACCCCGCAGAAGAGCAGGAAGTCTTTGTAGAGCAGCTTGTAGATGCTTCCCTTCCACCGGAGCAGCAGCTTGCAGAAACCCCCAAATCGAGCGTCGGCCACCTCAAGAGTGTAAGAAACTGTCATGTTCGCTACAGCTGAATAATCCTGGAAAATATCAATATGTGATGCATGAATTATGATGTATACATTATACTACAACAATCTCCCTTTAAAATACAATATCAATCAGTGTCTCACCTGTGGATGCAGGTGAGTCACCTGGTGCGGCCGTCCTGGGAGGAAGAGCTCTTCCTCTGGCTCTCAATTGAAACCTCTCTGCTGTCGTCATAAATGAACTTTACTAATTTATTACCTGGGAACCTGAAGATACACACCTATAGTAACACAGCGAGTGTGCAGTTGTATCCTCGAATGGTAATGTTAGGGACTTATTTTGTGTGATCAGATCATATTTATCATTGATATAATATATGAAGACAGAAGCAAATTCCCCCAGTGTTTAAAAAGTATTGATTACAGTTCAATTCAGTTCTTTGATAAAAGTTGATATGAGAGTTTGTGTTTTCACAGAGCTGTAAATGTCCAACATGATTTAAACCGGATTTTCTTGACTTTTTATGAATGATTAATCTACAGATTATTTTCATAAATAAGTCAATAAATAGTTGGCAGTAAAAAAGTGTTGGAATATAATAAAAACAAGATTAAGAAAAAGAAAGAAGAATATAGTCATACGAATAATCATCACCATAATAAGGTATATAATAATAATAATAATAGGTTTTGTCATTGTTTGTTTGTTTTGAAAACTTGAGTGGGGATGACAACCATCTCTGTTGTTCTCTTATATATTCATATTTTACTTCATATTATCCTTTTAAAAGAAGTGTTTCCCATTAATTAATTAATTGTATCTGTTTTATTTTTGTTGCTAATTAATTCCTTAGTGTCATGTTGAAATCTTGAATGTAATGTAATTTTACCCCTACTCTAATACAAAATTATTATACAACAGAAAAATATGTAACAACGCAAAAGAGGTTTCATTTTCTGTTTATTTAATATTGATTTGAACTTTCCCTTACAAGAAACGTTGCTAATGCAAATAAAAACAACCGTTCACAAGAAACAGGAAGTAACATAGAAGTTAAGCATAGCCCTTGATGGTTAAAAAC
This sequence comes from Gymnodraco acuticeps, assembly GCF_902827175.1. Classification (NCBI taxonomy): domain Eukaryota; kingdom Metazoa; phylum Chordata; class Actinopteri; order Perciformes; family Bathydraconidae; genus Gymnodraco; species Gymnodraco acuticeps. Next base: position 1,131,015 of record NW_022992289.1, read on the forward strand.
AGTTATATATATTTTTATATTGAGAGTATAAAACAGTATTTTGAGTATTTTTCCACATCCGTTCCAGATTCTTCTAAAATCAGGACACTCTGTTATCTGAGAGAAACCGATGCCTGGCCACAGAAAATCAATAACCCACAGATTGATTTGCACAGCAGAGTTATTTACTGTCCGGTGATAAAAACACGTTTACAGCGTCAGATGAGTTCGTCTCTCAGTCTGTTGTCATTGGCTGCTGTGCTCTGCTCACTTGTTTGTTTTTCACATCGTTACAGAGTGTGTTTGTAAATCTGTTTTATCCTCTGTTTGCTCTCCGCTCAGCTGACAGGATATTTACGAGACCGTCTATCCTCCATCAGAGCCGGAAAACCCTGTGGACTTGAGGACTTCCCTTTATTATTTACCAGCAGAATGTGAGCCTCTCTGACTGTAGATTTAACTCAATGCATGTATTACCAATAGATTTATGCATCATCTTAATAAAGTGTTTTTTCTTTGGCTGATAAATGACAGGTGTAGTTCCTGTCACTAGAGGGCGCTCTCGTTGAGCAGCAGGCTCTCAGCCCTGAGGCCTGTCGTCTGTATTTATCTCATAAACAAAGAAACATTAAGGCTATTGACAGAAAACAGTGAAAGAGCATCTGACACATTTAATGTCCTGCTCATTTAAAACACTGAAAGAACAAATCAGCTGTTTGTACTCCATATTTTTAATGAGATCATTCGTGTTTATTTATCTTGTTTTAATTGTGTTGTCTATAAAGCACATTATTACAATTTCCTATAATGTTAATTGTTCTTTTTCAACTGAAATATGCAGTAGTGGACTAAGAACACATACTCAAGTCCTGTTAATAAGTATAATTGAAGTACCTTAGTTGACTATTTTAATACACCCCTACTACATTTTGGAGTCCAATATTATATTGACACCGATAGTTATTGTGCGGATTCAGATTATTGATTCATAAGTGATAAGCCAGGAAAAGGCTGGTCACTGTGACCTTTTGACCTGTGCTGGACTATGGTGATCTGATCTATATGAATGCACCTGTCCATTGCCTGGAAAAGTTAGATGCCGCCTATCACAGTGCCCTGAGATTTGTTACTAACTGTAAAGCACTTACTCATCACTGTACCCTGTATGCCAAGGCAGGTCTGCCTTCACTAACTGTACGGAGGCTCAGTCATTGGTACATGTTCATTTACAAAGCCATGTTGGGTAAACTACCTTTTTATATCTGCTCTCTGATCTCTCGACGAATTGAAAGTACATATTGCCTGAGATCTCATGATGTTGTTTTATTAAATGTGCCAAGTGCTAGGACTGTCTTAGGGAAGAAAGCTTTTAGTTGTGCAGCTCCACTAAATTGGAACAGTCTGCAAACATGTTTAAAACTGAGCACTTTGGTTCCCCTGCATCATTTTAAAACTCAGCTGGGTGACATGCTGTTTGATACTCATGGTACCTGTCTCTGTAAATAGAGTTTGGAAACTGGACTCTGTACATTATGTTGTTTGTCATCCTTATTGTTGTTCTGTTGTTTTTATGTTACATGTGTAACTAATGTCCTGCAGGTCACCCTTGACCTGGTTAAATAAAGGCTACAAACAAACAAGATATACATAGACTGTATTGGCTGACTGTTTTTCTTGCAATTAAACACCCAACATGTTGGTGGGTGGGATTGAAATGAAGATTTTGATTTGTCAGCTTGTGTGTATATATCTTTACTGAATCTGTATCACTTGCTTTTGTTAAAAAACTGAGAAAATCAATAAAAATATTTACCATAAAAACACCCAAAATGTTAAGCTCCTCTCTGCTGTCTTATTCCTGAGATATCCAGAAATGATGCCCACTGGTATATAAAGTATTTCAAAAATGAATATCACATGATCTCATACATATTACTCTGAAATCGACAAATGCAAAAAAACTTTTTTACTTGTAACATTTGTCCACTGTTGAATTGTTACTTTTACTTAGGTTAAATATCTGAGGACATTTTCTACCTGTATAAGTACGACACAAAAATATAATTTAAAAACTGTTTTACGCTTACTTTCCACTTTTTCACGTGTGTCTCTATCCCATGTTAATCTAGAGCAGGGGGGTCAAACTCAATTTCATCACGGGCCACATCAGCATTATGGTTGCACTCAACGGGCCGGTTGTAACTTGAAGACTTTATAAAAATACATATATAAATATTTAATATATATAAATTAATGTATTATACAATTACATTATTGCCTCTGCATTGGATTATTATCGGATAGGGTAATAACTTCATAATTAATTACGTCTGAAAGCAGAAGTCTAGGGCAAATAATTGCAAGTCTCTTCAGTGAGAATGTCACAAAATGATTTAAAAAGAAAAGCCACATTCTGGAGAAAAAGTCAAAATCCAAAAAATGAAGTGACATTTTGAAGGAAAAAAGTCAAATTCTAAGAAAAAGTCAAATTTGAGATGCATTGTGGGACATGTAGTTTATGGGCAATGTGCTTCTGTAAATCGGCATGTAACCGTATAATAAACATATTACATTCTTTCAGAGCTCTTGTGGGGCCACATGAAGTGAAGTCACGGGCCGGATTTGGCCCCGGGCCTTGAGTTTGAAACCCCTGATCCAGAGTCAATGGTTAGACTTGAATCTTGATTTGTAGACAAAATAAACTCCCATAAGCCTCCATAGATAATTGTTTTCCATCGTTTCCTGCTCATATATTTCCGGTCCTGCACTGGATCTCCTGGTCCTTGGTTTAGGCTTTTGAGAGCAGGACAGACTGATCGTATTGAGTTTCCTAACGCGGTAATTACAACTTCCCACAGCGAGGTGAAACTAGAGCTCAAAGTGGGATCTCAGGTATCTGGGGGCGGATCATTGTCGGTTCAGAAAGATACGAAAGGCCACAGAAAAAAAGGTTAAATGAAAAGATCTGGAGCATGCAGCAAAAAAAGGAAGCAAAATAATAAAATATTTAGTTTTTCTTTCCTGTTTGTTTGTCATCATCATCATACACTGAGGAACACATCTGGAAAAAAACATTTAATTTTATTGCAACAATAAACATTTTGTATATAAAAAAACTGTGAAGATAGTGCATCTGCCAGAATGAACAATATCATATTAATCAGTGCATCATACCAGTATACCCATTTAGTTTCAACAGACAAGGATCACTAATGCTACTAGTAGCTGTTACTAAACAAACAGAGGATAAGGACTAAATTCACTTTACAAATGTTGAGGTCATAGGTCTTATTACTCTCAGCAAAATTGTCGATCCAGATTAATAACTTATTCTTAATGTAACATTTGAAGGCCTAAAAGAAGTCACGTTTTAATTTATTGAACCTAAAAGACATGTTTTAATTGACTGGAAGTTAGCTTAGTCTAGCTTAGCAACATTACAGCACAGCAGGCCTGAACATTTAGGGATTTATTTGACACTTTAACAAGAAAAATACTTGTAATCCCAAGACTTTGGAGGCTGGTGTGCTTCTTTTTTTTTAGCCTTTAAAAAAACAAAACAACACAAGAACAAAAGTAGACCGTGTTTATATGCGGTAATGTCATCGCTAGCATGAACACTGGTAGCCAAACGTTACTTTCAATTTACCTAGGGAGATACATGTGCCAAAAAATGGTGACATAGTTTCAGAAAAAATAACAAGCCTGTATTTGTCAAGCCAATTCTTGGGAATATCTGACAGTTAACAATAAGATAAACCAAATAAATAATGCTACCAAGAGAATGGTAAAACTACATTTGCCTAGTAGCTACAATACACTCACATTTGTTGTATCAGGTTATTTCTCTGTGTACAAAATTACAAAAAGCAACATTCACTCCTGTGTCTGCTTGTCTTTTGACCTAAGGGCCTCTGGCAGTAAACCTCAGTGTCTATAAATACATCTTTAATGGAAAAAACCTGATAACCCCACTGGAAAATATACCCCCGGTGTTTTAAATTCCAGGAAGCTCCACACCCTTCAGGCTGCACCCACTTTCTGTGTCCGTCTCACTAAACACAAGCCAATTAGCGTTCTTGTGAGACGTTTCCCACAACTTGGATGACCCTGATTTTTTTGTTTTTGTGTCTCCAGTGTCATTTTATGGTAGAACCATTGCACAGAAATGCTCTGCATCTCAGGTTACTTTACAGAGATTTGTATCTTAAAACCAGCATTCCCCTGCATTTAGATCTGACTGCGCTGATTGTTTCCAACATATACGCACATTTAGTACGTGACGTGAAACATGAGCAAGCCTTTCATCCTTTATCCAGGGGCATATATAAATGTAGACTCCTCACCTAAGCTTTACATTCCACATTTCACAATGAATTAACTGCAATTGGATTAGTCATTGTTCATTTCTGGATGTGCAGCTTAAAGTGAAGGATCCGGAACATCCTGTATGCAGTACAAGTCAAACTGGAAAGCCTTAAACAATTACACTTGGGAGAGGTAAAGGAGAGTGCACACAAAAGATTGCCTGACTTCGATTAATAATGCATTTAAAATATGTCCTGCTCTTTGTAATACAGGTGCAAACAATATGAAGCGTTAATTTGTGTGGAGTGCAACATCATATATACAATAAATGTCTTTTTTCCAGAGTGAAAAAAGGCGGGCCTCCCTTTCAAACGTCACTGCGTTCCTCAGGTCCCACAGGAACAGCTCCGGATTAAATCACTTCCTCTTACATTGTGATAGCACAGTGGTCGGACCACTCTCTCTCAGAACACACACACACACACACACACACACACACACACACACACACACACACACACACACACACACACACACACACACACACACACACACAACACACACACACACACACACACACACCCACACACACACCACACAACACACACACCACCACACACCACACACACACCCACACACACACACACACATTGATGGAAAATACTTTCTTGCCTAGAGTTAGATGAGAAGAAAGATGCAGGTTCTCAGAGACAGGATTAGCTTAGCCTAGCTTAGCATGTCCTCTGTTCCCATGTTCCTATGTTATTTATATAAACTAACATATTCAAATATTGGTAAGGGCTGTATTTGCAGAGAAAATTGAAAACAAATAAAGGGAGATGGACGATTCAAAAGAGGTTTGAATGGTAGATCTTTTAACCCACAGCCATATATCACAACTTTAGTGACTGACTAGCGCTAGTAGTTTTCTTGTTAGCTGTTAGCTAACCAGCTACAGTAGCTTTCAAACTAGCTCTGCAAAATAGTGACATCTTCAAAAAGCTTCTTGCCTTGCCTAATTCAAAAAGAGTGGGTGGATAAACTTAAACTTTACCACTTTCTGGTTTCAACAAAGCTCACTCATTTCTAGGTTGTATCTAATAAGTTGAATCTACATGTAGAAACAAACACAACGCAACCCAGTCAGGCTATCTGTTTCCCCCTGCTTCCAGTCTTTATGCTAAGCTAACGGCTCTATAATTAAAGCCCCTAAAAAACTTGGTTTCAAAACTTAAGTTTCTCTTTAAAATGAATGTTTATCACTAAATAAACCAGTCAAAGTTTAAGTAAAGGAAAATATCCATATTTTGCAGTTTAACACTCAACGATGTTCAAACCAGTGAAAAGAGCACGGATAAAAACAAATGCAGAAATCTGTGAGTGTGAATTAACTGAACTTTTCTGGCACAACAATTTCCTTCGGGATAAATAAAGTCTTATCTTATCATATCTTAACAACGTTTTTGGTTTGACTCCAAACCGAGAAGCTGATTGAGCAAATAGATTTTAGAGAACTTTAAAAAAAACATGTAGGATTAAAATCTTCTCATGTAAAAAAAAAAAACTACATTTGAGCAATTATTTTGACCTGTTGTCACGAGAGGCTGACGTTCTCATACTCTCCGTAGTCCGAGTCCTCGAGCTCGATCCCGGGCACCAGGCTGTAGTACTCGGTGCTCTGAGTGAGGTACGCCTTCTCTCTGTCAGTCGAGTCCTTCATCACCTCCGTCACGCTCACCGTGTCCAGCTCGGTCTTCTCGGTCCCTTCAGAGCCCGGAGGAACCTGCTTCCCCTCTGAGGAGCAGATGGAGGTCACACGAGGAAGAGACTCCACCGAACCCAGCTTAATCTCCACCTCTTCGTAGATGTCTCTGGTGCTGCCCAGCAGGGTGGAGGCTGGGCGGAGCAGCAACTGGTTCTTCAGGATCCCCTCTTTGTGTTCTGCTTTATTCTGATCGCCAGGCGTAGGTTTCTGCTTGCTGCGATGCTTCTGGCCGATACTGGAGTTGGTAGCTCTCCTTTTCGAGGTGCTTAATGATGCTTCCTTCTTCTTCCTCTTCCTCCCGCAGCACCAGCAGAGCACCAGGGCAGAGAGGATGAGGAGCGGCAGCACGATGAAGAGCGCGGTGAGACCAGCTGGGCGGCACACGTCACTGATTCTCACCGAGAACACCGTCCTGCCGGCCAGGTGCCGAGGAGTCACGCAGGTCAGGTTCCTCACCAGATCCTGCATCTTAACGGTCCTGTTCAACTTCCCAGCGTCCTCCATGCCTTCCAGTAACAAACAAGAGCAATCCCACGGGTTCCCATCCAGATCCAGTGTTTGCAGACGGGGCCTCACAAGCACAGAGTCTGGGAGGAGGCGAAGCTGGTTCCCCTGAAGATTCAGCTTCTGGAGGACGTCTGATTCCTGGAGGAAACCCTCAGGCAGCTCCTGAATCAGATTCCCGCTCAAATCCACCTCCGTTAGCCTCGGCTGCCCGCTTAGAAACCCCCTCGGCAACACTGTGAGTCTGTTATGACCCAAGAGAACCCTCTGTAAGGTAGACACGTCTTTACCGGTCATATTAACCGAGCTGATATTACAGAAGGAGAGATCCAGAGTCTTTATGTTTGTCTCGTTGGTAAACACAGACCAGTGCACATGGCTGAAAGTGGAGCCGGAGTAGTTCAAGCAACAGGCGTCAGCAGGTATCTCAAAGGGAAACTGGGATAAAACAGTGGCTTCTGGACACACACATGCTCCCACAGGTCCCATCTTCAACAGGAACAAGAAGATCAGCAGGGCGCCACGCTGGGAAGGCATCTCTGAAACAGAAAACACAGACTGTAACTTCACCAGAATCACTTAAGAATCCTTCTTTCTTTCTCTCTTCTTACCTACCTGCCTGCTGTCTCCTTCTCTGACTGGATCAGCTTTATGAAGGCTCACGGTTGTAAACCTAGCGATTTCTCCGAGGACTCCTTGTTGCCGTGAGGATTGGGGGGGTTGGCATGGTGATGCGGGTCACTGGGGATCAGGAGTCCAGTGTTTGGCTGTCGGAGAGGAAACAGATGCTGCTGTGAGTTTCACGTGAAGGCTGTGCTCTTAATCGGCAGATGGAGGTTGTACAAACGTTACCTGAAGGCAAAGATGGAGCCTGAAGAGATTCAGCCAGCAGGTTATTGTGTTTACTTATAGTGGAAGCACCCTTAAATCTGATGTTAAGAGGATAAAATATATATATTTTGAATTCATGGATTTATTTTATATTTTCGGCTCCTTCTAAATAAAGGAAATTACCCGTCAATGAAACTAACTTGTCATTAATTGGCTTGTGAAGAATGTTTATCCATCTTATCTTAAAACAAATTGCTTGTGTTTTCAGTAATTCAGAAGTCACTGTTAATTAAAGATTCATCCTTTATCTTTTACTTTTGACTGTCTAAGTCTTTTCTTTTGTTCTACGATTACTGTACATGTTGATTACATGGTGAAAAAACCAACAGGGAATGGAAGCTTTTATAAACCATCTATCTTTAAAGTCTCCATTGACAAAAACACTAATTTGACTTGCAGAGTACGGTAGTTGCTGGTCTACCGCTGCCTCGAAGACATCGTTTGTTTGTGTTTTGGAGTTACTCTGGGCAATCCTAACTAACCAGTCACAAAATAACACAAACACACTTACCGATCGACACAGGGGTAAACCAGCAGCTCTCTTGTTCTGAGAGGTAAAATTACTGTGTTTGTCAATGGAGTTTGGTGGCTCTGAAGAAACCATAGTTACAGCTTTATGTGTTTTAGGTGAGCTTTACATGTTTTGATGCTTTTACAGCAGTACATTGCTCTGCTTCCATGTCCATATTACTGTCTGCCTCTCTAAACTGGGCATGTGCCAACCGCCGTCAACTGTATGTAATACACAGACTATAACTAAGTACCTCATACATCCCAGCTTCAAAACATACAAACTATCCCTTTAAGGTTATCGAACCGAAATGCAAGACATCAAAACACATTACAGTAGAAAACGGCATCATTTACTTTAAAATAATGTGAAATTCCCTAAACTCACTGTAATTCATGTAGAAATTACCCCTGCATGGCTATTTCAGTGTCATGTTTGATACCGTGTGTCTACTTGGCAGATGACGACATTTGGGAAGCCCTATAATTGAAGAGATTAAAAAAGTAATTGCTGGGCACTTCCTAAATCTCCTATGTGTCCAGTGACGCTGCCTGAACATAAAAGCATGTGTGGTCGACATAAACAAGGCCAGTGTTTTCTGACTTTACATGTGAAGCAGGAAGAGAGGGAGTGTGTTTGGTCATCAGACTTCCTCACACACCACAATGGAAATCTGCTCCACAGTCCGGAGGCAGGAATGTGCTAACACCCCAAACAGCACCAGAGGATAGTTTAAACGGGACCAATGTGTCCGCTGGGATCATCCATTAACCAAAGAATCAATTCACCTGCTGATGATAAAACACTATTTGCAAAGACGTTCACTTGGACTGTACTTTGTCACAGTTAATGATAATCTCAGCATGCTAACAAGCCCAATAATGATGACGCTGGATTTTAGCATGCTAACATGAGCTAAACAAGTGCAGCTAGGGCTGATGGGAATGTTTGGACACAAAGCAAAGTCTTAGACATATTAAACATTTGATCTGATGAATGTGCCGAATGAAAGCTTTCGTCTCATTCACTAGGCATTCATCGTAAATATCTTTATCCAAGACTACACATGTATTTTCAGCCTGGACTTCAGCAGAGCAGCAGAGAGTCTAACAAACGCAGGAAGTGTGCGTCACAGGGAATAAACTGACTCTTTGTTTCTGGCAGAGATGATGTAATATATCCAACACAGAGCAGAGAGTGCGAGGATGAGATACTGCAGGTACGAGGAGGGCTGTTTACGTTATCAAGAGTTATTTTCATTCTTTTGTGTAACTGTACTTAATATTAATCTAACATGGAGATAATCAGCCAAAACCTAGCAGTGGAAAGTGAGAACTATGACAACTCATTTTAATAAAAAATGAGCAAACTCAAAGTGCATAAATGTGTTAAAATCAGCTCCACATTTACAAGCTGCAACATAAACGTGATTTAATGAAAGACCACTTTTATAATCAATAATATAAATCATGAAAATAATGATGTTTGTTTTGAGTCTAATGCTGATTTAGTTTAAAAGGACTTTCACATGTAGAATATAGGTGTTATTGATATTTTCATTCATGCCTTGAGTTTTCTTCCACTTCTGTCAACACTGAGTAATATTCAACCAGGTCGTTTCTTTCTCCGTGGTTCGCAGCAGGTGAAACCGTTTATATTTCCGGCAGCAGACGGACGGAGAGCCGGTTGTTTGGATTAAATAAAAGAACACAAGGTGATTGATGTGAGAAATGACAGCTACCACAGCTGAACAAAGAGCAGATACACGTCCAGTGAAAGTCTCCATTATATTACAATATAGTCATCAACTTCATCTTTCTGCCCCTCATTAACTTCACTGAGCTCTAAAAGAGGGAAAACACCTTTAGACTTTAGTGACAAATCATATGACAAATATTATGATGTCTTCCTGTTAAGCCCCATTTCCCCGGGGGCTGCAAGAAACAGCGTCTGAGGGCTTCTTAACGGCCCGTCCACACTACAGCTTCAAAAACGGTTTCCGACGCGTCTGACAATTCACTTTGAATGGGGTGACGTCACTTTTTGCCGAACTGCATTGTGGGAAGCAGAGCGGAGCTTTCCTGGCGTTTCAGGCTGCAAAAGTTGAGCAATGTTCAACTTTTGAAGCTTCTGAAGCTTTCGGTGGAAGCGTCAGCCAATCAAATCATATGCCAGTACAAGCTCTAGCCAATCAAACCGCTGCTTGTGTGTCAGGGGCGGGAGATTCATGTGATTGGTTGTTGGTCGAGCTTCAGACACGCCCAGCTCCAAGATTTTTTTGAAGCTCTAGTGTGGACGGGCCGTTACATTTAAAAACCTATGAATGTGTCGTACCCACTTAACGGGAAGAAACTCAGCTTTCAGACGATATGAACCAAAACGAAACATAAGGGTAATAACAAAGGCTCTGAATTAGCCCTGAGCGAAAAAATGCTAACACACTTAGCACAGAACTCACGTAAAAATACCCTCATTACTTACTGAAAAACAGGCTCGACAGGTTAACGGGAATTTAGTCTAAAGCTACATTATTTTATTCAAAATAACTTAAACGCAGCAACAAGTGACCACATGGGGGGCAGCAGAAACAAGGTGTTGATATAACATTGATATGTTATCACCTTTTAAATCGAAGACATGCATTTATGGTTGGAATAGCACTGAGATCAACGATAACTTCAATTTAAGTTGAGTGTTTTTCCAAGTGATGAATTGAGTCAAATATTGTGTCCTTTCCATCTGTGTTTAGCGGCTTAATGCTCCACTATATTTACCAGCTAGTCGATAACTTTTTCTATCAGCGGTTTTATGCTCGACAGGTTGAGTAAACGTTTTCAACAGCTAAACCAAACTGTTAAAGTTGTGGGACGTAAAACAACAAGATAAACAACAAGATAAACAACTCTGTAAAGCTGAGAGCAACAGCAGAGACTTGTTTCACATACAGGAAGCCTCCATGTTTATATACATGTATGCATTAAAGCAGCATTTTATTTCAAAGATATGTGACACTTATTGCTCCGTGATGCTGTTCGGTTCATTCGGTTCAATTTAAAGCAGGAATTTATTTTTAAATCCCCCAGAAAATAGAGATAGAAAGGCTGCTTTTGTTCTGCAGTGCACCTTCAACAATCACTTGATGCAATATAGTTGTGTGTGATCAAATCGACCTTTTCAGATAAGCTTGTGTTTGCTTTTAATCTCAACCTTTCATTTAAAATGTTACCGTGTGAACTGAGCCTCCTGTTATTAATACACATTTCATATCCTCGTTATTTGCATGCTCTGTACAAAGCGTCTGTCCTGACTGATAGCTATCAAGAGACGTTATATTCAACATTTGAGGGAAAGGAAATAGTTGCATGAGGGTAACAATTAGCTTAGATTTGGATGCTTTGGTCGTAGTTTGACTGTTTCTAATTCCAAGCATTCGCTAATTGAGATAAGTGTGGCTGCTCAGCCGATAACAGAAGAGTCTAAAGGTGAGTCGATTCACACGTTTCGCTATCTGACAGAACAGAGATCTGCAGTCACTCAGTTTCAAGACAGCAGTGTGAATATCTGCAGATGAGTTTATCTTTGGGTAACAGTCACCTCTTTCACAATGTAGTGTTTGTTTGCAGAAACTCTATGGCTCAATTAGTCAAGATCTGTCTGTGTTGTCTTTTTCTGTCTTTTGTTTATGTTTTATTTTGAAAGGTCTTCACTTCCTGTCTTGCCTGTTTCTGTCTGCGTTGTGTTTTGTCTTTAGATCTGTCTGTGGTTCCCTGTCGTTAGTTTCCCTGGTGTGTCTTATTACCCGATTGTGTGCACCTGTGTTTTCTCCTCCCTCCTCACCTGTGTTTTCTCCTCCCTCCTCACCTGTGTCTTCTCCTCCCTCCTCACCTGTGTCTTGTTTGTATAATTAGTCTTGTTGTGTGTATTTAAGTTCTGGTTTTTCTGTCTGTCTTTGTCGGTTCGTCTTGTGTTTTGACTTGGTCTTCTGTTCGGTCTTTGTTTCTAGTATAGCCTTGAAATAAAGGAGATATTTTTGACACTTTAATCTGCATTTGGGTCCTGCTTCCTGCACCGTAACACAATTAATGGATTTTAATCATAACACATTAATTAATAACTACTCAAAGACACTTTACCTGAAGGTTTTTCAACTGCAACACTTGATCTCAAAGGGACATTACTCATGGACTCTTTTTTGACGATTTGAAAGAAGACTTTTTGGTTAATCTTTTTTTGGTACATTTTAATCCAAATATATGAAAGTGAATCCTAAATTTCCTATTGAGTTTCTTTCATTTGTAAAAGCTTTGAAGTGAATGAAAAACAAGAATGCAACAAAATAGTTTTGGACATGAAATCCCTAGACTCCTTTGCCTTTAGTATGAATTATTATTAGATATTGTAAAGTCTTGTTTAAGGATTCATTAAGAGTTGTAAGACTTTCACTGGTAATCTTGACTTTTGTTTTTTATCTGTCTTTTTTTTGTATGCACCTTATTCCAGTCAAATATTGCGACCACATCTCAAAGCCATGTTGTTTTGTGCATTACAAATGAAAAACAAAAACTTAATGAGACACTTGTTAAACTGAGCCTTGGAGCTGTGGGGTTGACACCTCGTAATCCAAACAGAGAGATGAAGTTCTCCTCTCAGGGTGTGAAGAGGAGTGAGGTTTAAATCTGGAGAACATGGTGTCACGCTCTAACAATGTGAGCAGCTACATCCTCTCTGAGGCACAGCTTCCTCTGACATATAACGGTCTCCTTTTATGCAGCTTTCACCATCAAATATGTTAAAAACCAGGGCTGCAGCACCACAAACCAGAGACGGACATTTCAGCTTCCAAACACTTAAGTTTGTAGGCCTAATTGTCTTAGTTCGTATACTTAATATCATTAAAATGCACAAATTCAAGGTAACGTAAATACAAAAGTAGTCAAGTTTCAGAATTCGTGTAGGTAGAAAAACAACAAAACACTGAACAGAACATTATCAAACAGTTCTACATCAATTAAATGCAAAAAAACAGAATGAATGAGTTAATTTAATGTACTTTCTTGTGTTTAGTCAAACATTTTTAAGGGGGTGGGGTTGAATTGTGGAGGACCATGGACTCATGACCTCCGTATCTGCACAAAACACACCATAATATCACTATATCCCGCCATAACAACAACAACACCCTGTGAATCAAACACAACACGTTAACACACATGCACACACCTGTTGGAGATATAAACACGTGTCTTCTTACCTGTGACGGTCATGTCCGCTGCAGGTGTTTCTCCGTCTGAAGCTGGAGAGAGATGAGACTCTTCTTCAGGTTTCAGTCTCCACAGCAGCGGTGAGTTCCTCCTCTCTGCATCCCGGCAGCAGCTCCCCTCCTCGGTCGGGGTCAGAGGGTGTGTCTCCCTCCGAGCGGAATGTGGACATACAGCTTCCAGATAGCTTGTGTGAGTGTTTGTGTGTGTGTGTGTGGTAATCATGTTTATTCACACACAGTGTTCGGTTAAAGTGCGTTTATCTTCGACTGAAACTGGCTGATTTAATCTGTACGTGTTTCAGTGACCGCAGAGCGCCCCCTGGTGGTTGTACTACGTTTATCATCAAACTGTTGAAAGTAAAAGTTCATGTTAATCTTATTGCATAATGATACAAGCATTTAAACCTTTCAAACTGGTATTTCCACTATAGTTTCGTGCTTGAAAAAGAGTTTCAATGACTTTGGCTACAAGTTTAATTGAGTTGATCAGTTGGTTTTTATTTAATAAGTCTAATCACTTAAAGGTGGGGTAGGTAATTTTGGAGAAAGTGCGCTAGAATTTGAAAATACACAACCGGAACAAATCTGCCACTTCCTTACAGAGCCCCTCCTCCAACACACACGAACGCGCACATGACCAATGAGGGCACGAGATAAGTTTGTGCACAGATGGAAGGCTGACAGGCAGGTAGGCCATCCAGTTACTTTAGCCGGGCCGGCTCAGATGATTGGTCGTGCTTTTTACAGTTCTACGGCTTCCACTGATGCATTTTTTAATGGATTTTTTGTCAAAGCATTTAAGATATTCATTCCTATCGGGATGTGAAGAGCATTCCATGGAATATAACAAAGTGTATCTCGAGCCGGTTTCTCAAACGTAGGCCTACTTTGTTCATTTTCAGGTTTCCTTCCAGAAAGGTAATTAAAGTGCTTTGTTGACATACACACGTTACTCTAGATTGTTTTGTTTTTATATTTCTCATTCATTTAGAATTTAACTTGGGGAATTTGATGCTATTTTAATAGACATTTGACATCCTATTTTCGCATTTGTTCCAAAATGACTTTGTTGTGTACTTAAATTATTTGTTCACACATTGCTTCATCAGTTGTCTATTGTAATTGCTAAGAAATACCCTTTTCCCTTTTATTTGCTTACAAAACATTTCCCATCCTTCATTATAACACTTTTCTAAATCTTCCTTATTTACTTCAGCGTCAGCTTTCTGTCCCCAGAGTCAGAACTAAACATGGAGAAGCAGCGTTCAGTTATTATGCTCCAAATATCTGGAACAAACTCCCAGAAACCTGCAGGTCTGCTGCAACTCTGACTACTTTTAAATCCAGGCTGAAGACTTTTCTTTTTGTCGCTGCTTATAATTGAAACTGAGCCGTTGTGTTCATCAGTAAAGTGGAACTTCTGTGTGAACTATTCATATCTTAAACTGCACTGTAACTTTTTATTCATGTATTTTTTCTTTTAATGTTTCTTTTATTATCTTTTACTGTTTTTAAATGCCTTTGTCTGAATGTCTTTCACTTTTGTAAAGCACCTTGAATTGCCTTGTGTTGAAAGGTGCTATATAATAAACTTGCCTTGCTTAAGTGGCTTTTTGATTCAAAGTGAACAAAAGTTAAAAATAGCCCTACTGTGAACCATTCACTTTTTTATTTCTTCAGAAAGGGAAATGAGCTTATCTTTTAGGAAAACTAGAAATGTTCTAAGGCCTTCAGCTATGTATGACCAATAGATGGCAGTATGTACCAGCACTCAACAAGCTCAACAAAATCTGTTAACATACATTTACACACTTTTCAACAACAAAGGCTGATATAACATTAATTATTTAGAAAATAATTGAAAGATAGTTATTTTGATAATCTATTGATGTTACATTTCACCCTAAAATGCCCCAAACTGTTCCAGCTTCTCAAGGGTCAGGATTCGCTTAATTTCCTTGAAAGTAAATACAAAATGTTTTAATATTCTGCTTTTACATTTCAAGATGTAATCTCAGGTATTTGTCACAGTTTTTAAACATTATATAATAATCATCATTAATGAAAAAACCATTGGGTTAAAGCACTAATACTAACGAACACAAACGTATACAAACAGATTTATTTGATATAAAAGACAGGAGCAGTTTTTATAAAGTCTATATACACTGGTCAATGACAATAATGTGAAAATCTTTTGCTACAAAATTAGTGTAAACATTTTTTCTGGTTGGTCGTTTTTTTGACTCTGTGACGAGACAGAGTGCAGAGAACTTATTGTAAACAATGCACACCTCCCTCTCACTGAATAAAACACTGATACACGTGAAGAAACAAAAAGACAATATAAAAGGAGATTATGCTACGCTGTTGATCGTTGTTAGGTTATATTGACACTTATTGAGTTGGCACCTCTCAGTCCATGGCAGAAAATCACAGATGGAATATTGTAGTGCAGTTTTTGTTGCTTCGTGTGTCAGTTTTAAGTCCCAGGAGTCGAACACACAGACTGTATTTATATAATATTCATATACAGACACTTGGTGGCAGCACTGCTACAGTTTATCCTCTTCTGCAGCAAAATGAAACTAGAGAAGCAGCTTCTCAACAACCCTTTGGACACATGCTACAATCTTAAATAAGTATTTTGACATTACAGCAAAATAGTATTCTATTATAGCAAAAACAAACTCCTCCGTCACCATAGTTTAGCCTCTTTGCACTGGTTACCAATTTATTTTAGAATCGATTTTATAATCCTACAGTACTTCTTGTCTCACGGTAGCCACATGTTTTATCGTACTGACATGTTGTTATCAACCCTCTCTTCTAACTCTGCAAGAAAACAAATAAGCATATCTCAAACTGCTCAAGTTGCGTTAATGCAACTCATGATCTGCTTTAACGGTTTCTTCCTTGTGGTTCCTTAAGGTGAAGCAACTTGCAACTTTCACACCTCGAATGATCCGAGTTGTGTGCAGTTAATATTAAAATATAACTCTTCTTAACTTCTCAGATTGCTTTCATTTGAATAAGGGAGCAGACACAACTGAAGCGTAACTTGTAGAGCAGAAGAGTGTTGTTTTGTTCTTTGGTATCTTCATTTCAAGAAACGTATATATTGGCCTTAGGTTGTAAACCACTACATTAAAAGAGTGCGTGCTGAAACATGACAGTATTTAACATTTCATTGAGACAGAATGAACCTTACTGGAGCCAGAGAATCAGCTACCTGTTCCATCAGATCAAACTAACCAATAAAAGCTCATAGCTCATTCAGATCACAAACGCTGCGGTCATCTCTGAACAAAAAAGTCACCGCTATTAAAGACACTCTGACTTTAGTTATATTTAGCATTTAGTTTGTGCCATTAAAACTCCCACTGACACATTTTCTGCCTCCTTCAGCCTAGAATACACGTTGTCTGCTGACACACACCTTACGTGCTGCCTTTAGTCTTCACAAAGACACAGAGATTTGGGCTTCAGTTCTTTTGGTTCTGGCCATCATGAGTCCAGGTAGATGGAGTAGATCTGGTTGAGGCAGCGGTCGACGCCTCCTGCCTGGAACAGGAAGCTGTCGTCAGAGTACCCGCCCCCGCCCTGCAGCTCCTGCAACAGGTCGAACCCTGAGGGACGGAAATGTAAATCTGTACACAGCTCCTTTTCTTTCACATGAAGCAGAGTGGGCAGGCAGTGGTTGTAGAGACGGACAATCATTTGTTTATTGTTCATTCTATGACATCCGAAGCAGGAAGTCAATACAATGTACAGTCGTCATAGAGGGGAGCTCGATATTGTTATATACTTTGACTTTAAGGCAGTCATATGTTGCCCAAATTAAAGTGACAGAAATACTTTAGTCAAGCATTAAAACGACAGTCAGAAGTCAAGTTTCCAGAAAAAGATTGTCTTGATGAATGTTAACTTTTATTTTGTATCCCGGTAAAGTGTCTTTGAGCACCAGTAAAAGCGCTGGATAAAATAAATATATTATTATGTTTTCATCCAATATGCTTATGTGAATGAACATGATGAAAATATTGTATTTATATTTCTTTAATGTATTCATTGCAATCCTTTTTGCATTTTCTTTTACAATATCACAAGCTTTTTTTCAGCTTAGTGTGAAAACATTTTCGGGATATTTTGAGGCTATTTTCTTTGGAATAAATAGTTATTTCACTCAACCCCACTAGCTTTCTCACCTCCACACATCTGGCCCATAACGGCAAGAGGTGTGGCGGGAAGAGAGGGTTTCAGATCCTCTAACGGCCCGTCCACACTACAGCTTCAAAAACGGTTTCCAACGCGTCTGGGTGACATCACTTTTCGCCGAACTGCATTGTGGGAAGCAGAGCGGAGCTTTCCTGGCGTTTCAGGCTGCAAAAGTTGAGCAATGTTCAACTTTTGAAGCTTCTGAAGCTTTCGGTGGAAGCGTCAGCCAATCAAATCATATGCCAGTACAAGCTCTAGCCAATCAAACCGCTGCTTGTGTGTCAGGGGCGGGAGATTCATGTGATTGGTTGTTGGTCGAGCTTCAGACACGCCCAGCTCCAAGCTTTTTTTGAAGCTGTAGTGTGGACGGGCCGTAAGAAGCACTCTGATTGGAGGATATGGACCATTGCTCTGCGGTCTTACCTGTAGAGTGAGAGGTGGGGGGGTTTGAGTAGTAACCGGTGGGTTCGAAGCCTCCGTCGCTGCCTGGTGGAAGCGCCTTTCCTTCTCCGTACAGACATCCTTCAGGAAACATAGAAGTCAAAGTCAACTTTCTTGTCAATCTTTCAGTTTGTGTGTACAGACAGAGAGATCGAAATACCGTTTCCCACAAGCCCAAATACAAATATATATATAGAAATATGTATATCCTATATATATATATACACAATCAACAGACACATTTATACATATGCACACATTAAGATAAAAGCACAACAATCAATATCTACAAAATAACAGTCACTTCAAGAAGAACCGTCAACACCTCAAACGCTCAGACACCCTGATGCTGACACCCTGGTGCTGACACCCTGATGCTGACACCCTGGCGCTGACACCCTGATGCAGACACCCTGGTGCTGACACCCTGGCGCTGACACCCTGGTGCTGACACCCTGATACTGACTCCTCCCCTCCTCAGTACCTTGCTGCTGTGAGAACGCCTGCTGCTGGTGGCTGTAGATCTTGTGGTACTCCTGCTGCTGGACGTCTCCTCTGTCTGAGGAGGAGCTCACCGGGCTGACGTCAGCCGGCATGAACAGTGATGTCGGTCTGTTCCTGTTGGAAACACAACAACGGGTAACTATTATACTCAGTTCTTTCATATCAACATTTATGAGAGTGCAGGGACTTGCAAACACATTTCGAGGGACGGTTGCACATGTGGCGATAATCATTCACAGTGCATTTGTTTCAGCATTTGCCTTAAATCATTTCTACATCTTAAGAAGACTCATAACAAGCTTATGTCACATGACGGGGCAGAGGGCTTTACTTCAGTCACTTTTTTATGGTTAACGGATCTTAATCTAGAGATACAAGTTGGGATGACAGTGATTTAGATTGGTCTTAAACCACTAATTATGGGCTATTTGCTTTCATGCAATCACCCAACAAAGAATCCTCCAGAGGCCTTGTGCACATCCTGGAAATATTAAGCCATTTAAACTCAAATACTGTATTTCTTTATTAATTTCTTAAATCATAAAAAACCCCTCAAATTTCTGTTTATTCAAATTCATTTTTCACCCACTTTATTTTCTTTGAATGTTGACCATTCATTTAAAGTAATGGTAAATCATTTATCTTAGAATAAGGCTAATTTGAAGCTATGCAACAGGTTTGACTTCATTTCAATCTATGTATAGTTTTTTAAAAGTAGGTTTCGATAAAGTTGAACTCTCTGTAGTGTTCTGCAGTCTTTGATGCTGATAACGGTTATCCAGCAGTGTGGCAGCAGCTGTGTAATCAGACACAAACGTGTAAATACTTAAAACTGAACAAACAGTGCAGTTTATACAGGAAAGCGTTTCCAGGGGGGGTAAAGTGGGCGGGCTCTGTATCCATCGTTACGCTGCAGGAATGTGCTGACTGTGCACAAACACTCTGACTCAACATGGAAACCAATGAGTCAGTGGAGCCAAGTGGACGAGAAGAAAGGAAAGACGAATATCTCTCAGAGGAGATATGGAGCTGAAAACCCCCAAAATGGTATTTAACCCCCCCTCCTGCTTCTTCAAAGTCTCAGCAGTTCATGCGGCCTGAGAACTCTCCTGGATGATGCGCTGCAGTATATTCGTCCCTGGAGAGATACATGGCCTTGGATTCTGCTTGAGGATTTTTAGTGGTCTTCATAAACAAGCCAGACCTCGTCAGAGAGACTAATGGCTGCCGGCCGAAGCGACTTCTATTTACGCATCTGACCAGTTTCTTTAAAAAGGAAATGTTTGAGATTTCTTTACGTATCTTTCATTTATCATCCCCAGGTCCCGTTATTACCCATTTCCCATGTCAAATGCCATTACATTTAATTTAACAGTCCCCGGGGAGAATGACTATAAAAGCAAAGATTAATCAGGAGGACTTTTTGAAACCCAAACTGATATAACTTACAGATGGCTGCTCGGCTTCCTGAGGTAATAAAGAGCAGGCTTTGTGTAGGATTATGTAAACAAACTGGGCTTTGATATAGTGCGACTGTTGAAATGAACGTGCCGCGATGACTGCGAGCCCCAAGAATCCAACACGTCTCTGGATTCCCCCTCGCGGCCCCGCACCATCAGAGCTGACCTTAACTATAAACAACCGCGGCTGTTCTGCGGCTCACATTCTTGCGAAGTTGCAACAACATAGCTGGGATGTCTGATCCGTGCTGCGTGGATCTGTCGTTTTGTGGCCGCTGTACCCAAAACCTGATGCACGAGCTTAACAGAGCCGGAGGGAGAGTCTGTCAGCACAAAAAAGTTTCTCTGATCATATTTTACCGGCGAAAAACCCCTTCATCATTTTCTTTTCTCTCTATCTAACTAAAGCCAGCAGCTCTCTGAAATCTGGAATGAGAAGAATCCTGCTTGTAGAATTTAAGCTCTATGTTTATTTGCTTTTTTAATAGCAGCAAACTTGGACTAGATCAGAGACGGGGATGAGTGGTTTTACTAGAGAAGGTGCCAGCTTGTGCTCTGCTCGGTTTTCAGTTCTGGCAGAGGAGAGCTGCTGTGACATAGGTTGACTGGATAACAGAAGATCATGTTGAATGTATGTAACACAGCTGGAGGTTTAATGTGATCGAAGGGCTACCAATCAAGTACTTTGAGACATTTGAGTACATTTATTGCATATACGGGGAAAATACAAAAATGTGCGGGCATGTCAAAACATTTCAGCTAAACCAGCTCTTTGGATCCGATGTCAGTCGGAGCTTCTGCAAAATAAACTTCATTACGTCTCTTTCCCTCAAATTGTATAATAGTGTTTCTGTGTGAGAGCCATCCCAGTGAGTATTTGATGGAAACGCTGCTCCGAAAAAGCCAATCCTGCTCTCCCCCGACCGCAAAACACACAAACACTGCACATCACAAACACTCGCTGATGGACAAGCCTCTGAATCCCCCCAGTATAAAATAATTAAAATAAGTCGAAATGGCTCGTCTCGGCCAGAGTAAACACGCGCCTGGCTATGAGGTCAGAGGAGCACAGATAATTTACTTTCACGTGTTTAACGTCTCGCTAAGTCATTTGGGGGAAAAACAAGTGCTTGTCTGGTATTGGCTTTGGCAGGTCGTGCACTGCGGGCAGCGAGGGACTCCATGACATCCTCAGTGTCTATAAAGAGACTCAATGGACAGACTGTGAAGCTCCCGCTGTAAACTGTGAGCAGATGGAGGCTGAGGGATGCTGCTTTAATGCGAGTACATTACTGTATATGTCCCAAAACACATACAAACAGACACTAAACTCTTACCTGAACATCAAATGGAAAGGACTCAAATGTTTATTAAAACTTAGCTTGGTTTGTTGAACTCCAAGAGCTTTAAATGGGTTGGTTTGACACCTTAACATCTCCTCAAGTCAAGAAATCCAGGTGACAGATTTATTAAGTACTTCCATCACCATTTTCGAAAGATATTAGGATGTGCAAGGCTTATTCGAGGTTGGCAGACATATACTTTAAACTACACTACAATATATCCACTTTTTATTTCTTACACTACGACAACTTGTTTGGGTTGTTTTTGTTCGGAAAGGATAAAAACTGATCTGCACCTGTGCTATATGGAAAGCACATTTTAACTTGCACATGGAAACACTAGACATATATATAAAATATGGGATTTGGTAACCCTTTCTATTAACTTACACGTTTGCAAAAACATCGCAAACCAAACAAAAGTGAATCGATGATTACTCCACCACTTGCAAACGTTCAAGGCTTTTTAAGGCACTGCACACATTCAGCACATTTCAGTACCAACATCAAACGTCCTTTTTCAATTAAACTGAAATGTTCAGCACAAGTTCCATAGATTGTGGCTCAAAGATTTAGATATCAAGCTATAAAACTCAAACTGTTTTCCCAAGGTCCATAATAAACCTTGAGCCCAGGCATATTTATAGGTTTGAATGTGTGTTCAGAGAGAACAACACATCTCAATTGCTCTGCCATGACCCAAAGCCTATTTTAAAACAAGGTTTCGCAGAAATACGAGAGCATGTGGATTATATTTGAAGATTTTATATCAGTTATAAAACCACGAAAAATGTTATTCTGACCCTTATCAAATCTCTTTTATTAGATAGACTTCCTTTGTTGTTGCTGTTGTGCCAATAAAAGTCAGTTTACGGGCAATTCTTCAATGAACAATAATTTGAGGCCATATTGA
Organism: Gymnodraco acuticeps; assembly: GCF_902827175.1. Lineage (NCBI taxonomy): Eukaryota > Metazoa > Chordata > Actinopteri > Perciformes > Bathydraconidae > Gymnodraco > Gymnodraco acuticeps. Next base: position 1,153,112 of record NW_022992289.1, read on the forward strand.
CCAGAAACGGCTGCCTGAGGCCTTCAGCTGCAGATTTTTAGTCTCACTTCTACTTTTATACTGGACAAAATATGTCTCAGTTTACAGTACACATAAGTTCTGCGGCCTCCAACTACCCAATCAGGGAGACCACAAAGCCATAACTCCATCTCTGGTGATAATGTCTTGGGTTTATTCAAGAATGCACGAGCTGTTTCTGAGCCTGAGCTCTAAGGCGAGGGAAAGTCACATCGGGGATTTGATGGCGTCCATATACTTGAGGTTTGACACTTGGAAGAGTTGAGCAGTTTTAAAATTGCTTGAGTAGAGGAATCGTCAAATGAATAAAGAGTTTAACGGCGAACATCCAAAAAAGCAAAGAGGCGCAGAACACTGTGGTCAGTTTTTTTTGCTATTTTTATCTGCCCTAGAAAATAACTCCGGATGAAAACTGCCAAACTCAAACACAATCCCGCTCAGCTGCATTGTATCGGGTTGGCAGCAGAAGTCGCTGCAGCAGATAAATCAAACCGTCGCCAGAGAGCAGGGGGGGGGGGGGGGGGGGATTGGATGAACTGAACATTTAAGTTAGCCTCTGGGTACATCATTAGCCCAGAAGCAGTAAAATACTCATGTTTCAAGGAAATAAAGGCAATATATTACAAAATGCACGACAGTGAGAACATAAAAATGTACTTTTGACGTTTAACAGCTGCATCTCCTGATGTGACAGGTCATTTCTCTTAATGACTTCACTCACTGGAGCAATAAAACAGAAATTCAAAACAGGGAAAATAAACACAATCTTTCTCCTGTTAAAAACCGCTGAGCTGCCCATGAGGAAGGCCCTCAACATCTAATAGCCACTATTTAAATGTTTATAACCGCAGCTGAAGAAGCCCATGTGTTTACTGTTTATTACCTCCGCATAGAGGTTATGTTTTTGGTTTGTTTGGTTGTTTGTCAGCATGATTACAGACAACTGGCCCGATTTTCTTGACATTTCGTGGAAAGGTGTACCGGGGGCCAAGAAAGAACCCATAACATGTTGGAGTTGATTGGTTTTGGCAGGTCTTTGCTTTCCAAAGTGCCCGTGTAGTATTTTTGACTATCGAGCTGCAACACATTTAGCTTCGTTGATCTCCAGGGCCAGGAGTTCAACACTTTTAATCTCAATCAGATCCGATCAGATTTTGAAATCTCATTTTTTGTGATCCAGGATCAGACAAGTCGGCCAGATTCTGTCCCTGTAGTTCAAAGCAATTCAGGATAGGATCACCCTGATCCAGATTACGACTTTTCAAGATTACTAGATCCTGAATATCAGTGCTTTAATCCTACCGATCGCCATCTAGTGGATATGAAGAATAATACAAGGAAGACAAGAGACCAGATTGCAGAGACATCTATAATGTCTAATTATATTTTTAAATTTGAAAGGTGATGACAGATGATGGACTTTTTTTTTGTTGAAGATATTTTTACTTTAATCTAAATTACATTTGTGATTGACAATCTTTGTTGTGATACTTTTATGAGCATAAACATTTATGTTATCAACATTTGGTTGAAAACAAAATAGGCCACTACAAATGTGAGCAAAAATGGAAAAATAAAATGTATTCCCCATGAAGGCTAAAAATGGTTTTCAGTTAACAAACTTTGCCATCTTATTTAAATTGAAACATATTTTAAAATGAATGGTACAGCACATTTTGCTCTGGAAATCCACCCCTCTGGTGGGATCAGGATAATCCAGTTTTTTGGGATCAAACTATCAAACTGATCCCAATCCTGTGTTGTCGGTTTGAACTACCCGTTTTGAAGATTTGATCCAGATTAAAGCTTGGATTGGATTTCCTGATCTGATCGGATTTTTGGTTTTGAACTACCCAAAATCCAAATCTGATCTGATCAGATAGGGATTCAAAGTGTTGAACTCCTGGGCCCTGGATCTTACACTCACCCTTCTCTCACGCTCGTCAGTGAAGATATCGGGCTGTTGGCATCAAAGTTTCCCTCCACGCCTCGATACCTGGAGCAGGTGTCCGCGGACGGAGGGAGGAACTCAGGATTTGCCCTGTTGTGGACGGAGCTGCTGTTGGAGTACACACCTGAAAGAGAGACATTACATGGATTAACTTCACTGAAAATCAGTTTTCTGAGTATTAACAAAAGCCATGAAAGGTAGCTGCTCAGTGGTAAAGGTATTTTTCACATAAAGTAAGTTAGATAAACAAGTTACAACAAAAAAAGTAGGAGAACATCATACTAATATGATATGAAATATGGGTTAATAAATAGCTACAGTCTTTGGCTGTCTGCTATGAACTCAAGAGCTGGGGCGACACTAATGATCACTCTAATTCTCCATTTGACTGTTGTTTACCTGGAAATGTATTAGTTGTTCCATAAAATGTCAGTAGTAAGATAGATCCTAAACGCATAGGTTAATTTCTTGTTTTGTCTGACCAACTGTCCAAAAATTACTAAGAGAATAGAAAATACTTCACAAGATAGGAAAAGCAACAACTTCTTAAATCTAAAAGAGCTGTTGTTTGTTATTTGAAAAAACGATTACTATAATTTAGCAACAAAGAAGCTTTTCACAAAACGGCTAATCAGCTAACTGTGATGGTAAGAAACATAACTTTAACGTATTTTCACTTTAAAGAAAATACAATGTTTCCAACTCTAAGCATACACATGGGCCGAGGAGATGTGAGTCATGTTTCAAGCGCAGTTTGACAAGTTTCTACAGACTTTTATATATTCTCTTCACACTAAAAGTATTTTGTTAAAGTTCAAATGAAACCTGACAACGGCGGCTGCTCCCTGCAAAGAATAAAGATTTTCAGAGTCACGTTTCAAAACTACAGGAGGTGTTTGATATTGAAAACATTATTTTTTCGTCGCAACTGTAACACAAAAACCTTCAAGCCTTTCAACACTTGGGTTTGACTTGAATAGCGGCTGATGATTGTTAGCGTATGTCGCCATAAATCCTGCATACATAAAGTAAAGTACAGACACTGGTTTATACAAAACATTCAGAAAGTAACATTTGAGTATTTCTGATAAGCAGAAAGTCCTCTTGGGACAATTTCAAAATTAAACACTGACAAGCTTGTTTCGCCATGAATAAAAATAACGGATAGTGTGCCGTTTGAGGCTTTCCCCTCAAAGTCTTCTGGGTAAAGCTGCAAGTAGTCTGAAGTAATAGACATGGACAGCTCTCCTGGACACTCTGCTCTCTCTTCTGCCAGCTGAGCCTCAGCGTACCTGACAGCTTCTTGATCCCTGTTCAGCCATTGAAAGGGGAAAGAAACAGAGCTTGGCTGGAAAAGGTTTTTTAGCTGAGGGACGGGCGGGGAGGAGGCCAACTCGCCCGCAGTCAGTGCCCGGTAATTGGACAAGGTAAACACGGGCATGATGAGCTATCATCGCAGGAATGGTGGAGAGGAGGGAGAGGAAAAGGAGTGAATGAGGCCATGGGAGAAAATGAAAGAGACACAGCTTAACGGCCCAGGTGTTTGGGCAATTACTCTTTTCTTTGTTGTCTCATTTCCAGAGAGACTAAACACTGATTTGTACATTTGCTCTTGCTACCGTTTCACCCGTGCGTACCTGTGAAGTCATCGACGCCGGGTAAAGGCGAGTTGTTTCCCTGGTGGAGATGCTGCCTCGCCAGACAATCGCTCAAAATGTCCGACTCCAGCAGCGTGTGCACCTGAACCTGTCAGACAGAACACAGATCATGTTCAAGTAGATGTGAAAAGTGGTAGAGATGGAGATTCCTATCCTTTACTTAAAAGTTAAAATATTAAAAGTACATGATGCAGAAGGATTTCTCATGTGACCTTCATTCTATTATTATTATGATTATATCATTGCATTATTATTATTCACGCATCAATATAAATTAGGATTTAACTGTTGTATTTGTTGAAGTGGAGCTAATTTTGAACTATTTTTTATCACACTGCAACTAATTAGTCATTTCGAGATTTATCGATTGATTCTTTGGGTTTAAAAAATTCAGAAAAGAGTGAGAAATGCCGTAACATTTACCGCGTTAAACGACTTATTGTTTCAGCTGTACTTATTTTATCTATACTGTTTGGTAGTGTAATTTATAACAACAATATTTAATAAGCTCTTTGTTTGCAACTAGTAACTATACCTGTCAAATAATGGTGAAGTTAAAAGTACAATAAGAGTTTAATAAGGTGGATTGATAAGAAAACAGTTTAGAATCCAGTACAAGTACTTCAGTTAGTTCTCAAGTACATGGACTTTTGGTGGTTGGAGTTCCATTAAACCACTGAGAAGTAAATGGTGGAACATGTTAAGTCTTCATGTTGGGGAACATGTGCCTGCATGTACGGACGGATGAGAGTAATTATGTTTAAGCTACAGCTTTCTTCCAATTGTGTTTTGCTGTTGGGCAACACGGCTCCCATGAAGCCAAACATTGAAACGATTAATTTTGATTACAAACAGTAGATCAATTGACAACACAGCGCTTTGTCCACGGGCCCTTTTTTACTGTTCATTTTTCAAAGAAATGTCACTTGGAGCAGATGCCTGGTTCTCGTTTGGCCTTTCAATCCGACTTCTCCAGAAATATCGTTATGCAACTTATTCCAAGATGTTCTACCAAAGTTAAGACAAGACAATTTACTTTATTATCCCGCGTTAACAGAGGATCCCCCCAGGACTTTCCAAAACAGTTTATGGTCAGCTCCAGGACTAGCAGAGGAGCTTGTGAAGGACACCAAGGAACCACAAAAGAGTGATGAATAATCAGCGAAAAATGTGCGCCCAAAACCACTGTTTATGAAGATACAAACTTCATAAGCTGTGACGCATCCGCCTGAAGAGTGAGGAGTTTCTGAAGTACATGTTTAATATTTCAAAGTTCTCTGTAGCCCCGCAGCGCACATTTACTGCAGCGCAGGGCGTGTAGGCCATGTCACAATTTACAAGCACACGTGTTTCTGTTTAAGACAAACAAGGCACGGGAATACACACAAAGCCCTGTGTCACTCACGGGCCATAGAAAACAAACAAGGCCCAGATAAGGGTGAACAATAGGCTCCCTATGCTGACTTCCAGCGAAGTGTGTGTAATACTTTGTTTGGTTGCGTTTCATCCTACTGAATCATAAACATGCTTGCTCTCTCCTCCTGTGGCTCTACATCTTTCTCACAGAGAGTTATTAAGAGCAGAGCCAGGCTGCTTCACTAACGTCACTGACCCTAAAGATGCTTTCGGAGAACCCAATGTTAAAGAAGTCCTTCTTATTAATGCACTTTATTCTAAAAGAACTGCATTTTTGTATAATTTTGTTGCTGCCATGTTCTTTCTGAAAGCACGAGACGATGTGAACATTTCATGACACAATGATCCTATTCACAATCATTGGGATTTACAATATTTAATATCTTGATTATCATCAAAATATGCTTAAAATGGCCCTTAAATAAACTGGAATAACGTTGCCTTAGTTTTGTTAAAAGGGAACATTGTTAACTGCATGCCAGAAAGGAAACGTGTTCTTTGTGATCATAGTTTTTCGTGAAAAACAAACAAGAAATGTTTTGTATTTATATAAGGCGAGGCGGCTGCTGTGTATAGTGCGCTGGACTTCGAATCAGGGGGTAGCAAGTTCGAGTCCCACTGCAGTCAGCATGTCGTTGTGTCCCTGGGTAAGACACTTCACCCCAAATTGCTCCTGTGGGGATTGTCCACCTTACTGAATGTATGTAAGTCGCTTTGGATAAAAGCGTCTAACAAATGACATGTAATAATTAATATAATATAGTTATACAGTGGGGCAAAAAAGTATTTAGTCAGCCACCAATTGTGCAAGTTCTCCCACTTAAAAAGATGAGAGGCCTGTAATTTTCATCACCTCAATTATGAGAGACAAAATGAGAAAAAAAAGAATCCAGAAAATCACATTGTCTGATTTTTAAAGAATTTATTTGGAAATGATGGTGGAAAATAAGTATTTGGTCAATAACAAAAGTTCATCTCAATACTTTGTTATATACCCTTTGTTGGCAATGACAGAGGTCAAACGTTTTCTGTAAGTCTTCACAAGGTTTTCACACACTGTTGCTGGTACTTTGGCCCATTCCTCCATGCAGATCTCCTCTAGAGCAGTGATGTTTTGGGGCTGTCGCTGGGCAACACAGACTTTCAACTCCCTCCAAAGATTTTCTATGGGGTTGAGATCTGGAGACATCTGGATGCAACTCAGCATTCTTTCTCCTCCAAACACGTCTAGTTGAGTCTTTACCAAAAAGTTCTATTGTGGTTTCATCTGACCATATGACATTCTCCCAATCCTCTTCTGGATCATCTAAATGCTCTCTAGCAAACTTCAGACGGGCCTGGACATGTACTGGCTTAAGCAGGGGGACACGTCTGGCACTGCAGGATTTGAGTCCCTGGCGGCATAGTGTGTTACTGATGGTAGCCTTTGTTACTTTGGTCCCAGCTCTCTGCAGGTCATTGACGGTCCCCCCGTGTGGTTCTGGGATTTTTGCTCACCGTTCTTGTGATCATTTTGACCCCACGGGGTGAGATCTTGCGTGGAGCCCCAGATCGAGGGAGATTATCAGTGGTCTTGTATGTCTTCCATTTTCTAATAATTGCTCCCACAGTTGATTTCTTCACACCAAGCTGCTTACCTATTGCAGATGCAGTCTTCCCAGCCTGGTGCAGGTCAACAATTTTGTTTCTGGTGTCCTTTGACAGCTCTTTGGTCTTGGCCATAGTGCAGTTTGGAGTGTGACTGTTTGAGGTTGTGGACAGGTGTCTTTTATACTGATAACGAGTTCAAAGAGGTGCCATTAATACAGTTAACGAGTGGAGGACAGAGGAGGCTCTTAAAGAAGAAGTTACAGGTCTGTGAGAGCCAGAAATCTTGTTTGTTTGTAGGTGACCAAATACTTATTTTACCGAGGAATTTACCAATTAATTCATTAAAAATCCTACAATGTGATTTCCTGGATTCTTTCCCCCCATTCTGTCTCTCATAGTTGAAGTGTACCTAGGATGACAATTACAGGCCTCTCATCTTTTTAAGTGGGAGAACTTGCACAATTGGTGGCTGACTAAATACTGTTTTGCCCCACTTTATATACATACAGTATATATCTTTGAATTTTACAATTTTCATGAAAAGTCATGAAGTGTGTTTTTGATGTTGAATGTTATCCCTGATACGACAGAGGAGCTTCTGAAACAGTATTTGCACGATCGTAAAACTGCCCAGAAACCAAGATGAAAAAAGATTAGGGTTAACCACTATATTGAAATGGACCTTATTTTCCAAGAAAATGCAATGTCAAAGAAACTTTACTGAATCTCTGTTCACCAGAGGTCAAGCATCAGGATTTTATGACCGTAGAGTAATAAATACATGATTTATGGTGGTTTATGGTTTATGGTGATTTATGGTGATTTATGGCTTTGTGGTGGCCTAGCGGTTTAAAACCCCGACCATTAATCCGCCATGCCACTGGTCCGAGTCCAGGGGTGTCGTTTTACTGCCACAAAAAGTAATAATTTTTACTTTTGAACAAAGAAAACTGTTTATATTGACCTCTTTTACTTGATTTGTATTTATTTATTTGCCTTGCCTTTCCTCCACTTCTAATCTCACATATCTTTAGAAACACACGGAGGTTTTATTAAAGATGTTGGTGATAAGAGAAGTAATCAGTGTTTTTCTTAATGTGCAACATGTAAGGATATAACTGCTGTTGTTACCTTGACCTCTCTCTCCTGAAGGCCTTTGGCTGAATGAGCTTTGACGTGTTTCCGTAGCGAGCTGGGGTCGGTGTAGCGCTTGGTGCATCCTGGGAGCTGACAGGCGTACGGCTTCTGTGAATGAACCACAACAAGAAGGGGTGAGGAACGACAAGAAAAAGATAAACAAAGCTGTGAGGGAAGAGAAACTAAAGTACTGTAGTATTGAGTCATTTTAAGTGTGTTTTCATGTTGCAAAAATGTTATTGTACCAAGTAACTATAGTGGCATCAAATTGAAGTAAAGTACAAATACACTTAAGTTCTTTCGTAGGCTCTTTTCTGCTGTAACAATGTAAATTCTCTGTGGGACTAATTGTAATTTAGTACAATACTTGAATAAAAGTACTTAGTTACTCCACCAATTAACCTTATTGTACCCTTTACAGAATATTCAACTCTATACTTTTAGTTTCATGACTTACACAAACTCAGAACTTTGTAAATCAGGTCATACAATTCACCACATCTGGTTTATGGATATGATGATAAACACAGAATAAAATCGTGTTTAGAAATAACAGTACAAGTTTAGCTGAGTCATAGTGCAGATTGTTTACAGGTGTGAGGCTGTGTACAGTAGTACTGTGTATTACACGCAAACATTTAGGATACATGTGCTCACTCAGCATGACATGTGTACTAACAGGAAGGAAAGAAGTGAAGATTAAGTCAAGATTTTATAGGAAAGACTCAAAATGCAGTATATTTACCTTTAGTCTGCAGGCTTAAGGAGAGGAAGAGAGAGAAGAGTTCAGAGGAACAGATCGTAAACACTCCATCCTGTTCAGTCATAAGTTAATGTGTTCATAATGTAAACTTTAGATAGTGATCTTCCTACGATCAGTAGCTGGAGAGGAGTTTTCCAGATGGTTATTTCTAGATGTAGTAAACCTTTCAAAGCAAAGGATCTATATATAATATAGTAACCATAAAATACCACGTCTTTATATGGAAAATATAAACATTTGTAGGGTTCGTATCGCTTTCTTACCGTAACAATTATTGATGTTTTTTCAGACTTAATCATCACATTGATATTGTTACTTTAAATGCAATTGCAAACAAAGCAGTTCCTTCATACCCAAAGCAATCAATGTATATCGACACAGGGTATGTGTTGAATACTTTCTTGGTTTATTTGAGTGATTGAGTAGATGTAAAACAGATTATGTTGAAAGTAATGTATTTTCTTTTTTTAATGATAATATTTATGAAAACAGTTTTTATTTACTATGAGTATGAACAAAGTAAAAACAGAACACCTACTGTGATCTTAACAACCAAATGTATTTCATAGCATTTGAACAAGTGACATCTGTGCCAAATAAGACCACATTTATTTCATAGCATCTGAACAAGTGATATGGAGTGATTCCTCACTGTATTGGTCTCGCATCTCACAGCTCAGGGGCCACTCTCGCAGCCTCCTGGCTTCTCTTTCAGACTCCAGAAGTGTCTCCCTCTCTGACCCCCGTCAGAGTTCCTGATCATGGAGCGGTTGCTGTCGTCCATGAACTCAACACGGACCTGTGTACATTGTCCCTGGGAACCAGTTCTTCCGAGCACCTTGGTGACTCTGGTGAGCTTGATCGGCTGCACGCGCCTGGCGTCCATGTTGTCAGGTTAGACAACCCCGAAAGTAATGTATTTTCAAGGAGTATTTTTTAACTGAAGCATATTTTCTAACCTTGAAACAACAACAGTTAAAACCGAGCGATTTCTAAACTTTGAATCGCTGTTTTTTATAGCGTTTAGCTAGAGAGAGAAGCACATTTCTGCTCTTGGATTTTGTGTCGTGTTTTTCACAATCTCGTGAAGATTGATAGTTTGGTTAGGCAAATGAGCTCATTTCCATGAATCTAATTCCTCACAGGTTTTTCCCCCACTTTGGATAACTGAGTGTTTCACCAGGTGGACTGAATTAAGTTTCCATGAAAACACATTTTTCGATGAATCTTGTTGGTTTATGTAGTAGGATCTGAACATAACAGTCAAAAATAATGACCTACGTGGTGGTAACAAAGAGAACAAACTAACCCACTGTTTATCAAAGAAAGGGTGGAGGGGTTTTTAAAACAGCACACATGTACAAGGTCAAAAACACTTAACCATGAATGAAGTATTTAAAAGTTATAAGTAGGAAAACGTGAGTTTGATTACGTCAGGGAAACAACGGTAAGGACGTAAATATACAAATATATTTCTGTTGTTTTTGTAGAGAGCAAGTGAACATATTTAGCTCACCCAAAGTTTGAACATTTGTATGATTAGAGTGGGATGTTATTGAAGTGAAATAGTGATAGTGCACACCTCTTCCATCCATCCATCTTCTCCCACTTATCCGTGGTCGGGTCGCGGGGGGTAGCAGTTCCAGCAGAGAGCCCCAAACGTTCCTTTCCCTGGCCACATCAACCAGCTCTGACTGGGGGATCCCAAGGCGCTCCCAGGCCAGCGAAGAGATATAATCCCTCCACCTGGTCCTAGGTCTACCCCTTGGTCTCTTCCCAGCTGGACGTGCCTGGAACACCTCCCTAGGGAGGCGCCCAGGTGGCATCCTTACTAGGTGCCCGAACCACCTCAACTGGCTCCTTTCGACGCGAAGGAGGAGCGGCTCAACTCCGAGTCCCTCCCTGATGACCGAACTTCTCACACCTCTTAGTTTTGTCAAATCATACTTGTTATTGTATTTAGTTGTATTACCCTCCTCTACAGTGCCGTAGTGCCGTACGCTTTATTCCGGCAAAAGTTAGGCAATATGTATTTAAACGATATGTCATGCGAGGCAAAACGGATAGTGAAGCGTTCAACTTGACTGTGTATCCTTGGTGTTTGCATGTCAGCATGAATTGATGAATTGACATCTCAAAATGCAACTGTGTGTGTCAAAATTATACAAATATGGAAAACATAAACAGCAGAGCTTAAACAAAGCTTTTCTGTGTGATGTTGAAATTCAAGATGTTAGGATTAAAATGCTTTAGTTTACGAAGCATGTGAATTCAAACAGGAAACAACAACATTCAGAGTTTCGTAGTTTTGATTGGTCTTGTTGTGTTCAACATTTGCTAATACATGTACTTGATGGATCAATAAAGACTTGAATAAGCACTAGGTGTGATATCGGTTTGAACTGATTGAAAAACCCAAAAACAAGCAACATGTGAGCTGCAAATCTTAGTTGAGACACATCTGCATGACACTGACCACATCTTGGAAACAAATCTTTCATAACACACTATTATCTATAACATTAGTAACACAATACAAGATATTAAATCAAACATAAATAACTTGTATTGACACCAGTCTTTTCTTGGCTGCTTGTAATACTATTTTCACCAATTATTTACATCTAGGCACATCTGGCGCCATCTCGGAGCCCCAGATGTGTCTGATTCTGGATTTGTGACGCAACTGCGAAGCCGCCATTATCCAGCGTGAAACCACAAAAAGGAGAAAATAACTCTCTCCTCTCGTTGTAATAACACCGAGTGCATCGTACAGCTCCATCTCACCCGTGTAATAAGAGATCTGATTTGTTGGATTACTGCTAAATCCTCATCGCTTGTCAGCAGGAGTAAAAATAACTGTGGTTTACAGAATAAATCCACAGCAGGTATGTAGTTACACGATCCTAAAGAATGTTCTGTTCTGTACCCAGAAATAGGATGGAGTAGGGGAGCAGTGGCACTTCAAATTAAACATAACCCCTTATTACCAACACATATCGTGTCATAAAGAAGTCCGTCTATTGAGAGCCGACAGGAGATTGAGGATTTATGCCTACAAATGCTTAAGTTATATATTAAAGTGACGCCTTTTTGTTCTTCAGACAGGGAAGGCTTTAAAGTAAATGTTCCTAATACATGGAAGGGGCCATTTTATGCTTTTTGGGGTTTTCCCTTTCCTGTAGTGTATTTGATAGGTTTAGGGTTCAGGGTTAGGGCTACTCACTAACACATTGTACATGATAGGCTAAGGGGCGGGACATCTCCATGCTGTTGACCAATCACAACAGAGCCGGCCAGCTGACCAATCAGAGCAGACTGGGCTCTGGTTTCAGACAGAGGGAAAATAAAACACTTTGAACATTAAATCATGTCACAGTAGAAGTGAGAATAAGTGTAGACTTTTCTTTTCAGTATTAGTGAATGTAGTATTTTTGAGTAGCATAAAATGTAAAATGCATGTACTGTACCTACAAATAGTACTTGAATAACTTAGAGCCTTGATAGGAAGAGCCAGATTGTTAGGGCGATCTTTTGGCAGCGAAAGGGAGCAGTGGCGAGTTATGAAGATGTGATTTCAAGGAGCAAGAGTTTCAAGGAACAAGAGCTTCTTTCTGTATCCTCTCAGGTGTCATCAGTAGTGGATTTCATAACTTCTTTTGTAACAGAAGCCTATATTTATGATCCTGATCCCCTGAAACATCCCCCAGTCAGTTTAAGCGTTTAGAGTTATTAGATGATGATTTCTTCAGCGTGTTTTCATAAAGTGTGATAGTGAAGGACAAGATTTTATTTTAATATTCTATCGTCTACTACGCAGTTCGTATAAATCAAAGCTGCAAAGTCGTCACTGAAAGAGATGGATTTGAATGATAAAAAAACACTTGTGATTTGTGTGCATTTCCCAAGATTTTTTTTTATTTCAAGTTCTGCAAGAATGCAGTTCGACCTTTTCTATTCAACTGTTTTTGGTTTTTGACATTTTTCCTGTTTAACTAAGCTGTTCAAACCATTTCCTCCCCACAACACAAAGGGCCAAACATACAAAGAGAAATTGGCCGAGTTTTTCACGGTTTAATGGATTTCCTTTCTTTCTTAAAGTTGTTAATTAGCTGATACATTTATTAAGAGGAAGTTGCTGCACAAGGCCCATTGTTTGTCCTCATCATTTGTACTCATAAAAAGAAAAACTCATTAATGTTGTTTTTAAAAGAGAGTATTTCTTCAATACCATAACAGACGGAACATTCTGGTTACTGGTTTCATTTAATGAGATTTGTGTGCTGGTTATTTTTGAATGTAAAGTGTGGTCTTTAAAGCACGTGCAGTGTGGCTGTGTGTTACTGACCGTGTCCAGATGTGTGCGCTGGTGTTTGGCGCGGTCGCTGGAGTTGCTGAAGGCCTTGAGGCAGCCGGGGTGCTGGCAGATGTACGGTTTCTCTCCCGTGTGGCTCCTCAGGTGGATCTTCAGGTTCTCCAGACGGGAAAACGCCTTGAGGCAGCCCTCAAACTGACAAGGAACATATAAACAAAGAGGCTTACTGAAACCTGACACATCAAACATTTAGAGTAAAAGGGAATAGTTAAAAGAGTCAGAGTTAATAGCAGCTTAAAGTTACATTAGGGTCAGGGCTAAAGAGAGATTTCATCCAACAGGGCGTAGTAATAAATCAAAACATAATTGAAAACGAATACTGGGCTTATATAAGAATGCTTACCCAATATCTGGCACATTTTACAGAATATCGATAAATGTTTTTGTTTGAATTGAGTAAATTATGATAAATTGTGGAAAAAAAACAACCATGGACAAAGCTATTTGACTCCTTTTGGACCTTTTAAGTATTTTATATTCATTTAGTCATTGTCCCCTGACTAAAATTACCTAAATGAAAGTGTTGTTATTATCATCACCTCTTTTTATAAGATTTGTTTGTTGAATATTGCCAGCCTTTAATCATTTAACTACACATTAATACATTAAATGATTACAATAGAAAATGTACAATTACCAGTACTGAGTAATAATCTACATATTGAAGGACACACTTTACTAAATGTCTGACAAAATAAAGTTCAATGCACTGTTTCCTCGAGCTTCTTAGTTGTATGTAATAATAAAGAAAACACTATTATTTTGGAGACACAGTATAATAAATATATATATATATATAACATAAAACTTGACTTCGTATTTCTACTGTAAAATACTTTAGAAATATGTTTCTTTTAAGTGGACATATGTGTATTATTTCGAGGGTGGGTTAACATTTTCTTAATGTTTTGTTAAACGATGTTTTTACTACTTCATCCCTGAACTAGTGACGAGCAACACTTAAAGGGTAATGAGTGTTTCCTCCTTTCCAACAACTCATTGTTAAACTTTGACTGATCAGTCCACATAAAGCTGCATTCCCTCAGTTTCCCTTCTCATCAAAAGACATAATCTATAGTCGATGTGTGCTAATAAACTGCTAAGTACTCATGAGCATTCGAGCGTTAACTTATTTCAGTCACGGATCTGTTTTTCTTTATGGGTTGTTTTTGTTATTTTGTTGTTTTTTAAGGAGAGTTCCAGTCTTGGATGAATTAATCTCCATGTTGTAGTCTGTCTTAATGCACACAGTTATTAAAATAAACGAGGTGAATGACATTTATTGACTCATTAGCGAGACCTAATAAAACCCCTGGAATGAATATTGGGTAGAAAAACTGTTTCCATAATTTCCTCTGGACTAGTTTACAAAGGGTGAAAACTCTTTATGTTTGTATTTTAATTATTTAAGAACCAGACCCGGATCCTGTTTGAAGTCTTGTTTACGGATATATAATCCTTTTCATAAACTAAACCTTGGGCTTTTACCTTATTTAATGGCATGACATCATGTAACCAACTGTTATTTTAGGTACTTTTGTAGATTGCACTTAGTTGAATCTAAATGATGGCTGAAAGCATTGAAAACACATTCCTAACGTTCAGAATGTGTTGCATTTACAACACAAGGGGATTTTAGAAAGTTTTGAATGATGGAAAAAGTGCTCTCCTGTGATCATCTGTATGTTCTCCCACTTCCTTTAAGAGAGCCAGGATGTTCAAATCAAACCTTGAGAAATATTTCCATATAAACTTTAACTTGCATGACATAAATGAAAACATTTTTAGTGTGTGAGATTTGAGATTACATTTGACACGGTTTCTTTAAAGTAACAACGCTTTAGTTTACGGCCCGCAGTTTGTAGCCTGCAGACTGGTATTTGCTTCTTGTCAGTTCCGTGTGTGTGTGTGTGTGTGTGTGTGTGTGTGTTGTTCCATGCAATTTGGGGAAAGGCCATTACCTGAGGTTTATGATTCAATAACCTAAAACGTATCAAATTAAACCGTGATTTATGACCTCCTTTCAAGTTATTACTGTTGGACCAGACTTCAACTTCACTCATATGTAATGTGAAAATATGATTTTTATTATGTGTTACTTACAGGCCAACATCATTTTTACTTTTGGTTACCAGAAGTAAGATAAAACAAGGATGTTAACATGTGAAAATAAAATACTTAAAAAGGTCCAATAGGAGTCCATGTTTTGTTTTTTTCACAATTTATCAAAATGTACTCAATTCAAACAAAAACATTTATCGATATTCTGTAAAATGTGCCAGATATTGGGTAAGCATTCTTATATAAGCCCAGTATTCGTTTTCAATTATGTTTTGAATGGTGGACCAAAATAATCAATGTGGTCTTTAGGTTGGAATAAATAAATAAAACAGCAGTCTTTCATGTTAAAGGAGAATACTTTGTTGAACTAATGAGACCTGGATTGCTTTGTAACTTCAACGTACGTGTATGTCGTTACCTGGAACTGAGTAATGATGCTGTCATTTTTCTTGTACGGAGAGTCTTGGCAATGTTTGTGTGATTGACGCACAATTAACTACAGTGGCCTTGTTCATTTTAGTAAAGAAACGTGTCAGCCAGTGCAAACCTGTGCCATTGGTTCCACGTGTTTTTTGTAACAGTGTCACTTTGGCACAGAGAAATAAGATCAGGGTTGGCAACACAGATATTTTTGTATAGTTTTGGTCTTTCCTGGGGTGTGTTGACGGAAAGGAAAACATAAAGATATCCTTTATATGCATCCGACCAGAATGTTAATGCAGGACCATAAGTTATGACTGATGACTCCATCGTGGTGTATTTAAAAACGCTTCAGGAGCTTGTGTTCACAGCTTGAGTAGCACCTGTCTGATCTGAGACTTAACATAACGAGCCGTCAAATTAGATTGAATTCAACACACACACACACACACACACACACACACACACACACACACACACACACACACACACACACACACACACACACACACACACACACACACACACACACACACACACACACACACACACACACACACACACACACACACACACACACACACACACACACACACACACACACACACACACACACACACACACACACACACACACACACACACACACACACACACACACACACACACACACACACACACACACTTTTTCCATTACTGCACCAGGAATGACTTAATTTACATGTTTTGAGCTGAGCAGTTAATGAAAAAATAAAATGACGTTATTCATATAGTTTCAAGCGCGACTGACTTTTCTTGTGAGTTGATTTAAATTAGTATGAATCTGTTTGCAGGCGACTCGCCAAAGTCATATATTTACAAGCTTGCAGCAGGTTTAATCATTTGAATGAACTAATTAACTTAAGAAGGAAGCGTGTCCCTGAATGAAGATTTCTGAAGGAACTATTCATCGCAGCCTCAGTTTGACGACAGCAAAGAAATCGCTGGGGAATAACGGAGAGAGTTACTCACCCTCAGGGACGGGGATTTGGAGCCGAGCTGAAGGTCATCATGAGGCAGATGTGTTCAGGCAGCAAAAGTCGTGTTTCAAAAGGTGACTCATGACAGATGTGAGGCTGTGCTGGGGCTCAAAGGCCAAGGCTGTGATGGTCAAAGCAGAAAGTGTCTCTTTTCGGACCTAATCTGGTCTGGTTTCGTCTTTATCCGGGACGTGCCTCCTAACTTTTACATTTTATGGGTTTATAGGCCATCATCCTTATAAGCAGCCTGTATGTTTCACAAGTCAAGTAGCTCAGACAGGAAATGGTTACAGGGTTTTCTCTTTGGGAACATATAGTTTACAGGAAGTGCAATGTGATGTTAAAAATGTTATTTTGGGGGAGCTTTGTTCATCGGTTTTAGATTTTGCAGAAAGTAATGCAACAAAAAGAAGCAGCCGCAGTGATCGCTTGGATGAAGAGTTACAGCAAGGTAATAACCTCAAGCTTTTACAATATGTTTTCTACAAAGTAGCTGCTCAACAGGTGTTTGGTTCCCCAAGAATTCTGGGATTTGTAGTCTTTAATCTCACAAACAAATCAACCCAGACATCAAAACCATTTTTTACATTTCAATAGGGATGTTTCAGATGACAGGGACTTTTAGAAGGCAAGACAAAGTATCTTGTTGAAAGACTTTCTGCCAGAATGAATGATTTATCAGTTGATTGCATCATTACCTAATAACGTTAAATTATTGGATTTCTCAGAATAACCTCAGGGCGATGAGCAGGTTTTTGGATACTGGCTCCTCAAGACAAATCCTCCATTCATACAACACCTACATGTCTCGTCATCTGGCGAGCATGAGTAAGGGAAACCTGTCGCAAGGAGAGGAAACCATTGGATCATCTCTCTGTCTCACAGCCTCTCGATCAATGGCTGCCCAGTGAAGTCGAGACATACCGTAAGCTAGGTCTTTCAAATCCCCTTTCAATGCAACAAAACATTGGAAAGGATTTGTTTTGACTGACTGAAAATGGTTGTATATGTTTTGGTGGAGCTGATTTGGAGAGGTTAGCATTGCTCTACAGCACCTCTAGCGGTCAGTTGTACAATTGAAAGGCAGGTCATTTCTCAACCTCTCATCTAGGAGTGAACTTTGAGTTTATTTGCCTTGATTTATGTTCATTTATATTCTCTTCTGCTCCTATTAGTATGTATTCAACCTGTTTTATTAGGTAAGACCAGGAGCAAGTTTATTTTTGCATTCAAAATGCAATAGGTACCTGTACTACAACTACAACTTTATTAGCATGGAACAACCCAACATAAACTATGTCAAGCCCAAATTGTTTTTTAGCAATAAAAATCATTCATTTCTGACATCAAAACATGACATCGTGCTAACCACCAATGTTTAAAGTAGAAACTCTTGTAAATATTTGAATGTTTCTTGTATCTTTATCTCGCCGCATGGTAAGCAGTGGAAAGCTGCCAAGTCTGATTTAGTGATACAAATTATTTGTTTTAGTTTTTCTGTAGAAATCATAGTTATTGTGATCCACCAGACAAAAGAAAAGCGACTCACCATGCATTTATTGGGCTTCTCTCCGGAGTGGACCCTCATGTGGATGAGCAGTTTGTAGCGAGCGTTGAAGGGTTTGTTGCGTCGCACGCAGCTGGCCCAGAAACAGGAAAACTCTTCTCCTTTGCGCTGGTCGATGTGGACCTTCTCGATGTGCCTCACCAGCTCCTCCTGGCTGCAGTAGGTGGCGCTGCAGTCGATCCAGTGGCACGTCAGTGGCTGGTCCTGATGGTCCACTGAAGGGTCCTGGCCTAAGGGTCCGTTAAGCCTCGGGATGTGAAGTTGGGGGCCTTCCTGACCTTTAAAGGTCTGGCCCACATGGAACAGCTCCCCTCGCTGGTTGTTGTTTTGAAACTGTTCCCTCTTACACGGCGAGAAATCATCTGTAGGCTCTTGTTTTATTGAGTGATACTCTTCCTGTATCTTTTGTTGTAGATGAGGAGTCTTGTTGCCACCAGGTGCATCAGAAAGAGGGGAGGAAAAAAACAAAGATGATGAGGAGAAGGAAGAGGACAGAGAGGAGGGTGGAGAGCCAAAAGGAGGCGATGTGGTACAGCTAGAGGGCATGTAGGATAAAGGGAGGGAGGGCTGGGGGTAACAGCTGAACCTCTGGGTGTTGTTTTTAGGATCTGTGTGCCCCGGGGTGGCAAAGTCCTCCATTGTCTTTTCTATGTGGGAGGTGAGGTCGCGGCCCAGCGAGGACAGGGAAGTCCTTGGAAGACAGCACACACCGAGACCACCTGAATGCATGGAGGACTGACAGAAGCCACCAGAAGACAGCGGCGCCTGAGGGTCCTCGGCATCCTCAAACACACTGCCAAAGCCAGGAAGAGTCAGCTGGACGTCTGGAGGCCCGAGGTCAGGGGGCCACATCCTGGCCCCCCGCTGGCAGACTTCCACCAAGAGACCCTTTCAGTTAAAAAGCTGCTGCTGATTCTGCTGGAGAAACTTCAGGCATCCATTGGAGGTAAAACGGTCAACAGCATCTTCTTATTCCTAAATGTAATCAAATGACATTCATTTTCTGCTGCTGGCATCTTCTCATTTCAAACCCGGCGTGTGTAATCTTCTGTCATTCGTTCCAAGCGGCTGCGTGGTCAGTCATCTCTCGTGCTGCGCTGCAGGAGACAGAAACCAAACCCAAATGAGTCATCTCAAAAAAGTAATGCAATATGAAAACAAAACACTTTCTGAAACATATCACGTAAGAGATTTGAGAAACAGCGGGGGAAGAAGTAACGGGATCCTTTACTTCAGTAAATGAACCAAGTCATGCAATCCAAATCCTACATGAAGTGTTATTTCCCAAGTGTTAAAAGCAAGTGGATAAAGAGTATAGCTTAGTAGTGTGGTTCCCAACATAGGGATAAAGATACATTGAGTAATTGATGATTAAAAGAATAATAAACAAGAGGTTTTTACACACTTTTCCCCCATATCCACCTGTATACTGTTCGATATGTAAAATGTTAAAAGTACTACAGTAAGTAAAAGCAGTAAATGTACAAGAATGGATGTTGCAAATCTATGATTCAGACGCTGTGACTTGCAGCTTAAAACCCCACAATTCACTGCAAACGTTTTCCAGCCATCAGCAACCCTGCTTTCAATGATTCACAACAAATGGACCAAGTCGCCTGGCAGAGACGCTCCCAGATGAAGTGAAACTAAAACAAACAGCGTGCCCGACCTTCTTGTCAGCAGGCTTCAATCACACGGATTGAGTGCGACGCTGCAGCGACTCGGTGTATATTTGGTTTCCTTTGAGCCGCTGTTACAGTCGGGGCTGATTCATTACTGCATTCGGGCCACCCTTGCAGCAAACAGCCAGTCGTTGTGTGGCAGCAGATTGCCTGGAACCTGGTCCAGATGCTTCTCACAGAGGACGAGTAATGGACCACATCTCTGGTCCTGGAGGAGGCTGGGGCTGGAAAGTAGTGGGGCAAACAGAAGTTCCCCTGCCTCGGCCACATGTACAGAAGCTCTACTGTGCAAAAGTCCAAGAGGGTTTATTAGAAAACGTTTTCCACTGCTAGATATTGATGATGTATTTTACAACAGGATCCCCGCAGTGTGTAATTAGTCATCGGAAGCATTCAGTTATTTTACGAGATAAAAACGGACACAGCGAGGATGATGAGTAACTTCACGTGTGTAGTTATATTAGCTGACGAAAGAGTCACTAAGTGTAGGTTCATGCCCATAGTTTCCTGGTATAGTCTGGGTTACAGTTTTATGATTCTTCCCGTAAATCGCGGGAGTTCCCCCCCCCCCCCCCCCCCCACGAGAGTCATGTTGCAGAGCAGTCATGGGAACTGAAGAGAGGTTGCGATGTGTCTGTGTGTCAACAAATTGAACTGGATTACTAATTCCTTTGAGCAGAAGATGTTTGAAATATCTTAATGCAACCTAGTGCTTGTTAGCTTTGAGAGCTAATACCATGTTAAGAGTTTTAAGGGTGAATTGAGGGATTAAGGATGTACAAAAATACATTAGATTCACAAAAATCAAACATGTAAATCTGATTTAAAAAATCGATTTACTTATATCTGTTGAATTATGGCAGATGTAATGTTAACATGAGGGCTGGTTTGATGCTAACAAAGGACCAGAGTGAAGTCCTGCAGCAAATATAGCAACACAGGGATTTTATTTGAGCAGTGTCTGTTCTCAAACCACTTTGGTGTTCATCCAGAAAGAAGAGTCAGACAGTAAAACTAAGAAAAGTGTCCCACAAAGCCTCAACCGAGCCAGCACACTTTATAAAATAGTAGGCTCATCTCATGCGGTGTCTTTTAAAGACTCACTTGCTGAGGTTAGCTAAACACAGCTGTGGCGTTTCAGGACAAGCAAATGTGTACTTGTCTCAACAATAAGTACTTTAGGTTCTTGAATTACAAACCGTTTTTGGTTCAAGTGAAACATGGGGGAAAGATCCTTATTGAAATGACTGACGTGAACTCTCAGAGTAAACAACATCCAGATTCCCTAAATAATCTGTGCGTTGTTACCGAGGTGTCGGTTTCAGACTGAGACAGAGATCTGTTGCTGAACACGCTTTCAATATTGTCACATAGGTCTATTACTAATATTTATATCAACTTCATTTATACATTGGAATTTGACACTAGTTTTAGAAAGACCAGAGTTCATCAGGTGCATGTGAACGCCGCCATCTGGGAAAATCTGACATTTCTATTTATACATTTGGTTTGTTTCCGTCTTCTTACAACTAAAACAAAACTAGGTTACAACATTAAACAAATATTGTCAGTTGGACGAATACATTAAAAAAAATACTATTTTCCAAATGTTTTAATTAAGAATTTTACAGGGAGTTGAGAAAAATGGATTAAAAATCTAGGTAAGGTCGTTGCAATTATACAACCAATAAAACAGCATGAAATTCTTGCAAACATTTCAGTATTTGTTTTTACTTTACGTACAATCAGATGTGCTTTTGATTATGCATGCACGAGTACATTTACCTGTTGTTTGGTCATATCCTTCGAGCGTGGACTTACTGTCATACATCACTACCAATAAACGGATCACAGACATATGGAATTAGCATCATGTGTTGCCGTGTACTGATTTGCAATCCTGTCATTGCTTTTTATGACATTCCTATATAAATCATATGATATGTGATGCGTTTGAGGGAAAATAAGTGTAGTAAATCTTAGTTGTTGGATTTAAAGACATACATAGGGACAGGTTTTGTGGTTAGACATGCCCACAGGTGCAGTATATTTCAGGTTAGGACAATATGTTTGCAAGAGAACAAACTCTCATAAATGTGCCTGGCTGACCATTAAAGAAAACATGTGGATTACGTAACTGTCGCTCTTGTTTTTATAAACGACAGGAGAGTCTGGTATCCCAGGGACGGAGAGAGTTGGCTGGACGGTGAAGGCTTACACTTCAATGAATAATTTGTGCCTCAGGGTCTAAGTTTTTAATCCAGTGAAACCAATTTTGTGGGCTATTAATGTGCTTGTAAATCATAATTTACTTGGTCGTCAACATTTATTTATTCAGAGGAAATTGAGGGAGTTGCCTGCTTTACATTCTCCCTTACACACATCCATAATATGGAAACAAACTGAACGACTTCAGTTTTCTACTGGCAAACACTTTGCAGGTGCAGACTGAAAGAGAGGGTTCTTTTTGAGACAGGAAGGAGTTGCTTATTCATTTTCCACAGGCACAACATTTCAGGAAGCAGACCGTGGAGATACAACTACCACTGCTTCCCCTGTAAAACCCAAACTCCATTCAAAAGCTCTCAATATCCTTAAAAGTTAAGCAACAGGGCTTTACTAGCATTCATTTATAAATGCAGATTCTCACTAAATGTTTCACTACCTAGTCCATCTTGAGTCTCAGACGATCATTTAAAAACAGTCGTCAAAATACAGAAACAAAATTCAAACCTATTCAAACTGTCAAATTGGAATGAGCAACCTTGCTGATGTGTTGGTTTTAGTGAAATGCTAATGAGTGACAAGAAAGGCCAAAAATACAAATAAAAACAGTCTTACATAGTTTGTACATTTTTCCGCCTGTTAAATGTCCCTTTCATTATGTTTCTTCGGCTCCATTTTAGACATCCAGATGTTCTATTCAACAGCCGCATTATTTGTATCTGCTCTTTTACAGAAAGAGGTAGAAAATCACGCCACATTTCACCACTTTAGTTCACCGTATCAGAAGACACAGGACAAATGCACAAGTCCTTCCAAAACAATATCACTCAAAAGGAAAGCCAAGAAGAAAGTAATGCAAAATCAAACATATTTCAGATCAAACACAATGCTGAGTTTGGAGCACAGTCCTTCCCGCTGTGGGAGGAGCAGCTGGATTTTCTGCTTAAATAGGGGGGGTCAATTTAGGTCTGAATGTTATAGGATATGCTGAGGAGTTTGTTCTTCTAAAAACATGCTGTAATTCGCATAACAGCTGAGAATGTTCTGTTTTTGTTTTGTCTTCTTTGAGTTTTATAAAATGTCACAGCAAACCGAGCTGTCAAACCGCTTCAGCTGAGAAACTTAAACAAGAGGATCATGAGGTGGAGCCCCCTGAAACATTTATTTATACTGAGGGAAGAGGCCCAACCTGAGAGCTGCACAAAGACGCAGACTGTTGATTGGAGGTGAACGATATCTTTCCACTCAGAAACTGTTTTTTAACTGAGTATTAGCTGTCGATAAGCCACACAATCCCTTTTGATAATTGTACCCTTATTGTCTAAGGTCTATGGGAGGCTATACGACACAAATGCTATGTTTTTAATCAGACGTTGCCGTGTTTCTCCTACCATTGTCTTGGACAAAATGAAATTCAAGGTGTTAAAAAAAAAAAAAAAAATTATTATTATTATTTTTATATATATATATATATATATATATATATATATATATATAGAGCACCAAATTGCAACTAATCTATATCTACTGTCACTTTTCACATGTGCCCTTTTATTAAATAAAGAAACACTTTAATTTTAAGTTGTGAGTTTAGTGTTTTTGACCCTAAGAAACACCAATAATCCACAGCTCCTCTCTCTGCTCCAGAGGATTTAAAACATATTACATTACATTACATTTAGCTGACGCTTTTATCCAAAGCGACTTACAATAAGTGCGTTCGACTAACAAAATACAAACTTGAAGAAAACAGAATCATATAAGTACAGGTTTCATAGAGCAAAAACATTTCAAGTGCTACTCAACTGAGCCAGTCCTTTATTAGTATATAAGTGCTTTGTTAATAGTTCTATCGCTCGAGGTGGAGTCGAAAGATATATATATATATCCAAATACCACCCCCCCCCCCAGGCAGCACCCCCCCCCGCAGTAAACCTAGGGGAAACACTGCGTTGATTATACAGAGATTTCTCCCCTCATAGGAAGATATTAATAGCTCAAAGCGCAGTCTAACATCATGTCCATGCTATCAACCCAGAAAAAGACAAATGGAAAACAATTAAAACCGTAAACCGGGTGCTTTGAACCCCGCAGGAAAAATTCAGTATTGTTCTTCAGCAATGGGCCAAAAAGAACAAAGGAGGAAATAGTGTGACATTGTGATAAATGAACAAAGTCCATTGGTCGGAGAATGTGGGGGATATTATTGGACTTTAACACGGGAGTCTATTTTGTGCCTAAACCTTATATAAATTCCCACTGTTAAACATTTTGTTTTCAACAGTAACATGTATCAGTATTGCCAGGCACAAGAAAACCATATCATCCTGTTGAATTAAATGGAAGGCATTAACGTTGTTTGTTCAGCTTTGCACCGTAGAAATCTGACCACAACAAGTGAACAACATAGATGTTAGCATTCAGACTGGAGGACCTATGAGGCTGACTGACACAACAAAAGGTCTACTGTGAACGAGGAGGCTGCAAAGACCATTCACGTTGACCTTCAGTGCGAATAGTCGAACACATGTGGACAGTAAGGTCACGCTAATGTCCAGGTGTAGAGTAGACATTTACGTCACTAATGAGTGACACATGGCTGTAAGTTGCCACATCGTTTCTGAACATGACGTCTCAATGTGCCAGTCTGAACCCTGCAGCCAAGTCTACAGAAAAAGGTGCTGATGAGGATTTTTCCAGAAATGTCAAGACACAGCAAATAGAAATCCAGTGATCAGAAGCTGCGGCAATACCATGACAAACTCCAATGAGGATGCCAATGCCACTAAGTCATGTCTAAATGTTGAGGCTTTGCTCGCGGTCTTGGTGACAAAGCCACTGATGCCTGTGGAAACAGAGCTTACAATTGAAGTGAGGAATTTAAAATGGAAGACCCAAACAGAGGAGGTGATTACTCTTCCATCCCTGCCTGGTTATATCGATACTCCAGCTGGAAGAGGCAGAAATGATGCAGGACGGAAAAGCAGAATGCTATGTGTTTCTTTTAAAGCCATAAATCAAGATCTGATGAAGGTACATGGCAAGAACCCGGAACATTCACCAGAACAACGGGACAATCCAACTCTTTAAACCTACATGGAGGAAAACATTCCTCCACAGATATACTGTACTTGTCTCTCTAAAAATAATGATTCTGGATTTTCCTAGATTCCCCAAAGGTTTCCAAGGATCGAAGACAAGATCCCTGTCCTACGGTATCCATAACAGTGCGGTTGTTTTCAGTCAGATATGTGCATACAAATAAAGAACACTCTCATCCACTAGTCCTCACTTGAAAAGTTGCTGAGTCTATAATACGGTCTGCCAACAGCTTCTCCTTGAGGATGGATACTTGTGTAAATAGGACTGATACTTAGGCATATGAAGGATATATGAACACCTTTCTCATCAGGCACATATCCACAACATTTACATTAACTGTATCCATGTGAGATACTGTCCAAAAAATTATAATAATTCGAGAGAAGATCGAGGGTTTTTATCGCTTGAAATAATGAAAAAGGACAAGGAAATCAAAGGAAGGGGCAAAGGAGTCTGGTGGGATTCTTTTCGCAGTATTGAAGACCGTTTCCCCGACATCGGCGGTGCCTGCTACAGGACAACACGGAACGTACTGCTCTGGCAGTGTGTTTGAGGATGCCGAGGACCCTCAGGCGCCGCTGTCTTCTGGTGGCTTCTGTCAGCCTTAAACACACTGCATTTGTTGTTCCCCGTAGTCTTGTATCATCGACATGAATGTAAATATATCTTTATGTATAAACAGTGGGTTAACACCCGACGTGTCATACTAAGAACTTATACTAAGAATGTAATCAGACAATTAAACATTAGTAGGCTATTTGTATCTGTATTGATAAAGGTGGGTCTTGCATTACTTGGTATGATCCGTGTACTGGTATGACCCTCTTAAATGCAGTAATGTCCTCCTTGAACACACGAGTGATTTAACCCCCGATTGACCTCAAGTCATGAACATGATCAGTGTGGTCAATCCTAAAACTCTCACAGTGTCTGCAAATCTCCTCAGTTATTTTGACAAATTGGATCATTTGTTTCATTGATAAGCGAACACTCCCAATTTGATAATACTGCAGGCTACTTTGTTTTGTTCTATTGAGGCCAAAAATACATTCTTTGGCCCTTTTGAGATTTTGAGAGGCAGTTTGGGTCAGAGTAAACTCAGTGGGAGCAGGTGACTAACACGGTCTCGTGTTGCACAAAATAAGAACGTGTTATTGGACGAGAACTCATGCATGTCATCTTAGCAAGGGGCTTGAACTGCTGTTAACTTTAGACACAGTGATCCTCCCGGGGCTCTTCTTCTATGGTTTATACTTCAAATAGAGTTTTTAGAGATGTGAAATGTACTGTATCTCTGAGATAACAGAAGAGTGTTTTCTTATTGTTTATTTTTACTGGATGTTCTTTCTAAAATTCTTCTTGTGTCTGTTTTTCCATTATGTTCACATACACGGAGAGGGTAGGAACTGTACTACTGTACATACTTTACCTGAGTATTTTCATTTCATGCTATTTTACACTTCTACTTCGCTACAGTTAAGAGGGAATTGTTGGATTTTTATCACATTTGTGATTTGTTGTAGTTAGCTTCACACCTATTGTAACGATGGACCAACCATAAGAACCAAAGCACATATACGATTACAGTTTTCTCATCCCGATGTTGAAATCATAATCGCAGCTGCAGTCCATCAGAGTCAGCATCTGCAGCAGTGCGTTCTGCACATAACACTCAGGACCGATAGCTGGCTTTTGTTATCATATGACAAAGTCAGGCTTCCCTCCATTTCCAGTCTTTATGATAAGCTAAGCAGCTAATGGCTGTAGCTTCACGGAATACATCTTAACATCACTACTTATTCTTCAAATTGTCCAATTAAGAAAAAGAATGGTGAGACTGAAGTGCTTGTAAACAGCTGTAATTACCAATTATTTTAATTGCCCATAACTGCCGATTGTTTCCTAGAATACATGGTAATCATTTGTTCTATAAAATGTCCCTCCCAGTTTCTCAAAGCCCAAGGCAAGGTTTTAAAAAGGTCAGAGGATTTGTACATTGTTGTATTGTTTGTTTAGGTGAAACCAAGGATCTAAAATCTGGTATGTAGTAAATAATATGAAAATATGACAAGAGTGAAATTGCAGGAAATAACTAATGAGTTCTGGAAATGTCAACATGTTTAAGTGATTTTCTTAGATTGACGTTGACATCTAATCATCCTGTTTCAGCAGCTAAAGTGCTGTCTCCAATGAAAAATCCCATTCCCTTAACAAATAAGTGGGTTTAAGTCTCACAAAGCAAAGGGCGGTGTGGATCTCGCCCTCATCAGTGCTCACCTATCCCTCCGTGCTCTCCTCTTGGCGCAGCTAAACATTTACAAGCAGGTGTGGATCTGTGAGAAACTCTGACTGAGCGCAGATGGCAGGAAATTCCAGTGAAATGACAGTGGATCGTTCCAAACCACAAGACAGTGTGAGCAGAGTGAACCAGATACAGCAGAAGCAGCGCTTATGGACTGGACTGAGACTCCAAGGCCTGCCAGCATCTTGAAATAGGAGCGGCTTCTCAAGGCGTCTGCTAAAACTCTCCTATGATGGACTGAGTCTGGTGTGGTACTACTGACCAACTTCAATGTGTCTTTGAAAACACATTTTGGATGGTGTATGGTCTTTGAAACCTCGTAAAAATAGATGATGTTTTGCCTCGAGTGGGTTTTTTATAGCAGTGTGTTTGGCGAAACTTCAATGTTTCTGTCAATAGATCAGGCAGGACTATGTGAAGCAACACTTTCCAGCTCTGCATGAAGCACTGCTCTTAATTATGTCATAGGAGAACAAACCTACTGTACACACACACCTCAACGCACAACGAACAGCTCTGCGAATAACAAATAATACATACACAAGTCATGTAAACTATGTATATTGTGGGATTACAATTATTATTTCATGGGCTATTTGCAAATGTGTACAATATATACAGATATAATCATTTACTTCAATGCATTTGAATGGCCACAGATTTGAAGCATTGGGATGTGAGAACCTGATTTGTGTGCCAGACCACTACTACTAGAAAACAATAGCTTTCTAAAATAAGACAGTGAAAGTTTTGGAGTCGTATTGCATTACACTTGGGATCGGAGGGGAAGGAATGAAGCTGAGAGAAAGTGCGGTAAGGAGAAAAAAAGGCAAACTCACTCAATTTGAATTAATACTGTCAAAATATACCAACATATTTTCTGTCTGAGCATCACTGTATAACTCATCACTAACTCATATTTCAGTTTATATTTAACATTTCTCCCTGTGATTTTAGCTGGCCCTCTGGATCCTTTAAAACACTCATTTTTTGTACTTAAACTTTGAAATGTAAATTGGTCTTTCCTCTGGGAGCGGATGAAACGCCGAAAGGTTTGTGTGCTCTGCATCTACTTCACATTTTCTGCGAGGCATCATCAATCTTGACAGATCCCTTTTAATGTAACTGCTTTATTTGTTATACTTCTATGTTAGCTTTATGTGGCTTCCAGTTATAATATTTAAACTTTATTGCAATTCCCCCCTCGACATGGTCTTCTCTTAAGTGTACATGTCCCAAAACTAACTCATGCAATAACAGTACATTATGTTGCTACTGGCGACTAAATACTCTGTAACGGCCCGTCCACACTACAGCTTCGACAGCTTCAAAAACGGTTTCCGACGCCTCTGCCCATTCACTTTGAATGGGGTGACGTCACTTTTCGCCGAACTGCATTGTGGGAAGCAGAGCGGAGCTTTCCTGGCGTTTCAGGCTGCAAAAGTTGAGCAATGTTCAACTTTTGAAGCTTCTGAAGCTTTCGGTGGAAGCGTCAGCCAATCAAATCACATGCCAGTACAAGCTCTAGCCAATCAAACCGCTGCTTGTGTGTCAGGGGCGGGAGATTCATGTGATTGGTTATTGGTCGAGCTTCAGACACGCCCAGCTCCAAGCTTTTTTTGAAGCTGTAGTGTGGACGGGCCGTTAGACTGTCATTTCAATTAGACACAATATTCTCATTGTGTAAGACTGTTCGGCCTTCCTGCATTATATTTTCCAATTTGCATGCTGTAATATAGTTTCCTGCTGTTGCACTGATTTAATAAAAACTTGCTGTAACTCCTACCTCCCACCAAAGACCTCATGGGTTATAAACTAATTAGCTTTATTGTGTTATCCTTTATATATGCCTTGTGTAATCATCTACAAACTTGAAACACCGCAGCTTCATGAAGTAGAATCAATAGGTTGTCAAACTCATTTAGCCAGCAGAAGTAAATCTATCCTTAAAGCAATGCTAATCAGTATTTTTCATATTAAAATTGCAATGGCAATGTATATTATACGCTTTCTGCTCAGCATCATACAGCTGACAGACACAGTTACTCAGGCGGGTGAACATAAAGGAATTTAGCAGCTAAAGAGCCAAACATTTCAACAGAGTTGGTGGAATCTAAAGCAGAACTAAAAGGAAAATTACTTTTGGTTTTAGATGAATTCAGAGGCCAGAAACATGACTCAAAATACAGGCTAATGTTGGTCAATATCTGCTGGATGTTCAAATAAACTGCCATATCAACTTGACTATGTCAGACATTGTGCCCACGTGGCCAAAAAACTACGGGTACTGCTTTGAAATGAAGAACAACACATCTCAAAAGGCTGTAGCTACTGGACCTCAGAACAATATGACATTCAGCATGGCTGATTTAACTATAACCTGCCAAACCAAGCAAGCAATAAGTGAACTGGAGAACTACCAACTACTACATTTAATTTAATTTATTTTTGATGCAATTTATCATAGTTTTAATACATAGCATGAAACTGCTATTTGGCTTTCCACTATTAGATTAAATAAATATCATTCAGTTAAATCAAGTAGCGTTCAATACCTACATTTCAAGCTATAGGCCTATATAGACAGTGGTGGAAGAAGTATTATGCTTTACTTGAGTAAAAGTACCAATACTTACAAATAATATTATGGTCCAAATACTTAATTGCAAGTAAAAGTCATGCATTCAAAATCGTACTTAAGTAAAAGTATTATCATTCCTTAAAAGTACAAATTGTGCAGAAAATGGCCTTGTGTGTATATAATTATATTGATATAGTATATGTGACATTTCTAGATAATATTGTTGCATTTTACTGTCGTAGACAAACAAAGTTTTTGATTGACTTTGTATGTACACTTTTCACAGTTCCACTCTGAAACATACTACTTTCTACACACAAAAACCGGAAGTGTTCAATTGAACGGCGATTATCGACACATACCTGTTCTCATTAACTCCCCGGTTAACTTCGCCGTCTGTTTGGGTAGCTATGTTGGTACAGTTGTAACTTATTATCATGCTGCTTTAATGTTTAATAATCCCTTTAGAAAGAAGCTTGAAATCCGGAAAGTCTGTTTCTGACCAGGTACGTTTCCGTTACCATCGCCGCAGAAAACGCGAAGGGGAAAAACGTCTCTTACAAACTAGCCGTTAGCCATTTTTTCACGGAGAACAGCACCATATGACATATGTTTTTTTGTTACCAGAGGTTTGGTTTATCACAATATCCAGAGGCTGGTGAGCTCAGAGGAGTTTAATCCCAAAAAAGCAGACTTTTAAATTCGTGTTGTTGAAGAAAAAAACACCTCGCCCATGGTTACCGGAGTGGACGTTACTTTCCAACCACTTACACGTGACAACAACAGTACTTGACAAACAACCAATCAGAATGCAGCTCAGCAACGGACAATTAGCTCTGAGCATGCGCAATGCTTTCTCTAAGCATAGGCCACTTGACGTTGTGCGTCTTATCGAGCACAGCCCATTTAAAACACCATTACAAATTATTATCATATTAGTATCATGTTATTATTATCTTTCACAATCACAAAAGTTAATATAACTCGAAAAAACGTTGTATACAGTATGAAATACAACAATATAGACAACTTATTGAGCATTCTACCAAGCCAAAACCTTCTGATGATTGATATGCAAATGTTAATATTGTGTGAAGTGCTAAATCCTTTTTTTCAAGATTTAATTGACTTACCCTTTGACCCCTAGAATATTTGTAACTGTATGAAAATTGTAAATAAGCAATCTGTATGTAAAAAACCACCTGTATGTAAATTGTAAATAAGCCATCTGTATGTCAAATAGGTCTTATATGTCTTAAATGACATGATGAATTGGAAATGGGGGACCCTGATGTAAACAAGACGAAAGTCTTTCTCTGGTCTGCATCCCCTTAACAATTGTATGTTTTGAGCTGTACTGTACTGTACCCAATATACAAGCTGTTAATACACTTTCCAATCAATCAATGTACCTGTCTATTGTTTTGGCCAAAATGTTGAATAATTATAAATAAAAGTAGAAACCAAGTATTTTTACGTCATGTATTATGGCCTTAATAAATGCACGTGGCGACTGTGGCTGCGAGGGAGTGCGGTCGTCTTTCAACCAGATGGTTGTGGGTTCGATCCCAGCCCATGCAGTCAACATGTCGATGTATCCTTGGGCAAGATAAAGCGCTATATAAGTACAGTCCATTTACGTGGCCCCTCTCTTTACACTCACGCACATTAAAATGTAGTTTTTTCTAAATCATATTTTTTTGTGAAGGCTGTTTTGGACTTCACATGTAATGTAGTCATTGTAACATGTACTTTAATAAAGGATCTGGATACTTAATCCACTACTGTCCAGCAACTCATTAAAGCAGAAAGAAAAATGGGTTTGCGTGCAACTAAATATGGAACCTAAACCAAAGAGGCTGAATACTCACATGCACATGTCATTAATGCATTGTTTCAATATAACGTATTTTGAGAAAAACCCCAAGCAAGGATCTGGAGTTTATAATGATCATGTAGATAAAAATATGTATCATGGAATTATTAAAATCCCACTAATTTACTGGACTCTGTTGAGAAGACATTTTCCTGGAATTGAAATAACTTCTCAAGTAAACAGGATTTAAAAAGACATTTGCCTGCAGTTAATACACACCAGAAACAATGTTGAAACAGTTACGTCTGATACTCACAGCGAGTCCTATTACCCCGCTGTGTCACCCTTGGGTGTTGCAAAAGAGCAGGCACCTCTAAGCCAGGAATAACATTTCTGAAGCAAAACGAGTTCTGCTTATAGGGCAATCACTGTGAATGTCCGTGAAAGGTATGTAGGGAGCGCAGAGGAGAAAAACAAGTGACACATTATTTCATCAGAAAACTATGAACCCAGGCAGCGCTGTCAAAAAGCAGCAGTTGAAACTAGCAGGAGATCGGATGTGACAAATTCATACTGCAGGCTGTTTCTTTTCATGGTACCAAATATTTATGTAAGAGAAAGCAAATTTGTTTCTTGCCTGAGACTAATAACTCCCATATGATGGGACTAGTCTCTAAGTCACTTTGAACCCCTAATGAAATACATTAGGTCATCTGTGTAAACATGAGTTTTTAAGGGGTATTGTGTACTGGGACTTAAATGACCTCTGTCGTCCACCAGAGGGGATTGCATTAATAAGTTCCAAACATTTCTCAAATTGTTATATTTACTCAAAGTAAACAAAAGGCAGATTTTCTCAACAGGTGTTTCCATCGACTGGCAGCAAGTAGTAAGAAGAGGGTGTAACTAGATTACATAATAAAAAGAGCTCTAGTAACTCCATATTTTCCCTAAGAGCTGAATTGGTTTCTTCTACATGTGGTGTTTTTAATTTACCGCCATTTGTGTTTTTCTGTTTAGGGATATGCTTGTTAATGTATTAGCTTTGGGGATAATTCGATTTCTGTCCAAACATTTGATCAAAAGATAAATACGAATGTCATGTTTTTGTGCTCCAATCCCACAGGAGGAAACTGTAAGCCTAGAGCTTTAAGGAATATTTAGAGCATAGTGTTTGTGTTTATAAACCAACTTTTTCAAACTCAGACAAGAAAGAAACAACTTTTTTAAATGTCTCTGTAAAGGTGCAGATTCATAAAGTGCATCAACACAAGCAGACACTAAGAAGAGGCAGACTTTTCATTTCAACACAAGGTCGAATACAGCTTTCTTTCTGAGTTGTCATAATTCATCGCTGCTGAAGGTTATGAGGTTGATAACTCCAGAAATACCTTGAGTTAAGATTATTTTTTGTCATGTAACAGCTTTGACTCAAGGTCCACTTTCTTGCAGGTTTGGGAGCGTTTCACGTTATCACACAGTCTGCAGCAGATTACCAATTTCAAAACTTGAACAAAGCGTTGCATCAAAATGTATGTGCTTATTCAAACTGAGCTTTCTGTGTGTCCTCATCTAACCCTGAATGTATTCAATATTGGCGCATATACATGTAGCTGCCAATAAACTCAATTAAATGTGCCACTGAATGAATTATAAGTCATCTACAACATCACAAGTATCATGGAGAATCAATGGATTCTGTTTTGGGGGTTCATTCTTTCACTATGATGAAAACATATTAAAACTGTTGTTTGTATTTTGAAAAAGCCAGCCTCCTGTATAATTGAAATGCTTTTGTTGTTTCTGAGGTGTGAAATCAATATGAACTATTACGTGAAACAAATCTTGGCTCCTTGTTGTCTTTCGCTCCTATGGCTCCATCTGAGCACATGAACAATCAATCTGTTGTAATACATAATCACTCAGTATTGATCAACATCCTGATCAACCTCCAAAAGGCATTGACGAAATGGTGTATTTTACGGAGCAGCACACATCTTTTTTATTACCCTTTAATTGCCACATATAATTAAATGAGGTATATGATGAAATTAATGTGACTCAGCACTCTACACCTCTGTGCAATGGGAGCACTGGCAAGGCCGGATTAGTACGGCACTGAGCGCTCATGGCCCCCCCCCCCAACCCACGTACCAACAAGTAACACCACGCCTACCTAATCATACCAACATGACCAATATTTAGAATTTTCAGTCAATCTGGCATGTCAAATCGCACACCCATTTGTCAAAAGCAGGGACTCAGCCACATAGTTCAACCAAAGTAGGTCTAGCCTTTTGCCCTTTTAGTAAAAAATCACAAGACAAAGATACAATGGATAAGATCCCAAGACAGTGTATGGCTCAGGAATACCTAGGTAATATCACTCAAAACCTCAGAGCAGCACCCCACTTAATGCCAAAATATGACTGGCTGGCTGTACAAGTACACAAGGAGTTGTATTAGTTACGAACGTGCCGGGCAGCGCGGTCCCGTGGGTTAGAGGCGCGTTCATAATGCTGAGGGAAATAACTCTCAGAATAATGTTATTAGCACATTTTACAACTTGAGGACCGAATGTTTTTAATAAGGGCTATACAAACGTTCATACTGGGTAGTTTAAAAAAAATTATCCAACGATTTACAGACCACTCTTTCCCGATGTAAATCAATGGGAAAAAGTGTTTCCGGGCCCAGCAACCAAACGGAGGTGTAGTACTGCCGTTTGGCCACAACGAATATTCTCATCAGAGTCTGGCGCACTTCCTGGGGGCTTGAGTGAGACCTTCAGTACAGAGACGGTTTAGAAAATATATTAATTTGACCCTATAGAAAAGCTGTGTTATTTATGGCGAAGAGTGAGTGTAATTTAAAA
The DNA here is from genome assembly GCF_902827175.1 of Gymnodraco acuticeps. Classification (NCBI taxonomy): domain Eukaryota; kingdom Metazoa; phylum Chordata; class Actinopteri; order Perciformes; family Bathydraconidae; genus Gymnodraco; species Gymnodraco acuticeps. Next base: position 1,187,670 of record NW_022992289.1, read on the forward strand.
CAATGTATGATGAGTGAGGTTGTGAAAATAAAAAATAAATTGTCATCTTGTCACTGAGGGCCCTCTTTGCTCAAGGGCCCCTGGGAGTAAAGCAGCTCCGTGTCAGTGATACCATGAGACTAATGATTAAAACAAGCCTCCTCATCTGTTTGGCTTCCAGAAAGCCAGATTTCCACCCCCTGCGCAGCACTTTTCATTCCAGCAACATCACATAAATCAATGCTCTGCAGAAGAGGAGTGGAAACGAGGAGTCCCAGAAGTAATAAGGGGGGGAAATATCCCATTTGGGTAAGAGTTCACTACAGTATGGAGAAGCATATATATTAATGGTCTTCCTTAACTCCTTATTGCACAATCAAAACAAGTTATTGTGAAATTATTGGTACAATTAGACTTAGTAATAACATTTGTAGAACTAGTTTCCGCTATTTAGGGAAGTTTTTCTTCATGTATCCTAAACCTTTTCAATGTTAGTGGTTGTAAAGTTGTTGAAAAATCCACCAAACAATGCTTCATGTTTCAGCTGGAGTGACTTTACGGGCAGTTGCCAACATTTACAGTGATGTAGCTTAATACTTATTCATTTGTTCCTTCAAGCTCATTGTTAAAAGAGGAAAAAGCTGATTTTTAGGTGATAAACTGAGCAGTAGGCTACACTGAATCTGCATTAAAACGTGTCTCTGAAAACATGTTTATCTAAAACACAACATACATCATGTGGTAACGTGTCGTTGTCACTTTAAATCACCATGACAACGTGGTTTCCACAACTTAAATACATGAACGTATAACTTATTATACATTTAAAACACATTATAAGTATAGTTAGATCACTTTAAAATTCTTACCGTGTTGGGTCCACTTATAGTTCACACAGCTCGCGGTCTGTGCCTCGCGCTCGCTGCTCGCGGGTTGTGCTTCCCACTGTCTCTGTACGCTCTGCAGCGCGAGCCCCTCTGCATGTGGTATTGCTATGCGCACATGCACGCTCGCGCAGGACCACTTTTTGTGTGTCTTGAGTGAATTTAGTTAATGAAAATGTTTCTTTTATCGTGTATCTACTTATTTATTGTACGTTGGTTTGTTTGCTATTTTTGGGTTTCTGTTAACTGAGTGAGATTCTATGTAAGAAAAAATACTATGTGACCCCAAATAAAGAATACAAAAAACAGACAAAGCAAAACATATTTGGTAGTATGCAAAGCTCAGTAATCTAATCACTCACTTCATTTAAGTAGCCTCAGGTACAGACGCTGATAAAAATGAAAACCTAAATTCATAAAAGAAATTAACATAAACTGGAAATTACTTGCTAAAGATTCAATTGAGACCAATTTGAAAGCGTTTTTTCCTTTATTTTGGGTTTATTCCGTTTTTTATATTGAAAGCATTTGATTAAATAAGGTTTTGTCCATGGTCATTTGTGATTTTGACTTTAATATAACACAGTGGTTCCCAGCCTATACAGGTAAATCTAAGGGATTTCAAAAATAATAATCAGACGGGAAAATAGGAAAATAAAGAAACAAAATAACCTTGATATAAAATAATTTGATTAGGAAACTTTTCCTATTGATCACAACGAGACGTGCAACCTCCGACGAGGGGTGCTGAGCCAATGTTGATTGATTCTAAAGAGTTACAAGCAACACAGTTTAGAGATAGGAAGAAAGAAAAGGTTATGAAGATCTGTTACACAGGTGGGAAGTAACTAAGTACATTTACTCAAGTACTTTACTTAAGTACAATTTTGAGGGACTTGCACTTGCAATTTCATACGTTTGACTTTTACTCCAATTCAGAGATTGAGTACTCCATTACATTTATTTTGTAACTTCTATGAAATGTGAAATACAAAGTCATTACAACTAGCTGCACCTTTACCAGCTTTGATAACACTTTAATGATCAATCATTATAAAACATATCATATATATTATTCTGAAATGGACCAATCTGCATAATGATCCTTTTTGCTTTTAGTACTTTAAGTATATTTTGATGCCAATACTTTTACTTGAGTAACCTCTTAATTGCAGGACTTTTACTTGTAACAGAGTATTCCTACACTCTGGTACTTTATACTCAAGTACAAGATCTGAGTACTTCTCCCACCCCTGCTGTTACACACCTGCACACTAGATGTCCTCAGCGAGTTTCCTGCCTGTGTTGCTCACCTGACTTCCTTTAACATTTCCAGCCTGCACAGCTATTACTGATAGAGATATTTACGGCAGCATTTACCATTGTAGTTGCAAAGTTTTCTAAATTTGTTTAGTTTGTTTTAAAAATGTTGACAAGCCAAACACACAACTGGCATTGTATATGAAGGTCCTGCACACCAACAGATGTTTTCAATTACTCTTGGTAATTAGAGCTCAGGCGAGGTTTACAAATTGATTTCATGGCCACTCAAGAGTTTATGAAACATCACTGTTCAGCTCTCGTTTGGTAAATGTGAAGTGTATCACAAAATCTTCTGTCTCCATTTATTCAGTGTCATAACAGCGGCACCTTCTGGCTGTCTGTGGTAACACATCTGTGATTTGTTCCTTTCCAAATGTACAATAATATAAATGCAGCATAATTTGATTTTTTCATAAAGCTTGCAGGTTTTTGAACATGAATGGGATTAAAAAATAAATAAAAAATGGACCAAATCAACCACTGTTACCCTCCAATTATTGTCATGGTAAACACCACTAGATTTGATATTATATTCGACCCTTCATCTATTAAAAAAATCAGTTAAGTGAGTTTACTAATCCACAGTCTACGAAATATACAGTTTCCCCCTCAGCAATTTTCACCTTAGTTTATTTGGAAAAAATAAAATACAGAAAACGATTTAAATTTTAATATTTTATTGCAATTTATTCCTTTACAGTTAAACTGAATAGTATAAAAAAAACTGACATTAACATACAGACACACAAGGTCAAACAAACTCACTGATGATGACAACCAAAACACATTGAACTTAATAAAAACGGTCTTTCGTAGCTGAATTGTTGTCCTCTTGCGTTAAGACATGTCCGTCGAGCTGTCGTCTCTGAGAACATTTACAGTCCGTGTTTCCTTCTTCTCCCGGAGACAATACCGACGCAGTAAAAACAGACTGGATCTACAGCTAGTTATTTCCTGTTACAGCAACACTGGACAAAATAAACAAAATCGACTTTGGGACAACAGAGTGTGTGTGCACCATGCTTGTGTGTGTGTGCACCGTTTGCATTTCATATCTACAACATGAGTGTTAAAACAGGAGTCCGAGTTCCTATGCTTCAGTGGAAAGTGAGGTCCGCGCCTACGAGTCATCTTCACCGTTCACACTGTCGCCATCATCATCTTCAATGTGCTCGCCTTCCTCTTCCTCATCATCGTCATCCCTCTCTTGACTCTTCACCTGCAGGTCGAAAGAACATTTAGGGATGAGATTTGATACACTTTTAACAGAATTATTGGGGCATGTATTTTAAATATGCAACTGTCAGGGACAAATTCAGGGCCATAACACGGCAATCATATGCAAATCTTTATATCAAAAAGGGTAAAGGTTTTATAAAGTGTTCGTGGAGAGATTTCTTTAGGATTACAGAATTATACTGCTTTGCTAATATTGTTGTTGAAAAGTAGCTTGAGCTGCAAAAGCCAACAATACAGTGGCAGCAACTTGCAATCACAAGGCATACCATTTTTTTGTCCATTTTACTCTCAACAGGACCATAACTTAGAAAATGAACATTATACTATATTGAAGAAGACTTGAAACTAGCGATTGAGATTTAAAACTCATTAGTAAAATGTTTACCGGGGTAACAAATGAATTAAGCGGTAGGATCATTTTCTCATTGCCTTCACAATCACAGAAAACCTGCATTTTATGTATGAAATGCATCTGTAGCTTTGCAAAAAGAAACAATGGCACTCGCACCTCTTCCTCCTCCAGCATGTCTCCCTCGTCGTCTTCATCCTCGTCAGAGTCGTTTATGTCCTGGATGTCCCCCTTCCTCTTCAGCCCGTCCACCTTCTTGCTGCTCGGGTGTGGCGGTGAAGTGACCTCGCCTGGCTCCGTTTTCATACTCTTAGCTTCAGACGGAAATTCAAACAGTCAGAAAAATCGTGGCACTGTGCAAAACCATCTGGTAAACATGCTTTAGTTTGTGACAGTCAGACACGCTCTCCTCCACATTTAAACATACTGTGTTTCCTCTGCATACCCGACTTCTTGCCGTGGTCCTTATCCATGCTGTCCAGGCTCACCAGCAGGTCGTCCACTTTGCTTTTGATTTGAGACAACTCCCGTTTGATGGTCTGCAGCTCGTCCACTTTCACTGCAGAGAGAACGAGTACGACGGTTAGAAAAATGTCTCTGTGAGACACTCGGAGTCATATACCTTCTCATCAACGACACATTTAAAACCAGCTAAAATGATTTGTTTGACTGTAGGGCTGTAACTGTTACCCAAATCAAACTAGAAAGTCAATTAAAAGTTATTTTTCACTCTTGGTTGATCTTGACAACTTCACAGATCCCAAGGCCAAGTTTTAAGAATGGCATGTTTTATCAGACAATATATTTTACACACAGTAATATGATGGTAGGGTCCAGCAGAAAATCCTCACATTGAGGTGCTGTAATTAGAACATTTTGGCCCTTTTGTCTAACGACTAAACAGTTATTTTGAATATCAAAATGGTTGTTGGTACATTTTCTGTCAATCGACGAAGTTTCAGCTCTAAATCTTATATTTTCTCAAGTGTCAAGTGTTTGATTAGCAAATACATGAAAAAGCAGCTACATTTTAGAGATTGAAATAAGCTAAAATTTGAGATTTTGTTAATAAATTATGATTGACTTAATTCAGCCTTTACCTGGCATCCCCACACCTAGTAATTAATTTAAATATGTAATAATACATTTGAAATATTTAAGCCTGTATCCTGGTACTTCAAACTTTAGGCATTAAAGCATTTTTCAGGAGATGAAAACATGTTTGTAGGATTTTCATTTCTCCCAAGTAAAAGGACTTCATAAACAACGTCTGTGCAGCACCCTGCAGAGACTGATAAGGCTCCAGATGATCTCACTTGTTCTGGACGAGGATGTCCTCTGGCTGCTCTTGGAGGAAGAGGAGAAGCTGCTCTTCGTCCGCCGGCTGCTTCCTCCGCTCAGGCTGACCCGCGGACGCTTAGACGGGATCACGGCCCGCGACAAGGGGGGGGGAGGAGCGGGAACACGGGACGGGTACGAGTACATTCTGCATCAAACACAGCACAATGTCAAAGTCAGCTTTGTTGTCAATCTTCCAGTTTGTGTGTACAGACAGAAATCGAAATACCGTTTCCCATAATCCCGAATATAAAAACATTGTATTTAAAAAATATGTGTGCAAATATGTATATATATGTACCAGTTATGTGCACATAACTGGGACGCAGGGATGCATGCGCGGCAAAAATCTGAATTGCGTAACGTCACTTGTGTCACTACGCGCCTTTGCGTACCTCAAAACAAAACACATATTTCGTCTACACGTGTTCCTTGTCAACAGTCAATGGAGTAAACTACTAGACATGTAAAAAAAAACAAAGACATTAAGCAGCTACGTTGCCGTTTCTCTCCCTGCAAAAACTCTTCGGACTTTCTATGACTGACTGAACTGGTGCTGGCGGCGCCGCGCAGGACATAACCGACGGACCTGTGAAGCTTACAGGAGGCAGAGGCTTAGATCACCGGACAACAGAGTTGGTCGCTGTGTGCACAGACGGGGTTAACGTCGGTATGAACAGCAGAATTGTGCCAAAACTCCGCCAACTGGCTGCAGTGGGAGACTCCCCTGAGCACACTCTGTGCCCCGCGCACGTTCACGCTCTGTGGTCAAGCTGCTGCAGTTTGATTTAAACCAAAGTGCAGTAAAACACACAGTTGCAAACTTCCTCAGGGTGTTAATGGAAGAGTTTGAAATCAGACAGAGGTGGAAGAAGTACTCAGATCTTGCACTTGAGTCAAAGTAGAAGTACAGAGTGTTACTCTGTTACAGTAAAAGTCCTGCATTCAAAATGTTACTCAAGTAAAATTAGAAAAGTATTATCATCAAAATATAGTTAAAGTACCAAAAGTAAAAGTAGTCGCTGTGCAGATTGGTCCATTTCAGAATAATATATACGATAAGTTTTGTAATGATTGATCATTAAAGTGTTCTCAAAGCTGGTAAAGGTGCAGCTAGTTTTACAAATTAGATCAAAGTCAAGTAAAGTACAAATATCTCAAAATTGTACTTAAGTAGAGTACTTGAAGAAGTGTACTTAGTAACTTCCCACATCTGAAATCAGATATGACTTCAAGTCATGTGATAATTTCTTAGTATTTGATCCTTCAACTTGGCCTCAAGAAATGCAAGGACTTCACAGTTTTGGCAACAAGTTTTGGAGAAAGCAAATCGGAGGCTTAAAAAGAGACCGGGAGGTGCATCTTCATCATCTTCATCATCTTCATCATCTAGCATGCAAGAAGTGTAAATAGAGGACAGTGAAGGAGACACTGAGGAGGACCAGGCTTCGTGTGGGGTGAGTACCAAACACTGTCTCCTGGTACTCATCTGAGTAACTCACTCAAAAAGTTATGTGCACCGCTGTGTATATACAGTCAAAGACACATGTTTACAATGTGGTGGAAATGAACCGTTTCATTCAAGGAGTATAAACAGTAGTTGGTGAATGTGTCATCTGCTCGTCTATTAAGTGTTACTTTCAGGGCTGTTTCAAACACAGCTCATTGTTTCAGACAAAACTGGACTAGAGTTCTTTGTGGTGGAAATATACCAATTATATTCAACAAGGTATTGACTAATTGATAGATGTATCCCCTACTGTAACATTCTGGAAGTTAAAAGCGTTACTTTCATTGATAAACATACTTTCTTATTAACATATTTGCAGCATGTATTAGAGTGAGAGGAAGAACATCAGGAGAAACAGAAAATACTAGCCTATGAGTGAGAGACAAAAAAGGTCATTTTTCATTCCGTTTCGTCATAAAATGACAAAGGGATATGTTGAACTCACCTGTCGTAATAATCTCTCTGAAAGTCATAGTCGAGTTCGAAGGAGGAACTACTGTTGAGACAGGAAAACAAGAAGAGTCCGTTTAAGGGAAACAGAGAGACGCTGAAGTTGTGTCAAGTCAGCTGAACTTTTATATGTATACTTCCCCGTCTTAGCCATCCTCCCTAGCGGTATTTTTCTAGAAAAACCGTGGATAAACTGAAGTATCATAGTGACACCTGTACATGTCCCCAGCTGAGCACTTGGTAGTCTTTGTACCTGTGTGGTTTGGGTTCTCCGGCCAGGTTGATGTCTGAGGAAAGAAAACAGAAAAAAGCTAAATTAGTTCTCTGCAACCGACAGTTTACAATATCAGACCATTTAAAAAAAAGATTTAAAGAAAATAACAATACTGTAGGAGATGGCTTGTAATTAGAAATCAAGCTTGTACAAATATTTTGATTGTCAAGATTGTGGATTATTCACTGACAGATGAAGTAGATTCACAAATGTATTACGCAATTGCTGTTTTTCATGATTTAAAGCAGACTTTCTTTTGTCTAATAACTGAGTCTTTCACATTGCAGGAGATCAAAAATATATATATACACACACAACTGTCAAGTATGTCGTTTGTTTACATTTGTATTCATCTCTTTGTTTTGTGAGGTACATTTACTTCCTCACGCTCTAAAACTTTAAATGAAGGGCTTTGCTTTACGTGGTGACAAGCAACGTCCTGAAAACTGCTTTAAATAAAACAGCTTTATCTTAGAACAGGGGTCAGCAACCCCTGGCACTCGTGCCACCATTGGCACGAGGCAGCGTAACCAGTGGCACACTAGGAATAAGAGGGCAAAATATTTTATTTTAGGATCCTGAACGAGACCACCCGCCAGAGTGTGTCTCCCCGTTATAGAAGGAAGCCATGCACGCAACGCAGCCCCGCTCTCTTTAGCTCCAGTCGACTTGCTGCTGCTTTCCTCCGTGGTGAAACGATCAGAGGTGAAGTGCTGCCGGAGCACGCCCGCACTTCACACATTGCAGTACCCATAAGGAGCTGTACAAATGCCGCAGTTTCTGCGTGGCTGTGTCTTTAGTTGAAAGCCCAGTGGCGATCTGCTCATCTCTCATCGAAAATAATATGCTACACAGGGGCGGACTGGCCGTCTGTGTGTTCTGGAGAATCACAGAACGGACGGTCGTCATTATTGTTATTATGCCGTTTAAACCAATTCTTTAAATTTGTTCAAACCACATCATGTAAGTAGCGCTGACGAGGTGAAACGGTTCACACACTGCTTCCCCGCAGCGAGGCTCCCCCCCGCCCCCCCCCGTTGACAGTTCACGATCGTCGGCACACTGACCACATTTTTTTTTCTTTTTTAGAAAATGGCACTTTATATCAAAAATGTTGCCGACCCCTGCCTTAGAATATGTCTATTGAATGACCTATGCAATACGTTTAAAAACTATGTGGCACTTTGCTGCCTGTCATCACTTTTCTCGCCCACCTTTCCTACTCTACTTTCATTAAAGCAAAAAAAACAGCTCAAAACAATCCTAACACAATTGGATCCTCACCGAGAACTTGTCCTACGATCATCCTCCCGTCCTCTCCATCGACAGCAGAGCGCGCCGTCCTCTCGTTGAGAAACTGGACGAAGGCGTATCCCTTGTGCACTGAGCAGCCAACGATCTTGCCGTATTTGGCGAAGATGGACTCCACGTCGGCCTTGGTGACCAGCAGGGTGTTGAGGTTCCCGATGAACACCCGGGAGTTCAGGGAGCGCTGGTCCGTCTTGTTGGTGACGTTGCTGGCCATGAGGCTGGCGGTGGTGGGGGAGCGACTAAAACGGGAAGAAACACAAAGAGACAGGTCACATGTTTAGTGGCAGGATATTTAATTAATTCCTCTGATATTCTCCTGCTGTCCCCGTGTTAAATACTGGTGAGTCCCTCCCTCAGCTGTGAATCAAGACAATAGTGTAGAATATAATCAAATCTAGTGCAGATAACGAAGGATAAACCCACAGGAAGTTAAGGGGGGGGATATGAGGCTATTTACCCTTTTTGTTTCAACAGGAGAATCCAAAACCTGTCCTAAATTTGGTCTGAAATGTTCCTTGTATAAAGTCTTGCTGCATATTTTCCCCTATCTAATAAACACATTTCTAAGTTTCTCAGTCTAAATATAGATAATTTTCTTATTATGCACCACATTCTGGGACAAACCAACAAAATTAAGCATACAATTGGAGGCCTGAGCGAAGTAAAGCATACACCGACTCAAGTTTTTAGTAATCATATTATCTCCAGAATGACAGACTGAATTTTAGTCCATAACAAAAATTAGCAGCATATTTCCACTGTTTGAAGCGTGTAGCTGCTTTTATCAATGAACTTCATTTAAGTATTTGTATACAAAACAACATTATGCTGCAAAATACAAGATAAAGTATTACAAAAAGAAATCCCTTTCAGGCTGTAGAGAAGGTTGAACATTCGGCTGATTTAAGAGTTAAGGAATGCTACTGGACTTAATATTTAAGGTATTTTAAAGTGAGATGCTGTACTTGTATGGTATCATTTGTACCAATAGTAATGTTTTGAGTTTGATCAGTTTGGGGTTTAGTCAGTGCTAATTGTTGGCGCTTTAATACAGTATTGAAAAAGGGGTGGCAAATGTGTTTATTTCTGGGTATTAGTCAGTTGAAAATGCTGGTGAAGGCAGCGTAAAACTATCCATTTCACTCAGCAGGAGAACATTTAAATGACTAAACTGCAATTCACCATTAAGACCAGTAGAGGACAGCATTTAAAATAAAGAAATGTAATCTGATGTCATGCTCCATAAAAAAGGGGAGAAAAAAAATGCTATGTGCTGCTCTTACCGCAGAACTAAAAGCTCTCAGATTTGTAAATCCCCGATAATAAACTATTTTTTATTTACTGGATTGTCTCTGTAGTCCAGCTCACTCATGATCTAATAAAGAGGCTGTGTTATTATTCTATTAGACGCAAGGAAGGATGAGAGAACCATATAAAGCCCAGAACCGTGTCAAGTGGAGATGGAAAGTGATCCCCGATACAGCAAACATGAAAACATTAGTGTGACCCCCCGGGCTGACAGGGGGTCGAACATTCATCACTCACTCCATAGCGTCTGTGTGCAGTCGTCTGAGGTTTCACACTGAGGGCTGGGATCAGTTTGGGCTGTCACGACCTTCGCCCCTCACGATAAATACTGAGGTGACAGAAAACACACTCAGTCAAGCTGAGCAGGGTTATGATGTACCAAGTCTTACCTGGTTGGAGTGAGATGAGGCAAACAGAAAATCACCTCAAAAAATAAAAGAAAAAAATAGGTATGCGTTTCCAAGAAAATCCCATTACAACAAGCTACTCCGGGACTGAACCCTAACCATAATGCATGTTAACGTGATATATCTATTGCTATTAAGCATGAACTCTGGGAGAATATTATATTTATCCAAGAGTAAGGGAAATCTAAACCTGCTAAACCGAACAAAACCATTACAATCACCAACTTGACTTGAAAAGTCGTAAGGCAGGCCCAACATATCCCATATGTAGAGGAGTTTGTATATTATAAACACAGTAGGTGAAGCCCTTTAAGAGCTGGTGTATACAATGATAAAGGCATATTTTAGAATGTTATCAAAGGCATTTTCATGTTTAAAACATATAAATCAGGTGTCAAATGTACTAATTATCTAGGCCTAGTCAAATACCATCTACTCCTATAATTGATAGTAAAAATATATATACGAGTCCTTATCTAATACTCTTTTAGCATGAAGTAATATCATTGTAAATATTAGACCAGTTAAGAATTACAGACCTCTTTAAAATCGAAAATAAATCACAATAAAAAGTAGCCTACACATAAAATAATAATAGTAAAGAATTCGAGTAGAGAGATTGAGGGGAAATAAGAGATGTAATACATAACTTAAAGCTTTATATTATAGGACCATGCCTTTGGTTTTAATTTAGTAGTATTCCCCCTGAATGTGAACATTTCTCTTGTCTCTTATGAACAGTCTATGGGAGCTTGTGGGTGTTTCTGTGGCCTGGGGGTGAATGTGAAGGCGTGATTTCATTTTGATACACAAACAGCCATAATACTCATTCAGATCAACAAACGTTTAATTAAGTAAATGTGTATTTCTTTTGTAACGACATGCAACAAAACTGAGGCCACCGGAAGACCACTTCCAAAAGCAGAAAAATCTCTCTTGCATCAAAAGAGGAGAAAAAGAAAAAACACTGGAAAAATCTACTCTTGATCCAGAAAATCGAAAACCATCCATCCACCAACAGGCCTCGGTGAAAAACACAAGGCCGGCTAGCCAACCACAACTCGAAAAGCATTTAAAAAAGAGATCAGGCCAGTTCCTCTGCTTGCAAAAAACAAAACCTGCAAAAGAGTGACGAAATCTGCAATGGATCAGGGAGAAGCTGCGACTATAAAAACCAACAAGAGCCTCTTAGCTATGAGCTAGCTTAGCTTAGACAAAACAGTCCCGTCAAGGAAAAATCTTCACAATAAACGCAGGAAAACCAAAGCTACACAATCTTGCGAAAAATGGAAGAAACCGCAGCTAAGATGCATCCAAAAGAGTGGCATTTCTTAAAAAACACAATCAGCGTGTGTGTGTTTTCTTTCAGGGGGAAAAGAGCGAGTTAGCATAGCTAGCTACCTCGCTAGCTAGCCATCACATAACGCTGGTAAAATAGAAAAAGCATCGTTGCAAAAAATCCAAAAAGAAAAGAAAAAGGAAGGAAAAATAAACAAAAATGTCTGGGAACAAAATACTCACCACGACCTTTAGGGTAAAATGTCTTGCTTTCAGTAAAATGCGTGACTACAGGCCGTCCTTTTATGAAGCTCTGAGCAGCTTTCTCTTACCACCGAGCTGTGATGGCGGTGGCGCAGTACTGGGAAAGGATGCTTGTTTTGGATCATAAAACACCCCGGGAAGGCGGGGTCTGTGATTGAGGGAACATTAAAACAGCACCACCCACTCCGGTGTGGCCTGGTGTTTAAAACATACTCACCTGTTGTCTTTGAAAGTCAGTCTTTCTTTCCTACAAATATTTCTGCCTTGATTTCGTCTTTGAATAAGGGTTTAACTTTGTCTGTTTTACATAAGGAAACGGGTATTTAAGTCATAATTGTGAATTATGTTTAAAATGTTATTTTTTTAGATTAATGGCAAATCACAAACACTTTTTTTTCAGTTGTTGTGAATGATGCTGAGGTGATGTCATTCTATGGCTGAATAAAATAGTTGATTGACAGGAAGAAAAAAATAATAGTTGTTATGATCACGTCACTTTTCAAGCATAGATTCCCTGTTTTATGTGCTTTATTGTGAAAATGTGCCCTCTACTTCTGTCTTATTCAAGAGATATCTGAGTGTTTTCTAGGTTTTAGACTGGTGATAAGACCATATTAAATTGCAATCAGCTTTAAATACTTTACTGGCATTGTTCACAAATCGTTTGATTTTATTCAGTATCTAAATTGTTTGTTGCGGTCCTAAAGTCATGGTGTGTTATGTGTACCACCATGATCTGTAGAAAAACTCTGTAATGACATGACTCCACAAACAATTACAATTCAAATGTAATTTAATCATTTAGTATTTCCCTTTAAAAAGTATTTTACAGTCACAGTACATTATACAAGTAAATATTAAAACACAATAAGGATGACACAGCTGGTTTGGCTTGGGTTTCCCTGAATGTGTGTTCAAGTTTACTTTAGTTTCAGTAAACAATTCAAAGTCTGCAAATGTGTGTTTATAAAAACTACCTGAAGTGTGTTACGGAAATCTTAGACCCAGTCAATACTATGGAGATACACGAGTCAGAATGATCAAACAATAAATGGTGCAACAAACAGAGTTGTCTTTCTGGTTATTTATTTGAATATATTCAAAGACACAGGTCTCACAGAGTATAGGATAGTCTGCAGGAGTGTGCGCAATAGTCACAAAATAGCAAAGCTTACAAGAAAGGGCGGGCAGACAGAGTTTCCTCAGAAATCTGCTTTCACACGGTCTCATATTGTTATGGGAGTTCAAACTTTGTGTGAGACACCCGTGTCCTTGAGCCGTAGCGAACTTTGTGTAAAAAGGAGTAGTTTCAACATAAACTGCCAAATCAGCTCTGTGGCCTTGAAGCGCTTGGGAATAAAACCCCTCATTAGAGTATAAAGAGAAAACAGCACATATCAGGAAATGGTATAGTTGTTTTAGACAATGCTTTTAGAAGCATATAAGGTAACATAAGAAATTGCCACTACATTCTCCCCTTTTGATCATACTTGATCAATCATAAAAAAATAACAAATGACAGGATAGACTGATATAACACATCAATGAATACACTCCATCGCTGGTTTAAGTAAACACATCACAAATATATCATAGAAAACTGGCTGTTTTTGTGGAGGACAGACTCCAATATAATGTAAGCATAAGAGGAGGGTACACTCGATTCACATGGATTATATTGTAGTGTCGAAATCAGACTCTTCTGATTCTAGCTCACGAACAGGGGTACGGTGGAATGTACAAGGTATACGATTCTCGTAGCTGTGGCGCAAAGTAGGATTGTCCTGTAGTGGAATAGCAGCATACTGAACGAAAGCTGAGGATACCATGCTGGAAACGCACTTCTTCAGTATTGGGATAATGAAACAGGTACAACTGATTAATAGGCCGAAAATGATCACCAGGGGTGTAATTATTCTATGATTGTCCAGGCTCTGCAGTAGTATCCGCACTTTCCACATTGCTCACGGTTGCGTTGTCGTCTTTCCAGGCGAGCCCTCATCACGAGGCGGGGATGCTCCATCTGGTGTGTGTGTGTATTCCCTCGGTTGATTTTGTGACACGGACAGTCAGACCCCGCACACCGATAACACAAATGAGGAACCAGAGGCATATGAAACCGCTCAGCTGGCACTCGCTCGTGACACCTTGTGTGTAGTGTGAGTTTTGGTGTATGTAGTGCAAGTGTGGTGCTGGTGGTGACTTGGGACGTCACTTGTTGTCGTCTGCTTCTTCCGTTGGTGACTTGGCACGTCACTTGTTGTCGTCTGCTTCTTCCGTTGGTGACTTGGCACGTCACTTGTTGTCGTCTGCTTCTACCGTTTCTCCTTCCCTGTGACTACGACCTTGCAGTGGCTGGCGTGGACCCACGTGGCTCTCTCGGCAACCTTGACCGCTGTCTGGGTGACGAGAAGCACCTGGTAGGGACCTTGACACCGATTGGATTTCCAGCTCTTTCTCCGGAAATCCTTGACCAGCACGAAGTCGCCGGGTTGGAGATGGTGAAGTGGACCAGTGGCAGGGGTAGGTAAGGCTGCGGCTACCTGACGTCGGATGTCTGCTAAAGTGGATGACAGGTTAACACAATATGACAACATAGCATCCTCACACAAAGTTGTGGAGGGAAGAGGACATCCTGGAGCCTTGAGTCCAATCTGTGGAGGAGCCCCAAAAAGGATTTCAAATGGGCTGAGTTGGCTCCGTGTTAGTTTCCGCATCCGCATGTACATCAGCACAATGGGCAGAGCCTGTGTCCATGACAGACCTGTGTCTGCACAGCATTTTGCTAGCTTGTTTTTTATTGTGCCGTTCTCTCTTTCCACCGCGTAATGCAAATTAGGCATTCTTCACAGTGCTTTTGAGCTGTTACTGTGAACCCCCTTGTGAACTACTCCTGATTGATAGCCTCTAACATCCCTCCTTTTGACACATGATCCAACCCATGTGTCAACTTAGCAAAATGAGGGAAGAAATGTCTTGGGAGACATGGATTGGAATTTGGACCAACCCAGATGCTGGAGGTTGGGTCAAAAACAGTCCCAGCAGCCTTCCACTGAGCCTTCTCAACTGGTGTAGCTAGCTGCTGCATGGAAGTCAGTGATGACATTTTGTCAGTGAAGGAGGAGACAGGGATTTTAACAAATGAGTGTGCGTGAGGTGCGAGAGGAATCAGAGCAGCTGCCTTTGCGGCTGAGTCAGTAGGCGCATTTCCTAGGGAAATTGGGCCTGTACTGCTTGCGTGTGCGGCACATTTACAGACTGCAACTTCAAATGGGAGCAGAATGGCGTCTAGTAAGCCTGCAACCAGTACATGGTTAAGTACTGGTTTGCCATCAGATTTCAGAAATTGTCTACACTTTCAAATAGCCCCAAAATCGTGTACTACTCCGAAAGCATAACGTGAGTCAGTGTAGATAGTCACAGTTTTGCCTGCAAACGTGCGATGAACTCTGCTGCTTGTGCTGAGAGGTGGCATGGGAGTGGGCCGGAATGGAGTACAGCAGAATCTGAAACAACAGAAAAACCCACCCGATTAGTGCCCCCTTGGTCGCGAGAGGCAGACCCATCAACATACAAAATGAGGTCAGCGTTGGTCAGAGGAACGTCTTTTAAGTCCGGTCTAGGTGTGCACACAATGAGAAGTTCGGCAACACAGTCGTGTTCATCACCGTCTTCAGGCAAAGGCCTTGACACAAACATGTGAATGTGTAAGGTTTACCATCATATTCAAATGCAAACCAGAATTGGCTGTCTTTGTGTACAGGGACACTGAAAAATGCATTTGAGAGATCTATGACAGTAAAAAATGCTGCAGAGGCTGGAACTTGGGAAATAATCAGATAAGGATTTGGGACGAGCGGTGCGCGTGCATGCACAGCTGCATTTACAGCTGCATTTACAGCTCGTAAATCCTGGACAAATCTCCATTCGTCAGGAGGTTTGTCTCTGATCTTTTTGACAGGAAACACTGGAGTGCGTACCGGGGAATCGTTACACGGAATAATGACCCCTTGTTTAAGCAGAGAGGTAAACACTGGCCGAATGCCATCAACAGCTTCACGTTTCAATGGGTACTGGGGTTGATTTGGACGGAACGTGGACTTAGGAGTGATAACTACAGGCTCAGCAGAGCGGATTAAACCTACGTCATATTTGTGAGCTGCCCAGAGTGAGTATGGCACATCTGAAAGCGCGGCAGGAATCTCAGAAATATGAGAATTACCCGTAAAGGCGGGAAAAATGGCATCACCAACGTCATCCTCCTCAACCAACAGCAATGTGCGCAGAACGGCTACGTTCGTGCAAATTTTCATTTTATACACGTCACGTGACATAGAGTACATGACATATTCTGTG
This sequence comes from Gymnodraco acuticeps, assembly GCF_902827175.1. NCBI lineage: Eukaryota > Metazoa > Chordata > Actinopteri > Perciformes > Bathydraconidae > Gymnodraco > Gymnodraco acuticeps. Next base: position 1,203,940 of record NW_022992289.1, read on the forward strand.
TGTGTAGGTGCCCAATCAGTGACTGACTCCCAATCTTTAACGATTGGACCCAAATCCCTCCATCTATCAGTGGGGCCCCTGGCTAGTGAAATGTGTGGGACCGCCCCTGGGATTTGATACAGCTTGTGTTGTGTGGGTGCGAGTGTAACAGAAATAGCGCTGCGCAGCTAACTCCAATACATAGTTTTAAGCATGAGTTCATCATTTACACATTCTAACAGAAACCTCTCATCATAGTATTGACATGGATCGTCAACAACGTTAGCAGTACAATGCAAATGAGGAGCTTCCATGAACACAGCAGGTGGAAAAACACGTTGATCAGTCAAACGCAACAACGCCTGAGAATCAGGATATGTCAGCAGCCATTGATACACATTCAACAGATCTCCATCATCAAATGAGAGTTTTTGAACCATCGTAGGAGATGGCTGTCGGACTTTAAGACCCTCATTTGTGGAAAAATGAGGTCCAAGCCGAACCGGAGAATCAGATCTCTGCCTAGTAAATTTATTGGGCAGACAGATGATAAAAGAAAACTGTTTTTGACTGATGTGGGAAATGGATGACTGTCATCACCGTTATCTTTACACTGAAGTGGTACAGAAAACTTCTCCTTCACAGTTACCCCAGCCGCTCCTATTGAGTGAATAAATCTACCACTAAATTTGCAATCAGGCAAATCTGCCCTTTTTACCACAGAATGTGTAGCCCCAGAATCAACCAAAAATGTAACATCAAACACCCATGATAGCTAAAGTTAGTGTGGGACATTTCTTAAATGCTGTTTCACTGTCATATTTCAAATATGTACCCTTTAACCAGACATGTCTTCTACATTTTCCAATTACTCAATAGCATGATGTGTGTGTGTGTGTGTGTCACTTCCCTGTTCAGATGCTGCTGGCTGAATTTCCGTCTCGCTCGATTGGGCCCCTTCCTCCCCATCTGGTGTATTTCAGTCTGATTGTGAATGGCCCCGTCCTTGCTGTCCCCCTCTGCCTCCGCTGCCAGTGTTCTGTGGGCAGTCCCGGATCCAATGTTCAACACTGCCACACTTGAAACATCTTTCGCCGTTTGAAGGTCTTGCTTCTCGTCCTCTGCCTCGGAAAACCTCCTCTGCCTCTCCCTCGGTATTGTGAGCGGCCAGCATTCTGCGTGGCTTGCGCTGTGGCTGTGAGTCCGTTGAGGAAGGCATTACTGAGGTGTGTCCCCCAAACACCTACTTGGTCCCCGAGGACATCGGGTTTGTTTATCCCGCTGTTGTCCCGGAATACTTGGGCCTGATGGGGGTGGACGAGCTTGGAGTTGACGGGGAGTCTGCTGACTGCATGGTTGGGGCTTGTAGTGGCGGGGGAGGTGGTTGAGGTGGGCCAGCCGGATTGCCAGGGTTGTATGCCGGGGGAGGGAAAGGATACCCAGAGTCGAGGAGAGGGTCATTCAGGCCTGCAATGGAAGGATACAGAGATGTCTGGGGTTTACATGGTTTTGGAAATAATTTATTTTCCTTCTTTTCTTCACATTCATCTTCAACCTTAATATTTTCTTTATTGCCGAGGCCAACTGCCTCCTTTCACGGCATTCTGCTTCATCCTCCCAGTATTATAAACACTTTCTGTGAGTTTCCAGCTTTTCTAAAAGTATTTTACTTTAACTCTACTCTTCTTTTTCATTCCATCTTGACACTCTTGTAATTTATCCCTTAGGTTTTTGATTTTTAATTTACTCAAAGAACCTCCCTTTGGAAATCCGAACATTTCCATCCAGATATTTAATTTAGACAGACTGTTTTCACCATGTTTTGCTCGCATGACATCCACAATCGGACCCTCAGGAGGGTGTACTAGCCCCCTACTCTGCTTTGCGTTCCATAACAAAGTCTTTAAGTGTTATCTGAACACCCCGTGTTACCAAAACACTATTTTTCACCCACTGGTGATGTGATACTTGTTCCTCAGTACAAATCACCCAAAAACTGATCGTAAACCCTGGTTACGACGGATATCCCAAATATCCTACTTTCGAGCAGTCCCTCTCATAAATGTCATGGAGTTTAATTACGTTTAACTTTAAACAATTTAGACACTGTACATCTCACCGAGTATTGAAAGCCTTTTGAGTTCGTTGGATCTCGTGAAGTCAATCGGTTCTACCCCGGCGCTGGTCCTCTCGTCCCGTACGGTTTCTGTCGAGGTAGAGGAGAATCCGAGGATCCTGGAGCGCGACCACCAGCGTCCGTAGGTGTCCCCAATCGAACTTGCAGAGATCCTGCCGACAACGCTAAATTGTTACGGAAATCTTAGACCCAGTCAATACTGTGGAGATACACGAGTCAGAATGATCAAACAATAAATGGTGCAACAAACAGAGTTGTCTTTCTGGTTATTTATTTGAATATATTCAAAGACACAGGTCTCACAGAGTATAGGATAGTCTGCAGGAGTGTGCGCAATAGTCACAAAATAGCAAAGCTTATATACAAGAAAGGGCGGGCAGACAGAGTTTCCTCAGAAAACTGCTTTCACACGGTCTCATATTGTTATGGGAGTTCAAACTTTGTGTGAGACACCCGTGTCCTTGAGCCGGGAGTAGTTTCAAAGTCTGCCAAATCAGCTCTGTGGCCTTGAAGCGCTTGGGAATAAAACCCCTCATTAGAGTATAAAGAGAAAACAGCACATATCAGGAAATGGTATAGTTGTTTTAGACAATGCTTTTAGAAGCATATAAGGTAACATAAGAAATTGCCACTACAGGTGCTAGATAGGCTGGATCAGATGGAAACATATTACATAAATGCAAACCTGTAATTACAACACTTTTTCAATAGCCCTATGCAGGAAATTAATAACATAATTTATTATAATAATAATACATGGGATTTGTATAGCGCTTTTCCTAATGCTCAAATACGCTTTACATATAACCAATTAAGGCATTTAAACCATAACAAGTGTTTAATCTGGAGTTTGATCACAAAGTACATCTCATGAACAAACAAAGTGCAAAATGACCTTCAAACATGTCTTAATGAGTTCAGTGAAAATATTTTAATAAATAACTTGACACTCGGTTTCTTTCTTTCTTCATGGCATCAAACTGGACAGCTCTCTCTCCTCTCAGACTCTCAGCAGGACGGAGAGCGTGAGGACGCTCAGCAGGAGCAGCACAGCTGGAGGGAAGGAGGAGAAAGATGTTTATCACAAAATATTGAATCATTAAGCTCCTCTGCTGTTTGATTGTTACCATGGCGCCTCCTTTTTTCTCTTTGTTTTACAGATATCCAGTTTTATATGCAGAGGTTTAAAAAAAGATGGATCCAGTTAAATACCTTCACCCAAAAACCATGTGAATTAATGGAGGTTTTTTTGTCTAAGAATCTCCCTTCTACTCTAGATGATCCTCTAAACATGTCATTTGTATAGTGATGGTCATATTTCAACCTGCTTTAAGAAACTCATAATTCTACGTCATAAAAAGTTATAATATAGTAGAGCATTAAAAGTCATAATATGCCACATTTAATGCTATGTTACAAAGGAAAACAATATGCTTTAAAAAGCAATTGCAAAAAATCAAAGTATGTCATAGAAAAATATAGTAGGTTAAAACAAAATATCATAACAATCATGGTATAATAAGTACTTATAGATGTCATGAGTATAAACAAATGTTATATTATAGCATGCCATTAAAAAAACATAGAAAATGATGTAATAAAACATTCTCAAAAAAGTCAAAAACAAATAAGGACAATGAAGCTTTAAAAAAAATGGTTTAATACTGTGAGCATCACAGATGCAATTCCAACCCATTGTTTAAATAATTAATACTAAATTCCATATTTCCAGGACACTGTAGGAACAATACAAACGTTTTTCCTCCTCCCACCATTTACTGATCTTATCTCTCAGTATCTAGTTCGTCGTGGATTGCTCTCAAATGTGTTGAATCAGGACACCATATACTTCTGGACCGAAGCTTCTGAAAACCTCAAGCTGGAGAGAAATGATATATGTGTTTTTTCTTACCATGAGGCTGGAGAGCTCCACTGTTGTTGGGCATGGTGGTGTTGCTGGGCATGGTGGTGTTGCTGGGCATGGTGGTGTTGCTGGGCATGGTGGTGTTGCTGGGCATGGTGGTGTTGCTGGGCATGGTGGTGTTGCTGGGCATGATGGTGGTGTTGCTGATGGGTGCTGTGGTGGTGGGTGCTGCTGTGGGGGGGACGTTGCTGTCGGGTTTGATGAGGTCCAGTGGTTTGCTGCCGAACAAGAGATTGAAGGCACCGAGAACACCTGAACAATCACAAGAGGAGGACAGATCAGTGGGAGGTTAGACATGTATTGACAAACCTTTAAGATATAGTTGAATGCATTGAATACAGAATCGTATCAATTCATAAACATTTCAAAGTGGAAGCAGTTAATCTGTTCTTATCTCTGGATATAAGCGTGCAAATCTGTAATGATATATATTTTTTATTTATGCCAAAAGGGAGAAAACAGTAAATAATCAAGCACTTATAAATAAAATAGTTATACAGTGTGTGTATCTGTGTGTGTACTTACTTCCGTCAAAGCTTCCGTTCCCGAGCAGGACGGAGAAGGTAGTGGCTTCACTGCTCCTGATGTTGGAGGCGTTCAGGTTGGGGACAGTGAACTCACACTTGATCATATTTCCGTTCACCATGCCACGGATTTCTTTCACTCTCTAGAAAAAGATAGATAATGTAATAACTGTTTCCAAGGCTGTGTGCTGAAGCCAAGGATAACATCTGCTTCACTGAGCAACTCGAATCTAACAGCAGCTGCCTCTCAAAACCAGACTTTTCAGTTTTCACATGTACAAATCTAATGTACAATCTAATGTTGGCATTTGTGGGTGATAAAAAAAAATCGAACGATCTCTCTAGATTAAGAAACTATCAGTATTCTAAATTAAATGTGCGACAGTTGAATGAATGGACAATAATCTGAGTATCTGAGCAATATGTGCATTCATTAAATCACTATCATTTTCTCATATTAAGATTACATTGTAAGCAGTAGAAAAAAAGATATGAAGGTATTTCAATTTCTGGTTCTCCATTGTTTCATATCACATAAATAAGTACATTTCCCTAAGTGTGAATACATGAATATGCCAACATCTCTCTGTATGAGTGTACATTTGAAATCTCACCGTCTCAGTTGGAGTGAGCATATTGTCAGTGTTGTTCCTCTGCATTGTCCGGAAGAAGAACGTCCCGTTGTCCGAGCTGTTCTGAGCGCAGATGACAAGCATGCTGGTCCCCTGCGGAAAGAAATATTGGTGAAAATATGAGATGGCTGTGTGTGTGTGTAAAAAAATAAAACGTTTAAATACAAGAAAAAAACGTAACTAAATTGTGAAATTATTTTGTCATAGTCGTTGGAGAAAACGTGATAACAAAATAATGAGAAAAAATGGGTGTTATTTTAAAAACAAGTGTATGAGGCATCAAGAGTCAAGTGTACCAATTATACTTAGAAAAGACAGAAAGGCAGCAGCACAATACACAAACACAAGAAGGTCATTCTGAAGCATGAAAGTATAATATTCAACTTATTTTTAAGTGGGCTTATGCTATATATCTTCAGCGTTTAAAGAAGTTGCACAATTGATGACAGTCTGACATTTTCCTTCAGTTTAAATCTTAGCTTAAATGTATGAAATTGTATATTTGGCATCTGGGTAATGTTGCGTGACACACAAGATGAAACGTTGATGCGTGAGTACATAACACATCATTGTAATATCAGGTAATAAAACACCGGTTTATTAATTCTCTATGGAAACAAAGCAGCCGTATGGTGTTCCTCAAACAAATGTAGGCAACTATTATGTTATTATGTATGTGTCCTATTTCAGGTGCTGGATCCTAAATCCCACGTCTTTAAACACAACAAACATGAAACAGACAGAGAGAGACACTGAATCTTCTTTGGCTCAAAGCCTGCCGGACACACAATGATGTTTTCTCTACGCTCTTCAGTATTTTACAATGGAAACAATGTCCTTATCAACTGAATAAATATTTGATCATGTCAATACATTTCACATGATGCTACTTCACATGAGTTTGTATGTAGTCATGAGATCCTGGTGACTTGTGTAAAGATAGTCAGTTTTCTTTGCTGGGAGCTTAGGCATCACAATAGGGCGTAACATAAAGATATATCCTGTCGTCAGAATAACTCGTAAAACCTGTCTCCCACTGCTGATTCATTTCTAAAAACAGTGGGATTACAATGCTGATTTATGATTTTAACTTTTTTATTCAGTAGGTGAATCCATGATGTCTTAAACGAGTGTGTGAACCTCACTGTTTCTATTTAACTGTAATGATTTTAGCTTTAAACTGCAGTATGTGGTCACTGTTGCTCTATCTGTTGCTCTCTAGTCTGAATATGCTAAATGAACGGCAGGTTATATTTTTTTAAATAAATCTCTGAGCAGATGACACATTATTTAAATATCTTGGTTTCATTTTGTCTCATTGTTCTGTTATCTTACGTAATACACTTACGTAAAAGCCATTTATATATTTTACTTATTTGCATAGCATTTGATTTGACGTAATCCAAAAGAAACGGCCTTCAAACACGTCATCACTAAACACCTCAGAACGTAATAAAGTAATCCTCCCAGCCCTGTTGAGGTTCTTGCTGCTTAAAATGGGCATAAGACACAATTTAGGAGTCCAATTTAGCAAAAAGGTGCTTGAAATTGGCCACACTGGTTTATTATAGACATTTTTGTTTTAGCTGGATGGTTTTCTATTTATTTACTTGTTACTTTTTGTTTTGTTTGTCTTCTGTCTGTGTGGGATTTGTTTGCCCTGATGTTACGCAGTATTTACATTGTTACTCTACCTATTTTTCCTATAAGTGAAGATTTTTTTACCTACTTTTGATACATGCACTGATAGAATAACTGTATGTATATATAAAACATGGCCACACTGCATGATTGTGTGTGTGTGTGTGTGTGTGTGTGTGTGTGTGTGTGTGTGTGTGTGTGTGTGTGTGTGTGTGTGTGTGTGTGTGTTACCTCTGAGGCGTTGGCAGTGAGTCCCACAGCGATGTATCCTGCAGACTCTCCGCTCAGCTCGACGGAGAGGTCAACCCCGTAGGGAGGCACTGGGACGGAGGAGACCGCGGAGGCAAACAGACAGGAAGAGTTTCCAGAGGGGTCACAGTTATTTGGAGTCTCCACACACAGTTTGGAGACTCCACAGCCATCTCGAGTGATGTTCACCTGTCAGACACACATCGAAACATCAACACAGGCTTTAAGGGTCCCCTATTATACCGTTTTTCATCAATATAGTTCTCAGTTATTTACAAAACATGTCTCTGAAGTGTTTGGCTCCAAATATCAAACAGATCATTGTCGCATCCCATAATTCCCTCTGTTTCAAAAGTGCTGATTCTCTGTCTGTTACTTTAAGGTCCTTACACACCGAGCCGTCTATGTTGATAGATGTCGGGCCGTCGATGAGCGTCGTGTCGCCCTACTCAGATTGGTGTGTGGTGTCTTTTTGGCCGTGCCGACACCTTCTGCCACTGATTCGACATGTTGAATCGGGAGGCCGTCGGCCAAAGAAGTCACTCTGATTGGCTGTTCAGCTTAGCGAATCAGTGCATGAGAAGCGAAACGGAAGTGAGGAACCAAAACAAACTATTAAGAAGGCAAATCTGAGATTTCATTTAACTCCAGCTCTCGTCACAGGAGCCCCATGAGCTTCTCATTGTAGAGTGAAAATGGAACGCACACGCTATTTGTAGTTTATTTATATCACGCAGTCTGTTATTCTTCTCTCGGTGTATCACGCAGTCTGTCTTCCGGTTGTTGCCTCTTTTGAATGACGAATACACACTACCGCCGCCTGCTGGCAAGGAGAGTTATTGCCACTCACGCATGCGCAGTTCGTACGTGCTACTTGGCCGTCGGCTGAAGTCTTTGCGGTGTGTTCTAGTGCGAAACATGGCCAAGAAGACGCAGGAGACGTGAGGCGACGTGAGGCGACGTGAGCCGTCGGGACGTGTTCTTTGGTGTTCTTTGGTGTCAGTTTGGTGTGTAAGGAGCTTTAGAAGAAAATAAGGAGCCACTCCCCACGCACCTCTGAGAGATATTTGGTTAAAAAGAACACAATGGTGCTCTAGGAGGAGATTCAGGTGATAAGGTGGGTGGGGGGGGGGGGGGGCTAATGGTTACGCAAGCCAAAAAATCGTTATGACATCATAAAGTGGCCAAAATCTCATCAGCTCATTTTCAGACAGGTTTTTATAGAAATGGATGAGGACAAAAGTGAGAGAATCTTTTTTCCTGAAACTTTCAGAATCTCTTTACACCGAGGGGACACGTGTTTATGTATAAAATACATTAAAAAGTGGATTTTGCATGACCTTTAAAGATCTGCGGCTACTCTCAGCTGGCCTCATTCTTTCCTTCATCTATTTTGTAGTTAGATTACATTTTATTTAGCTGACGTTTTGTGTAGAAAGTGATTTACTATTTCAGCAATCAACCATGAGGATACAAACTCGGGAAAGCAAGACGAATACTGCAACTACACTACATTTAAATTAGACCAACAACTTGTTGTGTTGGTTGTTGGAGATTTCGAGGGATATCTGGTCCGCTTTTCAAATCTCCGCGCGTTCCTATGAAGCTGGTTATAATACAGGAAGGAATCCATATCTACAAAGTAACCGTTAACAATAATCTACTTTAATGGCAATATGACAATGCAATACAATCATTACAATACAACATGATATATTACAGTTATATTGTAATGCTTAAGGAGTAATGCCGGCTTACTCCTGCCCTGGTTCGCATACTGCAGAGCTACTTTCACCCGAGGGCAGCATGTGAAGAAGAGGCCGAACGCCAGGGATCCACCGGATATATACCAGAGTAAGAAGGAGGGGTTTGGTGTTAGGTCAGCTGGTCATCTTTTCAGCTCATCTCATTGGGAGACGCAACGCTGGCCAGCAGGAAACCAAACAGGCTCACTTTACAACAAAAGGTCTCAAGGCCTGCATACCTACACCTCCCCCACAGAGCAATAAAACCCTGTTTACTCCAACCAGCCCAGAATGTTTATAGCCATTTGTAGTCCTTACATTTATGAAAGGATAAAACAGAGAAATCAATATAAAACACAAACACAGGTATTGTTTGAACAGTATTCACTTAACTGCTACTATTGATAAGCACCAGAGAAACCCAAGGGACCTCTCTTAATATCACAAACCACTGTAGCTAGATCTAAGTTGAATGCAAATCAGGACATGCTCTCACCTTCCCCCATCTTCCTTTGTCCTCAAAAACACATGTCAACAGGCCCCAAATGCAGCTCACAGTTTTACCCAAATTATTCTCATTTTAAGCTTATCCATAGTTTGCTAACATGAATAAATACAAATATAACTCTACATGGTGCATTAGCTTCAAACATTTCTGTCAACATTTTTCATTAAATGGTCTTCTTTTTTTGTTTAATGGTTTTACGGTTGCTGTTTGTCTGCTCATTAATCTGCCTGTGAGTGTTTTCAGCTGTGTGTGTGATTAGGTAAATGAGCTGTGTGGTTGCTTCAACATAATTGGCTGCCCATCTCCTGGTCCGCCTCTGAAGGTGGTGATTGGATCGACATCGTCCAATCGCAGCGCACAGCCGGCGCACACCTGCTGGGGAGGAGTACAAAGGCTGCGGACTATCACCACTCTAGAGGCTCTGCTGTGTGAGCGGAGGCCTCTCGCTACTTACTCTTGGTCTGTGGTTAACTTGTGTGGTCTGTGTCAGGTAGTGTGATATTGTGTGTTAGTAGTGCCTAGAGTAGCTTAGTTAGAGGTTAGAGTAGTTTATATAGTGTTTAGAGTAGCTTAGGGTTTTGTGACTGTTGCCTTTAGTTTAGCTGTGTGTTTGGTATATATTTCCTGTGTTAGTCTGTACCACTTTTAAAGTGAGGTTTTGTTTAGTTCTTTATTTAGTGTGAGTGTTATTTCTTTGTATGCCTTTAGACTCCTTTTGAGTCCTCTGTTTGTTCGGTTATTCGTCAACCGGTGCCCTTTTGGCCCTTTTGTTTGTTCAGGCTGCGTGCCTTCCATTTTGTTACACCTTGCTTTATAATAAAACCATTTATAATTATACCAATACCAATCTGGTTGTGTTTCTTCCCTTTAGTTCCCCTAGCCTAATAGGGAACGTAACAAATGGCCAAAGTAGCTAACACTTGTTTTGCTTTGCTGAGTTACACTTCACCAATTTGACAATTTGTCAGTTTACTCGGCATGTTACATAATGTCCTATTTTTATTTCAAAAAGCTTTTTTAAGTTTGTGAGATGTCTAGAAACTATTGAGTTGCATTATGGGAAGTGTAGCGTCCACTGTGTTTTGGATCTTGACCAGTACCTGTCAATGTTTAGGCTATTTAGAATTGTTCTTAATTTTTTTTTTCATATTGATACTTTTATTATTATGGACCTCTTAGAATCAGAGCCGTGTTTTGTTTGGCAAAGTTATGAATTTGAGTCTTGAAGTCAGGCAACAACTTCTCAATGAAAGAGGAAAGAGAAGTCCAGACCGAGGAAATATGGCAGATTTTAAATACTACACTATACAGATCAACCTGACCTTTTATTAATGAGCTGCTACATTTAAAAATGTATTTGTAAATTATTATCAACCCTTCAAAATACAAAGGAAATTGGTCCTTGGAAAAATATGTGTTGGTTACCTGTTTGAAGTACAAAGGTCAAGCAGGTCATTTACATTCAGAGGATTGCAGTGAAAGAACTCCCACCTGTGTATTATTGGAAAAAGACAAATGAGCCGTTCCCTGGACTTCTGGTGACAGAAAGAGCAGCAACGCAGCGGCCAATACGATCAATCCTCCTTCCATTTCTATCAGGATGACAGTGATCGACAAACAATGGAGAGTTAATGTTGAACATGTCTGATTTGAGAGCCTTTCCATCACCGATTGACCCTCAGTTTTATTCAAAAATCTGAATTAATCCCAAAGATATTTAAACTTTCTCATAGCATATTCATACCTGATTGAATTTCACATTCAGACTTTTTCATTTAAGCACAATTATTTCTTATTTTGTGATTGTACATTTTTTGAAAACAAATACAGAATTTGTAGCAATGGATTATAATTTTTAGAGTTAAAGGTGGGGTAGGTAATCTTGGAGAAACCAGCTCGAGTGCGTTAGAATTTGAAAATACACAGCCGGAAAATATCTGAGCCTTCCTTACAGAGCCCCTCCTCCAACACACACGAACGCGCGCATGACCAATGAGGGCACGAGATAAGTTAGTGCACAGATGGAAGGCTGACAGGCAGGTAGGCCATCCAGTTATTTTAGCCGGGCCGGCTCAGATGATTGGTCGTGCTTTTTACAGTACTACGGCTTCCACAGATGAAATCTTTTTATGGATGTTTTGTCAAAGCACTTTATATATTCATTGCTATCAGGATGTTAAGAGCATTCCATGGAATATAACAAAAAGTGTATCTCGAGCCGGTTTCTCAAATGTACCTACCCCACCTTTAATACTTTTATAAAATCCTATTTTTACAATTCTTTTGATCACAATCAGATCATTAGACCTTCGTTTTCCTCAGCAAAATTATAAAATCACTAAAAAAAGATTACTTTTATACTCTTACTTTTTATACACTACTCTACTTTTCAGGCATTTGAGAGAAAGTTAGCAAACTTAATCATCTACAAATGTAAAGTAATATTGAGTTCTTTAATTATCTGTAAACCAGAAAACTTCTCAATATCGTTAATCTACTCCAGGAAAAGTAAAAACATGAAGTAGGACAATAGTCTTTAAAATCACACAGCAAACAACATTAAGAGAAAGAAGTGGGTATACATTAAAATTAATAATAACAAATCCTTGAAAGTAATTAGGTTTCTCGTAGAGACTTACCTGAGGTGTGAGAGTCAAATGTTGAGTTTTAAGAAAGTTTCTTCAGCTGTATCTGCTCCTCTGTGTGAGAGCTCCTGTGAGAATGATCAGCACTGATGCTGCTGCGTGATGAGGGAGGAGAGGGAGTTTCTGCAATATCCTGGAACAGGTGTGTCCAGCACCTGACTGTAGCAAATCAAATAAGTTGAAATAACTTTTATCCATGGAAAATGACACACTCCTGTCATTATTATAATTCATCGTGACATGTGATCCGTTGGTGCCTAACAGAATAAAGAGACGTCACGACACCGTCAGTGAGAACAGAAACTTGACCTGTTGTAAAGTGAAATACAGATTAGGCCGAAAGTGTGATCTAACACTCCTGTCAGATTACTGTGCTGGCTAAATAAACACCGTATCCACAGCATACATTAACACACTTTGATGCACTCCAATTGAGTGTGAAAGGGAAAAAATAACAAGTAATGTCACTTTTTTTTAAGCCAGATGCTTTAAGATCAATAAGATTCATTTTAAGTTAAACATTTGCATTTAATTAGACTTAAAATTCAACCAAACATTTCATAGACCTTGTGTTTCTCCTTATTATACTCCTGCTAAAGTTGAAAATCTTAGAAACTATATTTAACCCATTATAGGACACTTTGTTCTCCTGAGACTCGGACGGATCACATTTATTTTGTTGTTACCCTTTCTTTAAAGCAGACCTCACCCTTGCTTAACAAAAGAAACTGTGCCAAAAGTATTTATTTCTCATTCCTTTACAAACTAGAGGGGCACTGTTTTACTAGTAAGATCCCCATTATCTTAATTGTGACTATTTCTAAAAAGGTAATGTTTGGAAAACAGCAGTGAAAGCTCTGTGTAAGAAACCTCAAGAATAAAGTTAAATGTCAAAGTGAAACACAGCAAACACAGCTTCCCCAGTAATGTAACAAAAGCATCTAGCGTTGTTCCTCTAAAAAAATAATAATAAAGTGTACAAACGCACTGACACCTGCTAATGTAAAATAAAAATAAATTATGGAAAGGAACAAAGTGTCCATTTTGCTAGAAGTTCATATTTGTACCTGATTCTCTTAGCTTTATTATAAGTAACGTCCTTACGTACAATAATAGACAGACAGTAAGCACATGTTTATGTTTAATAAATGCTTAATTATACTAAAATACATCTGCTTATATGAAGGTCTTAATGCAGTTTCACAGCACTGACAGGAACAGTTTTGTGAGAATAGTAACTTGAGTAATATTTGACAGAATTACTGAACCCTTTAGTTTGTGGTTGAGGTAAATAGTGATATATTTTACTTACTTTACTCTTTACAAGTCTGTGTGTGAATACATTTGTGAATCAGCCCCTTCAAGTCCTTAAATCCTCGAACACAATACAACTGATCTGATCCTCTCCTTCTCAGTTGGTATGATAACATTTGAAGAACTAAACACAAACAGGTGGAGGGGAAAGGTTTGTCATTGGTTTCAATATTGTGAGTTTTAAGCTGCATTCAAGTCTATTGGCGCATTTCCACTGCAGCGCGTAGCAAGGTTTAAGCGTGTCGTGCAAAACCCGACCCGTTTTTTTTTGCTTTTCCACTCAGGGCTTTTCCGGCTCAGGGCTACTTTTTCACCTTTTTTCTGGCCCTCCAAAATCAAGGTTCTTACCGGGCCAACAAACCGGGCTGAATATGCTAAACTAGTGACGTAAACACTCTCGACTGCTGAATGGTCAGAGAGAATCGCTGGCAAGGGGGCTACAACTACAACAAAATGAACACATTTTACCGTGATTTAATTGTAATACGTGTTTCAAAATGATGCCGAAGTAACAACATACTGATACCGGTTAGTAAAAACCATGAATTAATGCTTTGACAAGTCTGCAGACAGACCGCAGGCGAAAAACCTTTTAAAATACGTGTTTTCTGAATGGAGATCGCCTAAGCTAACGTTGTATATGCTCCGACCGTCCACACTCACAACGGCCTATACAGACATAAATAAACCAGCGACTGTATTCTCCATGACACAGGCAGTCTGTGGTTTGTACTTGTTTAACTTTTGTCTATGTTTCTGAACAGATATGAGGAGCTGTGAGCTCTAAGCGCTAACAGCTAACAGCTAACGGTTGGTTTTGTGGTTCGCATTGAAGATGGCGTCACGGCTCCGCCTACACTGCGTTACTATAGTTACTGCCCCATTTCCTAAACTGTAATGGAAACGCAGCATAAAGTGAGCCTGGCCTACCAAGGCCTAACTATACCGTACTAAGCCGTGCGAGGCCCTGCAGTGGAAATGCGCCATAAGTGGGCCCATTAATCCCTGTTATAGTTGATGGCACAGTACGTTTACAGGAGAAACTCCATTTGAATTTGAAATGATTGTGAATGATCTTGTAATGATTTCTCAATGTGTTATTTCTTAAGGGGAAAAGCCTCCCTGTTTGTACAGTTGGTACTTTGCACTCTCTCTTTATTTTTTGGTATTTGTTTTGCCTCTATTTACTCTGAGCAACCTGTGAGGCGTACCTAAGGTGTGTTGTTACTCAAACAGTTCAGAGCTGCAGGATAAACAGAAATGCTGAGTGAAGATCGATGAGGAGATAAAAGAAAACCCTTTACAGTCTGCAGTCTGTTTCATGTAGGGTTGCCAACTTCCAGAAATGGAGAAACGGGACACACCTATGTGTCCCCCGCGCACGTGCGCGCGAAGATTTTCTGATTTCTGGCGGATTTAGTTACTTTTTTTATTACTTTATTTCGATTTTAGGGTTAGGTTAGGGTTATGTTATTTAATTATTTTGGGGGAGCCATCCCCTAGGGTTCGAACATGTTTTTGGGGGTCAAAACCCTCAAAATGCATAGAAAACTATGCATACCTACCGATTTTGTCCAAAATGTTAAAAAATAAAATATTTGAAAAATGGTATTAAGTAATGCAAAGTATACATGATGTGAACATGCACAGTACATCATTATGAGACTTAATGTTATCCTTCAACCAACCATTTTCCCAGCATTTTCCCATCAATCAGCTGACTGACTCTCTCTCACACACACACACACACACACACACACACACACACACCACACACACACACACACACACACACACACACGCACACACACACACACACACACACACACACACACACACGAGCATTGTGCCTGCCCTGTCAACTGAGCGGTCCTAGCGCCCTTCCCATGCAGCACACAAACACACAGGCACGCAGCCAGACACACTGCATTGCGCGCAAACAGAAACATATTTTTTTATATTTCCCTTTACACGGGAGTCCGGGACAAACAAAGTCCCGTACGGGACACGCCCCTTTTGGCTCAAATACGGGAAGTCCCGGCTAATACGGGACGGTTGGCAACCCTAGTTTCATGAGGGCTCAGTCATAGGTCAATGTGTTCAAAACAAATCCATTGTCACGCATAGAGTTGTAATGCAGCCACAAGTATTACGTGGATGTCATTCAAATTGCATCATTAAAATAATATTGTGTTTCCTAAAGATGTGTGGTACAGCTGCTTTTTATTTGTTTAATAGTTTTTATTGAGATTTCAAAATCAGAAGAAATATACATTCAATAGCATTGCATCCCACCCAACCCTCCCCACCCGTCCCCTTAATTCCAGATCTTCCCAAGGATGATTGTTCATTGAGGTTTTTGTCCAACCAAGGATATATGAAAAAATGCCAGTACATACAATATAATACAATGTACAAGGATGTACATGTACATGTATGGGGTCCTGCTGCTGCTGCCACAAACTATTGCTCTAGTCATCCTGGTTAAGGGGGATCTGTAAACTATCGTAATAATTTAGGAAGGGGGTCCAAATATTTGTAAACTTCTGCACTGAGCCTTTTAGAGTGTACCGGATTTTCTCAAGTTTAAGGAAGTGCATATAATATCTCTTATCCATCTAGTAAAATTGGGAGGTGCTTGATCCTTCCAGGACAGGAGAATTAGGCGCCTGGCAATCAAGGAGCTAAATGCTATGACTGCCTGAGTTTTACCTTTAAGGTAGCCGGTTTCAGGGGTGAGGCCGAATAAAGCACATACAGGATTGGGTGTGATGTCTTTTTGAAAAATCTTGGAGTATGCAATGAATATGTTGCCCCAAAATGAGCTGAGGTTGAGACAGGACCAGAACATGTGAATGTGATCTGCTGGTTGACTGTTACAGCGAGGGCATGAAGGGTCTCAGGGAATAGCTTCGCCAGCCTTGCTTTGGTAAAGTGCACTCTCAGAATTTGAGTTGTATCAATCTATGCCTAGCACATGGGGAAGAGGTATTTATTAAGTCAAGCACTTTCTGCCATTTCCTCACCAATGTCATTCTCCCAACGACTCCTGACATGTTGCAGAGATAACGCAACGATATTGTTTATACTATTATAGAGAAGAGAGTCTAGCCCTTTGCTACACGGCGATAGTGAGAGAATATGATCAATTGCGTTGTTCATTGGGATGTCAGGGAAAGAAGAGATATTTGTCTTAACAAAATGTCTAATCTGGAGATATCTGAAGAAGTGAGATTGCGGTAAATTAAATAATTGAGAAAGTTGTGTAAATGATCCGAATTTCCATCTACATACAGAGTACGAACGGATTTAATGCCATTTGTGTCCCATATCCCAAAAGTAGAGTCAGAGAGGGAGGGAGGGAAGTTGTAATTATTATTGAGTGGAGAATGTACCGACGTTGTCTGTAAATTGAAATACCTTCTAAATTGCGACCAAATTCTGACGGAGTGATACACCACTGGATTAGAGCTGAATTGAGGTAAAGAAGGAGGGGACTAAGCGCATAGTATGGAACGTAGATTAAGTGGGCTACAGGCCTGTTCCAATTGTACCCAAGCCTCACCATTGCCAGGTTCAACTTCCTTCATCCATTGTAGCATTGCTTTTATATGGCACGCCCAGTAGTAGTGGAGGAAATTGGGTAGGGCCGGCAAGTTTTTTAGGTCTTTGAAGGGCACTTATTCTCGGGGGCTTGCCATTCCAAATGAATGATGAAATGCTTCTCTCCAATGAATTAAATAAATACTTTTTTATCAAGATAGGAATATTCTGAAAAAGGTAGAGAAATGTTGGTAATACAATCATTTTGATCAGATTAACACGGCCGATTATGGACAAAGGTAGGTTCGTCCATCTAGTCATATCTTTCTTACATTTTTCAAACAGTGCGCCAAAATTCTTAGTGAAAAGGGATGAAAAAGAGGGTGTGATTTCAATCCCAAGATATGTAAAGCCCTTTTGGACAATTCTGAATGGAAAGTGTGCTGCTGGATTAAAGCGGCAGGTGGATTAAGGGGAAACATCTCACTTTTTTCATAGTTGATTTTATAGCCTGAACATTTACCAAATTGATCTAGGATTTTGAGAATAGGGGGGACAGATGTTAGTGGGTCCGTAACATATAAGAGAATGTCATCGGCATATAAGGATATTTTGTGTGTAAAGCCTCCACGCACCACGCCCAGGAAGTCCTCAGACTTAACATTATTTGAAATAATAAACATCCTAAAAAGGTTCTTTGAACATCAAATTAAAACGTTTCTTGTAGGTAATGTTAGCCAAAGTTGTGAGAACGTTCCCCGCTAGCTGGGAAGTCTCTCGTTTTGTCTGTACTACTAAAAAACAACCTTGCCTTGAAATTAGAAACGTTCTTTAGATAAGACTCATACGATAAGAGAAGTAAATATATGGTTGTATCAGCACCTCCTTAGTTAAACACAGCCACCACTCAAACAAACACAGTACACGTTGATCCTGTTCCTTTGCTACTTTTCTGTTCATTGACTTTTAACCTATTTTGCTGTTAAGGAGTCAGGAATCTTTCTTTGAAGAAACGTATTGTAATGAGATTTATTAAACATGCCTCTTAATGATTTCCGTTACAGTAAGAGCAGAATAGGACATTAAATACAACATGCACACCCAGAGTAAACTCATCAAGGCTTTAAGATTATTTTACTGAGAGCCAATTATTATTAATCAGCACTAAAAACTACCAGGAGTGAAAATCTGTCAATAAGAGAAATGAACACACATTTGTATTGAGCTATTTGTATATATCGAATTCAATTTTTAAATCCTTGTGGTTTGCAGAATTGGCCTCTAATATTTTAATTTATTATCACCTTAATTGGTTTTTCTACCCATCCAAAAGTAAACAAATGGCTTTTCAAATTGTTTACAAAGTACTTTACTGTAATAAGCAGCAATTCCTTGATGTAAACATTTGTTACCAGCACAAGTGCTTTCAATACAGTATTTTCATTAGAAAAGGTTAAAAACAAAGTGCTCGTTATAGTGTAATATTTCTTGCAATACTCAAATCCAACAGGTAGAGTTTAGAAAATAAAGAAAAATATCATAATTTGTTTAACTCGTGCTTCAGCTCTCTGTCCCGCCCAGTGGTGACTGTTACCCACAGCACCACAGGACACCTTTAATGAATCTTTTCGATGTTTAAATGTCCAAAATCTAGTCTTTTTTTGTTTGTTTTTACTTTATCCCAATTTTTTCTTCCAGAATAAATTAGCATTTGTCACCTTTTGTGAAATTGTTGACTTATTATTTGTGTAAATGTGTCATCAATGTCAGAGATAAAAAAATGTGTGAAGGGATGAGGAAATAAAAGTGTCGTTCAGTTTCACAATCCAATACGTCTAATAATGTCTTTGTTCTGTAAGAAACCAGCACCATATAAAATACATACAGTGAACATATACAAATATGAGATGACAGAAGAAACCGCTGATAAATACATTACACAGTAATACATCAAGAAGTGACATAAAATACAGCAAACCTGACATGAAGGAGTGCCACGCCCTAGCTCAAGGACGGACAAAGGAAGGAGACCACACATGATTCATCCAATTGAAGTGCATTTATTTAAAGAAACTAAATTAACTATGAAGTCAGTTAATCAGTAATGTGTGTAGTGTGTGGGTGTGTGAACATGCATCAGTATATAAAGAAAGAACAAACAAACCAAGGTAGTAGAGCCAAGCAACCCAAG
Source organism: Gymnodraco acuticeps (assembly GCF_902827175.1). Taxonomy (NCBI): domain Eukaryota; kingdom Metazoa; phylum Chordata; class Actinopteri; order Perciformes; family Bathydraconidae; genus Gymnodraco; species Gymnodraco acuticeps. The sequence continues at coordinate 1,222,972 of NW_022992289.1, forward strand.
AGTGCATCGGTCAACATTGTCTTAACTGGATTAAAAAAAAGACAAAAAAGTATTTGACACCCAGGAACATTTAACAACAGTCTGACATAATTCCTGTGTTTCTCCGGTTTAAAAAACCCACAAAAAGGCACATTATAGACTTAAAGAGTCCTAGAAAAGTTATCCCTGAAACACCAGAACTAAAGAAATGAACAGACACCGTGTTTCAGAAACACACGTTGAAGACTTAAATATATATGTGATTCACAACATCGATAAAGAAGTCATTATCATAAGGTACGGTGGCCCTGAAGTGCAAGACACTAGCATTTCACAAAACGCCACAGCATTTCTTGTGGTGTTTTGTGAAATGCTGTGGCGTTTTGTGAAATGCTGTGGTGTCTTGCACTTCAGGGCCACCGTAATAATGGTACAGCAGCATCTCCACTGTACTGTATCTGACACAATTGGCAGTGAGGTCAGATGTTGCATTTCTATTTCAGATGCCATGGCAAAAAGTACTTTACTGTAATAAGCAGAAATTCCTTGATGTAAAAAATACATTTGTTTACCAGTGCTTTCAATACTGTAGTTTTATCGGAAAATGTAAAAAAAAGTACTCGTTATACTGTAATATTTCTTGCAACTCTCAAATCCAACAGGTAGAGTTTAGAAAAAAAATACACACACAACGTATTTGTTTAACTCGTGCTTCGGCTCTCTGTCCCGCCCAGTGGTGACTGTTACCCACAGCACCACAGGACACCTTTAATGAATCTCTTCGATGTTTAAATATCCAAAATCCAGTCTTTTTTATTTGTTTATTTTTTCTTCCAAGATAAATTAGCATCGGTCCTTTGTTTGTGAAATTGTTGACTTATTAAACGGTTTGTGTAAATGTGTCATCAGATAAAAAAACGTCTCGTCAGTTGTGTGAAGGAATGAGGAAATAAAAGTATTGTTCAGTTCCACAATCCAATAAGTCTAATAATGTATTTGTTCTGTAAGAAACCAGCACCATAGAAAATATTTACCCATATAAAATACATACAGTGAACATATACAAATACGAGACGACAGAAGACACCGCTGATGAATACAGAAACACAGTAATACATCAAGAAGTGACATGAAATACAGCAAACCTGAAGGAGTCAGGTTAAAGTGCATCGGTCAACATTGTCTTAACTGGATTTAAAAAAAGACAAACAATTATTTGACACCCAGGAACATTTAACAACAGTTTGACATAATTCCTGTGTTTCTCCTGTTAAAAAACCCACAAAAAGGCACATTATAGACTTAAAGAGTCCTAAAAAAGTTATCCCTGAAACACCAGAACTAAAGAAATGAACAGACACCGTGTTTCAGAAACACACGTTGAAGACTTAAATATAAATGTGATTCACAACATAGATAAATAAGTCATTATCATATAGCAGTAGCATCTCCACTGTACTGTATCTTGTATAATTGGCAGCGAGGTCAGATGTTGCATTTCTATTCGGATGCCATGCCAAAAAATATTTATATAAAAAGGAGCCTCAGCTTTCGGTAGTAAAAAAAGAGGAAGTTAAACTCCTATTGTAGATTTGAAAATGTAGTGGTAACATCCATAAAGACAGAAGTCCATAAATGCAGCTTATTGACCCTGAAGTTTTCTCTCAACGCAATATCAGAACATTCTAAATAACAGCATTATCACGTAACATTTATACACACAGGGTCTTTACTTTCTTTATAAAAGCTGAACCAAAAAGTTTGATGAATTGTTGTTGCAAAATCCGAACCCAGAACAGTTCCAATAATCTCTCATGATTAAATGATGGGATCAGACTTTTACCATAATACTGTACATGTGTTTATCACATTCATGTTGACATGCCCAAATGTACATTGAGAGCTTGAGAGAGTTACTGGTTGCTGCATTTTCAAGTGAAGCTAATCGTTCCTTTAGGAAGTTTAAAAAATGTCAACGTGATTGTTATTATTTCAATCAGCTTTATTCCTACGTTTTCTGAGAAGAACATGGTCTTACATTGGAAATAACTGGTCGAGGTTTTACAAACAACATGACATCATGTTCTCCTGCAATATTAACTGGGAACTGAAGAGAGAGAAATCCAAGATATAAAAACATACTTAGATCAGGTTTTCCCTTTCTTTACTTTAAAAACTCCTCTAAATCTTACAAACCTGAAAGTTGATAGCTGAGCCAGCATGACTCCATGATTCATTGACTTGTTTCACTTTTTGGCAGGAAAACTTGTCTTTGAGTATCTTCATCAGTGGTTTGTGGTCTGTTTCTGCAGTGATTGTGTCCCTGCCGTATAGGTACTGGTGAAATATCTGGCATGCAAAAACTATGCTTAAGCACTCTTTCTCTATTTGAGCGTAGTTTTGCTCAGTCTGTGTCAGTGCGCGTGAGGCAAAGGCTATGGGCTGCCCCTTTTGCAGCAAGCAGCACCCCAGTCCGTTCATGTTGGCATCACTCTGGATCGTTACAGGCTTTGTGACATCATAATATTTGAGAACCGGCGTGTTGGTGACCATCCGCTTTATCTCGCGTATTGCATCATCGTGTTTTGGCAGCCAGTGCCATGCTGTGTCCTTATCCAGGAGTCTGCGAAGAGGCTCACAGATCTCCGATAGCCTTGGTAGGAACTTAGCCAGATATGTCACAAACCCGATCATGCGTTGCACAGTCTATGGTTGCACTGCCTTAGCATACGTGGGCGTCGGCATGTCCAACACTGCTTGAGTTTTCTGTGGGTCAATTTTCAGTCCTTCTGAAGACAGTACATGGCCGTGGAAATCTACAGCTTTGAGCTTGAACTGCAGCTTGCGTTCACTCAATCTGAGCTTCACAGTCCTGCACCGTTGCATGAGAGCTCTTAAGTTGGTGTAGTGGTCCTCTTCAGCCTCTGCATCCGTATCGCCACACCCGACCACCAGGATGTCATCCGCAATAGGCTCGATGCCAGCCAGGCCTGATAGCAGCTCATGTTGCTTGCGCTGATAAATCTCTGGCGCCACCGAGACTCCAACCGGGAGTCTCATCCGACCCCATGGGGTCCAGAATGTCGTCAAGCGGCTGCTTTCCTCATCAAGCTTGCACTGGAGAAAGGCATCACGAGCGTCAACTATATAACAAGCATTAAACAGATGCCCATATCTGTAACAGTCCACTTCCAAAAGCAGAAAAATCTCTCTTGCATCAAAAGGGGAGAAAAAGAAAAAACACTGGAAAAATCTACTCTTGATCCAGAAAATCAAAAACCCTCCATCCACCAAACAGCGCCACCAAAAGGCCTCAGTGAAAAAAACACAAGGCCGGCTACCCAGCTAGCGGGGAACGTTCTCACAACTTTGGCTAACATTACCTACAGGTTCTAATAAGATTTTAAAGAAACGTTTTAATCTGATATTCAAAGAACGTTTTTAGAATGTTTAATTTTTCAAATAATGTTCCTATAAGGTTTAAGGTTAACTAAGACATAACGTTGTAACTGCAACATTCAGAGGATGTTTTGAGGATGTTATTGAGGCCTCAGATGACAAAGTGTTTTCTAAAATGTTCCTTTAATGTGATATGTTAACAAAGGTGGAACGTTTTGCCTGCAACATTCTAAGGATGTGTTTTGGACGTTGCTAGGTAACACATTAAAGATGTTCTTTATAAAACGCTCCCTCAATGTTACATGAAAACCAAAGAAGAACATTTTGAAAGCAACATTTGGATAATGTTTTCAGGAGGTTATTCTTTTTTTATAAAACGTTCCTGTGATGCGAAATATTAACACGGTCATGGTCAACGTCAGATTTATTTGTAGTGCGCTTTAAAAAAACAAACGTGCTGCATTTGTTTGAAAAGGATATTTTTAAAAAAACAAGCACGTAATTCATGATATTGCACATTTGCGTAGGCATGTCTGAGTTCCCAGCTAGACATTGTTGGTTATAAAAACATTCTGAGAATGTTACCATTCATTGTTCTAGGAATGGTTTCATCGAGACGTTTTATTTTGGTTCCTAGTATGTTCTTCTGAAAGGTAGGATAACGTTCGCTAAAAACATTCTTAAAATGTTTGGTGATAACATTGTTCGAACATTTTTGTTGTTTATGCACATATCTCTATGGCCATATGGATCGAATAACACTTAGAAAACCAAAGACAGACATATAGAAGAACGGACCGACTATCACTGCCCGTCCCTTAAACCCCTGTTAGTGAGTTAGTTCCCCCCCCCCACCTGCCGGTCTGCTTTACACGGCTGGGAGCAATCTCCAATCAACCACACCTGCAACCGGCTCATCAGCCACACTATGAAAGCCTGCAGCCTGCACTCATTCCCTGCCGGATTATTGCTGTGAACGGTTTGTTGCCGGGAACGGTTTGTTGCGTGCCGTTCTACCTTTTTACCAGCATATTATTTGACAACTTTGCCTGCTTTTGCCTCACACTCATTTTTGTGTCTCTCCCAGGAGGAATCCAAGACCTTCCACACTCCCAAGACCAGCCAGGCCTCTCCACCCTGGAACAACTGTTTCCCACTGCTAGTGATGGCGAGATGAAGCCTTATGAAGCTTTGAAGCTTTCCAGCCAATTGGTTCGCAAAAGGGTTCATCTCATGAGGCTTCATCATGGGCTTCATTTGAACACAAACCCCCCTGTTGGTCAAAGTGTGTAAAACAGGCAGATTGGACATCTCAACAGTGTGCTCCATCTCATACCGAGTTCCCAATGAGTAAAGCCTTAGAATAACTCTAAACAACGAACATAAAATCATATATTCATGTTAACAATATTGTTTTTATTCCAGTTGAATGATTGTGATTGAAAAGCCTAAGGAGGCTGGTAAACATTGCAAAGAGGGATTTGTATTCCTTACTAATATTCATAAACGTAACCATGTTGTAGCCTGAGAAAGGCTAAACCATATCAAAGAATACATTTATTAACTACATTATCTCATTTAGCTGTAGCTTTTATAAACAACAAAAAAGACGTATTGACGAGTCATTGAACCAGGAACCCTGCGATCGTGAATCAACTGCTTTCCAGCTGAGCCACAGCACACACGCTGAATCTCCCTGAAAACACTAACATATTTATTCCTGTATTTTTTCATTCATGTTTTTTTTCCTACATTTATTTATGCTTGTATCTATTTATACTTATGACATGTTCCGACCTCTATATAGGTGAGGTTTTGAGCTCTTTTAATTCCATCGTGTCACCAGCGGGCCCGGGTACAGGAGGGGTAATATGGTTCTTATTATACATCCATGGCATGGGTAATATCAGCGCTGTGGTTCAACGGTTCAACCGATCTGAATCGCTTCCTGAAGCAGTCACGTGGTATCGACAGGCAGCGAGGCTTCGTTTGTCATCGATGACGTCACTGGCCCAAAACGATACAAGCCTCGATACAAGCTTCACAAAAAGCTTCGGGGATTACTCGACACATGCTCCGAAGCCTCGGCGCAATACGTAACATCACTACCCACTGCTGCCATAACCAACCTCCACTCCTAGCTCCCCCTTTTCTAATAAACAAATGTTCTTTATGTTCTAATAATGTAAACATATTTTAGTAAATTGTTACCACAGAACATTTGCATAATGTTTTAAACGTAAAGCATGTTATCCTTCTCTAAAATAATAACATTCTGGCAACATAAAAAAATCTAACTTGCAGCTGAAAATAATGTTCTAACAATGTTATCAAAAAAAATGTTAGAATGTTTTTAGAGACCGTTATCCTACCTTTCAGAAGAACGTTCTGGGAACCAAAAGAAAACTTCCCGCTGAAAACATTCCTAGAACAATGAATGTAACATTCTCAGAATGTTTTTAGAAGCAACAATTTCTAGCTGGGTAGCCAACCACAACTCGAAAAGCATAACAAAAGATAGACATCAGAACCTGCAAAAGTGAGACAAAATCTGCAATAAATCATGGTTCAGGCAAAAGCTGCGACTATAAAAACCAACAAGAGCCTCTTAGCTATGAGCTAGCTTAGCTTAGACAAAGCAGTCCCGTCAAGGAAAAATCTTCACAATAAACGCAGGAAAACCAAAGCTACACAATCTTGCGAAAAATGTAAGAAACAGCAGCTAAGATGCATCCAAGAGTGGCGTTTCTTAAAAACCACAATCAGCGTGTGTGTGTTTTCTTTCAGGGGGAAAAGAGCGAGTTAGCATAGCTAGCTACCTCGCTAGCTAGCCATCACATAACGCTGGTAAAATAGAAAAAGCATCGTTGCAAAAAATCCAAAAAGAAAAAGGATGGAAAAATAAAACAGAAATGTCTGGGAACAAAATACTCACCACGACTTTTAGGGTAAAATGTCTTGCTTTCAGTAAAATGTGTGAATACAGGCAGGGCCGTCCCTGCCTACAGGCCGATCATGCAGGCTGCATGGGGCCTCACATTGCGCAGGGGGCCTCGGCTTATGAGCTCGGCTTGTGTGCAGTTCTCAGCGCAGTTCTCCGCGCAGACCGTTTCAGTCCGAGATGCAGTTATTTCCAGCATTCTTTATAAGTATTTTATGCCTTTTATCTGCTAATGTACAGGAGGAAGATTGACAAACTGTCGGCCTAGTTGGCTTACATAACAGTTAAAGTTTACAGCCTAAAAAACATGGAGCATGTTTTCCCCTTTTATTCATTTTTATGTCAATTTGCACATTTCATGGTGATGCCAACCCAGTCTCATAAAAAAACGTGTAATACCTACGTTGGTCCACAACGTAGGACGTAGTATTTCTACAAAAACGCCTCTGAAATTGTAAGATCCCTACGTTTTTTTTCACCATTCATTCCAATGGCTGGCGTCTATGTCACGTGATCTTCACATTTCTCCCTGCAGAAAAAAAAAACATGGCTGAACTTCGTTTTATTCTCGGTGTAAAATGCCTATTTTAAAGTTAGTTTGGCCATTAAAATGCGTTTTGATGTCATTTTATGCGAGAAATATGAGTTTTTATTTCAGATTATGTGTGCAGTGGATGTACATGATCTTTAGTTTGCTAGTTATTACGAAGATTACTTGAAATTGTGTCTATACAACGTTTTCATTGTCACCAAGGTGGTTGCTAGGGATGCTGCTATCGATATTATTTATGTTATGTTGTGTAACAGTTTAATGGTGTAATCTTTATTGCTACCCCTTCCCCGTCAATGTATAGTGTTGGTCCACAGCGCAAACGTATTAGTTTAACAAAATCCGCATCTAAAATTGTGGCATAGACGTTATTTTCCCCTGTGCAATTCCAGTCTCACATCTCACAACACATCGTCATAAACAAATACCGGAAACCGACCGAAAACACTTTATTCCGAGCTTTTCTCTTTGGAGGTCATCACATAACGGCATTGTAATACACGGTTCGGCTGCATTACATATTACATATCTGCCGTAGTTCTCTATTTATAGAGCCCTGATGAGAACACTTCTAGACAAACATGAGGAACTGCCGCCCACACTGAAAACGTGACGTGGATCATAAATATATCAGCCATTAAACAACATCTTACATTTCTTTTCACACAATACGTCTCCTTGCAGTATCAACACTAATTCGGCTGACTTTTATATTTGATCCAATTGGTAGATAGGCTGTATTTACACCATAAAGGTGCACAGCTGATATAAAGGGACACCTAGTGGTTAAAGCATGTTATTGAATTTCATTATTTGTATTATTAGATATTAATAGGATCCCTATAAAGTATATTCATTACTCGTTATTCTCTACTAATAGTTAATTAAACACTGCATATAATGACTATTTTGCACATCCCTTTCAAGATTTCAAGATTTTCTAAGGTTTATTGACATTATCATATACACAAACGGTGTAGTTATGCAATGAATGAAACACTTTGTGTATACCTCCAGCAATGTTAACTATGTTGAAGCACTTATTTTAACTGATATTATACATATGTATTATACTCTTATAAGATGTATGTAGATAGTATAAGAAATGTGCAGAATACGACAGTTTAATGGTGGAGGTACACACATATTGATCAGATGTCTTGTAATGCACTGTTGAGGAATCTGCGACCAAAGTTTTTCATCTCCGGCCTTGTCAGGTATTGAACAATCAATAAATATAGAACACAGAATTATTCAATATAAAACACAGAATTTGTGTGATTATACTAAATAATTTACAAATAAACACCACTGCATATTTACAACTGTCACACATGCTGATGAAACGCAAATGTTCCAACTTGGGATCAATAAAGTAGATCTTATCTTAAGATGATCGATGGCTACTGCTATATTTGCAAAATGTGCCTCTGAACCTTGACAAGTGCATGTTTCAGGCTCATCAATAAACAACAGGAGGGGTCACAGACATAAGACCAGCTGTTAAATAAAGCTCTTCTGACCTTAGCTGGCATGTGGGTAATGCTGCCCATTATGGACACAAGCAACTGTCACCCATTTATTAATTATATGTTTTACATTTGAGTGTTTCCTATCCCCTAAACCTCCAGGGATGGACACAGTTTAATACTGGCCACTTCTTATTATGGTAAATACGAAAACGTCTTTTAAAACTACAACTCCCAGTAGAGGAGTGCCATAGAGCATGTTGCGAAGGTTGCGAAACACAATAGCCAGCATGTGTAGTTCTGGGGACGGGGTGGGGGAGGGGGGGACGGGGTGGACCCGTTCAAATCCAGTTTTGGACAGTCTGCCGTGGTTCCATCCCATTTCAAGTGCTGTTCGACGCTCGGCACACTCTCCAATCACAGAGCTTGAGGACTATCACGGGGTTTGTCAAGCGAAGCGGAGAGAATACTTACTTCCGGGTGTAATATTGTGTAAAGCAAATTAGCTGCTCCGACCCTCGGTCCTGACCATGGGAGCCTGCCTGTGCCTGCAGACCTCCACTCTCAGGACAGTTAAATAAATAAACACAAGGATAATTATGTGTTATTGTTGAGTAAATGGAGAATTGCACAGGGGAAAATAACGTATAACAGAAATAATATTGATAGCAGCATCCCTAGCAACCACCTTGGTGACAATGAAAACGTTGTATAGACACAATTTCCTGAAGTAATCTTCATAATAACTAGCAAACTAAAGATCATGTGCATCCACTGCACACATAATCTGAAATAAAAACTCATATTTCTCTCATCAAATTACATCAAAACGCATTTTAATGGCCAAATTAACTTTAAAATAGGCCTTTTACACCGAGAATAAAACAAAGTTCGGCTTTCTGCATGAGAAATTTGAAGATCACGTGACATACTGTAGACGCCAGCCATTGGAATGAATGGTGAAAAAAAACGTAGGGATCTTACAATTTCAGAGGCGTTTTTGTAGAAATACTACGTCCTACGTTGTGGACCAACGTAGTGATTACACGTTTTTTTGTGAGACTGGGTTGGTGATGCTCAGCCTCTCCCCTTAACTCCTAACAGTCATTATCATGTCAACCACAACACAGAGAAATACTGATATAAATGTGTGTGTAGTTGTTGATACATTGCTGACAGAGGGAACTACATTTGAATACAGATTTAAGAGATATCAGTTTTTGAGCATGTCATAAGCATGTTTTGTCTTGACTATATTACAACTATATGATAATAAAACAATATAGTATTTATATTATTGAATTGATTATGATTATGATTATTATTATTAGTAGAAGTAGTTTATTTGCATTAATTATATTTTAATCTTTTTGAGGCTAGTATTTGGCAGGAAATGCAGACGTATTCACCTGTAAACGCATACTGAACGACATACATGCACATTTACCATTTACCTCACTGTATAAAAAAGTAACTGTGTTGATAATAATAATAAACAGGAATTATATTGTATTGGGGGGGGGGCTCATCTCACAATGTCGCTTGGGGCCCCAAGTTGGCCAGGGACGGCCCTGACTACAGGCCATCGTTTTATGAAGCTCTGAGCAAAACTGGCCCCGGTAATGATACAAATCTCAACCTGCCGTACAATGGACAGCTTCCCCCCCCCCCCCCCCCCCCCATCTATGTATATACTCGCATTTTAGACTCTGTTACTAACTGTATATCTGTAGACTTGGTATGTCTTAAATGTCCGGTTAGGATGTATTAGAACGAAATCTAAAATGAAAATTGTAAATAAGCAATCTGTATGTAAAAAACCACCTGTATGTAAATTGTAAATAAGCCATCTGTATGTCAAATATGTCTTATATGTCTTAAATGGTATGATGAATTGGAAATGGGGGACCCTGATGTAAACAAGACGAAAGTCTTTCTCTGGTCTGCATCCCCTTAACAATTGTATGTTTTGAGCTGTACTGTACTGTACCCAATATACAAGCTGTTAATAAACTTTTCAATCAATCAATCAGCAGCTTTCTCTTACCACCGAGCTGTGATGGCGGTGGCGCAGTACTGGGAAAGGATGCTTGTTTTGGGTCATAGAACACCCCGGAAAGCCGGGGTCTGTGATTGAGCGAACATTCAAACAGCACCACCCACTCCGGTGTGGCCTGGTGTTTAAAACATACTCACCTGTTGTCTTTGAAAGTCAGTCTTTCCTTCCTACAAATATTTCTTCCTTGATTTCGTCTTTGAATAAGGTTTTAACTTTGTCTGTTTTACATAAGGAAACGGGTATTTAAGTCATAATTGTGAATTATGTTTAAAATGTTATTTTTGAGATTAATGGCAAATCACAAACCCTTTTTTTTCAGTTGTTGTGAATGATGCTGAGGTGATGTCATTCTATGGCTGAGTCTACTGACCAAAGACATCCTCTCCTTGGCCTTGTGCCAGCCAAAAGCCGCCTTAAATCCAGGAAAAGTTTCCTGAAGAGCGTCCCACCCCTCGGAACACCGAGCATAAGCAGAGTCACTCGGTGGGAAGAAAGACTTGACAACCTCCCATCAGCAACAACAATGGAGCTAAAGGCGAGCGAGGCACTGCCCCCTGGAGCAGACACCAACTACGCAGTGTGGAAATGCCTAAACAGAATAAGATCTGGTGTTGGACGTGCAAAAGCCACTCTCGCCAAATGGGGATACCTAAATGACGGGGACGTTGTGTGTGACTGCGGCATTGAACCACAAACCATGCAACATCTCCTGATATGCCCCCTGCTGGAGCAACCCTGCACAACATCAGATTTAGCAGAGTTTAATGAGAAGGGACAGCAATGTGTTCAGCTGTGGCTGAACCACATCTAACCAAGCCCTGTAACTGACTGCCTTGTGGACACGATAAGAAGAATATGGCTGAATCAATTAGTTGATTGACTCGGACAAAAAACCTAGTTATTGTGAAAAAGTCACGTTTCAAGCATAGATTCCCTGTTTGATGTGCTTTATGGTGAAAATGTGCCCTCTACTTCTGTCTTATTCAAGAGATATCTGAGTGTTTTATAGTTTTAAACTGGTAATAAGACCGTACTAAATTGCAATCACTGTCAGCTTTAAATACTTTCAGTCAGACAACTCACGTGTTTCTTAATATGTTTATTAGAATCAGCATATAGTTTGAGTTTGGCGTCTAGGCTCGAGCCTCATCACTCCACAGATTAAAAAAGAACATTGAGTGATGATTAGATAACTATCCCCCGAGCCTACAGGTGGAAGCTGGGGTGGTGGTGGGGCAGGCGAGCAGCAGCAAGATGAAACACAGCAGCAATAGCAAGTGAACACAGCAGTGGCAGCAGCAGCTAGCGAGGCAGAGGCAGGAAGACCTGGCAGCTTAAATAGAGCGGCATGTTTAGGAGAATGTGTTTGGTTGGTTGTAAGAGGGACGAGGTGCGTCACGTGTTAATGTATCATTGGTGCTCGAGTTGACTGCCTGAACTAGCTCGCAGGCTTCGCCCTATTACTGGCATTTTTCACAACTCGTTCACATTTTATTCAGTAGCTACCTGAATTGTGCGTTGCGGTCCTAAAGTCATGGTTTGTTATGTGTACCATGATGCATTTTCAACATGTGTATAACAACTCTGTTAATGACATGACTCCACAAACAATTACAATTAAAATGTAATTTAATCATTTATTATTTCCCTTTAAAAAGTATTTTACAGTCACAGTACATTTTACATGTAAATATTCAAACACAATAATGACACAGCTGGTTTGGCTTGGGTTTCCCTGAATGTGTGTTGAAGTTTACTTTAGTTTCAGTAAACAATTCAAAGCCTGCAAATGTGTGTTTATAAAAACTACCTGAGGTGCTAGATAGGCTGGATCAGATGGAAACATATTACATAAATGCAAAACTGTAATTAAAACACTTTTTTTCTATAGCCCTATGCAGGAAATTAATAACATCATTAATAATAATAATAATAATAATAATAATACATGGGATTTGTATAGCGCTCTTCCTAATGCTCAAATACGCTTTACATTTGAACCATAACAAGTGTTTAATCTGGAGTTTGATCACAAAGTACATCTCAAGAACAAACAAAGTGCAAAATGACCTTCAAACATGTCTTAATGAGTTCAGTGAAAATATTTTTAATAAATAGCTTGACACTCGGTTTCTTTCTTTCTTCATGGCATCAAACTGGACAGCTCTCTCTCCTCTCAGACTCTCAGCAGGACGGAGAGCGTGAGGACGCTCAGCAGGAGCAGCACAGCTGGAGGGAAGGAGGAGAAAGATGTTTATCACAAAATATTGAATCATTAAGCTCCTCTGCTGTTTGATTGTTACCATGGCGCCTCCTTTTTTCTCTTTGTTTTACAGATATCCAGTTTTATATGCAGAGGTTTAAAAAAAGATGGATCCAGTTAAATACCTTCACCCAAAAACCATGTGAATTAATGGAGGTTTTTTTGTCTAAGAATCTCCCTTCTACTCTAGATGATCCTCTAAACATGTCATTTGTATAGTGATGGTCATATTTCAACCTGCTTTAAGAAACTCATAATTCTACGTCATAAAAAGTTATAATATAGTAGAGCATTAAAAAGTCATAATATGCCACATTTAATGCTATGTTACAAAGGAAAACAATATGCTTTAAAAAGCAATTGCAAAAAATCAAAGTATGTCATAGAAAAATATAGTAGGTTAAAACAAAATATCATAACAATCATGGTATAATAAGTACTTATAGATGTCATGAGTATAAACAAATGTTATATTATAGCATGCCATTAAAAAAACATAGAAAATTATGTAATAAAACATTCTCAAAAAAGTCTAAAACAAATAAGGACAATGAAGCTTTAAAAAAATTGTTTACATAATTAATACTAAATTCCATATTTCCAGGACACTGTAGGAACAATACAAAGTTTTTCCTCTTCCCACCATTTACTGATCTTATCTCTCAGTATCTAGTTACTAGTCGTGGATTGCTCTCAAATGTGTTGAATCAGGACACCATATACTTCTGGACCGAAGCTTCTGAAAACCTCAAGCTGGAGAGAAATTATATATGTGTTTTTTCTTACCATGAGGCTGGAGAGCTCCACTGTTGTTGGGCATGGTGGTGTTGCTGGGCATGGTGGTGGGTGCTGCTGTGGGGGGGACGTTGCTGTCGGGTTTGGTGAGGTCCAGTGGTTTGCTGCCGAACAAGAGATTGAAGGCACCGAGAACACCTGAACAATCACAAGAGGAGGACAGATCAGTGGGAGGTTAGACATGTATTGACAAACCTTGAAGATATAGTTGAATGCATTGAATACAGAATCATATATCTATTCATAAACATTTCAAAGTGGAAGTAGTTAATCTGTTCTTATCTCTGGATATAAGCGTGCAAATCTGTAATGATATATTTTTTAAATGTATGCCAAAAGGGAGAAGACAGTAAATAATCAAGCACTTATAAATAAAATAGTTATACAGTGTGTGTATCTGTGAGTGTACTTACTTCCGTTAAAGCTTCCGTTCCCGAGCAGGACGGAGAAGGTAGTGGCTTCACTGCTCCTGATGTTGGAGGCGTTCACGTTGGGGACAGTGAACTCACACTTGATCATATTTCCGTTCACCATGCCACGGATTTCTTTCACTCTCTAGAAAAAGATAGATAATGTAATAACTGTTTCCAAGGCTGTGTGCTGAAGCCAAGGATAACATCTGCTTCACTGAGCAACTCGAATCTAACAGCAGCTGCCTCTCAAAACCAGACTTTTCAGTTTTCACATGTACAAATCTAATGTACAATCTAATGTTGGCATTTGATTGCAAACAGGTGCAAACAAATCGAAATGAACGATCTCTCTAGATTAAGAAACTATCAGTATTCTAAATTAAATGTGCGACAGTTGAATGAATGGACAATAATCTGAGTATCTGAGCAATATGTGCATTCATTAAATCACTATCATTTTCTCATATTAAGATTACATTGTAAGCAGTAGAAAAAAAGATATGAAGGTATTTCAATTTCTGGTTCTCCATTGTTTCATATCACATAAATAAGTACATTTCCCTAAGTGTGAATACATGAATATGCCAACATCTCTCTGTATGAGTGTACATTTGAAATCTCACCGTCTCAGTTGGAGTGAGCATATTGTCAGTGTTGTTCCTCTGCATTGTCCGGAAGAAGAACGTCCCGTTGTCCGAGCTGTTCTGAGCGCAGATGACAAGCATGCTGGTCCCCTGCGGAAAGAAATATTGGTGAAAAGATGAGATGGCTTCCTTGAAGTGAAGACAATGACACATAGCTACAGTACAGTGTCTTTGTTAATGCGTCTGGAGTTTAGTTTCCAGCTCATTTTGTTTTGGCTCTGTGTTCACCTGAGATGGCTGGTGTTTGCGTGGCCATTGTACGTTCTGTGTGTGTGTGTGTGTGTGTGTGTGTGTGTGTGTGTGTGTGTGTGTGTGTGTGTGTGTGTGTGTGTGCTTCCTTGTTTGCATCATGTCTTTTTTTGTTCCTGCAGGTCTCACATAGTTCTGGAAAGTCATTGCACATTATGCCTCAAGATATTCGTGTAAAAAACTCTGATTTGTTGATGTGGAGAATAGAATAGAAAATTGGGGAAAAATGCCCCTTTTGCTAAATTATAACAACAACTTTGACAGAGTGTTTGGAGACGGGAGGAAAATTCAGGAAAAGTCACAGAATTAAAGTTATTACAAATAAAACGTGATGTTCTCTGAGGTTTGAGTGCTCGATTTACAATAAAACGTTTAAAAAATACAAGAAAAATATTTGTGAAATTATTTTGTCATAGTCGTTGGAGAAAACGTGTTAATAAAATAACGAGAACAAATTGTTGTTGTTGTTTTAAAAAACAAGTGTATGATGCATCAAGAGTGTATAAATTATATTTGGAAAAGACAGAAAGGCAGCAGCACAATACACAAACACAAGAAGGTCATTCTGAAGCATGAAAGTATAATATTCAACTTATTTTTAAGTGGTCTTATGCTATATATCTTCAGCGTTTAAAGAAGTTGCACAATTGATGACAGTCTGACATTTTCCTTCAGTTTAAATCTTAGCTTAAATGTATGAAATGTTATATTTGGCATCTGGGTAATGTTGCGTGACACACAAGATGAAACGTTGATGCGTGAGTACATAACACATCATTGTAATATCAGGTAATAAAACACCGGTTTATTAATTCTCTATGGAAACAAAGCAGCCGTATGGTGTTCCTCAAACAAATGTAGGCAACTATTATGTTATTATGTATGTGTCCTATTTCAGGGGCTGGATCCTCTAAATCACTAAACACCTCAGAACGTAATAAAGTAATCCTCCCAGCCCTGTTGAGGTTCTTGCTGCTTAAAATGGACATAAGACACAATTTAGGAGTCCAATTTAGCAAAAAGGTGCTTGAAATTGGCCACACTGGTTTATTATAGACATTTTTGTTTTAGCTGGATGGTTTTCTATTTATTTACTTGTTACTTTTTGTTTTGTTTGTCTTCTGTCTGTGTGGGATTTTGTTTGCCCTGATGTTACGCAGTATTTACATTGTTACTCTACCTATTTTTCCTATAAGTGAAGATTTTTTTACCTACTTTTGATACATGCACTGATAGAATAACTGTATGTATATATAAAACATGGCCACACTGCATGATTGTGTGTGTGTGTGTGTGTGTGTGTTACCTCTGAGGCGTTGGCAGTGAGTCCCAGAGCGATGTATCCTGCAGACTCTCCGCTCAGCTCGACGGAGAGTTCAACCCCGTTGGGAGGCACTGGGACGGAGGAGACCGCGGAGGCAAACAGACAGGGAGAGTTTCCAGAGGGGTCACAGTTATTTGGAGTCTCCACACACAGTTTGGAGACTCCACAGCCATCTCGAGTGATGTTCACCTGTCAGACACACATCGAAACATCAACACAGGCTTTAAGGGTCCCCTATTATACCGTTTTTCATCAATATATTATAGGTCTCAGATATATACAAACATGTCTCTGAAGTGTTTGGCTCCAAACACCAAACAGATCATTGCAGCATTACCCATAATCCCCTCTGTTTCAGCCCTGATTCAAAAGTGCTGATTCTCTGTCTGTTACTTTAGATGAAAATAAGGAGCCCCTCCCCACGCCCCTCTGAGAGAGATTTGGTTACAAAGAACACAATGGTGCTCTAGGAGGAGATTCAGGTGATAAGGTGGGTGGGGGGGGGGGGGGTTACCCTCGGTTGGTGATTGGCTAATGGTTACACAAGACAAAAAATCGTTATGACATCATAAAGTGGCCAAAATCTGATCAGCTCATTTTCAGACAGGTTTAACTTTTTATATAAATGGATCAGGACAAAAAGTGAGAGAATATTTTTTCCTGAAACGTTCAGAATCTCTTTACACCGAGGGGACATGAGGATGATCAGATGATGGACTTCATTGTGTGTTAGGGATCTATTCCTAGGGGGGTATTTAAGGGCAAAACATAGCTGTTTGTGTGTAGTTTTGAAATCAATAGTATGTTTTAAGCATTTAAAAAAAAAAGTATTCATGAAAAAGTGGATTTTGCATAATAGGTGACCTTTAAAGATCTGCGGCTACTCTCAGCTGGCCTCATTCTTTCCTTCATCTATTTTGTAGTTAGATTACATTTTATTTAGCTGACGTTTTGTGTAGAAAGTGATTTACTATTTCAGCAATCAACCATGAGGATACAAACTCGGGAAAGCAAGACGAATACTGCAACTACACTACCTTTAAATTAGACCAACAACTTGTTGTGCTGGTGCATTAGCTTCAAACATTTCTGTCAACTGTTTTTATTAAATGGTCTTCTTTTTTTGTTTAATGGCCAAAGTAGCTAACACTTGTTTTGCTTTGCTGAGTTACACTTCACCAATTTGACAATTTGTCAGTTTACTCGGCATGTTACATAATGTCCTATTTTTATTTCAAAAAGCTTTTTTAAGTTTGTGAGATGTCTAGAAACTATTGAGTTGCATTATGGGAAGTGTAGCGTCCACTGTGTTTTGGATCTTGACCAGTACCTGTCAATGTTTAGGCTATTTAGAATTGTTCTTGATTTGTTTTAAATATTGATACTTTTATTATTATGGACCTCTTAGAATCAGAGCCGTGTTTTGTTTGGCAAAGTTATGAATTTGAGTCTTGAAGTCAGGCAACAACTTCTCAATGAAAGAGGAAAGAGAAGTCCAGACCGAGGAAATATGGCAGATTTTAAATACTACACTATACAGATCAACCTGACCTTTTATTAATGAGCTGCTACATTTAAAAATGTATTTGTAAATTATTATCAACCCTTCAAAATACAAAGGAAATTGGTCCTTGGAAAAATATGTGTTGGTTACCTGTTTGAAGTACAAAGGTCAAGCAGGTCATTTACATTCAGAGGATTGCAGTGAAAGAACTCCCACCTGTGTATTATTGGAAAAAGACAAATGAGCCGTTCCCTGGACTTCTGGTGACAGAAAGAGCAGCAACGCAGCGGCCAATACGATCAATCCTCCTTCCATTTCTATCAGGATGACAGTGATCGACAAACAATGGAGAGTTAATGTTGAACATGTCTGATTTGAGAGCCTTTCCATCACCGATTGACCCTCAGTTTTATTCAAAAATCTGAATTAATCCCAAAAATATTCTTTCACTCTTTAATTTAAGCAAGATTGTACATTTTTTGAAAACACATAATGAATTTTACAAATACAGCATTTGTAGTAATGGATTATAATTGTTAGAGTTAATACATTTGTGAAATCCTGCTTTAAAATGATATACGAAAATAAAACAATCACAATCAGGTCTTCAGACCTTCGTTTTCCTCAGCAAAATGATGAAATCACTAAAAAAAGATTACTTCTATACTCTTACTTTGTATCTACTAATAGTCCATCTTACGTTCTTTGTCAGGCTTTTGAGAGAAATGTAGCAAACTTAAACATCTACAAACTTAAAGTAATATTGAGTTCTTTAATTATCTGTAAACCAGAACACTTCTCAGTATCGTTCATCTATTCCAGGAAAAGTAAAAACGTCATAAAGGACAATGGTCTTTGAAATCACACAGCAAACAACAATAAGAGAAAGAAGTGGCTATATATTATTAAAATGAACAATAACAAAACATTAAAAGTAACCACTCAGTAATCAGGTCTCTTAAGAGACTTACCTGAGGTGTGAGAGTCAGACGTGGAGTTTAAAGAAAGTTTCTTCAGCTTTTTTTGCTCCTCTGTGTGAGAGCTCCTGTGAGAATGATCAGCACTGATGCTGCTGTGGGTGATAAGGGATGAGGGATGAGGGAGGAGGGAGGAGGGAGGAGGGAGGAGGGAGGAAGGAGGAGGGAGGAGGAAGGAGGATTAGGGGGTTTCTGCAACATCCTGGAACAGGTTTGTCTGCACCTGACTGACAACCCGCATGATGTGTTGAATCCGGGAAACAAACACAAGAGGAAACTCTGGTTCTCTGAGAAAGAGACGTAACCCATCTGTTAGTCAAAGTCAACTTTATTGTCAATCTTCCAGTTAGTGTGACAGAGAGAGAGATCGAAATACCGTTTCCCACAATCCTGAATACAAAAATACAAATATATATAAAAATATGTATATACCTATATATACACAATCAACAGACAAATTGCACGCATTAAGACCTAAATAAAAGCACAACAATCAATATATATATACAAAATAAATTAGAAACTGAATCTCAAGTTTAATGTAGTTTACATGTTGAGCTTAATTACATCGTTCTTTTTTACCTTAGCAGATAATGATTTATTTAAAATGTAATGTTACATCGTTTGGTGTCTAAATTCTTGACCTACATTCATAAAAACACACGTTGAGCATACAAGTATGCCAAAGTTACAAAAGGGCTCTTTTGAACATCTTTCTAGAACCTATTACTTGAGTTGAGTATCTGTAAATAAAGTCAGTGATTTAAGCTGATTTTCTTTTATTGATATAACGGTAACATTTAAATAAATATTAAGTGTAAGAAAATATAACTATAATTTTCAGTAACACAATGCCAACAATTCAATAAAATGAACTGATCATTTAGCAGTGAGGGCAAATCAAAGAAGTTGAAATAACTTTTATCCATGGACAATGACACATTCCTGTCATTATTGTAACTCATCGTGACATGTGATCCGTTGTTGCTTCACAGACGTCACCGTCAGTGAGAACACTGCCTGTAAAGTGAAATACAGATCAGGCCGAAGGTGTGATCTAATTCCCGTCAGAATACTGTGATGGCTTCCTGATATGTTTCCAGTCAAGGAAACTTTGATTTCCTTTACACATTTTTCTATAAATAAACACCCTTCCACACTTCAATTGAATGTGAAAGAAAAAAAAAACTTAAAGTAATGTCACTTGTTTTCAAGCAGATGCTTTAAGATCAATAAGATTCATTTTAAGTTAAACTATGCAAACATTCACATTTAATTTAATTTAATTAAAATACAACACAACTGTCACAGACCTTGTGTTTCTCTTTATTATACTCCTGTCAAAGTTGAGAGGTCTTAGAAACTATATTTAACCCATTATAGGACACTTTGCTCTCGGATTGAACACATTTCTTTCTTTTGTTGTTACCCTTTCTTTAAAGCAGACCTCACCCTTGCTTAACAAAAGAAACTGAGCAAAAGGAGGTGTTTATGTCTCATTCCTTTACAAAGTAGAGGGGCACTGTTTTACTGGTAAAGTCCCCATTGTCTTAATTGTGGATATTTCTCAAAAGGTAGATGGTGGGAAAAGAGCACTGAAAGCTCTGGGTAAGAAACCTCAAGAAAATTAATTGGTGAACAAGTTTCTCTTAACTCATAAGAACCCAGACCCATTTCTACTTTTGGGAAACTTAAGGGGAACATCATTTAGACTAAATAGACCACTTAGAACACATTTCTGACAAGAACCCCCCCCCCCTCGTGTCAAATATCTGAAATGTGACATAATGGTCACATTGGGATTTAATGGTGAAATAACTCTTATTTTTAACTTAATTAATGAGGATGATTTTTTGGTTTAAATTAGTTTGAACATTCTTTGAATTGAAGAATAAGAACATATTAACTCAATATAATTGAATCAGCTAAATTAACTGAGCAGATCATAATCATATTTCTAATTGTGCATATATGTCACTTTGGGTTTACTGTGAAAGTTTAGGGTTAACGTCCCGATGTGACACAGCAATGTTTGTCTCATTTGTTTCATATCAATTTGATCAATAAATGTTTCCACAACAGGTTAAATGTAATAAAGGACATGTTATGTAAGCATTTTAATTATTTGTAAGCTTTTCAAATGTAGCTCATGGACATCATGGGCATGTTGTCATGGGAACACAAAATCAAATGTCCTGGACCATAACCCACCAGACTGTTCAGTGTGTGTCACTTAGGGACTTCATGAGATAAAATAAACAACAAGTCCTCCAACTCATACGACCAAATAGGTCGATTGTTCAAGCGCTTAATACGACCTATAATCACGTTTTAAAGTTTTCGACCTCTAGTGCTCCCGTTGATTGCAAACGTTACAGAGGGTCGTTTATTCACAAATAACCCTCTCTGGAAAATCCTAAATTGTAGGATGGTTTGGCCGTTAAAATGCTTTTTGATTAGATTTCTAGCGAGAAGTGTATATTGTACTTTTAGAATCCACGTCCAGTCGATATGTAGGATCTATAGTTTGATAGATATTACGAAGATGATTTGAGGTCTCGCCAGGAGAACGTGTATGCGGCAGCTTCCATGTAAAGTTAGTGTCAACCCTCACGGGGTGAAAACAGTATATCCGGTCTCGAAGTTTTCATAATAAAACCAATGATCAAATGATTTAACAGTGATATCTGCATTACTCATCCACTAAAAAACATCAGTTTATCCTTGTTAATTATACGACATTAATTGATTTAAATTGTGTATAATGCTTTTGTGTTTTTCCCATAGGTTTTTCTCTTTCGATTCTGAGAGACACATTTCTTTTTTCAGAGGTTTTGATAATCCTTGATGTTTTAGCCGCAATGCACATCCGGATATGGTGTTTATGCGATATGAAATCGGAAAACATTTAAAAAAATATAACATTTAAAATACTTTTTTCCAAAGAGTGTTCTTGCTTTTCTCTTTGGAAGTCATCACATAACGGCATTGTAATACACGGTTCGGCTGCATTAAATATTACACATCTGCCGTAGTTATTTATTTATAGAGCCCTGATCAGAAGATCTTTGGACAAACTGGAAGAAATGCCGCCGAAACTGAATACGTGACGTGGATCATAAATATATCAGCAATTAAACAACATCTTCCATTTCTCTTCACACAATACGTCTCCTTGCAGTATCAACACTAATTAGGCTGACTTTTATATTTGATCCAATTGGTAGATAGGCTGTATTTACACCATAACGGCGCACAGCTGATAGAAAGGGACTTGTTTTTTAAAGATGTTACTGATTTTCTTTGAATTAAAGAATATAATATACTGAGTTGAGAGAATAGTCATGGGTTTTGGGTGATGGGAGACACTAGACCACTGTTTTTTTAACCCGCACCGCCTAGTGGCTAAAACATTATTGAATTTTGTTGTTGAATGTTATATTTGATGAAAACATTTAAATATTAAGAGTAGCCTACATACAAAATAGGGGGAAAGTAGAAGGCAGGATAGAAATATAGAATATAAAATATCAAGAAGATACTGTAGTGATCTCTACAATAAAACAGTTTAGTGCAGGACGTCCAAAGATATTAAGAGGAGGATGTGCAAAACAGACAAACTAATAAGGCTTTATTTAAACATTAAAGAATACTTTAAGTTAAGGTCTTCTTTTGAATAAGAAAAAAAAGTTGGGGATATCAACAGATAAATATTAAGTCTGACAAAGTACTTAACGTCTAATATATTGCATAGTTTATTTTGGATCCGTCCGAGTCCAGTTTTGGAAAGTCTGCCGTGGTTCCATTCCATTTCAAAGAGCTGTTTGACACTCGGCGTAATCTTGTCGCACTGCCACTCCAACATCCAATCACAGAGCTTGAGGACTAATCATGGGGTTTGTAAAGCAAAGCGGATGTTGTAGTCCCAAACGATAGCTGAGGATTCTGGGTAGTGTAGTGTCTTCGGAAACTCTGTAGTGTCTAAACTCCGAAAAAACTATTTGTTTTCACCCCGTGAGGGTTGACGGCAACTTTACATGGACGCTGCGTAAAGACGTAGTATATACACGTTCTCCTGGCGGGACCTCAAATCATCTTCGTAATATCTATCAAACTATAGATCCCACACACCCACTGGACGTAGATTTTAAAAGTACAATATACACTTCTCGCTAGAAATCTAATAAAAAAGCATTTTAATGGCCAAACTATTCCACAATTTAGGATTTGTGAATAAAAGAATCTCCGGAGCGGTTGCAATCAACGGGAGCATGTTGTTTCTTACACGACCACTAGAGGTGCTACACTTTAAAACGTGACTCTGGGTCGTAGTATGCTGCTGAACAATCAACCTATATGGTCGTTTTTTGTGGGAGGACAGGCTGAAAATAAAGGCTAAAGCTGTATAAGGCAGAACATTTAAAGTTAATGTGACACCCGTGTCAAAGTGGGTCCTTATGGGTTCAAACTAAATGTCAAAGTGAAACACAACAAACACAGCTTCTCCAGTATTGTAACGAAAGCATCTAGCGTTGTTCCTCCGAAAAAACGAACGATAAAGTGTACAAACGGACTGAGTAACACCTGCTAATGTAAAATAAAAACATTTTATGGAAAGAAACTAATGTCTCTTTTACTAGAAGTTCATATTTGTACCTGATTCTCTTGGCTTTATTATATAAGTAACGCCCTTACAATAATAGACAGTAAGCACATGTTTATGTTAGTTTAATAAATGCTTGAATATACTAAAAATATATTTTCTTTCTTAATTCAGTTTCACAGCACTGACAGGAACAGTTTTGTGAGAATAATAACTTGTGAGTAATATTTGACAGAAATACTGAACCCTTTAGTTTGATGTAAATAGTGATATATTTTTGCTTACTTTACTCTTTATAAGTCTGTGTGTGAATACATTTGTGAATCAGCCCCTTCAAGTCCTTAAATCCTCGAACTAAATACACCTGATCTGATCCTCTCCTTCTCAGTTTGTACGATAACATTTGAAGAACTAAACACGAACAGGTGGAGGGGAAAGGTTTGTCATTGGTTTCAATATTATGAGTTTTAAGCTCCATTCAAGTGTGGGCCCATTAATCCCTGTTATTGTGGATGGTTACAGTAGAAACTCCATTTGAATTTGAAAACCCTCAGTATGTATCACTGATCGACTATGAATGAGCTCTTATTGATCTCTCAATGTGTTCCGAAGGGAAAATGCCTCCCTGGTTGAAAAGTTGGTACTTTGCACTCTCTCTTTCTTTCTTGGACTCTCTCTTTCTTTCTTGGACTGATGTTGCACTCTCTGATCATTCCTGTGTTTTCTTTGAGAGCTCTATTTCTGTTCACAAAAATGTTCAAAAAGAGGTAACCACAAAGCGATATTTAACTGAAAATACTAGGGAAATGTTTACTCAGAATTTTTCTTCCACACTTGCCCCTGCCAACATCTCAGTAAATGAGCTAGTAGATCATTTGAATTAAAAAATTAAAAATGTTATAGATGCCATTGCTCCAACTAAGGTAAAGGAAGTGTCTGGGAAGAAAATATCTCCATGGAGAAAGGCCATGACCGTGAAAACAGAAAAAAGAGAATGTCGAAAAGCTGAACGTAGGTGGCGAAAAACAAATCTCCAGGTTCACTTTGAAATCTATAAAGAGAGACTTGGCCTTTATAATTTGGAATTGAAAAACGTATGACAGTCTTTCTTCTCTGACATCATTACCAAAAACAAAAACAATGCAAGTGCCTTGTTTGCTACCGTCGACAGACTAACTAACCCCCCAGTGTCAGTAGCCTCTGAATTTCTATCCACCAGGGCATGCAATGATTTTGTCTCCTTCTTCACTGACACAATTCAGAAAATCAGACAAGCAGTCAGTGCCTCTGCATCAGGTACAGCAAATGTGTTGTCCCTATCTCCACTTAACATCAATTCAAACACCATGACACAATTCCATCAGATTAATGATAAAAACCTAGAGGACATTATTCAACTTCTGAAATCCTCCTCCTGCTGCCTTGATATTATTCCAACAGGATTTTTCAAAGATGTTTTGCCTTGCATGGCCTCAGATCTACTTCATATAGTAAACAAATCTCTTCATTCAGGTATTTTTCCACAGGCCCTGAAAATTGCAGTCATTAAACCGCTCTTAAAAAAGAATAATCTAGATGCTTCAGTAATGAACAATTACAGGCCCATATCAAACCTGCCATTTCTAGGTAAAATCATTGAAAAAGTTGTTTTTCAACAGTTGAGTAATTTCTTGCATTTAAATAACTGTTTAGATGTGTTCCAGTCAGGCTTTCGTCCAAACCACAGCACTGAGACTGCTCTTGTAAAGGTCTTTAATGACATCCACTTAAACACAGACAGTGGCAGAACTTCAGTGTTAGTATTATTAGATCTCAGTGCTGCGTTTGACACTGTTGACCACAGCATATTACTCGACCGACTGGAAAACTGGGTGGGACTTTCGAAAACAGTTTTAAATTGGTTTGAATCCTACTTAAAGGACAGAAACAACTTTGTTTCTATAGGTAAATACACATCTGAGTTGACAAATATGACATGTGGGGTTCCTCAAGGCTCCATCTTGGGGCCTCTTCTCTTTAACATCTACATGCTACCACTGGCTCAGATAATGAAAAACAATAAAATAAGTTACCATAGCTATGCGGATGACACACACATTTACATAACCATTTCACCAGGAGACTATGCTCCAATTCAAACACTGAGTAAGTGCATTGAACAAATCAATGACTGGATGTGTCAGAACTTTCTCCAATTAAACAAAGATAAAACTGAGGTAATGGTTTTTGGAGCCAAGGCAGAACGTATAAAAGTTAGCGCTGAGCTTCAGTGTGCAATGTTCAAAACAACAGATAAAGCCAGAAATCTAGGTGTAGTCATGGACTCTGACCTGAGTTTCAACAGTCACATTAAAACAGTTACTAAATCAGCCTACTATCACCTAAAGAACATATCTAGGATTAAAAGACTAATGTCACAGCAGGATTTGGAAAAACTTGTAGATGCTTTTATCTTCAGTAGACTCGACTACTGCAATGGTGTCTTCACAGGTCTCACTAAATATATTAGAAAGCTGCAGCTGATTCAGAATGCCGCTGCTCGAGTCCTCACTAACACTAAGAAAGTGGATCACATCACTCCTGTTCTGAAGTCTTTACACTGGCTTCCTGTGTGTCAAAGAATAGATTTCAAAAATACTGCTGCTGGTTTATAAAGCTTTGAATGGTTTAGGCCCAAAATACATTTCTGACCTCCTGCTAAATTATGAACCATCCAGATCTCTCAGGTCTTCAGGGACTGGTCAGCTTTCTGTCCCCAGAGTCAGAACTAAACATGGAGAAGCAGCGTTCAGTTATTATGCTCCAAATATCTGGAACAAACTCCCAGAAACCTGCAGGTCCGCTGCAACTCTGACTACTTTTAAATCCAGGCTGAAGACTTTTCTTTTCTTTTCTTTTCTTTTCTTTTCTTTTCTTTTCGCCTCGCCTCGCCTCGCCTCGCCTTGCCTTGCCTCATTTTGGTCTGATCAACCTGCAGGGTGTATACCTAAGGTGTGTTGTTACTCAAAGTAAAGCTACTGATAAACAGACACACTGAGGGAAGATCGATGAGGAAAGAAAACCCTTAACAGTCTGCAGTCTGTTTGATGAGGGTTTAAACTAAGCCGTTGTCACGCACATTAGAGTTGTAATGCAGCCAAGTGGATGACATTCTTATAAGTTGCATCATTAACATAATATTACAGAGTGTTTCCTTTAAGATGTGTGGTACAGCTGCTTTTAGCTGGCAGTTAAGGTGTTACAAAAAAAATTGATTACTGTAAAATCCCACCTACATCTTTGAAAAATGCAGAGATCTTCCACTTCAGGTTCATATCAGTATGTAGTGTCTCTCCTGGGACATGTCTCCATGCTTTAATGTTCAAAAATCTCTTTATTTTTCTCATACTGCCTGTGCTGCAGCACCTCTTTTCACCCTCTGTCTGAAACCAGAGCCCAGTCTGCTCTGATTGGTTAGCTGGCAGGCTCTGTTGTGATTGGTCAACCGCTTAGAGATGTCCCGCCCCCCCTTAGCCTATCACGTATAATAAATTGGAGCGAGTGTTACATAGGGATGTCACTGAAGTAAACAAAGGAGTCCAATGTAGTCGTTGTAGACCATGCACAAAAACCTATCGAACACATAGAAGGGAAAACCCACCAAAAGCACAGTAGGGCCTCTTCAAGTAGTAGCACAGTTTCAGAGCAGAGGACACTGATCACACTGCTTTGTTATTCCAAAAATGCTTCCTGTGTCTTATTACTGTAAACTAAAAGTGTTCCTCATTCTGTGAGATGACTATTAAGAAAGATATGAACTGAGCTAATGGAAAATATTCCAGAGACTGCCTATCCCTTCTTTTCATGTAGTGGGAATGCTGTTAACTATCTGTTCTTCTACACACAACATTTTTTATTATTCCGCCTGCTCTCTTCTTCTCCCACATTCGACATCCACATTGCAGAAACTCCGTTCAAACATCAAACGTTCAGCTCGGTCGGGAATCGATTGCTATTACTTTTCTCATGTTACGGTTCATAACATTCATAATTCCCGAGATATAGCCCATAATTCATCAAATGTTTAACATTTTAACTTTAACATTGCACAGCTCGTTAAGGCAGAGTGCGTGATGTCAGAGTTAGAGTGGAGGACAGTTTGAAATTCGCCTTCATATATTTGTTTAAACCCGCCATAATTCCCAAACCCTACATTCCTGAGACATAATTTTTCATGTCAAATGTAGGAAAACATCTCTTAGCTTGAAAAATGAAAACAAATTAAGCAAAAAAATTAAACAAAATGCCTCTAGTCTTGAGGGCATGAAGTGACAAAAACTTTCAACATGTCTCCATTAAAGCCCATTGTAATTTCAGGCTGATATTTCCTCACAGCAGCCGCACACCTTTAGTTAATCTGCCAAAAAGGCCACATTATTGACCCGAAAGTACACAAAAAGCACACTTCAGATACTCAAGGTCCTTGAGATGCTTCACGCTTTGAAATGTCACTGATATCTGTTATGGTTCTTCCACAAAACGTTCACATGTAAGAGGTTTATCTCTCATTCAGAACAATGGAAACATTTGATCTCTGCACACCTCGTTAGCTCAAATATAAACACCTGTGTCATGGAACACGATGATGTCATAACTCCAGCTGACATGCTCAGAGCAGCAGCCTTCAGATAATGGTTAATGGTCCTGCCCTCAACAGCTCTACGTCAATTATGGGGTGTCATCATATGCCGTTTCCATGGAAACGCATCCCTCGCCATAAAAGACGATGTCGCTATAACTCCTATGATAATGTTCAAAAAGTGCTCAAACTTCATATGTGTCCAGCCGTGAAGACATCTACGGGACAGTTTTGAGATTTCTTCAAATGCCGTTGCCATGGCAACACAATGCTCACCATGAAACACGGTTTTCTCATAACTTCAGTGAAAATGCTCCAAACGGCCCAAAACTTCGTTTAGTAACGATGCAGCCATCAACGCATCTAAGCGTATTATGGGATGTCATCACATGCCGTTGGCATGGTGACAGATCATTCACCATCAAGTTAGTTCAAACGTTTGCAGTTCAAATATTCTGCTGCTTTTCCAAGCCTTTTTACTTTCTTTTCTTCTCTCATCACACATTCAAGCCCCCAGTATTCATGTATCATTTCAATCTAAATTCTTCACTTTCTTCTTACACATTACATTTCAGCATAGCAATTCAGCGTCAGCTTTTCAGCATAAAGCACTCCCACTAGCAATTTCTTCAGGAATTGCATTCTCTAGTTTAAAATGTTACACAATCTGGTCGAGAGTGACAACATCATCTGAAAATCTGATTTTTAAATGTTTGTTTAGCGAAAAAGTTTTTGATTTTAGTCTTTAAATAAAGTTTGAAATGTTTTTATTCCATTTAAATTAGATAAATATTAAAAAGCCGTTAGATTGAAACACTTTTGTCCTGTGAACCAATTCACCATTAAAAAGAGCTCTATAAAACGACACACTGTTATTAACACAAAGTATACATGCATATTTGTATTAATTTGTGTTTCATTAAACCCAAAGTCTGTCGTTTTGTGTGTACTATACTCAAAAATAACCTTGCTTTGTAATGAGAAACTTTCTTTGGATAAGACTCATACGATAAGAGATGTAAAGATATAATAATAATACATTTATTTTGTTAGCGCTTTTACAGGTGCTCAAAGTCGCTTTACAGAGATAGCGAAAAGAAAATAACAAATAAATATAGTTAAAGTCAAGTTAAAATCAAGCAATACAAAAACAATCACACATTAAAAGCCAGATTGAAGAGGTGAGTTTTTTGAAGGTGGTGAGGTCAGTGCAGTCTCTGATTGGTTGTGGGAGTGAGCAGGTCTTTGAAGTCGATTCTTTGACGGACGGGGAGCCAGTGGAGGTTCTGGAGGAAGGGAGTGATGTGGTCTCGGGAGCGGGTGAGGAGGCGGGCAGCAGAGGATATGTTGGAGTTTATTGAGGAGGTTGGATGGTATGCCGTAGAGCAGGGGTGTGCACACTTTTTCAGCTTGGGAGCTACTTTTAAAATGACCACGCCCAAATGATCTACCTACAGGGCCGCCTCTGCCCCCCCCCCCCTGCCCAGCGAGCGGGGGGGGGGGGGGGGTTTGAGCTAAACGACTAAACGGCGGATAAACTGTGGCATTTGCGCTTCAGATGAGGAGGTGAGGCCCCCTCATAACTGCATCAACCCGTATGGCACAATAAAACTCAGTACATGTTATACCCTTTCTTTAGTAGAATTGTATAAATTGACTAACTAGGTAATCAGCTCGTCTGTCATTTGCAGCCCATGCGTGGTGAACTGCGTGTTAGAGAATATGAGATCTCAGACTGGCTTACCTGTACGCCAATCAAGTGGCAAATGCCATAGTAAGGATGGAGGATAGGCTAACTTAAAAAAATTAAATAAATGCCATGCGATCTACCCACACTACCTTCGAGATCGACCGGTCATATTGGGTACCCCTGCCGTAGAGGATGCTATTGCAGTAGTCGAGTCGTGATGTGATAAATGCACGTATCAGGGTTTCAGCAGCAGAGGAGGAGAGTGATGGGCGGAGACGGGCAATGTTTTTGAGGTGGAAAAAGGCGGTCCTGGTTTATGTGGTGATTGAATTTGAGCTGACTGTCGAAGATGACTCCGAGGTTGCGGATGTCAGGGGGGGGGATAGAGTGTTGCCGTCAAGGGTGAAGTTGAAATTCTGGATGGTTTTGGTACGGGATGGGGGGACGATGATGATGTCTGATTTGGCACTGTTCAGTTGGAGATAGTTTGTTTGCATCCATGCTTTTACTTCTGAGAGACAGTTGGTGAGAGTGGAGTGTGTTGTGGGGATGATGGTTTTTGATGAGATATAAAGTTGGATGTCATCGGCGTAGCAGTGAAATTGAAGGTTGTGGCGACAAATTATTTTGCCAAGGGGGAGCATGTAAAGGATGAAGAGGAGGGGGCCAAGCACCGAACCCTGGGGGACACCTTGGGACAGAGGAGCAGTGGAGGAGGTGCAGTTGTTGATGTTGATAAACTGATGAGGTGAGGTAGGATTTCAGCCAGGAGAGTGAGGTGTCGGTGATGTTGAGTGATGATTCAAGGAGGGACAGCATGATGGTGTGGTTGATGGTGTCGAATGCTGCGGTGAGGTCAAGGACGATGAGGATGTTCAGGTTGCCGGAGTCAGAGAAGAGGAGGAGGTTGTTTGTGATTTTGAGAAGAGCTGTTTCCGTGCTGTGTTTTGATCGGAAACCGGATTGAAATGGCTCAAAGAGGTCCTTGGAGCTGAGATGGGATTTTAGTTGTGAGGCAATGACACGTTCAAGTATTTTTGACAGAAAGGGGAGATTTGAGATGGGCCGGAAGTTAGACATGATGTCGGGTGTGAGGCCAGGTCTTTTGAGAATGGGTGTGACAGCAGCCAGTTTGAGAGAGGGGGGAACTGATCCAGATCTGAGGGCAACACACTCTCACTCCCTAAGCGTCCAGGAGCGACGTTTGGTCAGTGTCCGTGGCGTGCAGTTGTGACGCTCCTAGGCTCCTTCAGCGTCATAAAGGGACGCAAATAGCTTTCAACTGATTGCAATGTATTCCCATCTGCGGCGGGATTTGACGCTCATGGAAGCACGGCATTCGTTTGTGTCGGCTGCCCTTAAAGGCAATGTGAGCGTCCATTCCCATTGGATAACGGAGAATTGTACACCCGGAAGTAAGTATTCCTCTTACTGTCGATTGATTTTACAGTGATATCTGCACTACTCATCGACTAAAAAACACCAGATTATCCTTGTTAATTACACAACATTGATTGGTTTAAATTGTGTGCAATGCTTTTGTATTTTTCTCCTTCGATTCGGAGAAACAAATATTTTTTCTGAGTAAAGGATGGCAGAAAACACTACACTACCCAGAATCCCCAGCTATCGTTTGGACTACACCATGTGCTCTGTTTGACAAACCCCGTGATAGTCCTCAAGCTCTGTGATTGGAGAGTGTGCTCCGAGGGTTACGCCGATTCTCGAACAGCACTTGAAATGGGATGGAACCACGTCAGACTGTCCAAAACTGGATTTGAACGGGTTCACCGCGTCTCCCCCTCCCCCCCCCCCCCACCCCGTCCCCGTCCCCAGAACTACACATGCTGGCTATTCTGTTTCGCAACATGCTCTCTATCTATGGCACGTCTCTACTGGGAGTTGTAGTTTTAAAAGACGTTTTCGTATTTCCCATAATAAGAAGTTGCCAGTATTAAACTGTGTACATCCCTGGAGGTTTAGGGGATAGGAAACACTCAAATGTAAAACATATAATTAATAAATGGGTGAAAATTGCTTGTGCCCATAATGGGCAGCATTCATATATATATATATATACACATGCCAGCTAAGGTCAGAAGAGCTTTATTTAACAGCTGGTTTTATGTTTTTGACCCCTCCTGTTGTTAATTGATAACATTACTGTCATAGTCTGCTCCATCATTCACCAGTAGTTTTCCATTCACCTGTCTCACCTGTTTTCCACACCCACTCATTAGCTCACTCTCTTTCTCTTCTGCACCCATTAGCTTCTGCCAGTATTTAAACCCGCACCTTACACACACTCTTTGCCAGATTGTACTTTGCCTCATGCTTGTCTTTCCCGCGTTTGAAACTAGATTGCCTACCCGGTTCCGACCCTGCCTGTCCTCGATCTGCCTGCTCTGCCTGTTCCCTGATCCTGCCTGTCCCTCGACTATCCTGTCTGGCCTGTTATCCGACCCTGCCTGTATCCCCGCTGACCGCCTCGCTTACTCCCTGACTCTCTGCCTGTCCCTGACTCACCTTCTGCCCGCTGTCCTCCGGTGCGTTAAACTGCTCGGTTGGAATTCCTCAGATCCAGTGGAATCTCCAATAAAGTGTATTACCAATTCTCCTTGGTTTCTCGAGTGCTGCATTTGGGTTCTCCTTAAGATTGTGACAATTACATTACATTACATTACATTAATTGATAAGCCTGAAACATGCACTTGTCAAGGTTCAGAGGCAAATTTTGCAAATATGGCAGTAGCCATCGATCAGCTTAAGATAAGATATACTTTATTGATCCCAGGTTGGAAACATTTGCGTTACATCAGCATGTGTTACAGTTGTACATATGCAGTGGTGTTTATTTGTAAATCATTTAGTATAATCACACAAATTCTGTGTTTTATATTTAACAATTCTGTGTTCTTTATGTATTGATTGTTCAATACCTGACAAGGCCGGAGATGAAATATCTACATACATCTTATAAGAGTATAATACATGATGTATAATATCAGTTAAAATAAGTGCTTCAACATAGTTAACATTGCTGGAGGAATGCACAAATATTGATAGATGTCTTGTAATAAGCTATTGAGGAACCTGCGACCCAAGTTTTTCATTCAATGCAGAACTACACCATAGTTGTGTGGGCCTATATGATATGTCAATAAACCTTAGAAAATCTTGAAATCTTGAAAGGGATGTGCAAAATAGTAATTATATACAGTCTTTAGTGAACTATTAGTAGAGAATAACGAGTAATGAATATACTTTATAGGGATCCTATTAATATCTAATAATAAAAATAATGAAATTCAATAACATGCTTTAACCACTAGGTGTACCTTTACATCAGCTGTGCACCTTTATGGTGTAAATACAGCCTATCTACCAATTGGATCAAATATAAAAGTCAGCCGAATTAGTGTTGATACTGCAAGGAGACGTATTGTGTGAAAAGAAATGTAAGATGTTGTTTAATGGCTGATATATTTATGACCCACGTCACGTTTTCAGTTCCTCATGTTTGTCTAGAAGTCTTCTCATCAGGGCTCTATAAATAGAGAACTACGGCAGATATGTAATATTCAATGCAGCCGAACCGTGTATTACAATGCCGTTATGTGATGACTTTCAAATTGAAAATCAAGCACACTCGGAATAAAGTATTATTTATTTATTTTTAAATGTTTTCGGTCTGTTTCCGGTATTTGTTAATGACGATGTGCTGTGAGATGTGAGACTGGAATTGCACAGGGGAAAATAACGTATCTTTAGATGTGGATTTTGTTAAACTAATTTGTTTGCGCTGTGGACCAACACTATACATTGACGGGGAAGGGGGTAGCAATAAAGATAACACCATTAAACAGTTACACAACATAACAGAAATAATATCGATAGCAGCGTCCCTAGCAACCACCTTGGTAACAATGAAAACGTCGCTATTTCCTGAAGTAATCTTCGTAATAATTAGCAAACTAAAGATCATGTACATCCACTGCACACATAATCTGAAATAACAACTCATATTTCTCGCATCAAATGACATCAAAACGCATTTTAATGGCCAAACTAACTTTAAAATAGGCATTTTCCACCGAGAATAAAACGAAGTTCGGCCATGTTTTCTTTTTCTGCAGGGAGAAATTTGAACATCACGTGACATAGACGCCAGCCATTGGAATGAATGGTGAAAAAAAACGGGGTTGTCAAACAGAGCACATGGTGTAGTCCAAACGATAGCTGGGGATTCTGGGTAGTGTAGTGTCTTCTGCCATCCTTTACTCCGAAAAAATATTTGTTTCTCCGAATCGAAGGGGAAAAATACAAAAGCATTGCACACAATTTAAACCAATCAATGTTGTGTAATTAACAAGGATAATCTGGTGTTTTTTAGTCGATGAGTAGTGCAGATATCACTGTAAAATCAATCGACAGTAAGAGGAATACTTACTTCCGGGTGTACAATTCTCCGTTATCCAATGGGAATGGACGCTCACATTGCCTTTAAAGGGATAGTGGAAATCCGCGAATTTTGGGTTTAACTTATGTATTTTTATTAAAAATAAGCATAATAAACAATTTTTTTTAATTTCATGCGCCTAGTTTCATTTTATTTTCAATTTTACTGCGCCCTCTCAATGAAACGAAATACTTCGGGAATCTTCGGGTGATGACGAGAGCATAGGAAGACGGGCACAAACAATGGCGGACATTCAATAGCATTTGCATGTGAATAGCCGAGTATATTGCCATAAATATGATGATTGATTATCAGTAAAAAAATTCTACGTGACACAACGACATTGGATTAACCTTGAGATGCGTTTTTATTCCGTTGAACACAAATTTTGATCACAAATCAAAAAAGGTAAGACGTAATTATTGTAATATTTTTGGAACCGGATGTTGTTTACTTTCTCTTTTCTGGCTGATAGCTATAGGAATTCGAGGTCTTACAGTGATGACATTACATGTGTGGAATCTCAGCTTTAAATCGTATATCTTGTTTGTGCAGTTAAGATAGTAATAAGGGCATTTCTACCGTGTGTTGTGTGTAAAAAAGCGTTAGCATTAGTTAGCATTGTTTCGCTCAATGCTAATTCAAAGGCTTGGTATTACTCTTGTGTTTTTTCTAGCTAACAATTGTTCTTATTGTCAGTTAGCGGAGTTTCTTACCTTTAAAAGGGTATGAAACATTAATAGTTTCATAAATGTTAAGAAGCCCTGAGACATGTG
This sequence comes from Gymnodraco acuticeps, assembly GCF_902827175.1. Classification (NCBI taxonomy): domain Eukaryota; kingdom Metazoa; phylum Chordata; class Actinopteri; order Perciformes; family Bathydraconidae; genus Gymnodraco; species Gymnodraco acuticeps. The sequence continues at coordinate 1,257,684 of NW_022992289.1, forward strand.
AGAAAAAAAAAAACTGTGGGAGGGGTCCACTGGGGGGACCTTCGGCCTTAACTGGTTAACAATGATTAATATTTGTAAAGGCTACAGGTGATCTTAAGATGCGTGAGCTATGCTTAGGGACCTACCAGTCAAGATTATTTGTGCGTAGGGGTGCATCATCTGGCGCCTGGTCCTGGTCATCCTCGCCATTGCCCATGCCGTGAACCATCACCTCGGGCTCGGGCTCGAACAAATAAGGACGTAATGGTCCATCGTCTGGCTCAATATTGTCACCATCGTCGCTTACTGAACCGGATTCAGATTCAGTTCCTAAAACGACATTTTCGTAGGAAAGCCGAGAGGATGTTTCTGACTCGCTATCATCACTGGATACCTCGTACAATCCTTCTTCTTTGTCTGGTATATTTGCCCTTCCACGTTCATTCTGCATAGACGCCATGGTTTGTTATCGTATCGTCTTCCTGAGTTTTCGTCACTTCCGGTTTGGCTGAGTCGAACATTTCGTTTCTAAAAAACTTCGGGGAAGCTGCAATAAAGTGCTTCTAACATGCGTAAGGCAATTATTATATTTTTTTAATCAGGTGTGATTGTTTTGGTACGTAATTATGCTTGTATATAAGTTAAAACGAAACTATTTGAGGTTCCATTTCCACTATCCCTTTAAGGGCAGCCGACACAAACGAATGCCGTGCTTCCATGAGCGTCAAATCCCGCCGCAGATGGGAATACATTGCAATCAGTTGAAAGCTATTTGCGTCCCTTTATGACGCTGAAGGAGCCTAGGAGCGTCACAACTGGACGCCACGGACACTGACCAAACGTAGCTCCTGGACGCTTAGGGAGTGAGAGTGTGTTGCTGAGGGAGGAGTTAATGATGGTGGCGATGAGTTGGGAGATGGCAGGGAGGCTCTCTTTAACAAATGTGGAGGGCATTGGGTCAAGTGTGCAGGTGGAGTTAATTCCACAGGGGCTGTGAGGTGAAGGGGGGAGCCAGGGGGTGCTGATGAGGGTGTCAGATTGCTGTAAATGTTGGTTGTATCAGCACCTCCTTAGTTAAACACAGCCATCACTCAAACAAACACAGTACACGTTGATCCTGTTCCTTTGCTACTTTTCTGTTCATTGACTTTTAACCTATTTTGCTGTTAAGGAGTCAGGAATCTTTCTTTGAAGAAACGTATTGTAATGAGATTTATTAAACATGCCTCTTAATGGTTTCCGTTACAGTAAGAGCAGAATAGGACATTAAATACAACATGCACACCCAGAGTAAACTCATCAAGGCTTTAAGATTATTTTACTGAGAGCCAATTATTATTAATCAGCACTAAAAACGATTTCAAAAGAAAAACTAAAAACGTTTTTCAACATGTATATGTATTCTACTTTTTTGTATTTGTATTTTATTGCTATTGAGATGTTGACATTTTTAAATGTGTATTTTAAATTGTATTGTACAATGCCATGTATTTTTATGCTGCTGCAACATTTCCCAACTTGGGATCAATAAAGTACTTCTTATCTTATCTTAAGATAAATGAACTCACTGGTTTTTATTGAGCTATTTGTAGATTTTTATTTTGTTTACTGTAAGTCAAAATGGGCCTCATACATTTTAATGTATTTTCTCCTTAATTATTATTTATACCCATCCTAATTTAAAAAGGGCTTTTCAAAATGTTTGCAAAGTACTTTTCTGTAATAAGCAGAAATTCCTTGATGTAAAAAATACATTTGTTTACCAGTGCTTTCAATACTGTAGTTTTATCGGAAAATGTAAAAAAAAGTACTCGTTATACTGTAATATTTCTTGCAACACTCAAATCCAACAGGTAGAGTTTAGAAAAAAAAATACACACACAACGTATTTGTTTAACTCGTGCTTCGGCTCTCTGTCCCGCCCAGTGGTGACTGTTACCCACAGCACCACAGGACACCTTTAATGAATCTCTTCGATGTTTAAATATCCAAAATCCAGTCTTTTTTATTTGTTTATTTTTTCTTCCAAGATAAATTAGCATCGGTCCTTTGTTTGTGAAATTGTTGACTTATTAAACGGTTTGTGTAAATGTGTCATCAGATAAAAAAACATCTTGTCAGTTGTGTGAAGGAATGAGGAAATAAAAGTATTGTTCAGTTCCACAATCCAATAAGTCTAATAATGTATTTGTTCTGTAAGAAACCAGCACCATAGAAAATATTTACCCATATAAAATACATACAGTGAACATATACAAATACGAGACGACAGAAGACACCGCTGATGAATACAGAAACACAGTAATACATCAAGAAGTGACATGAAATACAGCAAACCTGAAGGAGTCAGGTTAAAGTGCATCGGTCAACATTGTCTTAACTGGATTTAAAAAAGACACCCAGGAACATTTAACAACAGTTTGACATAATTCCTGTGTTTCTCCTGTTAAAAAAACCCACAAAAAGGCACATTATAGACTTAAAGAGTCCTAAAAAAGTTATCCCTGAAACACCAGAACTAAAGAAATGAACAGACACCGTGTTTCAGAAACACACGTTGAAGACTTAAATATAAATGTGCTTCACAACATAGATAAAGAAGTCATTATCATAATGGTATAGCAGCATCTCCACTGTACTGTATCTGACATAATTGGCAGCGAGGTCAGATGTTGCATTTCTTTTCCGGATGCCTTGGCAAAAAGTGTTTTTATAAAACGAGCCTCAGCTTTAGGTAGTAAAAAAAGAGGAAGTTATAACTCCTACTGTAGATTTGAAAATGTAGTGGTAACATCCATAAAGACAGCTTTTTGGCCCTGAAGTTTTCTCTCAACACAATATCAGAACATTCAAAAGTAAAGCGGTCATAATCACGTAACATTTCTACACACAGGGTCTTCACTTTCTTTAAGCTAAACCCAAACGTTTGATGAATCGGTGTTTAAGCGAACCCAGAACAGTTCACTACATTTCCAGTGATTAAATGATGGGATCAGACTTTTGTCCCAGTCGACCTTAACACTACATGCGTAAATCACATTAATGTTGACATGCCCAAATGTACTTTGAGACAAGCTGCACGTTCAGCTGAAGCTAATGTTGGCTTTCCTTTAGGACGTTTACAACATTTCAACGTAATTGTTATTAATTCTATCAGCTTTATTCCTACGTTTTCTGAGAAGAATTTGGTCTTACATTTGAAATAACCGGTCGAGGTTTTACAAAGAAATGACACCATGTTCTCCTGCAATATTAACGGGGAACTGGAGAGAGAGAAATCCTAGATTTAAAGACATACTTAGGTCAGGTTTTCCCTTTCTTTACTTTAAAAACTCCTAAATCTTACAAACCTGAAGCTTGATAGCTGAGCCAGCATGACTCCATGATTCATTGATGTTTCACTTTTTGGCAGGAAAACTTGTCTTTGGCGATTGAACCCAAACTGAACCTTTAAACCACTTGATCCCATGACTGAAACCTTTGTTATACTATATCTAGTCTTCTGGAACATCACTTTTTTCTTTAGATGTCATGATATTTTAGGAACAGGAACACATTTAGCATTTTCCCATTATCATTCTAAACTAATATTTTGGCACAAGTGGTTTTATATGATAATGTGCGTATTAATATAAAATAAATGCCACAGGTAAACTATTTAGATATTGAGCCCGTCCTCCAGCATCGCTTTGGATTGAGGTCTGGACCCTCTGTGCCCTCTCGCTCTCTCACTCGCTCTCTCACTTCCTTTCTCACTTCCTCTCCTCGTTCCCTCCCCCCCCTCCTCACCTCCTGCTCTCTCAAACCTCTTCACTCGTTCCTCATCGTGAGGAGTCTCCTTCCCTCCTCTCCTCTCCTCCCTGCTGCCCCCTCCCTCCGTCCTCGACGCCCCTTCCTGACTTCTATGCGACTCCTTCCTCACGTTTCCATGTTCCTCCCTTCTCGTCCCTCTCTCAGACTCCCCTCCTTCTCTCCCTTTTGCCGCCTCAGCCCTCCAGTCCTTCCCTCCTCTCTCCTCCTCCCCCCTCCTCCTCCAGCTCTCCGACCTCTCGCTCTGTTTCCTCTCCTTATCGATGTCTAAAGTTTCGTGTTTGCTTCCTCTCTCGCTCTTGTGGGATCGATCTTTGTCGCTCCTCCCACTCTCCCCCGTCTCTCTGCTGCTCCTTTTACTCTCTCTCTCTGGGTTTACCCTCTCAGAGTATTTTGAATCACCTGATCTGCCCTTCATCTCCTCTTGTTCTTTCCCAGCTTTATTTTTCTCCTCCGTCTTTTTATTCGCACTTTTGTCCTCTTTGGTCTGATCTCGCTTGCTCTCGTGCTTTTCTTTACCGGCTGTGATTCGGTTCTCCACTTCTTTGTCTTTCTTCTTTCCTTTCTGTGATTGTTCTTTCAAAACCTCCTCTTTAGTCGCTTTGACGCTCTCCAGTTTCTGCTCTTTTGCCTCCGCAGACATCTTCTCCATCTTGCTTTCTCCGTCACCTTTTCCCTTCGTACTCTCCTTCTCCGTCATGGCATCCCTTTTTCTCATTTCCTCCTCTATTTCCTCTTTGTTCTTAAGTCCCTCTCCTTTTGCGTTCACACTCTTCTCCTCCTTTTTCTCCTTGTTCACACTTGCCTTCTCCACCTCTTTAATCTTCTTCTGCTCCTCCACCTTCTTGTCCATTTTCTCCTCCATGAGGTCCAGCTCCTGCTCCAGCTCCGCCAGCTTCTTGGGATCAGACTCTAAATCGTCGTCCACCTCTTCCTCCACCTCCACGATCTCCTCGAACTCCTCCACCTCGATGCCGTCCATGGTTTTCTGCAGCTGCGTCTTCACCTTGTTCAGATCCAGGAGGCCATCTTGTAGTTCTTTGCACACGTCCCTGATTTTGGTGGCAAATTTAGTTTTGGCGCCCTTGCGGAGCTCGTGAGAGTCTTTGGCGAGGAAGAAGACGTCCAGAGCGAGGAAGAGACCCGACATGACGCCCGTGGTGACGCTGATGGCCTGCGCAGCTTTAGCGGCTCCGCCTGCCACTCCCAGAACCTGCACGGTGCTGATGAGTTTATCCGTGTTGATCATCAGGGCCTTCCCTGCGCGGCCGCCCTCCTTCATCACGTGCTTCAGGTTGTGGTTCATCGCCTTCTTCGCAGCGCTCTGGGAGTATTTCTCAAAGTCCCACTCCTGCAGGGTGGCCATACCGGCCTACGAAGCGACACAGACAAGAAAGGAAAGTGAGAACCGTGTCAGAAAGTATATTATTCAAAAAATAAATTTTAAGAGACACTACGAAGGTTGAAGTTCTTTCTGTGATTTTTAAGAGCTATTGCTCACTGGCTTCACACCACTTTTTTCTTAGAATTCACCATGAATACATACAAAAACTTGGGTTAAAGTTACTCTCATTTCAAGTATCTGGTGTTAAAACTACAGGATGACAAAAGTAATTATCCCGAATGAAAGAACCAGATTTTGGCATGAATTTCTGGGGGAAATAGTGCATGTGATCCGGAGAAAACATCCTTAGACAAAACAACGTAGAGTGTGTGTCTCTTCTCTCATATGTAGTGTTGGCAACGGCTAATAATCTTATGCCTACAACACTTTATTTGGTTAATAACCTTTTCAGTATGTTACACAAAGCCACCATCACTCACATTTTAATCTTTAACTTATTTCCATAACTATTGTAATGTGAAATGAATCTACCGTCTAACTAAACTATCTTCATGTGTAGTTCATTAACAAAGCTAACACACCTGTTGGTATAACGTTCCTTAAACTCTTCTCATGTTAAACTCACAAGTACTTAAAGTCTTGTATATAAAACATTTTTTAGGCTTTTATAGATGTTGATACTTGGGAGTCTTTTTACATAAAGACATACACATTAAAGAGATGACAGTGCTATGACCCTTGCTGCACCAGATTTATTCTCTGACAACCAGAGAAGAAGACTTGAAGGACTTACAAACCACTAAATGTCCTCACCTGCACGAACTCCATGCACTCCCTGATGTCCTTTATCTCCTCCTGGTATCCCTGGATCATTTTCTCCAGATTCTTCCGGTCCATGTTGGAGTGAACTGTGTCCGTGATGTTGGCTGTTGCCGAGGTGATGCTGCCGGCCGTCGCCACGGCGATCCCCACCGCCGTCACGATAATAGAGGCGCCCATAGTGAAAGGAGCCAGGATGAGGCCAGTGATTGTTGCGATGCTGCCCGCCACACTGGCCACGCCCCCCCCCACCGCAGCCTGCACCGTCTTCTTGTGGAATTCATCCGCAGCGTCGGCCAGAGCCATCAGCTCCAGGATTCGATGCTGTAAGGACGCCCCTCGCTTGTTGAAAAGACGCACGAACAGACGGGCGGCCATGTAGACTCGATCTGCCGCCTGCTCCATCATCCTGCACAGAGACATGAGGGAGGCTTGAAACTAAAAGGTATGCTGCACCAGGTGAAGGTACATTTAGAAGCTTGTATGTCTAAGACAGGGGGGGGGTTTCACCGAGGGCCACATAGAGAAAGATATACGAAGGGCTGGGCCACTCACTAGAGGTGGGGTATATTGCCTCGTAAGTTAAGTTATAAATTAGCACAATGTAGGTAAATTAGGCTCGATACATGAAGCTTTAAGAAAACAACAGCCTCACAGCTCTCCAGAGGGTTTCATTTATCTTGTTGGCAACTCATCCCTTAAAACAGGAGCCTCAGAGTGATTATAATAAGGGGAAATATGAAGGGTCTATTTCAAACTGGTTATGTAAAAAAGTGAATGGGCTTTTTCTTATCAACTAAGATTTGTTAGAAAATGTTTCCAACTTGAATTGACTGAATCTTTTTAAAAAGTGGTCTTATTAACACATGAATACTACTGTGTAATATATTTTTACTTTATATTTAAGATGTACAATATAAGAAAAGCACAAGTTTAATTTGTGGGCCATATTCCATTTAGGGCTGAACGATGAATCAATTTTAAATCAAAATTTGAAATGATGCAATTATAAAATCGCAAAGCCTGCGATTTCTTTTAGTTTTTTTAATTTAGTTTTTTCTTCTTGTGTATCAGTCGTCCACACCAATCAGAAGTGCAGTGCTCCACATGTACCAGTCATTGTTAACCAATCAGAATTGGCCCATGATAGAAGGTGATAGACAGATTGATCCAATCACCTGCCAAGTATTTTTGAAAGTGCCTGCCCTTTTCCAAATGGCTTCCAATGGAGCTTTCCTCGATGCTTTGGTGAAACAAACCATCTGAGTCAGGTTAGTAATGCTCCATCACATGTTTTACATCTACATCACTCCCGTCCTCCAGAACCTCCACTGGCTCCCCGTCCGTCAAAGAATCAACTTCAAAGTCCTCCTCATTACTCACAAAGCCCTCAACAATCAGGCCCCCCCCCTACCTCACAGACCTGCTGCACTACCACACCCCTTCCCGCTGCCTCCGCTCATCAGAAGCCAACCTCCTATCCATCCCCACCCGCATCAATCACCGGACCTGGGGGGACAGAGCCTTCTCCGTCGCTGCCCCCTCCCTCTGGAACTCACTCCCCCAACCCATCAGAGACCGCACTGACCTCACCACCTTCAAAACACTCACCTCTTCAATCTGGCTTTTAATGTGTGATTGTTTTTGTATTATTTGACTTTAACTTTAACTATATATATGTATTTGTTGTTCTTTTCACTATATCTGTAAAGCGTCTTTGAGCACCTGTAAAAGCACTAACAAAATAAATCTATTATTATTATTATTATTATTACTACAGGGTGAAACTTAAACTGAAGCTTGACTTTAAAGCAACCCAACGGAGGTTTCATGTAAGTTTAGTTCGTTCACTCGTAGCTCGGGCTGCGGGGGTGCTAGAGACGGGAGCATGTTGATGCGACCTTCCTAGCCGGAGATATGGCCGCATTTTACAATAAACTTCCGTTGGGTCGCTTAAAAACAAATATCGCAAATTGAATCGCAATATCTGTCAGAAAATTATTTCCCCAAATCGTGCAGCCCTACTTACATTATACTTTTTGAATTTGCTGAGGGCCGATTAAAAATGGTCCGCGGGTCGCATTTGGCCCCCGGACCGCAGTTTGGACACCCATGAACTAAAAGTATGGTGCACTAGTTACATTTAGAAGCTTTTATGTCTAAGAAATGGCATTTTCCTATGTGAAGGTGTCCAAAGGGAAATGTGCAGGTGGTCAAAGATAAATATGTACTACACCAAACTTTGACAAATATTGGACAATAATGATTCATTCAACCCTACTTCTAAAGAAAGCCCTTTATTAACAATTTCATAATCATACCAGCTAAAATAATTAAAGTATGCACCAGAGCACCAAGTCAAATTCCTCGTACGTATCAACCTACCTGGCAATAAACCTGATTCTGATTCTGTAAACCAGCTGGACAATGTGACATAGAATTATTCATTATCATTCCCTTTCTTTTAACCCAGCAGAGCATAACAATAATTCCTCATTCAAAACATGTTTTGATCAACTCAACCTGCACCTGGAGAGCAGCAGACAATTGATGATGCGTTCATGTTGGTTAGTTCGGGTTCATTCATCTGTTCTTAGTTAGTTCAAGCTGTCCCTTGACTTTTATGAGTCATTGAGCTTCCTGGCAATAGTGACAGTGCTTTCTATAGATGTGATAGATATCATTAGAAATAATATCTTCTGGGTAAATGTGAATGAAAATGTCCCAAAAATGTGCTTACATTTCCTCATCTTCCTCCTGTAAGTTAGAGTTCTCGTTCCACTCTGCCCAACCTGTGAGCCACAGCAGAGACATATCAGTTAGTACATGGAGAAAATACATGACACCGGTTTTTGTTACTGATTTTCAGTGCTGATTCTCTAATCTTATTTTTAATGACTTAATAATAATGCAACATTCTTTTTGTGTAAACAGGAATCAGTGGTTTTCTCTCGTTGACTCGCAAAACAAACAGAAACCAAAGTACTGAACATTACACTGACCTTTTACTGTGTTCCACCATTGCGTCAATTCATCACTTTCCTGAAAAAAGAGACAATTGTCAACGAAAACAAATCACAGATGCACTTTTTTTTGCCGGTCAAAATGTACACATGTGCCGATGATAGTTTTTTATTGCACAGAATTTGGTATCTCTATTTGTGGCACCATACATAAATATACACATTAAAGTAAAGTAAAGATTATGCTAAATAAAAGGCCAGACCGAATAAACCAAACCAAAAGGAGAGAAAGATTCTGAAACACACCAGCTCAGTTCCCAGAGGGTTTTCTCCAGTGGGATAAGCTGCCATCTCCACATTCTGCACGTCCACAGTGCTGTCCTATACAAAACAAACACACACTTTCACAAAACTCAGTTGAAAGGGTTTGTCTGTTAATACTCTCTCCAACATCCCCTCCTTTTGTCTGTTAGCATCCTACAGACTCTTTTTAATAATATCATCATGCTAACCTGTGCTGGGTTCAGATCCTGCATCTCAACAACTTCCTGAATATCAGCCATCTTGTCTGAACCCTGTGGAGGAAAAACTCTGTCAAATTGAACAACTTGAACACACCTCATGGACTGATCCACGGAAAATGTGTAAGTTATCAAAAACAGCTTTAACAAGAATTGAAATGGTCAGAAAAAGATTCGTAAATGGAAAACATTTCCAACATGTTTCTTTATTGCACAAAGTTTCAGATCTGTCTTTGGTGAATATTCCATATTTCATACTAGGGCTGCACGATATTGGAAAAAACTGACATTGCAATATTTCCCCCCCCTGCGATATATATTGCGATATGAAAAAATACAGGAATTGAAGAAAAGACAGTTTTTTTATTTTCCGCAAACCATCCTTTCTTGAACTTTAATGCTATACAATTGGTATTTTTTTTAACTATATTTAACCGGATGAAGGATTTTAGTCACGGACGTCTGAATCTTGAGTTATCAGAGCAACAAGCTGAGCTAGCTCGGTTAGCAGCGCTGAACTGCCCTGGAGAAACGCATGAAACTACTTTTACCTTTAAGTCACTCACTCAAGTACCCCTGACATGAGAGCCGCGCGAGTTTTCCTTTTGTAGCAAGCAGAAAAATAATTGTAACATGACGTGTTTGAGTTAATTTGCCTACTTAATATCGCACGTCCTAAAGAAAAAAGTAAATAAATAAAATCACACAACCTGCGATGTGAATATCTCGCATGCGCATATCGCGATTATCGTCACGACACGATATATCGTGCAGCCCTATTTCATACAGTCTATTGTCATAACTGAGGAATAACTAGAACACATACCTGTAAATTCAACTTTGACATTTTGGGACGAGTTGTCTTGACTCTGAATGAGACAACCTGAGAAACAAAACAAGAAAAGAAAAGAAGTTTTGTTAATGAGAAAATGCATTTCAACATCAAAATTAAGAGCAAACTGGAAGAGCAAGATAAAAGTAATCTCTTCATGATATAAAATCTAAACCACTGAGAAGAATAGCTGCTAACACCCCTGAGGCTTTCTGTCACAGCTACAGAATGGATGTAATAATAATAATAGATTTCTGTTTTGCTGAACAATTGAACAACAACTCACTCTTTTTTTCTTCTTGATGGTTTTCCTGCGCCTCAGCCCGATGCCTCCTGTCGGTGCCTCCAAGTCCTCACTGTCCTGCAAATGAACACAGAGATATCCAGACATGTACATTTAACCAAGTATTGTATTTAAGTACACATTTGAGATCCTTTATAATTAAACAGAATATAATAAATAAATGTATTTGATGCCGATCAGTGCCGATAATGTCGTACCTGTTGTTCAATTGTTTTGGGCGTCCTCCTGAATATTCCAGCGAACCCTCCTTTTTTCTCCTGTTACAAAAATAAAACATGAATTTCATTTAAAAAAGTCTTAAATATTGAAATACAATCAACCTGTATAACAACAATACATCAAGACTCACCTTTGTGGTTTCAATAAGATTATCGTTACTGTTGGACAATTCACCGAGTGCTGAAAGATCGTCCTTTAAAGTAAAAATAAACAACAACAAAAAGTCAATATCACTCAAACTTTTGTGTGGAAACCATTTCTGAGAAGAAACCAAAGTGGCTCATCATTTGTTGTCTGCGTTTTAATTCTTACTCATTGGTTCTATCTCTTGTGGTTATTATTTTAGACATTTGAATGTATTTTTCTTATAATTACATTGCTGAAACTTTTAATCCTGCAAAATGTTATAATTTGTTTTGAATGATCTCGTCTGTGTTGTTTTAATCTTGCTCTCGTCCACAGACATTGGGACTCTCACCTCTCCGTATCCTGGCAGGCTGTCGCAGCTGCCGTAAAGATCGCTTGTGTCTTTGAGAGGGTCCTGAAAAACAAAAAGTTTTAGCTTTCTGGAAGTTATTTACCTCAATCATTTATCCCCAAAATGTTTAATAACATATTTTACAGTAAGGCTTTCACACATTTCTCTGCATGATTGTTGGGGCAAATAATCACCATTAAAATATTATAGCGATAAACATAATTTAAAATATATATATAATTAATACTATACTTCTTAACTAGTTATTTTGTGTATTTATTATCTCTTTTTGTCAAATATATTACGCTCAAAATATGAACATAGGGAAGAGAAGAGAGAGTCTGTAACGCTGGAGTTCACATGATATGACCATATTTATATTATTGAAATAAATGCTATTTCATTGTTTTAAAATATCACAGTAATTGTGAATACCGGCAAAACAAGACCTGTTTTTTCACAGACCGCTAAACAACCACAAATGATGCACATCACCACATATTAAATAAAACATGTTTGTTAGGTTACCTTCTCAGCGACTACGCGTGGAGACAGTTTTGGAGGCTTCTTGAAGATCCCTGCCAGTCCTCCTGTCTTCTCCTGAAACATATGAAATACTCTCATGTTATTAATATTTAAATAATAATTAACAGAAGAACAAAGAAAACAGAAGATGTGAGACAACTTGTGTACCTTTGCTTTGTTTGCTTCTAAGAGATTTTCACAACTGTCCGATAACTTCGTATCCTCGTTTAATTCCTGAACGCACACAACCGGAAAGTGAATAAAACAAAAAGTCAAATGTTGTGATAAATATTGATATGTATGTGCAGGTAGAGCCACTGCTGTACCTCGTCTGTTGTCGTCCCCTCTGATGGTTTAGGAGTCTTTTTAAACATGCCACTGAAAATAGTTTTCTCCTGAAAACAGAAAAACACTGAGTAAGTGAACATTTCAATTTCATCAGTACTTTGTCAAAGTTAAGATGAACAAGAATAGACAGTAATAGCAGAGTAAAACTAGCATTTCTTAAGCTCAACCTGATTACAAAATAAACGTATTCATCCAAACTAGCTAATAAATATTCTAGTATTTTCTAATTGACATGGGAAACTGCATGTTGTAGTGCAATTCAATAATCGATTTAAATATTTTATAGTGGGGACATTTCTTTTTTTGTTCACAGTACCTTTGTGTTGTTGTTTTCAAACAGACTGTCATTACTCGCGGACAGCTCCTTCTGGTCGTCCTTGTCCTAGGTAGAGAGGAATGGACAGTTTATAATGTTTATTTCTTGTGTCTTCATTTCTTTTATGTACATTGCCTTGCGTTTTTTATGCTGCTTTAACGCAAACATTTCCCAAATGTGGATAATTAAAGTACCCATCTATCTATCTACCTACCTGCCCACCTATCTATCTACCCACCTATCTATCTACCCACCTATCTACCTATCTATCTAACTATCTATCTATCTATCTATCTACCCACCTATCTATCTACCTATCTACCCACCTATCTATCTACCTATCTATCTATCTATCTATCTATCTACCCACCTATCTATCTATCTATCTACCCACCTATCTATCTACCTATCTATCTACCCACCTATCTATCTATCTACCTACCTACCCACCTATCTATCTACCCACCTATCTATCTACCCACCTATCTATCTATCTATCTATCTACTTACCTATCTATCTTACTACTTACCTATCTATCTACTTACCCATCTATCTATCTATCTATCTATCTACCCACCTATCTATCTATCTACTTACCTATCTATCTATCTACCTACCTACCCACCTATCTATCTACCCACCTATCTATCTACCCACCTATCTATCTATCTACTTACCTATCTATCTTACTACTTACCTATCTACCTACCTACCCACCTATCTATCTATCTATCTACCTATCTATCTACCCACCTATCTATCTACTTACCTATCTATCTATCTATCTATCTATCTATCTATCTATCTATCTACCTACCTACCCATCTATCTACCCACCTATCTATCTATCTACCCACCTATCTATCTACTTACCTATCTATCTTACTACTTACCTATCTATCTACTTACCCATCTATCTATCTATCTATCTATCTACCCACCTATCTATCTACCCACCTATCTATCTATCTATCTACTTACCTATCTATCTATCTACCTACCTACCCACCTATCTATCTACCCACCTATCTATCTACCCACCTATCTATCTATCTACTTACCTATCTATCTTACTACCTACCTATCTACCTACCTACCCACCTATCTATCTACCCACCTATCTATTTATCTATCTATCTACCCACCTATCTATCTATCTATCTACTTACCTATCTATCTATCTACCCACCTATCTATCTACCCCTATCTATCTACCCACCTATCTATCTATCTACTTACCTATCTATCTATCTACCTACCTACCCACCTATCTATCTACCCACCTATCTATCTACCCACCTATCTATCTATCTACTTACCTATCTATCTTACTACTTACCTATCTACCTACCTACCCACCTATCTATCTACCCACCCACCTATCTATCTACCCACCTATCTATTTATCTATCTATCTACCCACCTATCTATCTATCTATCTACTTACCTATCTATCTATCTACCCACCTATCTATCTACCCACCTATCTATCTACCCACCTATCTATCTATCTACTTACCTATCTATCTATCTACCTACCTACCCACCTATCTATCTACCCACCTATCTATCTACCCACCTATCTATCTATCTACTTACCTATCTATCTTACTACCTACCTACCTACCTACCTACCTACCTACCTACCTACAATAGGTATAATAACAGTGTGTACAGAAGGTGATGCTAACAGAGTAACTCTCACCTCTGCTGTCGCCCCGTCTCCAGACGCTTTGGGGGTTTTCTTAAGAAGACCACCGAACAGCCCGCCTTTCTCCTGACGAGTGAAAACAGGATTGATTAATGTGATTGCCAACCATGTTTCGAAGCATACAGTTTACTTTTTTTTCTTCTTTTTTCGACAGTGGAAGAAGTATGGAGGAATTGTACTAAAGTAAAAGTAGTAAAAGAATAGAATATATCTTTATTGTCATCATACAAAGTACAACGACATTTCTTTGGCAACTCTCAATGCAGTAAAACAGGTTAAGTATACAAGTATTTAGTTACAGGGAATGTTACTGCATTCAAAATCTTATTAAAAGTAAAGCGCTGACCTCGTCAAACAGGTTGTCGATGCTCCCTGATCTTTTGAAGATGCCAGCCAGGCCTCCTTTTTTCTCCTAAAACATAGATACACATACAAAATAAAAGTCTCATGCAGTCAACACATTTGCTCTGGTTTCATTTAATGTTGAATTGTTTGTTTTTTCAGGATGAAGTACCTTTGGGGCGGGGGTGTCCTCCAGATTCTCACAGTTACCAGATAACAGTTTTTCTGTGTTCACCTCCAGCTCCTGAATTCAAACCAGAAAACTGTGAATTAAATATCTATCTTGTCCTTCACAGTAAATGTAATGACTGAATGAATCCAATCACAGTACCTTGTCTGCTGCAGCGCCCTCTGCAGGTTTCTGCGGCTTTTTAAACATGTTGCTAAAAATATTTTTGTCCTAAAACACACAATAGCTTTTCAATAAACGCGTTTTATTTAATGTATGTAGACATTATTTTAAGCTTCTGTCGCATTACACTGCTCACCTTAGGTGTGTTATTCTCAGACAGGTCATCATTGCTCGCTGACAGCTCTTTCTCAGCCTCTCCTTCCTGAAACACAGACATTGATGTTTTATGAAAACTGAATATTTTGGAGGTTCAAAAATGTATTTCACATTCAGTAAACACTCACCAGAGTCTCTGCCTTCACTCCGGACGCTTTGGGAGTCTTTTTAAGGAGAACGCCGAACAACTTTCCACCTTTCTCCTGATGAAACGTACAAGAAAAATGTGTTGAAGTCAATAAAGTATTTCCAATAACACGTGGAAATGGGTTAAAATCATTGCCATATGTCACTGTAGCTACTGTGCACATGATAATAAAGCCTTGAATCTTGAATATCAATATTGATGTAGATTTGTAACTCTGACCTGTTTGTTCCCAGATAAATTCTCAGTGCTGGCGGAGAGATCGCTGTCGAGCAACTCGTCCTGTAAAGGGTTTTCAAAAAGTCAGCACACACAAAAAAAATAGAGGAATACTAAATAAAAATACATTTTAATTTGTCCATCCTGCTTGAAAGGACATTTCATAACTGAATAATCAAACCACTATACCTTGTCTGCTGCAGCGCCCTCTGCAGGTTTCTGTGGCTTCTTAAACATGTTGCTGAAAATATTTTTCTCCTAAAACATAAGATTGGTCGTCATTAAACGCTCACATGAAGACATTTGATTTACATGTTTACGTCGCATTACACTGCTCACCTTAGGTGTGTTATTCTCAGACAGGTCATCATTGCTCGCTGACAGCTCTTTCTCAGCCTCTCCTCCCTGAAACACAGACATTGATGTTTTATGAAAACGGTGAATCTTTTCGAGGTTCAAAAATGTATTTCACATTCAGTAAACACTCACCAGAGTCTCTGCCTTCACTCCGGACGCTTTGGGAGTCTTTTTAAGGAGAACGCCGAACAACTTTCCACCTTTCTCCTGATGAAACGTAAAGAAAAATGTGTTGAAGTTAATTAAGTAAACTTTCATTTAGTTAAACATGTCAATATTGATGTTGATTTGTAACTCTCTGACCTGTTTGTTCCCAGATAAATTCTCAGTGCTGGCGGAGAGATCGCTGTCAGGAGACTCGTCCTGTAAAGGGTTTTCAAAAAGTCTGCAAATTAATAAAATATGGGAATACTAAATAAAAGTTGCCTTAATTATTGTTTTTTACAGATAATGAATAATTTCCCATTTTACAAAATATTTCTGTTTGTATTACTTAAATTAATTAAAAAAATAGAATACTTCTGAACAAATACACACATACTTTTGGAGAATAATGGGAAACATTTGCCAGATTTTAATGTAAAAAGAGAAACAAAATGTATCATTCTAAGACAGAAAAATAATTACTGCATTTTTAACAGAAATGTATCATGAGTTCATTCTTAGTGTGTCATTTAGGTCACCAAACAATATTAAAGTGATCATAAAAGACTTCCAAGCATGCCTCCATAATTCTAAATACAAAATATGAAGTTAAAGTGTTTATTTCATTAAAACATTTAACACATTTTACCTCCTCAGGTTGAGCAGCTTCTGCAGATTTAGGAGTTTTCTTGAATATTCCACTAAATATTCCTCCTTTTTCCTGAAACATACAGTTAAAAAGTGAGTGCTCTCTCCTTAAGTTATTCAGGACTGTTTTTAAATGATGCATACATATTGTTACCTTAGTGTTGAGAGCTTCACTGCTGCCTGTGAGTTCATCGTCTGACTCTGTTACCTGAGAAACAAAATCAAACACAACATTAAAAGCTGTTACACTTTCTGACATTTTTACATTATACTTCTAACAGTGATCTTTTACAGCTAACAGGAACAGCACTATATTAAAAAGGGACGCCTGAATGGGTTCATAAATCAGAGACGTCTTACCTCCTCTGCAGCAGCACTGTCTTCAAGTGTGGACGACCTCTTGAACAATCCACTGAAACCTCCTTTCACCTGAAACACACAAGACATTTGTATATAAACTTTATGCATTACCCGTTCCACACATAGAACATATGAATCGCTTACAAAAATCCTTACATATAACTCCAATAAGGACATGTTTTAGAAAAAAATTAAATTGTACATTTATACAGTTCTTCTTCTTATCGTGTCCACAAGGCAGTCAGTTACAGGGCTTGGTTAGATGTGGTTCAGCCACAGCTGAACACATTGCTGTCCCTTCTCATTCAACTCTGCTAAATCTGATGTTGTGCAGGGTTGCTCCAGCAGGGGGCATATCAGGAGATGTTGCATGGTTTGTGGTTCAATGCCGCAGTCACACACAACGTCCCCGTCATTTAGGTATCCCCATTTGGCGAGAGTGGCTTTTGCACGTCCAACACCAGATCTTATTCTGTTTAGGCATTTCCACACTGCGTAGTTGGTGTCTGCTCCAGGGGGCAGTGCCTCGCTCGCCTTTAGCTCCATTGTTGTTGCTGATGGGAGGTTGTCAAGTCTTTCTTCCCACCGAGTGACTCTTTCACTGCTTATGCTCGGTGTTCCGAGGGGTGGGACGCTCTTCAGGAAACTTTTCCTGGATTTAAGGCGGCTTTTGGCTGGCACAAGGCCAAGGAGAGGATGTCTTTGGTCAGTAGACTGTTGTTGGCGCTCTTTCTTGCTTGCTGCATTTCGTCGTATCTCTGGTGGGGCTATGCCTGCCAGGATGTACAGACGGTCTGTAGGTGTTGATTTCAGGCAGCCTGTGATAATGCGGCAGCTAGCATTGAGGGCGGGATCCAGCTTCTTGGCATGGGCAGCTCGTTCCCATACTGGGCAGGCATACTCGGCAGCTGAGTAGCAGAGGGCTAGTGCGGTTGACTTGAGAGTCTGTGGGTTTGCACCCCAGGTCGTGCCGGTGAGCTTGCGGATTATGTTATTCCTCGCACTCACTTTGCACTTGGTCTTCTCAGTGTGGGTCTTTTATTTATTTATACAGTAAACAACATAAAAATAAACAAGAAATAAAAACAACAAATTAAATACATTGTTGTCCAGTAATATTCAGTAATACGATAAGATGCACTCTTGGTCAATGTATTTTCTTAATATTTGTAGATACTTTTGATATTTTTGTAAACTCGTACTGTAAATACATCTTAACTGGACTGTCTGTGTTCTTGTGTGATTTCCCCTTTAGCATGTTTTTGTTGTATTTATGTTGTAACAATGTCTTAAGTCCCAGTGGCGAACCGTGTCTATCACAACTGGACCTTCTGTAGACACACACACACCCGCCGCTGCCCCCCCCCCCCCCTCCGCGGCATTATAATGTCCATCTTTTCACTGAATTGTCGGCTTGAAAAGGGCAAGGCAAGTTTATTTATATAGCACTTTTCAACACAAGGCAATTCAAAGTGCTTTACAAAAAATGAAAGACATTAAGAAAAAGGCATTTAAAATCAGTCATTAAAAAGAAAAGCTAATAAAATAAACATTAAAAGAAAAAATACATGGATAAAAGTTACAGTGCAGTCTAAGATATGAATAGTTCAATTAAAAGCAGTGACAGTGCAACTCTGACTACTTTTAAATATCCAAATATCTGGAACAAACTCCCAGAAACCTGCAGGTCGCAGGTTTCTGGGAGTTTGTTCCAGATATTTGGAGCATAATAACTGAACGCTGCTTCTCCATGTTTAGTTCTGACTCTGGGGACAGAAAGCTGACCAGTCCCTGAAGACCTGAGAGATCTGGATGGTTCATAATTTAGCAGGAGGTCAGAAATGTATTTTGGGCCTAAACCATTCAGTGCTTTATAAACCAGCAGCAGTATTTTGAAATCTATTCTTTGACACACAGGAAGCCAGTGTAAAGACTTCAGATCAGGAGTGATGTGATCCACTTTCTTAGTGTTAGTGAGGACTCGAGCAGCGGCGTTCTGAATCAGCTGCAGCTTCCTAATATATTTTTTAGTGAGACCTGTGAAGACACCATTACAGTAGTCGAGTCTACTGAAGATAAAAGCATGGACAAGTTTTTCCAAATCCTGCTGTGACATTAGTCTTTTAATCCTAGATATATTCTTTAGGTGATAGTAGGCTGATTTACTCACAACAATTCCGCAAAAAACTTCCTCTTCACCTGTTGCACTTGTCATTTCAACGTTAAAAACAATAAAACGGCATGAATTGCTTCGTCGCATTAATCTAGATCAGGGGGTCACCAACCTTTTTTAGGTTTACTGTCAAGCGACTTTGTTACCCACTTTGAAAAAAAGGTTAATGATATTCGCTCTTCTTTTTCTGACTCACCTTTACTCACCGCTGGGTCACCAGACCCTCCTTCCACCAACACACTAACCTCCTTTTCCCCTCTCTCTCCAAGTGAGGTTCTTACCCTCATTACCTCTGCCCGCCCTACCACCTGTCCTCTGGACCCTATCCCTTCAAACCTCCTTCAGACTATCGCTCCTGATATTCTACCGTTTCTCACCCATTTCATCAACACTTCTCTAACTTCTGGTCACTTTCCAAACAGTCTCAAGGAGGCAAGAGTAAACCCTCTCCTAAAGAAACCCACTCTCAACCCGTCAGATGTTATAAACTACAGGCCTGTCTCTCTCCTCCCGTTCCTGTCTAAATCACTTGAACGCGCTGTCTTTAAACAACTCTCCTGTTATCTCAATCAGAACAACCTTCTGGATCCGCACCAGTCTGGTTTCAAGGCAGGTCACTCCACAGAAACTGCTCTCATTGCTGTCACGGAGGAACTGCACACTGCCAAAACTGCATCCCTCTCCTCTGTCATCATCCTGTTGGACCTGTCTGCTGCATTCGACACGGTGAATCATTAGATCCTCCTTCGCACTCTCCAAAAACTTGGAGTTTCAGGCTCTGCTCTTTCCCTACTCACCTCATACCTCAAAGACCGTACCTACAGGGTTACTTGGAGAGGGTCCGAGTCCGACCCTTGTCAATTAACTACGGGGGTCCCTCAGGGCTCTGTTCTTGGTCCCCTCCTCTTCTCCTTGTACACAAACTCGCTCGGATCAGTCATTAGCCCGCATGGTTTTTCTTACCACTGCTACGCTGACGACACCCAATTAATTCTGTCCTTTCCCCGCTCAGAGACCCAGGTCGTCGCACGCATCTCTGCTTGTCTAGCTGACATCTCTCAGTGGATGTCTGCTCACCACCTCAAGCTCAACCTTGACAAGACTGAGCTGCTCTTCCTCCCGGGAAAAGATTGTCCAACTCTTGACCTGACAATCAACATCGGCACCTCAGTTGTTTCCCCGACTCAGACTGCAAGGAATCTGGGTGTGACCCTAGATAACAACCTGTCCTTCACTGCAAACATCGCTGCTACAACCCGCTGCTGCAGATACACGCTTTACAACATCAGGAAGATACGTCCCCAGCTGACTCAGAAAGCGACTCAGGTTCTGGTCCAGGCTCTCGTCATCTCACGCCTAGACTACTGCAACTCCCTCCTGGCTGGTCTACCTGCATGTGCCATCCGACCTCTGCAGCTCATCCAGAATGCAGCGGCTCGTCTGGTTTTCAACCTTCCTAAATGTTCCCACACCACGCCGCTCCTCCGCTCCCTTCACTGGCTTCCGGTAACTGCTAGAATCCACTTCAAGACACTGGTACTTGCTTACCATGCTGCGAATGGATCTGGCCCTTCCTACATCCAGGACATGGTTAAACCGTACACCCCAGCGCGTGCACTACGCTCTGCATCAGCCAAACGACTCGTTGCGCCCTCGCTGCGAGGGGGGACCCAAGTTCCCATCGGCGAAAACACGTGGGTTTGCTATCCTGGCTCCAAGATGGTGGAATGAGCTCCCCATTGACATCAGGACGGCAGATAGCTTGCACATCTTCCGGCGCAAACTGAAAACTCATCTCTTTCGACTCCACTTCGAGCGTTAGAACGATTAACGAAGCACTTTTATACTAATAAAGGACTGGCTTATCTAAAGCCAGTTGAGTAGCACTTGAAATGTTTGGCTCTATGAAACCTGATATACTTATATGATTCTGTTTTCTTCAAGGTTGTATCTTCCTGGTCGAATGTACTTATTGTAAGTCGCTTTGGATAAAAGCGTCAGCTAAATGCAATGTAATGTAATGTAATGTTTTAGGGTGAGGGCTACTTTCAAAAAATAAAACAAGTCGGGGGCTACTTTTACTCCTCTTTTGTTGTTTTTTGCAGTGTATATATTTAGCACATTTTAACATTATTATATGCTGACCTTTAACCTTTGTGTGCTGTTTGGGTCTGTGGGACCCGTTTGCAGTGTTTACTAAAAGAACATGTTGCAATTTAATTATTTTAACCTGCTTTATTTGGGGGGGGACCTCACCTCCTCTAGTGGGGTCCTCACCTCCTCTAGTGGGGTCCTCACCTCCTCTAGGGGGGTCCTCACCTCCTCTAGTGGGGTCCTCACCTCCTCTAGGGGGGTCCTCACCTCCTCTAGTGGGGTCCTCACCTCCTCTAGGGGGGTCCTCACCTCCTCTAATGGGGTCCTCACCTCCTCTAGGGGGGTCCTCACCTCCTCTAGTGGGGTCCTCACCTCCTCTAGGGGGGTCCTCACCTCCTCTAGGGGGGTCCGGGGGCATGCTCCCCCGGGAAGATGTATTTTTAAAATGTTGAAGTGAAGTGCATCAATCTGGTGCACTTTGAGCACAACATGAATGTATGGATACAGCTCTCAACACTCAGATGAAAGGGAGATGTATACTTTTCAATAATCCAAACATCTTTAGAATATGATCACAACCAATAACAAATCATTTCAACTTGTTTATTCTTATCTTATGTTACCTAGTTAGCATTCTTTCTTTTTATTTATGCATATTTTACTAATCACTCCCCTTTCAAACAGTTTTTTTTACTGTACTATAGTACACATTGGAATGATTTCTTACTTTATCTATATTAAATAGATAAAGGTGTGCTCTCCCTAGCTCTCGCGCTCGCTCTCTCTCTCTCGTTCTCTCCCTCCCTCCCTAGCTCTCGCGCTCTCTCTCTCTCTCCCTCTGTCTCGCTCGCTCACAGAGGCTGTGTGCTCCTCCGTGGCGATGACGGCTTGCGTTAAAAAAATAAATAAACGTATTTGTAAAGTGGGAGGACACAAACGGGGTATCGAAAAGTGCGGGGGACATGTCCCCCCTGTCCCCAGTGGAAATTACGCCATGCGTGTGTGTGCGTCAAGTGCAATAAACATATATGCAAGTTGCAACACACACAGAGTAAAGCTCTGCCCCTCATGTGTTGTATAGGCTGCACGACTAGGCTGTTCAATGGGGCTGATGTGTTGATTCTGCCAGAAGGGAAATCAGCAGGGAGGTGCCACATTGCTTTTCTTCCTGACTGCAACGCTGGTTCCGCAAATCAAGCAAGAACGTGATTGGTCGATATTCATTGTGGGGGTGGGGGAGGAGGGGTGTTAGATAGATATAGAGTTGTAGTAAGTAGATAGAGTTCGCTATGATTTAGGTTTCGTTTATGCATAGGGTAGATTCTTTTAATTACATTTCCTTTTTTGTTTTGTGTATTTTTTACATTTTGGATTTGCTTGGCGAGTTATTTTTAGAACATGCCCCGCGGGCGACTCACGTTGCCCCTGCGGGCGACTAAGTGCCCGCGGGCACCGTGTTGGCTACCCCTGATCTAGATCCTCTGCCTCGAGCCAGTTAACTAGCGGGCCTTCTAGAATACCCTGGAACCGAGGGAAACTCTGGAAGAACACGCCCATTGGCTACAAATCAATATATGATTGGTTGATCAAACTGTCAGTTCAAACGTACGCTCTCATTCAGTGCAACGGCCAGGGCATCCTATCAAGGATGTAGAATACCTGGTTGAAGGATATTCTACCCAGAGACCCAGAACAAGATCTGATTGGTTGCTTTCTTTTCTAACACAAAACCACTGAAATGCGTAGTGCATGGTCCGAGAAGGACAAACAAATCAACGTAACACTGTAATATTACAGATCAACAACACAGATACGATTCTTATTTAATATACATTTTATTAAATTGTATTTATATAATTAAATCGATTTTTTGTTTGTTTTATCTGAGTGTTCCAGATGTGAATACCTTGAAGGCCCTGACGGTTCGCCACAATAGGCGCTTTCACACTGCGGTACTTTTCCCACAAAGGTTCATGTGAACTCTTTAGTTCTCATGAACTAAGTACAGATCGCGTTCACACTGGAAAAAGTCCCTGAGGGAGGATTAGGCAAATGAAGCCGCTGACGTCACTTGTTCTTCTTCTGCTTTGGGTTTACTGGCAGGCCGCAAACCACTTCACGGCGTATACTGCCGCCCAAAGTCCCCGGCCGGAAGTCCCCGGAGTTGGGGACTGGCTTCAGTAGAAGCTGCTGGGACTCCCAGCAGCTTCTACTGAAGCCTTCCGAGTAAATTTCCAGAACGCCGACACCTCCTCATCTCCACCACTCCCATGTTTTATTTTGTGTTGCCATAAGTTAGTCTCTCTGCGTTTCTGCGCTGGGTTAATGCTAATGCTAATAATGCTAATGCGAGGATAATAAAATGGCGGCTTCACAAAACTTTTTGGGAGTTTTACGGGGCGTGGTTTGCAATCCTTCCAGCCAATCAGAAATGTAGCTCTTTTCTCACAAAAGAGCCGTTCGAAAGTCCCTGCTCTCTAGCAGCTCTCTGCTCTCTAGCAGGGCATTTCGAGCGGGTAAAAAGGTTCACATGAACTCATTTTAGTACCGGCTCTTTTTGGTGTGAACGCGATAAAAGAGTTCACATGAACTAAGTTCACATGAACCTTTGTGGGAAAAGTACCGCAGTGTGAAAGCGCCTAATAAGTCCTCCTCCATTCACCATGTATCAGTATTAACAGGTACACCGTAGGGAACATTTCATTGCCACATTAGATTTGAGCCATACGAAGGGCTGCAAATAAAGATCCCTAACATTTTGTATTCATTGAACTAATTTCCTGGAGCCCAACAGACAGATTTCCCCTGATGCCTGAGACCGTTTGTACAAGTGAACTGACCTTAGTGTTGGTCGCTTCAGACAGACTGTCGTTGCTCGCCGATAGATCTTTCTGTGCCGATAGATCTTTCTGTGCCGATAGATCTTTCTGTGCCGATAGATCTTTCTGTGCCGATAGATCTTTCTGTGCCGATAGATCTTTTCTGTGCCGATAGATCTTTCTGTGCCGATAGATTCTCCTGAAACAAGAAAACTGTCAGAAACAGAGAGCAGCTCAGCGTGTGAGAAAGTGTTGGATACAAATATTCTAACGTCTGTCATCGAGTCAGATGAGGAGTTCTCTATTTCTAAATAAAGACAGGACTTTATATCATTGAGCCTGTAATGACAATAAAGAGGAGAGGTATTTTTTCATACACTTTCAAAGCTAAGCCTTTATCTATAATCACACAGACATCCCTTTGGGTCTCTGGACATGGGCTGGTTTGCAAAATATAAAAAACAATACACAAACCAACAGCAAGTGTTGAAGTGAAACCATGTAGTAAGTACAATAAACCAGATTTGTATAAGAATAAGACGTTTACTGTCTGTGTCTACATGAAAGCTGCGTTGACTTTGAGAAGCTGTACCTCTCCGGGTGTTTTGGGGGTCTTTCTGAGGAGTCCACTGAACAAACCACCTTTCTCCTACAAGGAAGCAGAAAACGTTAAAGCAAACTCACTTATGTTCCATAAAAGGTCCCCTATTTTACTGTTTCTCATCAATATACTACAGGTCTCAGATATATACAAACATGTCTCTGAAGTGTTTGGCTCCAAACACCGAACGGATCATTGTAGCATTACCCATAATCCCCTCTGTTTCAGCCCTGTTTCAAAAGTGCTGATTCTCTGTCTGTTACTTCAGATGAAAATAAGGAGCCCCTCCCCACGCCCCTCTGAGAGACATTTGGTTACAAAGAACTCAATGGTGCTCTAGGAGGAGATTCAGGTGATAAGGTGTGTGGGGGGGGGGGGGGGGTTACCTTGGTTGCTGATTGGCTAATGCCAAACATTGTTATGACATCATAAAGTGGCCAAAATCTGATCAGCTCTTTTTCAGACAGATTTCTATAGAAATGGATCAGGACAAAAAGAGAGAGAATCTTTGTTCCTGAAACTTTCAGAGTCTCTTTCCACAGAGGGGACACATGTTGATGTAGAAGAGACGTGAAGAAGTGGATTTTGCATAATAGGTGACCTTTACATTCAGAATAACAAAGCTCCTTATCTACTTTTTATAGAGCAGCAGATCTTTTAGCCTCAACTTTTTTCCTTCTCATGTTGGTGGTGACTACCTGGTGACTCATTTGGTTTCAGTGTGTGTTTGAGGGGAGGATCTGATGATGAAGACTCACCTTGTTCTCCGACAGGCTGTCAGAGCTGGCGGAGAGCTCACTGTGTAACGTCTCTGAACCCTGAACACAACAAAAATGTTACTCAACCTGTGCCGACAGGGACAATGTAACCGGTTAGTTAAAGAAAAACTGGTTGATGCAAGAGAACAGAGTTCACATGTGTTTATTATGTACAGAATCGTTTAAAAGCAGCTTGTCTATTAATAATGGAAGGATTGTACAGGCTGCATTGAAAAGGAACTGGACTGTGTGACACCCCAAAACTATATAATATGGCTTCTTTAAAAAAAGGAATTTTTATTTTTTTTAAATGTTCTGGTATATGGATTTTTTCCTAAGTATATTGGACTGTATTATTGTAATATGTAGGATGACCTTATATATAACCCATCTTGTACATGTATGTGTTATTTACGTTCTGAGTGTTATTATTGATTTGATACATTTAGTTTTTCATATTCTCATGTTGAATTTTTGGGATTTGAGACCTTCTACATGTTGTGACCCCTTGTTAAAGAAACTGTTCATCTACATTGGAGTACTATTGGATAGAAAGGTAAATGCGAGAAAATAACTAATAAAGAATACGTTTAAAACAAGTAAAAAATAAAATCAACTTGTAGGGCTGCTCAATTAATCGTATTTTAATCGCGATTACGATTATGGCTTGCAACGATTACGAAAACAACGTAATCGAAATAAAACGATTATTTTTTTTCAGGGTAATCAACTGTTAAAAACATACTGTTCACATTTTTTCTCTCCACTAAATGGATGTTTTCAAAGTCAATGAATAATCGCATTTAATAATCACAATTACAATTATTGACCCAAATAATCGAGATTATGATTTTTGCCATAATCGAGCAGCCCTAGCAACTTGTCTGTAATTTAGATTTCAGCCATGGACATTTATTATTTGTATATACCATTCTGAAATATGTTACAGCAACAGGCTGCTACATATTTCAGTAAATATTACATGTATGTGTAAATACATTTCAGTTACCTGTCCAGGTGTTCCCTCTCTAGAAACCTTGGGAGACTTTCGCAGCATCCCGCTGAAAAACCCTCCTTTTTCCTATTCAGACAAATTAACTCACACCATGAGTCAAATGTCTACATCATTTTAATAATGAATACAATAAAATACGGTCACTTCACAAAACTTCTAAACTCACCTTTGATTTTTCAGACAGATTGTCACTACTGCCCGACAGATCGTCATGTAAAGACTGTCGGTCCTAGAAGACAAAATAAACTGGTTCAATACGTTTATCAGACCACGGGATTTAACTAATGATATGGTTTTGTTGAAATTAATTAGCATACTATAAAAGTTTCTGAGCCACATCACCTCGTCAGTTTGTTTGGGAGACTTCTTGAACATCCCGCTGAATATTCCTCCTTTTTCCTGAAACACAAAAAACAACAACAACAACAACAACAACAAACACACACACACACACACACACACACACACACACACACACACACACACACACACACACACACACACACACACACACACACACACACACACACACACACACACACACACACACACACACACACACACACACACACACATCACACACACACACACACACACACACACACACACACACACACACACACACACACACACACACACACACACACACACACACCACACACACACCCACACACACACACACACACACACACACCACACACACACACACACACACACACACACACACACACACACACACACACACACACACACACACACACACACACACACACACACACACACACCACACACACACACACCACACACACACACCACACACACACACCACACACACACACACACACACACACACACACACACCACACACACACACACACACACACACACACACACACACACACACACACACACACACACACACACACACAGTTAAGATGTATTCTTGTCGAGGTCAGGTCAATGTGAGGCCTTTAAGCAGGACAATCTACCGTCTGTGTGTAAACTGGTCCTTCACAAAGCTGCTCACCTTGTTGCTGTTTTCAGACAGACTGTCGCTGCTGGCCGACAGATCGCTGTGAACGCTCAGACTGTCCTGAAACACCAAACGTCATATCACAGGAACATACAAAGTCAAAATGAAAAATATGAACATTGACTTTTTTGAGTGGTTTTTTTTAAGAATGAAGCTATTTTTTGTCTCTAACCTGCGCCGGTGTCTCGTCTGTTGTTTTGTGGGATTTTCTATGGATGCCAGAGAAGAAGCCTCCCTTTTCCTGTAAAACATGTAACCATTTGATCGTGATAATATTAATACAGATACACAAAGCAAACACACACACCTACAGCATCATGATGACACTGCACAAAAACATCTCAGAAATGAAAGAGTTAGTTTCAAAGTATGATAAAAGTGTCAGCTAAATAACATTTAATGTAGCAGTCCTCTTAAACATGGATTACATTTCTATTAAATCATACTTCTACCAAGGAACACGGGCAGCCATCTCTAGCCCTGACTTTAACATAAACGCACATACGTTTATGCAGATTTTTTTAAACTAATTTCTTTGGCTATTTGAGGCACATCTTTCAAATGAGAGCTCGTTTCATAACAGCGGTTGATCAATAATTTAAGATCCTGAGTATGATGTAAACCACATGTGTCAAACTCAAGGCCCGGGGGACAAATCAGGCCCTTGGTGGATTTAATTTTGGCCCTCCGGTATATTGCACCTTCACTCCATCCTGAGGGTCTCCTCCGCTCAGAGCCTGACCCCAAACATTGATGAACTTGAACCCGAGATGAGATGCCAAGTATCTGCTTGAACTAGCACCACAGAGCAGCACACTGAGTTTAAATGGATGTTTCCTTCTGCACTTTGTTTCTCACGACAACAGGATGTTTGTTTTGTTCTTTGAGGGAAATAGTTTTGTTGAAGCTGTTGTTGGCCTGTGGAGAAATGTAATCATAAGAAATGACTCCGGAAAAGCTGCAGATAGATCCATAAGAAATGAATGCAACTGATTATTTAATGTTTCATGTTGTTTTTATAGGCAATAATTGAAGCTTTGTTAGTTCCAGGTTTAATATGTGCAATAAGTTCATTTCAATACGTTTTGCAATAAACATTGAACCAGTCCGGCCCTCGACTTGTACCCATTTTTTTATTTTGGCCCACTGTGTATTTGAGTTTGACCCCCCTGATGTAAACGGTCTGTTTCTGTGTGAAGTGGCCTTTATGCCACGGGACACTCTGTAGATTATACCATAACAAAAAGCTACCTTATCTTCCTCTTCTTCTTCATCTTCAGGATCACTGTCTGCTTTGTGGACCTGGGGGTGAAAAGGCAGAACAATGAGTAAGAGGAACTGAGAGACTGAAAGTGACATTTATGATGTGAAAAGGAGCAGAAGAGTTTAAGTTACCGTCACAGCAGGAGACGACGATTTCTCTTTGGGAGTTTTCCGGAACATTCCTGCAATCTTATCTCCGATATCCTAAACAAAAGGTGGAAAACAATTAGATGTTTACTTGTCTAACAAAAAGCTACATTAATGTCCTTCTTTAAACACATTTGTTTGAAATCTGTTCTCCCTGTTTGCTTGGAGACATTTAAAAAGAGAGAAACGTGGAAATAATGTTACCGTTTGGTTTAATTTGTGTTAGCACATGTATTTTATGTGTTAGTTGTTTATTTGAGCACTTTTAAAGATATGTTTTCACTCTGTTATTCTCTGAAACTTTATTTTTTTAACCACTATTGTGTTATCTGTCCAGAAACAAATCAAGAGGCAGTTTGTCTCTCACCTGTTTAGCTTCGGCATTTCTTTCGGGCTTGTTTTTTTCTTCCTTTTCTGAGCCGGCTTCCTCGCTTCTGGGTTCTGGACTCGGCTCACTGCTGACCTTTAATAACAGTCAACAATCTTCAGTACAATAATCATCTCAAATGTTTTATTCCATACCAACAGACAAGAGAAATCACCAACATGTAAACAAAAGGCAGTAGGGGTGTATCGAAAAATCTCATCAAATCATTCACAGGGTTAGTTTGAGCATGTGTTATCAAAATGCTTCTAACCCTAACCCTTTAAACCAAAGACAACACTTTCAAATATCCATTAATTTAAAACAATCCAGGTAAATATCACCAAGCAGTTACTGTTCAACCACCACCATTATCACCACTGCGACACAAGCCACGGTACTTCCATGTAAAAGGTCATTAACAGATATTGTGATGGATAAAAAGCTGCAGCCCCCACCAGCAGGAAACACACGGTGCTTCATACCTTCGGTGACGACTTGATCTGTAACCCTTTCATAACTCCCTTCAGACCGGCCTGTGAAGCACAGTCACATGTCACACACCAGCGCACGACAACACAAAGAACACATAAACACACACATATCAAAACACACATACCGATTTGCTACCAAGGGTCTTTTTGGCCGGGAGATCTTCAGTGATTTCCTCTTTGTCTGGGGCCACGTAACTCTGAGGAAGAAAGGCAAACACCTTCTGATATCTTCTGTGCAGATCTAATACAATGTATATGTTCAGGTTTATTATGTTAATCTGTTACTGTGTCTTTTTTCTTCTGTGATTGATAAATATGAGATGACTTACTGTACAGAATCCCAACCGCAGCTTATACATGCTGATACACACCTATTGTATGTCTGAATACACACTTGTGTCTCATGCACGTACACACCCACCCACACACACCAGGAACCTGTTTGACTGTGGTATACCTTTGTATTGCTCTTTTTTACATATACCTTATTGATTAAATGACCCAGTTATAGGTCCTCCAGTCAGTGTATGATGAGGAAAGATAAGTACATATTTAAAGAAATATTCTCCAAGATATCAATTTCATAAAATGTCTGTTAAATCATTACATGACATGTTAGACGCTTTTATCCAAAGCGACTCACATACTCAACACTGTGGACAATCCCCACAGGAGCAATGTGGGGTGAAGTGTCTTCAGGGACACAACGACATGCTGGCTGCAGTGGGGTTTGAACCTGTGACCCCCTGTCACTATGTACAAAAATAAATATATCAAAATATTTTTTCTTAAACAACTTCTACTATAGAAACAAAGATAAACTGACCACACACAAACATATTTTAATTTGAGGACTGTTCTTTGTCAGATTAACCATACTAATTCAGAATTGAAAGCAAATCAAGTGTAGATAGAGCACCGTTACCTCACTGTGCCGTGGACGAGGAGCCGGCTTTGAATTTTAAGTTTAGAAACCGCACTAAAAAACTCATGATGCCTTTAAGGTGATCCGGTATTAGAAAGTATGGACTCAACGAGCTTCAAGATAACTGCTTCAAATCATGTTTTTCTAACAAGGTGTACGATTATGTGAAGCCAAAAACCTTTGCCATATCATAAGCAAACAAATACACATACAATACTTGTGCAGAGCTGCAGGTGTGTTTCTTACAGTGAACGAAGGCGGTTTCTCTTTTTGGCTCCGGCGAAACATTCCAGTCAGGACCGACTGATCAGTCTCCAACAAAGAACATGTAAACAAAGAGGAATATATGATATAAACTGTATTTCAATTAGGTCAAAGCTGCAGAATAATTACTCTATTACCTGCTTAATGGCGGTTTCCTCTTTGGTATCTTCTGGTTGGCTCTGATGAGGAACAGGAGGGACAGACTCAGAAAAGTATAAAAACAAGTTTGGGGTATTTACATAAAATGGGGACATTGCAGAAGCTATGGAAGGTTAAAGTGAAAAGACTGAACTACTGTGAGGAAAAGTTGAATATAGTTAATCTATTTGAGGTTCTGTTTGTGAACAAGCGGTTTGTGGATGTGCTTTTATTGTATTTTTGTTGAATTTGTTAATTTGCAAATGTTATTATAATTTCTTAGTCTGTACTTTACTTTCTAGTAACTGCACACTTTTTATTTTATTCATTTTTTAGCATTATTTTTGTAATCTGCCATATGTCTAATGTTGACACACACACACACCACTTCAGGGGACATTACATTGACTTACATGCATTTCCTGGAGACTTATCCTAACCTTAACCATAACCAACACATGCCTAACCCTAACCAAGTCTTCACCCTAAAATTAATGATTCCCCTTATGGGGACCTCCAATGTGTCCCCATAAGGGAAGCCAGTCCCCACACGTGACTATGTAAACAGATGTAGGTCCCCCCAAGTATAGTAACACACACACACACACACACACACACACACACACACACACACACACACACACACACACACACACACACACACACACACACACACACACACACACACACACACACACACACACACACACACACACACACACACACACACACACACACACACACACACCACACACACACACACACACACACACACACACACACACACACACACACACACACACACACACACACACACACACACACACACACACACACACACACACACACACACACACACACACACACACACACACACACACACACACACACACAGGAGAAATAACAAAAGATATTTTGAACAGTGAAGTAACATGAAACCTTTTGTCATTTCTCCACTGCTAGCTGTTCTCACACTAAAGAACAGGCTCCAACGGTCGCTGATGAACTCTAATAATCTTTATTGACATGAAACAAACACACGTTCTCACAGTATCAGGTTACACTTCTGTGTTTGGTTTTAAATATGAGAAACACTGCATTGTATTTTTAGATATTGGGAGTGTTTGTGTACCTTTTCTGTGGGTCTGGGTGGAACCACAGGAGTTTGTATAGAGTTCCCATTCGCCTGATGAGGAAGAAAAAAGATGAAGATACACAATCAGACTGATCAGTTACCATTACTGGACAATAATGCAAATAGCATATGTTTTTTTTTCCTATAATAATAATAATAATTATAACAAAGACAAAAAATAAAACGTTCAAGGTACGAAAAAAGAAAAAAGCATAATGTACTGTATGCAAAATAAAGCAGAATATTGGTTAAAATCAACATCATAGAAATCATAAATGGTTTGTTTCCCATGTGAATCGACATAATTATACTGATGATTAATTTACTGACCTAATCTTTCATATTCCATTTTATTGTACAGATTATTTTGTGCCGTTATTAGGAAGTTACAGTAGAGATGAGAGAGGGAACACAAACAAAGGGAAATACAAAAGGTTAGGACTTGAAAATGTCCCAGACTGGAGTCAAATCAGCGATAACCACTCTATCATCACAATGGTTTTAGTTTTAATATAAAACATATTCATGTGTGTGGGGGAAACTTCTGAAGCAATGGGAGTCAGGACTCAGAGAGACACGAGGAGAGCTGGAGCTTTGATGGCAAACACTGACGGTTTATTCGGAGCTTCGGCCGGAGAATTCACAAGACATGTCACGGGTCACGGTCTGACCACACGGTAGAGATGCCACAATCAATTCTGAAGAACCCTTCCTCTCGTATGAGGTTTAAACTAGTTTCGCTAATGGTAATCAACATTCTTCATTAGTTAGACTAAACAGCTGGTGAAACTGAATCACAGTTGTTGTCGCTTATGGCTCGGGGTGTAGTGAACATTTGTATTATATCCTGATATGTTTAAACTAAATGCTTCTCATGTCCTGAGATGTGCTGTTTTCCTCTATCTACTCTACTTCAAGGCCACAGAACTGTTTTGGCTACTGGGTTGAGACTCACACAAAGTCACACGAGAACTTCTACAGCTCAAGGCCAGGTGTCTAATAACAATATGACCGTGTGAAGACAGATTTCTGCACTTCCCACTCTTTCCTGTAGATATGCCTTGCTACCATATTGAACTGCGCACACTCGCGCAGACTATTCTATACTCTGTGAGACCTGTGTCTATATTTTATTGTATCTAATGTTTATTTGAAGCTTCAAATAAAATCACCAGAAAGACAACTCTGTCTGATTCACCATTTATTTGTTTTTGATCACTCTGACTTGTACTCTACAGTATTGGGGTTTTTAGATTTCCATACCAGGGGTCATCTCCACCCCGAGAAGGATGTGTTCCAGGTGTCCCACAACAATAACTATCTCTGACCGAGAGTTGCCCGGTCACAAACTGGTAACAACAACAAAATGCTAGGGCAGCCCCTCCTTAAGGGAGATAGCGGCTGCTCGAGGCTGGGCATCTGCGTCAGAGGGCGAAAGGTAAACATGTATACAGAATTATTCCCTGACAATGTGATGTTCATTTTTCTCTGCCCTACAAAAACTTCAACATGTAAAAGTACACTAAATACCTCAGTGTTTGTTGTTGCTGCTCCTCTCTTTCGGTATTGTGTCTGACCGAGTTCCTGCACACAAAACACACATCTGTTTTTTCAACTGTTGAGTCTCGTTGCAAATCAAACTAACTCCTCCTCTGTATTTAGTGATTCTAGTAAAAGACATGAGAGCGTTGCATGCAAATCACTGCTCGCAAATGCTTGAAAAGTTATGGTTTTCGGTTGGTTCGCGTCGAAAGGAGCCAGTTGAGGTGGTTCGGGCACCTAGTTAGGATGCCACCTGGGCGCCTCCCTAGGGAGGTGTTCCAGGCACGTCCAGCTGGGAAGAGACCAAGGGGTAGACCTAGGACCAGGTGGAGGGATTATATCTCTTCGCTGGCCTGGGAGCGCCTTGGGATCCCCCAGTCAGAGCTGGTTGATGTCGCCAGGGAAAAGAAAGTTTGGGGCTCTCTGCTGGAACTGCTACCCCCGCGACCCGACCACGGATAAGCGGGAGAAGATGGATGGATGGTTATGGTTTTCATTTAAATATTTATTCAAGGCTGATTTAAAGTCCAGTTCTATTGTTGTGCTGAAAGCTGCCAGTGGGTAATAACAAAATCCAGCTTGTATCATTATTTCATATCTGTGAAAGTGACTGTTTTCTGTTCAAACAACATATGGATTTGATTGATTGAACCTTGTCTTCTTCCTCACAGAGTGGACACAGTTTAGTGTGTTCTTTGTCTGTTTAACTTGATTTTTTTGTCTGATTTGTTTTAAATACAATCATTTACTCTCTCTTTCTATCCTTCATCTTTGCACATCCATATCTTCTGTTGTTTTGTCATATTTTAGGCAAAGAAAAAGGGGATTAAAAAAGGGGAAATAAATCATTTTCACTGGAACGCAGACTCATTCCTTTACTTAAATGTTACCAGATGTTTAAGAAATGTTGCCAAACTAAATATGCGGAGCAGAAGATACATTAAAAGAATGTGGACCCTACATCGCATCACATGTGTTTTACCTGTAGAGAAACACTACTGGTCTAAGATGTCTGGACTTACAGCGTCTGCAGGTCGTTGAGGCACCAGAGGAGTTCCTTTCTGTAGTTTCTCTTGCTCCATTCTTTTAATCTGTGAAGACAGTTTGTTGAAATGTGAAGCCATCCAGAAGTCAACATATAAACCCCCGTCACATGCATGTAACAAAGAAAGCAAACACGTGATTAACTTTGTGATAGAACATATTAAAGCTTGAGTTTATATAACAGTACCTCTGAAGGCTTGAGAGGAGGCTTCGGCTGTAGACAGAGAAGAAAACAGGAAATATATATGTTAAGATTCGTTAGATTTACATCTGTTGTATGTGAGTTTAGGATTATTTATACTCTCCAGAATCATTATCTGACAGTATTCACACTGTGTTTTGCATTAGGTTCTTGCTTTTGTGTTATATGTAAATAATCTTACTGGGTTTGGCTTCTTTTTGACTTCTGGTTTCATCATACATGCCTCCATCCTGCCTGAAGAGACACAGACAGAGATGAAGAGTACACTGCAACAGGAGTATCACAGGTGTGTGCAGGTGTGTCACTTCCACCTGGAAAAAACAGAGAGACAAACACTTATTTAAATATATATATAAATGTTTCTCAAATGGGCCATTCTTCATAATGAGTACTTTAGGTACTGGTATTTCACTTGTAAATGAGTATTTCTACACTGCGGTATTGTGGTTTTTAATGTAGTAAGTATTTCAAGTAAAATAACTGCATGGAGAATGGTACTTAAGTAAAGGTTTATAAGTACGATTAGGAAAATATACTCAAAAGTATTAGGAGTAAAACACCTAATTGCAATTTCAAAAGAAGCTGGAACTGTGAAATATTTTTGAACAAAGAAATCTTAAATAAATTATTGTTCTGTTACCCAACTCATGGTTTTAGTCATTTGAATATAACGTTTGATGGTTTAATCTTTACCAAATACAATAGTATTTCCTAAGTATTGTGTGTCAAAATCAGATTTTGTAAAAATAAACTAGTAAATAAATCTGTCAAATAAATATTTGCTTCCAAAGAAAAATAAACTAGTAGAAAAATGAAAATACTCATTCAAAACTAAAGTACAAGTACCTCAAATGTGTACATAAGTAACAATACTTGAGTACTTAGTTACTGTGCACCTAAAATATAACATATATATATGCTGAATACAGGAAGAATTGCAGGGT
This sequence comes from Gymnodraco acuticeps, assembly GCF_902827175.1. Classification (NCBI taxonomy): domain Eukaryota; kingdom Metazoa; phylum Chordata; class Actinopteri; order Perciformes; family Bathydraconidae; genus Gymnodraco; species Gymnodraco acuticeps. Next base: position 1,293,533 of record NW_022992289.1, read on the forward strand.
ATATTGACAGTGTTCACTCTCTGTATGAAACATTTAGAGAAGTACTTTAATACACATTTCCTTAAACTGCAGTTTGTTGTCACCGGCTGGAAATGTTTAGCTAACGTTGGCTAACAGTGAAACGGACGGTACATTGTTAATTAAAAGCGTCTTAAACTGTAAATAACTGGATCAGGTTGAGGTCGGACTGAGTGGTTTCACTTACCGGAGATTTGGAGACAGTTATAAATTAATTTACGTTCAGTTTTTTACTGGTTACATCAAAGCAGAGAAGTGATGGCTCCTTCACTGTCACAACATTCCCAGGAGTTTCTAAAACGTTACCACACCCACAAAACACATCTGCACACAGGAGGCGTTCGAGAGCTCCTTAAAAAGCTCAGAAATCTTATCCTCCGTATCTGAAGTCACATCCGATTTAACCTAATTTACTTTTTCCTCACATTAGTTCTGTTTTGTTTGTCTTCTTAAGCGTTGAAAAGTCATCCTGAAATTGCCCAGAAGGTGGTTTTAAGGAATTGTATTGATGAAATGCATGAAGTGCATTTCATTGTGTGGGTTGCATTGAACTATCATTTCATATATTTTATATATTCTCTCTAATTGTATAGCGTTTCTTGTATTGTTAATGTTCCATGTGCCTCTGAAAATAGCTCCTATGGGACGAATAAAGTAGGTTGCATTGCGTTTAATACTGGTCAATGTACTCATCAAACTAACTTAGCAAAAAAAAGGTCACATTTTGTCAATCACATTTGCTCTATTAATTCAGTTTGAATAACCAGCCCTAGTGTCAACATCCTGATGTTCATAAAAGTTAAATTACAGAAGCATAGCACTAGGGAAAAGCATTTGTAATTTGACTTGAAGAAAACGTGGGCAAAAAATAAATAAATGCATTTCTGTGTCATGTGCATTATTATTTATTTATGAAAAAGATAATATGCACATCATTGTCATGGTCACTGGTTGATGCAGTTTCAATCCTCTCCACTTTTAACTCATCATGTCCACTGCACAATACCATCTTGTGTTGTCATGTTTCTCAACGGTAGTCATCGCCACATGAAGTAAAGCAAATATTTCTGACGCCACCCAAAGACAACAATTCTAACAAAGCATCTTAAACAAACCCAAACACGCCCTGAGAGCTTCTTGTTCCACAAAACCTCACTGTTGGATAATAAACCGGCTTCCTGCCACACATATCATATATCATCTCATTCACAAAATGTCCATCTGATACTTGTTTAAAACATAAAAGGCAGCATTTAATGACCTACATCTCACCTGTTATTGCAGTGGGAGAAGATGCGAGGTAAGAAACCTTTGTGTTGCTTGCTTCTGGCTTTGTGAGGGCTGTCGACTCACCTGGGAGTGGGCGTGGCCTGTTTGAGTCTACCCGTGGGAGTGGGCGTGGCCTGTTTGAGTCTACCTGTGTCAGTGGAAACGGAAGAAACGCGTTGCTGTGACTCATCGGTTTCACAGGTGTCAACAACACGTGAAACGAAAACCCAAGCGTGATGCGACCTGCTCCTCCAAAAATAGAAATGCAGTCATCGTCTTGACAACGAACACTGACACAAAATAACAATGAGTTTGACAATATTTTACATGTCAATATTATTTTGTTAATTTAATTGTTAAACGGATATTTTTGGAACATATCCATCTGTCTTTATATTTGGATTCATGGCTTGGTTTAATGATCAGATGTGAAACTTCATTAACGTGTTTGTCTTCTCTAGGTCGTGCAATTTAACTGTATTGACCACCAGGTGAAATCCAATTAAGATGTAGAAACTTCCAAAAATGATCAGGAGAAAGAGGAAGGCACTTGATGTCAATGTGATTTTTAAGATTTTCTTTTGTATTAATTAAAATTGCAAAACAATTATAATCTTGTTGTATCTCTTATTGGTACATTTGGGGCATAGTCAAGATTCATCTGGTGCAATTTGAGATATGTTTTGTTTTGTGACCTATTTGGTTTTTAAAAATCTAGAACTCCCTTGTCCAGTTGTAGACAAGCTTATATTATATACAAATATTTATAATAAATAAAAATACAACAAATTATTAAATTCGATAAGAAAAAGATGATAGGAGGGAAATATGTCAGCATACGGGTTGTGAAATAAATCAATGTGAAGCAGTATATTCTTGTTTCAGGAAATGCAAAAAAAGCAATAAACTGTCAGTCTCATTTTATTTTAGTACTACGACTACAGCGTTGCAATTATTATTTTCTGATTGCTTATCAATGACAATCACATTAGGGTGTACAAGAACGTTGTAGTAATAGCCAACTTAAAACTGTTCAATTCAAAGAGCAACTTTAAACACAAATTAAGATTTTTTCAGACCTAAACTGGTTTATCACCTCGTCCTGCTGCAGTGATGTAGCGTGTCCTTCAGGGTGGGGTCAGCACGCTGTGATGTCACTGTTGGGTGTAGTAATGAGTGTAAGCAGGGCGAGGTTTCTGCTATATGTCGATTAACAAAACGGCATGTGTTGCTTCTGTCGCCTTGAATCGACTGATCTATGTGGCTAAGTAAATAAATCCAACCCCAGTCTAATAACTGTGTTTGTTCAAGGTCGCTAAACAATTCTTAACATTGCCACAAATGTAAAGGGTGACAGAAACTCAGATATGTTCAGCTAGCAGACCTCCTTCAACATAATGTATGGAAATGAAAAAGTAAACATTGCTCAAGGACACTTAGACAAACACATTTATCTTGGTTTTAACTGAGCAAATAAGAAATGCAGTAAGTGCACCAGAAGAGGAACAACGAAGTGTTTGCTTGCTGACACACAGACTAACAAAGAAACAGATTGACCAAAAACATATTTATCTGACCTTTATTTGTCAATTTAAAAGTATTACAGATTCTACAATATATTGCACATGTACAGGTCGAATGAACGGCACCCAGAAAATAAATATTAAGTTCATTAAACAGACCACAGGACTGACATCAGCAGAGCTTCCAGTATGAACCACATAATGGAGCATGACTTTGAAATAATTTAAAAAGATTAATGTAATAAAAGGAAAAGGCAAACAGTTATTTTCAGAAGAGGTTGACACCGTCGTCATTCCAGTTGTAAGAGATCATTTTCCAAACCATTAAAACATTAACTACTGTATGGCTGAAGACAACGGTTAAACCTGCAGGACTGTTAAAAAACAAAGAACACCATGATAGAAGTTCTCCTCAGATTTTACGTCTGTATATTCCCATTATTTTGCACCAGTGGTCAAGTGTGTACTAAGTTAAGATTTACACTTCAATCAAATAAAACCGGTTGCTCCACAACAACGGATTCACATGAACAGATTAGTCACTGTTAAAATATTTACACCCAGGAGGCATAGCTAACAGACCAAAAGCTAACGTTAGCTTGCTTTCATTGTGACTAGACTCAGGAGATTTGGCAATAATATAAAAAATGGGTGACATACATAAAATCTAACTCTCAAAATTAAGTTTAATAATGCCGTTTAGTGAGTAAAAACTATTCATTACAAAAAAGAGCCGAAGTACTAAAGGACCACGAGGCGTTAGCTTAGCTATAGCATAATCAGATATTTCCCATTCATCCTAGACTGGATAAATATGAATAATTCTAAAACACATAATTCTCCATTTATGCCCTGCTTGAATATAAAACATTAATTGCATTTAAGAAAAGTATTGGCAGCAAAGTTTGATTGACATGTGACTTCCTAAAAACACATTTGTTTAAGGTTTGCTACAGCTAGGTTAATGAGGTTAATTTTGTTGTTTTATTAGCTCTTGTCATCTGATGCAAAGCTTATTGCGCCATTCTTTAAAATGAGACAAAAGTCATCAATACGTTAAAACACCCCACATTAAATCCAGAACTTAAAGCAGAGGACGAGGGGTTTCGTTGCAGCCCTGACACCAAAACAAACATAGACATAGAAAAGATAGACTATTATTTAAACATAATTAAGGCACCCGTAAGAGTATAAGCAAAGTCTACACCTGATCAGTGAGCGTTTCTAACAGAATCAACACACTTTAATGGAACTCTAACAATCACTTTAAAGGCAGACTTATAAAGTCTCTAAAAAATACTTTGTACCTATTCCTTTAAAAATCTAAAAGTGTACTATCCAAATTCATGATTTAGTTTGGTCTTTGAATCCCATTTTCTTGACACATTGGCACAACAGCCAGAGAAGCAGAGCCTCAGTTCCTCCCAGGACACACACGGACACACACACATGGACACACACACACAGACACACACACACACACGGACACACAGGGACACGGACACACACGCACGTATTTCCTCATTGGAAAAAGGCCTGATTGTACTCTTCAGTTTTAAGCAATGTGCACCAACCACCTCATAGAATAGACGTTAAGCCGGTACCTTCAAAGTACTTGTTCTGTAGGGGAACTTGGAAACTGAGAATGTTTGAAGCTTGCATCTGAACCCCTAATGATAGAGCAAAGTTTCAGGCCTTCAAACATATTCTCGGTTCTCATAGTCCTTTTTAATGGCTTTTTTGATGCGGTCGATTTCATCTTCACTTGAACTGTCATGTTTGTCGTCTTTCTTGTCACTGTCCAATGGGGCTGTGTCGGTGCCTTCGTCGTTTGCTGGCCCGCTGCACTGCAGCTCCTCTCGTATCGTGTTCAGCTCCACCAGGCCGTCGTGCAGCTGCGTCGCCACCTCCCTGATTTTGGCGGCAAACTCGGACTTGGCCCCTTTCTTCAGTTCTTTGGAGTCCTTGGCCACGAAGTAGATGTCCATGCCTACAAAGAGTCCAGTGAGCACACCAGTGGCCATACTAGCGATCTGGACCGCTCTCGCTGCGGTGCTTCCTGCCACGTTGGCGATCTGCACCACACGCATGATCTCGTTAGCGCTGATGAGGATGGCCTTCCCTGCCATGGCGCCGTCTTCATAAATACTCTTGCTGAGCACAGGGAAGTCTCGGTTGTAGGCGTGTTCCTTCATCTTGATCAGGTCAAACCGCTTCATGTTCTCGATTCCCTGCTTGATGAACTTCAGGCACTTGTTGAGGTCGACCATCTTCTCCATATAATCATTCACGATCTTCTCCACTTTCTTGCGGTCCTGGGAGTTGTTGACCTGGTTGGAGATGCCGGCGCCTGCTGATGTCAGACCGCCTGCCGTAGCGACACCCAATCCTACAGCCGTAATAATCAGAGAGACCCCGAAGGTGACCGGGGCCAGAGCGAGGCCGGTGATGGTGGCCACGCCCCCGATGGCGCTGGTGGAGCCGCCGGTGATTTGGGCGATCTTTGTGTTCTTGTTGAACTTGTCCAGGCCGTCTGCGATGCTGTTGAGGTCGATGACGTGCTGCCAGAGGCTCTCAGCCCGCTCCGAGAACAGTTTGTTGAAGACGCGGATTCCCTTCTGCACCTTGTCCGCCGTCACAGCAAACGCCCTGAGACGAGCAATTTAGAATTACAAAGAGCAAGGTCACAGTTTATTTAAAAACTAACCCCTAGTGGATCTTCCATTCACATACTAGTGGTTTTAGTTCCCCAAGTTTTGAGATATCCAGCTCTCAATAATACACAGAATTTGTATTAAAGGTTTTTCTGGTGTGTCTAATACATTTTATTCCTACATTGTTGATGTCAGACAAACATAGAAAGCTTCAGAGTTTTGAGATGTGGGGTGAAGGTGGTACTGTTTTTGGGAAATTGTGTATTTTGTTATGTTTTTGACCGTGTTTCGAGCAGTGAAAACAAAATGATGTTCTCCATATGTTGGGGTCAGGGAAGACATTTAAGATGTGGATATCTCTAAATCTATCTGCATGGCTTAATACCACAGAAATAAAAACATCAGATCCTTTAAAGATCAAAGACAAAGAAGTGAAATATTATATAAACATGTATTTGTGCCATCACTTACTTGGCCTCTTGTTTTTCTGTCATGTCATCCTCTTGAGGCGTGTCCTCCCAGGCTGAGGAGGTCAAAGTAAGAAAGAAAAAATGAAGTTAACTTATCGTGCAATATTCAATAACGGACAAAAGTATGTGAACAGCAAAAGATCCAGAGCATATAGAGAGGCGAAGTCCCTCCCTTTCCGGTTGAGCTCCATGGGACCTTATTTCGGAAAAGTATGTATTGAAGTCAATGGCGAGAGAAAAGTTATCTTTCGATCCCGTTTGAATTGTGCCACGAATTACACATGTGATGTTTGTCAATTCAAAAGATAATTTTGCAAGTTAAAAAAATAAAAATGTGTCGTAAAACTGTGAAGTAACACTTTATTTTGTGTGAAACCGCTCAATGAACTACATCTCCTGTCTCGCACCACACACCAAGACGGCCGTCACTTTGGAACATTTCACTTCTTTCTTTCAGAATGAGGCGAAAAGTATTAAAAGAGGTGAAAATCACTACGAGTCTGGGCATGTTGAGAACTGTACATACACACAAGGGGAGTTAGTCGGTTCCGTAAGAGCCAGCATGCGGGACCGGGACTCTGGGATTTGTAGTCTTTCTAGTTGCGTATTTTTCATAGTCTTATATTTTAACAGTTTTACGACAAACTGTGACTTTTTTGACATGGAAATTATTTTTTAAGATTGACAAACATCATATGTGTAATTCGTGGCACAATTCAAACGGGATCGAAAGATAATCTTTCTCTCTCCATTGACTTCAATACATTATTTTTCCTAAATAAGGTCCCATGGAGGTCACCGGAAAGGGAGGGACTTCGCCTCTCTATAGTTCCACAAGCATGGGCATTAACCTGCTGCTATAACAGCATCCGTAGCGTTGCTGTTATAGCAGCAGGTTAATGCCCATGCTTGTGGGTTCAGATTTTGGGACCTGCTTGCAGGGTTAGTTTCTATTCGGCCACAATATAAATGATTAAACACAGAAAACGCTTTTTAACCGACCTTGCTCTGTGTCCCATGGGCATAATGTTAAAATAGATAATGTTATTTCTAAAACTGTTGCCAAAAAATTGGAAGAACACTTTTGTCCTAGATATAATGGTTTGATGCGGCGGCATTCACTTCCTTTATTTGCTACTTACACTCCACGGTGTTCCACCAATCCATAAGGCCCTGGAAATCCTGAAACACACCATTAGATTTATATGAGTTTGCATGTCTACGGTTGCTATTCAAACTGTTGAGATCAGATTTTGCTTCAGAAACCAACCTGTCTGTCTTCAGGCTGTGACGGGTCAATACGTAAATCTTCCAACTGGTCGAACAAAGTTCTTTTTCCATTCTGAAACAACAGAAATATTACTTTTTAAAATGTATATATTAACACCAAGATTTTGCATAAAGACAAAATGTCAGGGTTTAGTGTGTGGCTGAAGTGTGTGAGTGAGACAGAAATTAATATCGACTTATGAGGTGTCTCATTTCCTTGGTTTCACTTATCATGCTGTATATGCTCAGATAAAGAGGAGGAAGTGAGAGTAAAAGGAATTCTAAATGCACAGCTTGCTTTTGCAGAAGTAAAGAATCGCCCATGGAAACCTTGAAAAAGGAAGCATAGCAGAGAAACAAGTTTGGGCACATGGCAACCTAATCTCGTCTCCTTCTATACCAGGGAACGGCACAAACACTGCGTGGAGGTGGGTGTCACATCGAGAGTGGAGGGTAGAAAAACAAACACACGTTGACTATAATAGTCTCTGTTGGGAGCTAAGTGGACACCCTGGAGACGAACATAAGACAGAGGTTGTTTTCAGGGAGGGGTCTGGTTACTGGAGCAGATCTTTAGTAATCCTGAACCACGATGAGTAAGACTGGAAATGGTCAGTTGGGTAGACAAATATACTGACACAGAGGGAGGGAAGAGGTTAAAAAGTGATGTGAGAGCAGACTGAAGGAGAGAAAGAAACTAGGAAACGTCGAACAGGTTTATGTGTCATCCAGTTCATTTCCACTACCTCTCCTGCGCCTACAGCGCCGTCCTGAGCGTTCCTCCTAATGCCTTTGCCCTGAAACAAATGAAAACACACCCAAGACACACAGTTACAGCATTTGTTATATCAATATACAGTTTTGCTTTTGGGCAGATATTAATTCCCATGCAGTCCAAACCGCTGCAAAACTATTTCTCAGAAGCAGCGCAAACAGAACTTATTGGAGGAATTACAAATAGTTACAGAGCTGAAATAATTAACTAGCTACACTAACAAACCCAATAAGGTCATATTTTTGCGATTTCTTATTAACTATGCTTACTTACTATTCTTCACAACATAACATGGCAAGACTGCACATTTTCAGTTAGCAGCCATAGAGATACACCAACAAAACATTAAATAATTGAGTGGAGATTTGTGTCCGACAACGCTCTCCTCCACCAGCATCAAAATAACCTTTTAGAGAATATATATTAAGAGAATGGTGTTCATGCTATTTTCATCCATGGCAGTCATTTCAAGTTATTTAAATGTTCTTAACGGCTTCAATTGAATTTGTTAGTTAAAGGTGGGGTAGGTAAGAATGGAGAAAGCAGCTCGAGTGCGCTAGAATTTGAAAATACACAACCGGGAAAAATCTGCCCCTTCCCTTCAGACTTCCTTACAGAGCCCCTCCTCCAACACACACGAACGCGCACAAGACCAATGAGGGCACGAGATAAGTTTGTGCCCAGATGGAAGGCTGACAGGCAGGTAGGCCGTCCAGTTATTTTAGCCGAGCCGGCTCAGATGATTGGCCGTGCTTTTTACAGCACTACGGCTTCCACAGATTAATTTTCTTTATGTATTTATTGTCAAATCATTTAATATATTCATTGCTATCGGGATGTTAAGAGCATTCCATGGAATATAACAAAGTGTTTCTGAAGTGAACTACCTACCCCACCTTTAACATCGACCTTTTTTTCTTCTGATGAATTTGACATTTAACAAACAATGATTAACTAAATTATCATAGAATAACAATCGCTGTCATACAGAAACACATTGTCTCCACAGTTCAGATGTATACAGATTCACTGACTTAAAGAAGACACACAGGGATGCAGATGCTGTGACTAAAATGTTGTCCTTAATAATTGAAACTGCTCATACAGCAGCATTATGCTTTGTTTGTTAGTATTTGTAATGAAGGATTTAGTTAATTACATTTCAGTCATTTTGTTCACACAAACATTTATTATCCACGGGTAAGGAAACATGTGACTGATTGTTACCTTGCCACTTGGCATGAAAGGATTGTGTTTCTTCGGTTTCTTGACTTTGGTCTAAAAAGAAAAAGAATAGTTTCAGTGTTACCATGAGGAAGATGCACATCATCACATTCTGGAATATTCCTTGCACAAAAATGTAACATTTGTTCCTGATAACTATGGTTAAAATAATCAAACCAGGAACTGTTCTTTTGTTTACCCTTAGATGCATAAGTGGGTCTTTTTTGACCCGGTGAGGTGGTTTTCTTGAAGTATCTTTGTAATTAAATAATGTCATCATTCCAGCTATTCCTCACAAAACATGTTTTGGATTTCATGCCATTCAAATTTTTAATTTACGTTCTATACATTTTAAGAAATTGTAGTTTTTGTATTTCTACCCCAAGCTTCCATTAGTGGGTCAAAAATGACCCGCATTCATTTCCTATGGGATCCTCTGGGAACCTTTGATTCGTATCACCTGCTGCTGTCAGGAATACATTCACTGTAGAACACACAGACTACATCACAAGTGACACCTCTAATAATAATAATACATTGTATTTGTATAGGGCTTTTCAAGGACTCAAAATCACTTTACAATATAAGGGAAGGTTAGGGTGGGGGGTATAGGATTATCAAACATGATCAACCAGCATGGATTGATGGGGGGTGGGCTATGATGAGTAGACAAGAGGAGAAGAGACGAGTTTTGAAAAGGGACTGGAATACTGTGAGGGTCTCAGAATAGTGGAGATCTCTGCATCAATATGTTCAAAACGTTGTTTATTTAATGTAAAAAAAAATGTCTAAAATTATAAATAGTGAAAAATTAAATATAAAATATTTCTAGTGTGAACCAAAATATAAATATAATACAAGTGATTTTTCTTAACCAAAATGACAAAAATGGCATAAAAACACATTATTCTAATACGGGTCCCTTTTGACCCACTTATGGAAGAGTGTAGGGTCCAGTCACTCTAAGGGCATCGAAGGGTTAAAGAATATTTCATTAAAGACATTAATTAAAATACCTCTGTTTTTTCCTTGCCCTCTTCATCTTTCGTTTCCTCTTTGGGTGAAGAATCATCTTCTCCATCGAGCCCTTCATCATCAGACTGAGCCTGAAGAAGAAAAAAAAAGTGTGAACTTAAAAATGAAATAAATGAGTAGCAAGGGGAAAAGCAACAGGGTGGCGTATAAACGTACTAATTAAAAAAACATTTTTCAAGTACATCAGCTTTGTGAAAATACATTTGAGGTAAGGGACTCAGTATAGTTTATTGGGTACCACTTTACAATAAGACTACTCAAGGATTCATAAAGGGTTTATAATTAGGTTATGAATTAGGTTTATAACACTTTATTAATCATTAAGAATAACCATTTATAAACCAGTTCTAACATATACATCAACACAGGCTCACTATTTGGCAAGATGACAAATGAAGCTCAGCGCAAGTTCAACCTGGAAGACCGTCTTTACTAACCCATTTACTATTTCTATGTTACTACTTTCTCTCCTCTCAATAAGTGATCGGGGGCGTCACTCCCCAGCTTAACCAATCAATTCGCTCTATTCTCACAAGCCTATCATAGCGCTCCGCTAAACCTTTTAAATCTGCTCTCCCCTCTGACAGCTGTCATTTCAGGTGACTCGACGCAACCCTCCTCAACCCCTTTTCACCTCCTGTCCCTCTGAATCCAGGGTCAAGCTCCTCCCCTTCAGACCGGACCTAACTATCCATTCACCACCACCAGTGTCTAGACCCCGGGGGGTTTCATCGGATCGGTTCTCCCCTCCCGAATGATACTCCCGCACAACGGGGCCTAATCGCCAAAACTCCATTACATTCATTTGTGCATTCCAGGCAATATAAATATGTATTCTCAAATCAAAACCGTCTCTCCTGATTGAAAGCCTTATATTGGCTACCGAGCTTACTTATTCATCAGCCAGCATCCTTGGTATCTGTTGTTCATCGAGTTGATTCCCCCCCCCCATCCATCTTGATGTTTCTTGGCATCTCTTTATGACCATTAATTTACGAGTTACTAACATGTATAGCTGCCAAAAGGGAGCCTTATTGTAGAGTGTAAAACACATTAATGAGTTACTACCATTTCTAATAAGGCTTAGCAGCACAGATACATGTGGGCTCACTATTTGGCAAGCAACCGGTCACAGTTGCCCTGTTTATCTCATGTCTTATAAAAGCTTATTAATGATTTATGAAGTGTTCACAACCTAATTAATAAATGAATTACAAACTATTCATAAACCCTTTATAAGGGTAGTCTTATTGTAAAGTGGTACCGTTTATTGTATAGATTTAAGTTAGTGCAACACATATACAAGTCCTTATGGCAGTATAGACTTTATATGAAAAGCAAATCAAAAATAAAGACCTTTGCTCCAGCACGCTGCATAAATGGATTATGGCGCCTAGGTTTTTTCACCTTGGCCTGTAAAGAAAAAGCCACAGTGATGTGAAGTAACATGAGAAGCACCAACTGGAAGAACCACATTTCACCACAGCCCGCAGACCTAATGTGTGCTACGGTTCAAAAAGACCTCTGTAACTAATGCCCCGGCCACACGAGGACAAAAACGGCTGTTTGCGTTACTGTTTAGTGTCATATAGACCATTCGGCCACACGAGGATGACCGCATACGGCACTAAACGACTGAGGAAACGATAACGGGTCCCAAGGTGGATAGAACGGCATACGCAACGCTCTGGGGGGTCAAACAGCTCCGTGTGTGCGCCCTATACGGTCATTTTCTGATAATGATTGCGCAATAGCCCCGCCTCTCCCCACCTCTGCTGCTCACCTCCGCGTACCCCGCGCCATTGCTGATGTGTTTCGCCACCAACAACAACAACAACAATGGCGGATCGCAGAGTTGCTAGCGTGCTCCGGACGCTACTGACCATGCTACAGTTCTTTGTGCAACATCTACAGCAGACTTACACATCCGGGGGGGATCTTACTCGCTGCTTTTGTGGATATGTACTGCAGCTTCAGCGATCATTTTCTGATAATGATTGCGCAATAGCCCCGCCTCTCCCCACCTCTGCTGCTCACCCCCGGGTCAAAGTAAACGGCACACTGAATTCAGATTATTTATCTTTCTCTCGATATGGACATAAACGCGAGTGAAGTCTAATCTGACAGGACGGAGACACCTCTCAAACTACCTAAACTAGTTATAAATATGTTTATTTTTACTGTCGGCCGGGTCACTCATTACTGGATCAGCTGCTGCATGAGACAGACACTGACGCTGTCCGAAGAGAGGGTGGAAAAAGAGAGGCTCCGTGTATTTTATTATTATATTATATAGAGTCATTATTCATTTGTTTTAAAGTTCAATAAATAACAAAGAAGACCTTTGACCGGCACTTTTATAATTTTGTCGGAAGGTTTAAACTTTAATACACGTTGACTGGCGAACAACTCTGCCCGGTTCCCTCGGCCCCCACCGCGGAGAATAAACAGAAGGGCAACCATGACAACCATGCTTCTTCGCTGCTTTTGTGGAGGAAGTTACAGCGCCACGTACAGGCTCCTGCATATGTACTGCAGCTTCTCCAGCGGTTGGAGCTAAACGGAGCGGTCTCGTGTGGGCAGACACTATCCGGATAACTATTGCGTGTGGACGGAAGCTTGTTTGCGATTGCGTTTGCGTTAATCCTATGCGTTTAGTCGTTTTCGTCCTCGTGTGGCCGGGGTCTAAGTCATGTGTCTGTTTCTTCCTCACACACACATGTAAGTATATATTTAGTTTACAGTAAATCAAACATAGCATGCAGTCAAGTACTCTGATGTAAACATGATCGTCTAGTCAATATCCCAAAGTTTCTTGCCAACTGTATCAGGCTGGGTTTAGGAGAAATTAAAACGGTAGGGTTGGGATTACATTGCCTCGTGACTGACGATAACCACAAGCTAACAATAGCTGGTGCCAGATGTTATTTGCATTGCACAAAAGAAAAGATAAAAAGGAAGCAGGAACTGAAACTTAAAAAAGGCACCTGCAGCAAACACTTTCTGTTGTTTCCCCCTGAATGTAGCAGCAATCTGGAGTTCATTACACATTCTCACAATTACATACGGTACATAGTACAGGTCATAATATAGGTTTCTGAGCTTCAGGACTAAGGATTAGGAACAGTGTGATGATGAAGAGATAAACTCACTGCTTTGCTTTCTTCCTCTCCCTCTCTGGCTCCTGCAGATCCATCCATGAGGCCTTCATCGTCTGATTGGCTCTGCCGGAAATTAAACTCATTACATTTGATTTAACTTACAGGAGGTTTCAGTAAAAAGTTTAGTTTAGTTTGAAAGAGGCTTGTGAAAACAAATACTATTGTTGGCCGCTGACAGCCAAAGTTTAAGACTAGAAATGACATTGTTCGGGGTTAGGGAGGAGTCACTTGAAACAGTTTTAGAATCATTATTTGTTTCCAGTCATGTTTTAGGACACACAAAAACAGTTAGAACTGCCGTTGATTTAAGGGTATGTACACTGAAGGTTTCAAGTTTTCTCTTCAAACTTATTCAAATCAAAAATCTTTTTATTTAGTTTCGACAATCAATAAGAAGAAGTAGAAGTGAGAATCTGATCTCTTCAAGTTTCATACAAGACATAACATCTGTCAACCACTGTAGATGAGTCTTCAAACTTATTCAAGTTGCATACTGGATTATGATTTGCTCCAAACCGCACACTGAGAACACTGGGAACATCAAAGTTGTGTCTTTCTGCTCCCAAACAATATCAATATCTTGTTCTGTGTACATGTCGGTACCTGATGGTTGCTCTTCTGCTTTTGTCTCGCAGCTGTTTTATTCAGTTCCTGAAATGAAACCAGAATAGTTTACTTAGGCTGCAGCCACACGAGGACAAAAACGGCCGTTTGCGTTACTGTTTAGTGTCATATAGACCATTCGGCCACACGAGGACGACCGCATACGGCACTAAACGACTGAGGAAACGATAACGGGTCCCAAGGTGGATAGAACGGCATACGCAACGCTCTGGGGGGTCAAACGGCTCCGTGTGTGCGCCCTATACGGTCATTTTCTGATAATGATTGCGCAATAGCCCCGCCTCTCCCCACCTCTGCTGCTCACCTCCGCGTACCCCTCGCCATTGCTGATGTGTTTCGCCACCAACAACAACAACAATGGCGGATCGCAGAGTTGCTATCGTGCTCCGGACGCTACTGACCATGCTACAGTTCTTTGTGCAACATCTACAGCAGACTTACACATCCGGGGGGGATCTTACTCGCTGCTTTTGTGGATATGTACTGCAGCTTCAGCGATCATTTTCTGATAATGATTGCGCAATAGCCCCGCCTCTCCCCACCTCTGCTGCTCACCCCCGGGTCAAAGTAAACTGCACACTGAATTCAGATTATTTATCTTTCTCTCGATATGGACATAAACGCGAGTGAAGTCTAATCTGACAGGACGGAGACACCTCTCAAACTACCTAAACTAGTTATAAATATGTTTATTTTTACTGTCGGCCGGGTCACTCATTACTGGATCAGCTGCTGCATGAGACAGACACTGACCTGTCCAAAGAGAGGGAGGAAAAAGAGAGGCTCCGTGTATTTTATTATTATATTATATAGATTCGTTATTCATTTGTTTTAAAGCTCAATAAATAACAAAGAAGACCTTTGACCGGCACTTTTATAATTTTGTCGGAAGGTTTAAACTTTAATACACGTTGACTGGCGAACAACTCTGCCCGGTTCCCTCGGCCCCCACCGCGGAGAATAAACAGAAGGGCAACCATGACAACCATGCTTCTTCTCTGCTTTTGTGGAGGAAGTTACAGCGTGACGTACAGGCTCATGCATATGTACTGCAGCTTCTCCAGCGGTTGGAGCTAAATGGAGCGGTCTCGTGTGGACAGACACTATCCGGATAACTATTGCGTGTGGACGGAAGCTTTTTTGCGATTGCGTTTGTGCTAATCCTATGCGTTTAGCCGTTTTCGTCCTCGTGTGGCCGGGGTCTAAACCACAGGAAGGAGACCACACACACACACACACACACACACACACACACACACACACACACACACACACACACACACACACACACACACACACACACACACACACACACACACACACACACACACACACACACACACACACACACACACACACACACACACAGCACACACACACACACACACACACACACACACACACACACACACACACACACACACACACACACACACACACACACACACACACACACACACACACACACACACACACACACACACACACACACACACACACACACACACACACACACACACACACACACACACACACACACACACACACACACACACACACCACACAACACACACACACACACACACACACACACACACACACACACACACACACACACACACACACACACACACACACACACACACACACACACACACACACACACACACACACACACACACACACACACACACACACACACACACACACACACACACACAGAATTGTCTGTCAGGGTGGAGCTGCAGCAAAGCTCCTGAAGGATCCTTTCACCTCCTCCTCAGGTCATTTCATCTCACACTTAATCCTTCATCAGATATATAACTCTGTCAGTCTGTTGATAGTCGATACACTCGGCCATGGTTTGAGTTTAATGACGTGGTCATTGTGTTGTGACAGGATAAGGAAAAGACTGAGCACTCAGGAGACTCAAATGCGAATACACCTACTGCAGAGAAGCCTAAAGCCAAGCAGGTGGGTTGTTACGGCGGAATAACTTCATCTCGCTGAGTTATTATTTATTCCCTGAACACTGAAGCCTTAAATACCTCCTCTGACAATCTGGCAGATCTGGAGATCATGTCCTTGTTGTCCTGTAGAGGACAACATATTTTTAAAACTGAGAGTGACACACTGTTCTTTCTTTGTAGAGCAAGGAAGGAACTCAAAGCACAATATGTAACCTTCAAGCTTGCTGCCTGCTTTACTGGATGGTCTTATTGGTTATAAAATAATGAAAGAAAGTGATTTAACTTGCGTTCTAAGAGATATATGAAATTCAAACTGTGGAAGCAGAAAGAAAGTACTGTACCTGATCGTCCTCATTTCCTTCGTCGTATATGGACGTCCTCTTCATTTCCTGTGGAGAGAGCACAATGTAGCAAACAGGATATCATAATGAATGTTTGCCCTTGGACCAAAAGCCACTGAGTTTACAAACCTCTTTAGAAGGTCTGGGTGGGACCGTTGGAGTTTCACTTCTTTCCTTTCTCTCTCGCTGGATCATGTTGCTTTTGACCTGACAAGGACACACACACACACACAGTGTCACACACAGTGTGGGGAGCAGGAGCACAGGCAGGCAGGATTTAAAGGGAGGTAAGACGATGACGAGGATGTGGTGGAGGTCCGGAGGAGGAGCGTGAGGAGGGACGTTTTTTTTGACTAAATGTGATCAGCTGTGTGTGTGTTTGTGTCTGTATATATATATATATATATATAAATATATATAAGTGTGTGTGTGTGTGTGTGTGTGTGTGTGTGTGTGTGTGTGGTCACTGATGACTCATGCAAACATTTGACTGACCGGTTTTGGCTTCTCTTCCCCTGGTTGCTCATGCTCCTGTGCGTCTTCTTCAGTGTTTTTCTAATAATAAAAAAACACATTAAATATTACATATTAAACTGGATCAGCCTAAATCAGATAACTCAAGGACCATACCAGATATTTTTTGTATGTTTAACCCTTTAACTACATACAAGGTACTGATTTTCAGATGTATTTTTTCCACTGTTTCAGGCAGCCATTGGTTTTCTATTTATTTCTGTATTGAATGGAAAGCAAACTGCGGAATTCGTAAACTTGGGACATCAAATCTGTATTTGTTTTTGCCAAAACTCCAAAGAACTGTTGTTTTTTTGTATTGAAGAAAAGTCAATGGAAAACGGTGATTGCCGGAGAAATAATACACCCTAAAATCTATTCAAAACATTTAATAAATTAAAGAATTGGGATGTAAAGTATATGTATCCTGTAGTAAATACGGTTCAACATACAAAATCAGTGGTAAGGTCCATTAAATCCACCATCATTTTCCCGTCAGTGACTCCCTGTCACCTAAAACCATCAGGATCAGGTCTATCTCCCTCCACACACCGCACCATGACCAAACACCACCAGCAGCTGCATAGTTACTTTATGTGTAGAGCGGAATATATTCAGTTTGGACATGACTCCAGCCTGAGAGTGAAGGACATCAACATTTAACATTTGGATCTGCTTTAGGCCGATAAATTGGCCAAAATCAGATTACAGCATTCAAGATATATATTAGTAACTGTGTATATGTCGATCAATCGATTTCTTAACTTTGAAATGTCCTGCTTTGTGTGAGTTAATTTTAAAGATCTTTGTTATCGTTGTAATTTTCTATTCAATGTTTCTTACTATAAAGTATAAAACATTGTAGGAATTCTTTAAATATTCATCATATGCTACCAAATGTAATTTTGTAGCTAATTTCTGCATTTATTAAATATAGTATAGCAGCATTAGCATTACTAGCCTTTTCTGTTAAAACCACGGTATGCTCAGAGGCTAACAGCTAACTGAGCTTCTAGTTTTAAATTAGGGCTGTGCAATTAATCGTATTTTAATCTCGATTACAATTTTGGCTTGCAACGATTACGAAAACAACGTAATCAAAATAACACGATTATTATTTTTATTAAAAAATAAATAAAATGTAATAATGATTTTTTTTAACTATTTTTTTTATGGTTTTCAGTTGAATTCTACTTAAAGTTCAGGGTAATCAACTGTTAAAAACATACTGTTCACATTTTTCTTTCAATAAATGGATGTTTTCAAAGTAAATGGATAATCGTTTTTAATAATCGTGTTGTCAATTATTGACCAAAATAATCATGATGTTTGCCATAATCGCACAGCCCTATTTTAAATTGTACATTTTATGACTACTGAAAATCTATTTTGAGGATATTGACCATACATGAACACTGCAAGCAAGTGAGCACAACAAGCTGATTACAGATATGTGAAGCTGTTCCCTCCCTGTGACCTTTACTAAAGGTAAGACATTCTCAACAAGCCCAGGCAAGTCAAGCTAAGTTCAACCGTGGGTAGAATGCTACTCGACCAAAGCCTTTCATACACCCATTGACACACAAGTGGTGGAAGAGCAAAACACTAGACCCCTGAACGCATCAGAGGACTGTGGTCTGTATCTGCACAAATGTGAATCTTCGTCTTGATAAATAACAGCTAAATAAAAAGTTGTTGCTTTTCTCCCCCCAATGAGGCAAGTGTCCGCTGAACAAAAATAACAAGTTAGAAAAAGTGTCAGTTTCAGTTTGCTAACTAACAGGAACAAGTGAATGTCAGAGCACCTGTTTGTGGCCTGAAGACTTCTCGCTGCTCGCAGGTGGATCCTCCTCATCTGAGCTCGACTGCTTTTCATTCTGTGGAAACAAGACAGAAGTAGTTATTTTAAGAAAACACATGAATGATGAAGACGGTACTCTCAAAGATAAAAGAAAGCACTACTAAAAGATTCCAATCCAAAATGTCCCTACTTTGTTTGCAGATCTAAAAGGATTCAGCTTCTCCATGGCCCCAGCAAATGTACTCTGATTATGAAACAAAACACAAAGATAGAGAAAAATAAACACAAAATAAAATAAGAACCACATCCAGTGAATTGCTGATAAAAACTTACAAATTAAACATTGAAAATTCTTACAAACCTGTTTGTGACTGGGCTGGCTCTCTTCAATGTCCAACATCTCCTCACTGTCAGAGCCGGATTCCTTCTCCTGCAGATTGAGCAAGTTTAGTCGATATAATATATAACTCAATATAAACAATGATAGTATTAGTGCGATTGTAACCAGCATCACATCGTATGGGGATTAATTGAAATTAAAAACAGACGTATATTATTTTTAAAGGTCCCATGTCATGCTTTTCCAGTTATTACCCGTCCCCTTGTGTGTTATGAAGGTTCTGCATGTAAACGTCTGCAAAGTCAAAAACCCTCAAAGTACACCCTAGGGAGTAAAACTCTAACACCTGTCTATGCTGCCCCAGAACGCCTCATTGGAGATTTCTCTTTTTCCATTGTTTTCTTCCTGGGTACAGTGACGTGCCCATACCCAAATGGACCCATTGGTCCAAATAGACCAATCCGTGGAGCCGTTACGTTAAGTCCGCGGAGCTTTTACGTTAAGTCTTCCTCACACACACACACACACACACACTCAATCCTTTCTCAGCAGCAGCTCCGCCGATTTCTCCTCCCTGAGAGGGCAGGACGCAGCGAGGCTGTGAGTCGGTATGTGAGCACACACACAAACCAGAGTTCCCGTTAGAATATTTCTTCGCCGGTCAACATGTCCGTTAAAGTTTAAATCTTCCGGACAAAATGAGAAAAGTGCCGGTCAAAGGTCTTTGTTATTTATTGAGCTTTAAAACAAATTGATATGATTCAATATTAAACTAATTATAGTAGATTAACTACATTATTCAAAAGTGAACAGTAACTTACAATAACACGGGAATAATAAACGAAGCGCTCTCCCTCTCCTGACAGCCCGTCAGTATCATGCAGCTCGCGGATCAGTGAGTGACCCGACAGTAAAACTAAACATATCTATAACTAGTTACGGTAGTAGTTTGAGAGGTCATTAAAATAGCTACGTGTGATATTCTAACCTGAAGTGTGTTTTGTCCGCTCACCGCTGATCATGCAGAGCTGCGTGTCGACTCGTCAGCAGCAGCTGATCTCTCTCTCCCGTCAGATTAGACTTCACTCGCGTTTATGTCCATATCGATCAGATCCAGCTAGTTCTAGCTAATGATGATAACTACCTGCTTATTAAAAGACACCTAAACAATAAGCGTCGCTATGCAACTGGGTGAGGCCACAAAGTATAGCGCAGCATTATGCATTTGTTTACATGCCCACCGGAACCCCGAGGCATTACCAACAGATCAACGCACAATCAACCCATCCAGGACATCTCTTTCTCCACATTACGTGTTAGACATTAGAATTGACTATTCATGTCTGTCACATAAGTGGTGCAAATTGCGCAACTGGTGTGGTATTGCGCTTAGCGGAAATTATTTTGAACGGACACTTTGACCGGAGAGATTTAGATTTGCCGGTCTTCAGCATATTTTACCGGTCGTAGTCCGGTAATTACCGGCTAACGGGAACTCTGACACAAACTCCCAGCCAGGCTGCGGGTGTGGGTTTCGCTGTCTCGCTTTAAGCTTTAATGAATGCGATGCTTTTAGTTTGGGGAAGTGTGATAGGGAATATGAACTGATGATGTGCAGAGTAAAGTAACCACTCCTTACCTGTTTGTCAGTGGAGAACGTGCTCTTCATCATCGCACTGAAACCGCTCTGAAAAAACAGATAGATACCTTAAAAAACAGACCAAAGCCTTAATCTTCATCTTAATGTCATAGATAAAAAATATAAAAAAACTGAGCCAATTGCAATATTCCAAAGCTGATTCTACCAAAAATAATAACTCAACGAGATGACGTTATTCCGCCGTAACAACCCACCTGCTTGGCTTTAGGCTTCTCTGCAGTAGATGTATTCTCATTTGAGTCTCCTGAGTGCTCAGTCTTTTCCTTATCCTGTCACACCACAATGACCACGTCAATAAGCTCAAAACATTATTAAAAACGATTATCCATTTACTTTGAAAACATCCATTTATTAAAAAAAAACCATTTGAACAGTATGTTTTTAACAGTTGATTACCCTGAACTTTAATTATAATTCAACTGAAAAACCAATAAAAAAATAGTTCAAAAAAATAATAATTACATTTTATTTATTTTTCAATAAAATAATACTTGTTTTATTTCGATTACGTTGTTTTTATAATCGTTGCAAGCCAAAATCGAGATTAAAATACGATGAATTGCACAGCCCTACTCATATCACTAACTGTGTATTCTGTTAAGTGCAAGTTGATCTCTTACCTTTGAAGGCTTCTCTATGAGACTGTCACTGCTGGCAGAGAGTTCACTATCCACGGTCAAATCCTCCTGAACAGAGGGATGAAGCATTCAGTCAGAATGTAACAACCAGGAGGACACATTTACTCAAGTGTTTGATTTCAAAGTGAAATATCCACGTGTAACAAAATGACTGCAAAATATTCCCTACCTTGAATATTTTTTGGATTGAAAAACCTTTTTATTGACAAACTTGACTTTTCTTACCTTAGACTGAGATCTGGCAACTTTCTTTCTGAACACTCCACTGAAGATTCCTCCTTTCTCCTGAAGAAAGAATAAAGCCAACATTCAATATGACGACATTTGTTGTTATTTTTCTTTCTTGCAGTGACTGCAGTTTTAACAATGCTCACTTTAGTGTTCTCTGAGAGATTGCTGTTGCTTCCCGAGAGCTCGCTGGCATCAGACAAATCATCCTGAAGGCAAGAAACACATTAATACATCTATATTAAACCTGTTCTTATGATTTATAGTAACAAGGTGTTGCAGCGAATAAGCTTCAGTACTACTCTCACCTGAGATGGTGTCCTCTTTCCTAAGGGCTTTGGTGGTTTTTTAAACAACCCACCAAACTTCCCTCCTGTCTCCTGGAGTAGAAAGGTCACATGGAAATGGTTCAAACGTTGGCCATCATGAAAAAAAGTATTCATCTGGTTTCTCAAAGCTCACCTTAGTGTTGCTGTTCACAGATAGACTGTCTTTGCTGCCTGACAGCTCGCTGGGTGCAGACAAATCCTCCTGAGAAGAAATATCATTACTAATTATTATTATCTCCAAAGAATGTACCTTAGCTGTAAATAAGACAAGTGAGGTGCTCACCTCAGATTGTGTCCTCGACCCAAAAGGCTTTGGCGATTTTCTAAACATCCCACTGAACATCCCTCCTGCCTCCTGAAGAACAAAGTCACATGGAAATGGTTTAAATGTTGCCCATAATGCAGTAATTTAGACTCTGATGTATGCAGGTTTATCTCACCTGTCACAATACACACACTTTCTTACTTCTTTGACTATAGAGTTCTACATGTTCCTCAAAGCTCACCTTAGTGTTGCTGTTCACAGACAGACTGTCTTTGCTTCCTGACAGCTCGCTGGGGGCAGACAAATCCTCCTGAAGGCAATAAAAACAATACAGATATATTCATAACTTGCTTTGCCTTTAACACAGGTAAAATACAAAAATGTAAAAGTATCACCTGGGATTCTGTCCTTGCTGCAGGAGGCTTTGGTGTTTTTTTAAACATCCCATTGAACACCCCTCCTGTCTCCTGGAGAACAAAATCACATATTAATGGTTTGTACATGTTTCGCTTGATGCAGTGATTTAGCAAACAGGCTTTATGTTCTGCCAAATGCTGACGCAGTCCTTACCTTAGTGTTGCTGTCTACAGACAGGTTTTCTTTGCTGCCTGACAGCTCGCTGGGTGCAGACAAATCCTCCTGAAACAAAGGTTACAAAAGTTGTTATCATCTCTTAAAATGTAACACAGTGGGAACATTTAGACCAGGGGTTCTCAAAGTGCGGCCCGCGGGCCAATGGCGGCCCTCGGAAATGTTTCTGGCGGCCCGCGATAGTTAATGTGACACGCTGAAATGCATGCGTTATATTTTAATCCTCCATGGTTGTATCTAGTAAGAATTAGAATGGAATTTAAGAATGGTAAAACTGCGCCCCCTGGGTTGTCATTCCTAAATTATGAATGACAGCTTGTGGAAAGTTTGCTAGACTACTGGTTGCATGGCAACTAGGCATCTCGCGAGTTGCGGTAATTGGTTAGTACAATAAAGAAAGGATTTGTTTTGGAATTATTTTGTGTTCCGTTTTTTCTTGGGCGGCCCTCAATCCAATATTGGGTACCTACATTGACCCTCACCCATAAAAACTTTGAGAACCCCTGATTTAGACGCACTGCTCTCACCTGAGATTGTGTCTTCGCTCCAGAAGGCTTTGGTGGTTTTTTAAACATCCCACTGAACATCCCTCCGCTCTCCTGGAGAAAGAAAAAGTCACATGATAATGGTTTAAAATTCCCCTTTAATGAAGAAATTAAGTATTTTTCTGGTTTCTCAAAGCTCACCTTAGTGTTGCTGTTCACAGACAGACTGTCTTTGTTGCCTGACAGCTCGCTGGATGCAGACAAATCCTCCTGAAGGCAATAAAACAATACAGATATATTCATAATTTGCTTTTAATTTAGCACAGGTAAAAATGGGAGTTATGAAATGCCACGCTCTCACCTGTGATTGTGCTGCAGAAGGCTTTGGTGATTTTTTAAACATCCCACTGAACACCCCTCCTGTCTCCTGGAGAAAATAAACCACATGCTAATTACCACACTCGTATATATATATTTTTGTTTTAACCTATGGATCTGTCAGATGGGCAGGCAGGGATTTAGTTTTTCTAACACTGGGCAGCAGTTCTGCCAAATAGCTGATGCATGCAAGTTCAATCTCCCGCTTCCAAACAGCCACAACCACAACAACAACAACAACAACACACCCTGCTAAAACTCTCCATCATATGAGGTGAGCTCTACACATCTGATGTAGCTTAACTGAGAATACCCATGCATTTGTCGATAGCTAACAATAAGGAAGCTCTAGATTTCAAATCATGTATTTTTGGGGAAATTCTTTGTTTTACTTTTAACATTTATAAGTGTATTATTTTGGATTTACTGTACATTTGTATTTATGGTGAATATTTTCTGCTAGGTAATAAGCTCATAGTAATTGTTCGAGCTATGATCTGACTTTTTTTTCAATATTTAGTTTGCATTTATTTCAGCCATTTTGAGTTTTTCAAAATGTTTGCATTCAAATCAGGAAATGAAACTCACCCTAGTTGTGGTGTTTTCAGACAGACTGTCGGTACTGGCTGTGAACTCATTGTCCAGAAGATCCTGAAAGACACAAAATGAACAGTCAGTATATGACGGACATGATAGTTGATAGTCGTATTTTCCAGATGAAATATCGCTGTGCGCAGGACGCATAATAGAAGATCTGGTTTCACCTGGGATGGCCTCCGGGCATGGCGTTTCAGGATCCCACCGAACACACCGGATTTTTCCTGAAGAGAAAAAGTCAGAAGTTTCCCAGACTTACATTTTATTTTAATTATTAGTTTTTTTTATTCTGCTATATAATTGTTCTGCTATATAATTGTGCAGCTGTCATCTCTGAAATAATGTACACTGGTTATTTTAATGAAATTCTTTATATTTGATTTGTCTTCTTGTGCTTTTGCTAGGGCTGTGCAATTAATCGTATTTTAATCTCGATTACGATTTTGACTTGCAACGATTACGAAAACAACGTAATCTAAATAAAACGATTATTATTTTTATATAAAAAAAGAAAGAAGAATGTAATTATTATTTTTCTAATTATATTTTTTTATTGGTTTTTCAGTTGAATTATACTTAAAGTTCAGGGTAATCAACTGTTAAAATCATATTGTTCAACATTTTTAATAAATCAATGTTTTCAAAGTAAATGGATAATCGTTTTTAATAATCGTGATATCAATTATTGACCAAAATAATCGTGATTATGATTTTTGTCCTAATCGCACAGCCCTAGCTTTTGTATTAAAATAAATTGGCTGTTGAGACTGACCTTAGCTGTGGTGTTTTCTGACAGACTGTCGTCAATGGCTGCAAACTTGTCTTCCAAAAGATCCTGAAACACACAAGACTACAATGAAACAACACCATTTTATATGTTGAGCCTTTAGCTGATGGGTGTATTTTTCCACTGTGCGCAGGGTGTGTAACAGAAGATTGTGTTTCACCTGTGAGGGCCTGCGGACATGTCCTGGTTTAGGAGATCTTTTCAGTTTCCCACCAAACACACCTGATTTCTCCTGAAGAGAAACGTGCAGCAAAAGGTTTGGTTTTACAAACTAAAAAAGGAGAACATTCTGGGTGTGGATACCAGAAACATGACGGAGCGGAGAGGAAACTCACCTTTGATGGCTTGTTGTCTGTTAAGCTGTCACTGCTGACGGACAGTTCAGGGTTTTGTACTGACAGGGAGACCTGTGGAAAATGGAAAATAATTTCACAACTAATTTTACAACGAATAAATTAATAATTTTGTCAACATTTATCACAAAAAAAAAAGCCTAGTGGCGATATATTTGTGTTGCTTTTGAACAACAGTCTAAACTTTATATTTAATATAAAGTGATATTAACAGAGAAAAACTGAATATTATTTATTTTTTAAATTGCTTTCACAATAACTAATTAAACCATATTTTTGTAATCTTTGTCAAATTGTTATATCAACCCAGTGTTAGTTATACTTTTTAAATAAGTAATAATATAAACAGCACAGTGCGTTCAATGAGGAGTCAACCAACCTGTGGCTGTTCCTCTTTGGCAGCCTTGTTGGTCTTCTTAAACATCCCTTTAAATACGCCTCCTTTCTCCTGAAATATGTAGGATTGTGCTTAAAAATAAATCACTTATTTGTAAAAACACAATTATATTTACTCAAAACTGAAATAAGGTTTGAAAATAAAAACAATACATAACAGGAAGGAACGGACCTTGGTGCTGCTGTCAGTCAGACTCTCGTCGCTCTTGGAAAGCTCACTGCTGACTGATAAACTGTCCTGTAAAGCAGCATGGAAACTATGTGAGATGATGCAGAATCAAATAGTGTGAATCCATAATAACAGTTTGTTTATTTCTGAATTTCACGACCTAATTATATTGCTTTTATAGTTAGATTAGGTACATGTGATGTCAGTTCTTGCTTTAAATAAAGTGAGTTAATACTACTTCATCACCTGTGCTTTGAGAGATGGTTCTGATGACTTGAGGGATTTCTTAAACATCCCACCGAATACCGCCACTTTTTCCTTCATGAGGAGGGAAGAAAGGTAGAAAAGGTGACTTCAAAAACATATTTATGCATGTAAAACATTCTGAACGGTTAAAAAAGCGTATCTCTGCTATGGTTTTGGAAAGTATGAGTAAGTAACAGAATCATTAACTGATATTTGAGAGTCAGTAGGATGAATCTGTCTCTCTTTAACTGGAAAAAATGCTGCCAATGTTCAGATAAAAAGGCTGTATTAACCCGTTTACATCTCACAGTCCAGCTTCACGTCCAGTTTTCAAGTCTGGACATTCATTTTATTTCAAACCTTTATTTAGACAGATAGGTCCCTTGAGATCATGGATCTCTTTTACAAGGGAGACCTGCATCAATTTAGTTCCACATGAAACATAAAAACAACATAAAAACAAACAATAGAGGACATCATATTTACATATTCACCAACACTTACAAACACCCATAGTGTCAGAAAGCATCTTGTGCAGACGTGCCTTAAAAACATTCAGAGAAATAAGATTGCTCAAATTCAATTTGGACTGTAGGCTGTTCCAAGCAAGTGGAGCTGCGCACATAAAAGCTGTCTTACCTAAAACAGTCCTTACTCTTGGTACATCTAACAAGACTACATCCTGCGATCTCAGACAATAGCTGCTTGCAACTTTCTGCTTTACCAGAGAACAGATGTAATACGGGAGTTTGCCCAACATAGCTTTATAAATAAAAGTGTACCAGTGACTGAGCCTCCGTACAGAGAGTGATGGTAAACCTGCCTTGGTATACAGGGTACAGTGATGTGTAAGCGCTTTACAATTTGTGACAAATCTCAGAGCACTGTGATACGCAGCATCCAATTTGCTCAGGTAATTGGCAGGTGCATTCATGTACAACAAATCACCATAGTCCAGCACAGGTCAAAAGGTGACAGTGACTAGCCTTTTCCTGGCCTCAAGCGAGAAACAGGGCTTGTTTCTGAAAAAGAAACCTAGCCTAACCCTTAGTTTTTTCAGCAGGTTATTAACATGAAGTTTAAAAGAGAGACAATCATCAAGCCAGATACCAAGGTATTTGTAACAGGCAACCACTTCAAGTTTTGTTCCTTGCGTAGTTACAATATTTAAAACAGGCTCTGGTGTCTTTTTAGCTTTTGAAAATAGCATTACCTTGGTTTTATCCACATTTAAAAGAAGCTTAAGTTCAGCAAGCTGAGTCTGAATAATGTTAAAAACAGCCTGTAATTTAACACCAGCCTCCTTAATGGAGGAACCTGCACAGTACATCACGGTATCATCAGCATAAAAATGTAAAGTAGCATCATCCACATTATCACCTACGCTGTTAATATATATGGAGAATAAAAGTGGTCCTAAAACAGAACCTTGGGGAACACCATTATAAATGTTTAACCACTCAGAAGACAGCCCATCAAAGTGAACACATTGGGACCTTTCAGAGAGGTAGTTCACAAACCAACCCACTGCATGGCTGGACATGCCTATACTGGCTAGCCTCTGCTTTAAAATGCGATGATCAACGGTGTCAAACGCTTTGGAAAGGTCAATAAACAGAGCTGCACAACTCTGCTTATTATCTAAAATACTCGTAATGTCATTTACCACTTTCATTGTGGCAGTGATGGTGCTGTGTTGCTTTCTGAAGCCTGACTGATGTCTAGACAGGATGTCATTTATACATAAAAACTCCTTTACCTGTTCACTCACTCGGCGTTCGAGCACCTTCTCCAGAACTGACAATTTTGGGATTGGCCTATAGTTATTTAAAATAGTTGCCTCCCCTCCTTTTAGTAAAGGCAAGATATAAGCTGACTTCCATACTTTTGGAATTGTATTTGTGCTGAGGGAGAGGTTAAAAAGAGTAGTGAGAGGTGGAGCAATAAAATCTGCAGCTAACTTTAAAAAGAAAGGTTCTAAGTTATCCGGGCCAGCCGGTTTCCGAGGATCTAACTCGGATAATGCTTCATGAACATTACCAATAGTTAAAGGAGTAAAACTGAAAGGGTTTTCCAGACCACATTGTTCAAGGATTGGAGCGTTCACAGAAGCAGAAGTACAGTCAGTGACAGAATCAAACAGAGAACCACAGGACACAAAATGCTTATTAAAGCAATTTAACATAGTAGCCCTGTCTGATATAGTGCCAGATTCTGTGGTAAGGCATGGAGGTAGCTCATTTGGAATATCACCAGTGGAAATCGATTTTATGGCTTTCCAAAATTTCCTAGGATTAATCAGGTTTTCTGTGGTAACTGACAGATAGTACTTTGATTTAGCACTTTTTATTTGAGATGTGAAGCTATTTCTTAGCTGCCTAAAGCGTAGCCATTCTACCTCTGAGCCTGATTTCCTAGCCTTAGCCCAAGCATTATTTCTCTCATGAAGTAGACTGGACAGCTCAGCAGAAAACCAGGGATTGTTTCGTCCCTTCACTCTAAATTTACACAGAGGTGCATGTCTATCTATAATTTTCATAAAACCAAGATAAAAAATAAGACCATGCAGTTTCTACATCCGCACACAGATTGATTTAACCCCAATCAAAATCAAACAGATCGTGTAAAAAACCCTGCTCCACAAAGTGTTTTTTGTCTCTCTTTGTGATGATATGTGGTTTCACTTTTTGGACCTTAGTGTCCCTAATTGTGGCTACAACACAGTGGTCACTCACATCATTAGCAAATACTCCCACAGATGAGTATTTATGTGGAACATTAGTTAAAATTAGATCAATTAAGGAGGATTTATTTGGGGACTTAATATTTGGGCGAGTAGGACTGTCTATAATCTGGTGAAGCTGGTTTCATGTCTGCACTTGAAAAGCTTGATGACAGTAAATAAAGGGTGATTGTTATGTTTCCTGCTCTGGGAAAACTTCTCATATCAGATTGTTTTTATTTTATGTACAGCACTTTGGCTCGACCAAAAATCATTTATAAATGTTCTATATAAATAAAACTTGATTTGGATTTGATTTTCCTGTTTAACAATCACATAAAAAAAGCAAACATGACAACATTAACACATTCAAACAAAGGACTTAAAAAGTTAGAGATCTGGATTCAAGCTTTAAAGTCTTTACATTTATATTAACTGAACAGTTTTGGACCATAGACACATACCCCTTTATATACATACATGACAGTATTATTGAGTGCTCAGGACTCTTTCTCTTAAGTTAACTTGGCTACAAGTAAAAGTACTGCATTTAAAATATTGCATAGCACCAGTAGTCATTATGTAAACTGGATCATACCAGAATAATGTCAATTATATTATTGGATTACTCAGTAAGTGATGTGTAAACACAGGCTATGTTTCAGCTGGAAAAGGTTGGTCTAATATTAGCTACTTGCTTGTTCCACAACAACATGTCAGAATATGCTGTCAAATATTGTATGATTGATCTGAATCTGCAACTAGTAAAAGTACAATATAGGCTTCCAATTTGTAGTGGAGTAGAGATATAAAGTGGCATCACATGGAAAAAGTAGAGACTAAAGTAGGCTAGATGTCACACCAAACTAAGAGTATAAATGTAGCATTAGCCTACATTCCCACACGGCTGTTTACATAGCCTACTCATGGACTGCACTGCGTGGACAGTTTCAGTCACACAGATAGAGGTCAGGTCGATAAAATCAACTAAAACATGGCTGTTGACTCTCACAACTAATATAACAACTCAGCTAAACGTAAAAGACAAACGTTATCAAGCTAAAGCACTACATTAAAAACAAAACATCAAACGTGACTCACAACTACGCCTCCTCCCCTTTCACACTCCAGATCCAGGTCATCGTATCGATCCTGTCAAACAGCAGAGACATGTCCAACGGTTATTCAAACCTAACGTCACATTAACGGACATTTTCAACAGTTTGCCGGGAGAAACTTGACAGAAAGACGGACTTTAACCGCTTTTAAAAGAAGAGTTTAAACGTTAACTCACCATTGAAGCGGCTCCAACTCTGCCTTTGTTTTCCCGGTGATTTATCGATGTTGGTATTGATTTAAATGATTCAGTCCTCGGTCACAGTTAGCTGGTGCTGCCCGTCCCGGCGTTCGGCTGTTTTCACTCAGCCGCTTTCCTCCCTCCGCAGGGAAAATAACAATACAAAATAAAGAGGCTGGAGATCACAGACTTCCCTCTGATCCTTGTGACTTGTGTTTTCATAAAGCAGACATTGCTGAAACTGGCAGATCCAGTTTTACCTGTCTTGCCTTTCAGGTGAGGGCGTGTCTGTCTCACCTGGGAAGGTGTCATCAGCCTGATGCTGCTTTCAGGTGCTGCTCGGAAAATTATATTTCCAACTTCCCCAAGGCTAATGAAAATGTCCCGCCCTGCTGACTTGCTGTGTTGGAATACATATTTATTTAAAAATAACCTACATTTAAGCAGTGTTTCAATAAGCATTTCCATGTTATGCTATATACATTACTTCTAGCTTTCAATGTTTCAGAGGCTAATATAATAGAGGCTAGTATTTTGTACTAACTAAACTACAATAAATAAACACCCACTTTCTTAGTTACTTTGTATAAAATACGTGATATGCCAACAAGATATGACGCATGGCTGCACTACAAAACACAGTATTTTAGACAGAGCTGGGAGAAGTACTCAGATCTTGTACTTGAGCAAAAATAGAAGCACCAGAGTGTAGGAATACTCTGTTACAAATCAAAGTCCTGGGTTCAAAATGTTACTCGAGTAAAAGTACAATAGTATTAGTAAAAATAGTCATTCTGAAGATTGGTCTATTTCAGAATAATATATATGATATGTTGTATACAATTATTGATGCATTAAAGTGTTATCAAAGCTGATAAAGGTGCAGCTAGTTTTAATGACTTTGTATACTGCAGTCTGATTTAAGTGTTGATTATATTTCACATTATTAATCTAAATCGGTGTAAGTAACTAAAGGTATTAAATAAATGTAGTGGAGTAGAAGTACAAAGTAGTATAACATGGAAATACTCAAGTAAAGTACAAGTACCTCAACATTTTACAAAGAAGTAAAGTACTTGAAATGTTTAAGTACAAAAGTATTGCACCAACATAAAAAAAAAACTTAAATAAAATATACTGCCAAATGTGTATGCGATAAATAGTATCCCATTAAGCTTCACATTTGTATTAATTAAATGGCAAAAACATACATATTCAGTGTGCAGCAGTGGGAAAAGCTTTATTTACTTAACATTTTTATTGCACTAAATGTGACACATCGTCAATAAAACAGTAGCAATGCAGATAACAGAGCTGTAAAAGCATTATCTGATAAGCCGTGTTTACATGTCTGCCATCGATGTCTCAGCTGAACTCGGTCCCTTGGAGAGTGCAGAGTTTTGGTTTAATCTCCTTTTACATTCCACGATTTACACACAGTCTGACAATAACATGTGTGTCACCACAACTTTTTTGTTTAATAGAACAACTCTGTAAATCGTTTTTAACCGATAAAACAATTTGTACATTCAATTTATCATCAAAGAAAATATATTTTTCATTTTTCTGTGTTTCATATCCCACATTCCTATTTTTAACAATTAAACAAACAATAATTAATGGAACTTTCACAAAATGATACCTGACAAATACCTTTAAGGCTTTTTTCTTTTTGCTACATTTGCAAGCTTTTTCCCCCCATCTAATTTAAAGGCACATGTTAACATATCTTTGCAACTATTACATAGATGCAGATCCCTGTATGTGATATAAATGACCCTATAAAGGATAAATAAAGTATTCCAATAATGATTTAACCTTTATATATTGCACAATCAACTTCATTAAAGCAAAGAGTAGGCAAAACATTCCCAAACAATCATTGGTTAGTGCTCTAGCATGGCAGTAGTTTTCTTAAATGCAGCATATGACATCTTGATTATTATTCCTTCCACGAGAGGAAGTAGAGTTTTCCCTGTCCGTCACCACAAACCATTTCAGTGGGTTTCTCAGGGTTCAACTCCAAGTGCAGGACCGGACCTCCACACACAAACATACCCACCTAGAGGGAGAGAGAGAACGGCAGCAGAAAGTTAATATTTATTTGAAGACAGTTTAAAATAATCTAAGTAAAAAATGTTACCATTTTATGCAGATTTAAGACTTTTTATTGGTATTTGGATGTTTTATTATAACTGTAGACAAAGGCCGCCCTTTTTATATTACTTTATTCTCTTTAGATATTTATATAGTAATTCTTTCAAATGTATGTTTGTTTACTTTTACTATGCTTATTTGTATGCAGCCACACCTTTAATATTTAAACACCAGATGTATTGTAATTGAAAACCTCCTGAGCAAACAATCAGATTCTGATTCAGTCTTCGTGCTGTAGCTTCATATTTAACAAGGCAAGGCAAGGCAAGGCAAGGCAAGGCAAGTTTATTTATATAGCACTTTTCAACACAAGGCAATTCAAAGTGCTTTACAAAAAATGAAAGAGATTAAGACACACAATTAACACACGAATATGAGAGTGGTATCAATCCTCTCGTCCAAATATTCTCCTCAGTGTGAACTATCTTGTTTCCATAATTGTCAAACTGTTCTTTAACCCTCTGACGTACCTGTTTCTTGGTGTTTCTGTCCCACAGCTTCACCGTCCGGTCGTAGGAGGCTGAGATGATGCTGCAGTCAGTGAGTTTCAACACACTGATCCTGTCACTGTGGGCCTGGAGATAAAACATCCACATTAACAACAATACAAAGTGATGTCACCGCCAATAATGTCTGATGTTTGCTTTATTTCCTGGCCTGATTGTGCTTTTTCCAAACAACACATCGTCTGGTTATTGGCAATCATGCTTTTTTATTCTTGTAGTTAACTAAGATTTAAATTAGGGGTAATGTCACCCTTGCGTCTTCCCCTTTCAATGCTGTACCATACAATAAAGGCACTCTCTGGCCCAAAAAACATCTTAAAAGATAAAAAAATAAGGGCAGTTTATAGTTGAAGTAGTGAGGAATCTTTGAATACAAATCTTAATCAACAATTCTGATAAGATTTTAACAATCTATTGATTAAAAATGCCAAGAGAATTGATGTTTGTAGTTTTGCAATTGTAGGGATTTGTGGCCTTTCTATGTTGTTTTTTTACATTACATTACATTTAGCTGACGCTTTTATCCAAAGCGACTTACAATAAGTACATTCGACCAGGAAGACACAACCTTGAAGAAAACAGAATCATATAAGTACATCAGGTTTCATAGAGCCAAACATTTCAAGTGCTACTCAACTGGCTTTAGATAAGCCAGTCCTTTATTAGTATATAAGTGCTTTGTTAATAGTTCTATCGCTCGAAGTGGAGTCGAAAGAGATGAGAGTTTTTAATGGTACATTAAATACGTTTGGGGTTTTGAATTAATGTTCGATTAAACAAGACTCTGTAGTTGCCATTTCGGGCTCAAGGAATTTGTGATAAATCTTTTTCACTATTTTGTGACGAGTCAATGATGATCACTAATCAAACAATGTTGCAGTCATTGTTGAAAGTAGTTGAAATAGCTCACTGAAAACTAGATGTACAAATTGACATACTGTAACTATAATTTCTTTAATAAAGCGAATGGTGTGTTTCTTTGTGTGCTACAGAGTTGAGCTCTTACAGGTTTTCTGCTGCTCCATGAGGAACCCTCTGAAGTCTGGTTGAACCACATGTTGCCTTTTATGTCCCCACACACGACCAAATCTGAAAACATATAGAGCATCATATAAACTGACATATTTAAAATCTTGCCAGTACAAATATAAAATAGAAAGATGCTTGATGTAAAAGTAGGAGTGAGTGTATCAGCGGCAGCGGAAACAGTATTTAAAGTAGATGTTAGAACCTTTGTCCAAAGTTCCAGCCGTGATCTGGCACCCCTTCTTCTCCTCTTCATCTGTGAATAGATCCATGGTGCCTAAAGATGGGCAAAAAGAATACTGGGGGCCCATGGCGAACTGAGGAAAGAGAGGACATCAATCAATATTTTCTATGAATGAAACATGTGGTACTCAGAGATTGGCACACATACAGTGGGGCAAAACAGTATTTAGTCAGCCACCAATTGTGCAAGTTCTCCCACTTAAAAAGATGAGAGGCCTGTAATTTTCATCCTAGGTACACTTCAACTATGAGAGACAGAATGGGGGGAAAGAATCCAGGAAATCACATTGTAGGATTTTTAATGAATTAATTGGTAAATTCCTCGGTAAAATAAGTATTTGGTCACCTACAAACAAACAAGATTTCTGGCTCTCACAGACCTGTAACTTCTTCTTTAAGAGCCTCCTCTGTCCTCCACTCGTTAACTGTATTAATGGCACCTGTTTGAACTCGTTATCAGTATAAAAGACACCTGTCCACAACCTCAAACAGTCACACTCCAAACTCCACTATGGGCAAGACCAAAGAGCTGTCAAAGGACACCAGAAACAAAATTGTAGACCTGCACCAGGCTGGGAAGACTGAATCCGCAATAGGTAAGCAGCTTGGTGTGAAGAAATCAACTGTGGGAGCAATTATTAGAAAATGGAAGACATACAAGACCACTGATAATCTCCCTCGATCTGGGGCTCCACGCAAGATCTCACCCCGTGGGGTCAAAATGATCACAAGAACGGTGAGCAAAAATCCCAGAACCACACGGGAGGACCGTCAATGACCTGCAGAGAGCTGGGACCAAAGTAACAAAGGCTACCATCAGTAACACACTACGCCGCCAGGGACTCAAATCCTGCAGTGCCAGACGTGTCCCCCTGCTTAAGCCAGTACATGTCCAGGCCCGTCTGAAGTTTGCTAGAGAGCATTTAGATGATCCAGAAGAGGATTGGGAGAATGTCATATGGTCAGATGAAACCAAAATAGAACTTTTTGGTAAAAACTCAACTAGACGTGTTTGGAGGAGAAAGAATGCTGAGTTGCATCCAAAGAACACCATACCTACTGTGAAACATGGGGGTGGAAACATCATGCTTTGGGGCTGTTTTTCTGCAAAGGGACCAGGACGACTGATCCGTGTAAAGGAAAGAATGAATGGGGCCATGTATCGTGAGATTTTGAGTGACAACCTCCTTCCATCAGCAAGGGCATTGAAGATGAAACGTGGCTGGGTCTTTCAGCATGACAATGATCCCAAACACACCGCCCGGGCTACGAAGGAGTGGCTTCGTAAGAAGCATTTCAAGGTCCTGGAGTGGCCTAGCCAGTCTCCAGATCTCAACCCCATAGAAAATCTTTGGAGGGAGTTGAAAGTCTGTGTTGCCCAGCGACAGCCCCAAAACATCACTGCTCTAGAGGAGATCTGCATGGAGGAATGGGCCAAAATACCAGCAACAGTGTGTGTAAACCTTGTGAAGACTTACAGAAAACGTTTGACCTCTGTCATTGCCAACAAAGGGTATATAACAAAGTATTGAGATTAACTTTTGTTATTGACCAAATACTTATTTTCCACCATCATTTGCAAATAAATTCTTTAAAAATCAGACAATGTGATTTTCTGGATTTTTTTTTTTTCCTTCTCATTCTGTCTCTCATAGTTGAAGTGTAGGCCTACCTAGGATGAAAATTACAGGCCTATCATCTTTTGAAGTGGGAGAACTTGCACAATTGGTGGCTGACTAAATACTTTTATATATATATATTTTTTTTTTACTGAATCAGAAACTTGGTCATTAAATGTATCAAATAAAATACACAATACAGCCACAAGAAAATGTATTTAAAAAACACAAGTAATTAAAAATAGAGAAATGTGGAAATGTTTGACTGTCTGTAACTATACCCTATGAAGAAACCAAGATAAAATAAAAGTTAAAATAAACTTTGGGGCATTTAGTTGACTCAATATGGGTCGGAGTGTGTTTACATATTCACACATTAAATTGAACAAAGAACAGTGAGGCCACGTTGATAAAGCAATAAGTTGGTGTAATTACATTTCTAAGATCTGAGTGTGATAGAAAACATAGAAGCAATGGAAAAGCAACCCCCATTCCCTTCCCCTCAATGCTAACAATAACTTAAAAAAAGCTTTGAGTAAACCCTGACTCTGCAGTCCAGGGACACAAAGAGATTTGCTGGTTCACAGTGAGCACGTTACTGGAGCTGTCATGTGATGCAGCTGCGTTTAGCCACAAAGTGTGATCAGTGTGTTATTGTATTTTTCTGCAGTTAAAACCTGGGGGTGAAACATGAGTGTTATTTGAGAATAAAATCAAATATTATATCTTGTATTTAAGTATTTAAAATACACTCAATCCATCAAAGTATTTTGTAACAAATTGCACAGCAAATTTAAATAACTATTCAACCTATAAGTAATTAATACATTTCGGTTTTATCTGAATTCAAACAATTTCCTAATTTGGTATCAATAAATTGTATATAAACTAATCCGATTTAATTTAATCTAAATATTTGTTATTGAACTACTAGCTTTTAAAAAAAAATCATTGCCAGGTAATGTTTTTAAATTGACAATACTTTATACTTAACAAATACATCTTAGGGCCACACAAACCATTTCCTTAGCCTCATTATGATATGGTGTGAAGTGTAATTTAAATATCAGTAGTGCGAAACTCACAAAGAACCCGACTTGGATTCCTCTGTCTTCCTCGCCCACCAGCCACATGCTTTTCTCATCGTTACGGATCATCCCCAAAAACCGGACTGAGTTTTCTAAACTGTAAAAGGGGAAAAAAACACATGAAGAGCTTTAGGTCTGTTTTTATTATTTGGGGATTGAGAAAATGAAAAAACCTCAGTGTCAAATAAACAAAAAACAACAGCACCGTATCTGACTAACTGAGCTGAACTGTGGGGGAGAGAAACTCCCTCCTGATTTACACTTGGGATTTTAGCCTTTGCAGACCATTTACATGCACACAAACCTATATAACACACAAAAAATCTAAATGGAAATAATGATGAAGATTTTCAGTAAGAGGTTTCTCTTAAAAAACCCTAAACAACCTGGACAAATTAAAATGGTAAATATTGTCCAGTCTGTAGTGTTACCGAGAGATTGTGTGTTTCCACGAATCACTCCCGGACTTTGTGACATCAAATATTGATCCAGTCTCCGACACACCGATCAGGATGGTGCAGTAGTGGAGACGGACCACCAGGCATTTCACTCTGTGTGTGGTGACCTTCAGCAGGCTGCAGAGAAACACAGCAGGACTGGTTAGTGCAAAGAACCAAACTCCAAACACCTTACCTGAGTTATTTGTAAGTCTCTATGGAATTAATTCATTTATTTAGGTTTCAGGTTAATTTTACTAACTTATTCACACTTTCATCTACTGTTTTTTTCCACTTCTATTCTGCTGTATCTACACAGACAACACAAAACATATATGGAATACATCTTTCAAAATGGCATGAAGCCAAACTAAATTAGGTTCGGTCAGTGATTTAAAAAAGAAATTCAGATCAAATCAGCATACAGGATTTAGGTTTAATGAAATGCTCTCAAAACTACATAGCTATACAAAGCCTAGCAAGTACAAATACTACTTTTTTATGCAAGCATAGAATATCTTTGCAATATCAAGATATTTGGTCAAAAATATTGGCATATTTAATTTTCAAAATACGTTTAACACCTATATTTTTGTACACTTCTTTGGGGAATTTGTTAATAAATTCGGATTAAAATAAGTTAAACATATTCCATGTATAGTAGGACTGTTCTTATGTTCGTTACCTTGCAGTGCTGTGCTGTTGGTTCCACACCAGCTTCCACACGTCTACAACTGGCTTTAAGTAGCTGACAGCAAACTGTCCGTCAGGCATGAAGCAGATCGCTTTGATGGGGCTGTCTGAAGCCTGATGCACGCAAACAGACACACAGTGTGATTAACACAGGCACACAAACAAACAGGCGGTCAGCTTACATCCTTTGTTCTTGTGTATGTGTTCACCTGCTTGTGGCCGACCACGGTGTTGTGCTGCCATACTTCCAGAAAACCGGACTCATAACCAGCAAAAATCAAATCCCCTCTCTGAGAGAAGCACACAGCGGAGACTGGACCTCGCTGACAGGGAGGACTCTCTGGAGACACAGTTTGGGAGATTTCAAAATGAAGGTCAAACACACACACTCAATATATTCATTCCTACAGAGATCTATTCGCTCTTTTTGGCCACATTACGCTTTTGGAGGTTTTCCTGTAGTGTGTTTATAGGTTTAGCGCTCCAACATATTGGACGTGATAGAAATGTCTCGCGCCTTAGCTTAAGACGACCAATCACAACAGAGCCGGGAAGCTAACCAATCAGAGCAGACTGGGCTCTGGTTTCAGACAGAGGGTGAAAAGAAGTTGTTTTTTAAACATTAAAGCATGGAAACATGCATAGGCGGATTTTGCGGGGGGGCATTTCCCCCCCTAGTGGCTGAAATATGTTACAGCATTACTACGTCTAAAACTGTTCCAATACAAATATTTCGTATATCAATATTTTAATAGATGTAATAAAATGATTGTTACAATACAAATCTGAATAATATCATGTTTTGTTTGAAATAATATCATTTTTGAGCAGTCGCATGTTGTGACGTGTGTGTGTGTGACGTACAGTGGCAACTGGTCATTAGGGGCAGCCCCACCTAGTGTCAGCAGAAAGTATTACAAATAATGATTACAAAAAAATGCAAAAAATTAATTTAAATATATATAAAATATATTTTAAGATCATGTTTAATCATCTGATTCGTCGGTACATTGCTGTTTTAGTCTGTGTTCTTCTAATTAGTGTCTACAGTGTGTGCCTATTGAGCTGTTTAGAGCCATGTGGGACAAAACCCGATCCTGCCCCTCCCTCTCACTGTCTAAGTCAATGGTGACTGTAAAAACTACACTGCGCATGCTCAGAATATTTTCCTATTTAATGTGTGTGGCAAAAAAAGAATGACCATAGGGGCATAGTGCTGCCATCCCCACCATACGTCATCTCACATAATTCAGAGCTGATTGGCTGTAAGTACGTGTGCCGCGAAAAGTGTGGTGTGTGAAGAGGAGACGAGAGAGCTGCAGTGACGCATCCTAAAACCCGGAAGTAAGCTGCGCATGGCTTCCCTCGACAAAAAAGCAATGAGATTTCTCCATAGGATTTTAGAAAATAGCTCCAAATAAGATCTGTGGGAAACGTACCTGTTAGATAAATGCACGTTTTGTTCAGCCGGATAATATCCACATGTCTACCCTACTTTTATAATTTTCTAATCATACATCTATTGATTAGATTAGATTTATGATAGACTTTTGAAACTACAAGAAGATAAGGAGGACTTTTACAAAAAAGTAAGAGATTTTTGTCCAGAAGGATAGGCAAATGGACTTCATCTTCAAGTCAAGGTAAGACCACCATTTTATTGAAAATGGGATCTTACTAAGAGAGAACAATCCAATATTTAAATGATAAAATTACATTTTTTGGGTATCCTTCTGTTGAACTGTCTGTTTAAAATTATTTGAAGCATCAGACAAAAAAAGCTTTTGAAAATAATGTTATTTTGATTTAGGTCAAAATATAACCTGAAGAGTCAGTGCCGGTGCCTCACCAGCCATGAACCTCACTGCAGAAGCTTATATATAGACATCTAAGTTTTTTGTGCCCCACCACTTTTGTACATATAAAAACGCCACTGGTGACATATGAGGTTAAGGGCACAAGTTCCCTCGCTTTTCTTTGCATACAAGTGATTCAGCTATTGTATTACAATAATTAGCAGTAATGGATATGCAGCGATTTTTAAAACGTCCAATTTCTGGGATGTTTAATGCGTCTACTTCTGCACTAAGTAGGACACTGGTTAATAATATTGTAGCGTGTTCAAGTAACCAAGGGATATAGTAGTTATCAAATAAGTATAAGATGATAAGTTTTACAGTTATGTAATGGTGTTGTTGGGGGGAGAGACCGCCCCTTCCATATGAGTGTGTGTGTACGGCGTGCATGACGGGACGAGTTGTGTTCGTATGTGGAAAAGTCATACTCAGTGCGGTGAACGCTGGCTTTATTGCTACTGTATCCGTAGCACCCAACGCAATAGTTGGAACTGTGTACTGACGTCAGTAAAAAAAGGTTTGCCCCCCCCAAGCGCAAATGTCAAACTCCGCCTATGGAACATGTCACAGTATTTATAAAATATAAATATAACCATGAAAAGGAGCTTGATATGTGATCTTTAACTTGAAAAACTTTGGAAGATTTTTTAAAAAGACACAATAAAAGGTCACGCTGATCTGATTAAGTATTACCTATTGTCCACTTCCAGCATCTCAATGAGCAGTCTTCGGAAACAGTGAGGAATTCTGGGTGACCTTCTTTGGGAACAACTCCACATATCGCACCGCTGTGACCCTGGAAGGTGCTGATGTGCTCCACCTGTAACAAAGACACAACAAGTGAGAGAGGACACACAAACAACACACAGTATTCACTCTTTCATTATGCTCACAACAGGAAGAAACGTCACTTTTGCTCGAAATCTAAAATAAACCCAAGAAAATGTTTGAAAAAAACTATTAGCATGAACAGGACAAACATTACATTTAATAATATGAGAGAAATGTTTGATTTAATTTTGAAAACCCCTTTAAAACCCACTTCCCCATTCATTTTGACTGACCTGTAGTGGTTTCCATAGCTGCACTGTGCCATCATCAGACGCAGTCAAAACAGTCATTTCTTCTGGGTTGATTTCTTTGTTCTTGTCTTAAAAACAAAGCCGGTATTAAAAGATATATCTCAAAATACGTCTAATTTTGTTGTAGATTATCATATAAAGAGGGAGAGGTAAATTAATCTATGTATGTAACAGTTGTGAATATGCAGTGATGTTTAGTGTTACATATTTCTTTGTAAATCATTTTTAGTATAATCACACAAATTCTGTGTTTTGTATTGAATAATTCTGTGTTTCTTAAACGTTCAATACCTGACGAGGTCTAGAATCAGTGGGCGAAACCTCCAGAATTTAGTCACGGTACTCAGGAGATTATTTTTGTGGGGACTTCCCCCCCCTTCATATTGTGTCCCTCACGTTTCCTCTTCCCTTTTTTGTCAATGTTCCACATGAGAGGAGAGGGGCGCCGTAAGGGGTGAAAAGTTAGGACGATTCTAAGGGCCCGTGACTGACAGGGGCCCAAACAATTGTAGAACATTAAGAAAAAAATGTTTAAGTAACCAATGAGATTATCTTTTCATGGGGTCCAAAATCCCTGGCGGCACCCCCCCCCCCTGACTGTGATATAACGACTGATTTGTTGTATATTGTCAGATAGTCAGTGATTAAACGGAGATCGCCTCGACT
Organism: Gymnodraco acuticeps; assembly: GCF_902827175.1. Taxonomy (NCBI): domain Eukaryota; kingdom Metazoa; phylum Chordata; class Actinopteri; order Perciformes; family Bathydraconidae; genus Gymnodraco; species Gymnodraco acuticeps. The sequence continues at coordinate 1,335,034 of NW_022992289.1, forward strand.
GTATGCTGGCTCGGGTCTCATACATCAACAACATCAACACAATGCAGACACCGCTTATCGACACCGGTTACATGCACTCATTTCCCAGCAGCCTCACCTGTATTTGGTAGGAGGGAGCAGTGGTGAATTTGTTGCTTGTGTGCAGCAATGTGGCAGATCTCTGTGCTTGTTTCCCAGTTCCACACATGTAGTGCTCCCTCTGAACAGCCAGCCATCACATATCGGCCCTGCACACAGGAACAACATGTCAACACAACCATCCATACTTTTAAATTCTTAAAGGTTTTTAAAGGGGGAGAAGGACACAACACATCCTGTATTTTCACTAAAATGTATAACGACTCACCAGACAGCAGACAGATGTGAGAGGATTCTTCCAGGAGATTTCTCTGAGACATTGGCCCGCCTGCAGATCCCATAAACAAAGCCTCCCGTCGTTTGAAGTGCTTATCTGAAAGAATATACTGCACTTTATGGACAGACCACGCACTACTTAATAGATACGACAGATGACATCAAGTCTTCTACAAGGAAGTGTAACTGAGAATATATTGAAGGTACTTTATTCATTATGTTGAGGATTTAAATCTGTTTTAAATTCACATGATCAAGTTAATCACTTATTTCTGTTTGAACTGCAGTTTCCTATCATTTAAATGCTCTTCTAAAAATATCCTATTGTTTTTCATATATTGCATCAATATACCTAATTTTGTGTACTTTTTTGTGTATACTGTAGAAACATGACTCTCAGGTACCAGCTGTATATCTGGGGGTAGACGTGTAACTCAGGTTGGTTAAATGGAGACTCACCACGCAGTCTGGAGTCCAAACGCAGCCGGTGATCCAGTCTTTGTGAGAGTGAGGGAGCGACTTAGAGAGGACAGCAGGAGACGAGCTCACGTCCCACACCATCAGAGCCTGAAACAAACAGTACTGAGTTATACCAGTTACCCCGACACGTGTCTCTATTACTCTGTCAAATACATTTCTATATTTTAGGACAAAATCCTGCATTTGACCAAATATGTCCTGACATTTATTTGTAAATCTAATCAACTTTCTTTAATGAACGTCTTAAGATAATTCAATAATATGGGATCCGTCTCTTTTCGGTAGAGCTAACTTGACTGCAGTAAAACGTCAACAAATACAGATTGAAGGAAATATTTTGTATATAAGTACATTTTTAGAAATGTTTATCTTTTTTCAACAAATACAATTAAGACAAAATACAATAAATAATAAAAATAATAATGTTAGAAACTGTGAATGTGTAGAAATACTATATTAATATCAGATGGGAAGATATGGAAGAAATAAAAAGACGCTGCTCAGTAAACAAAATGTTGATCTATTGGCACCGGCCTAGTTACAACACTTAAACACAAACATAGTATTTTACCTGATCTTTTCCACCGGAGAGTAGCTGTCCACCATCAGGGCTGAACGCCAGACAGGTGACCCCCCCAATGTGGCCCCTCAGGACCTCATAAGGCTCAAAGTCAGACCAGTCGAAGGTCCGATTGCTCAACTTCCACAGAGCAATGGGAAAGCTTTCTAATTTTAGAAGGAAAGCAGAGCGGTAAATGATACACATCAGTTAAACATATTATACAAAATAAAATAAATGCTAATAAATACATATCTACAGTAGAAAATATATATATATAAATAGAGTATCCATCTATAGAAAATATTATAACATAAATTATTAGTCAAAGTCAACTTTATTGTCAATCTTTTTCAGTTTGTGTGTACAGACAGAAATCGAAATAACGTTTCCCACAATCCCGAATACAATAACAAATATATATTAAAATATGTATATCCTATATACACAATCAAAGACACATTTATAAATATGCATACATTAAGATAAAAGCACAACAATCAATATATACAGAATAACAGAATAACAGTCACTTTAATATACCTGAAGATGTAGAAAACTTTAACTTTTTTTTAATAACATTTAAGGGACAATTCTGTATAACACTATGTCATGTGTTGAAATACCTGAAGATGTAGCCAGGTTAGTGGAGTTCTGTGTGAATGCCAGGATGCCGCCCATTACACTAAACATTGACACCATTTCCAGGCCTTCCAGCAGCCCCTCCTCCGTCAGCTTTCTCTTCCAGACCCTCACACGTTTGTCACTTCCTCCCGACAGCAGCAGCTCAGGTTGGGTCTGCTCAGTGTCCAGAACGACCCACAGCAGGCACAGCACCGACACATCCAGGGACCCCGAGTCCCAGATCCTCTCTCCTAACATTCAGTTAGAAACAGGAATGGTTTGTTTGTCGACCAGTTCAGCAGGTAAGCAAGTAAGTAAGTAAGTAAGTAATCAAGTAAGTAAGCAAGTAAGTAAGTAAGTAATCAAGTAAGTAAGTTAGTAAGTAAGTAAGTTAGTAATTAAGTTAGTAAGTAAGTTAGTAAGTAAGTAAGTAAGAAATCAAGTAAGTAAGTTAGTAAGTAAGTTAGGAAGTTAGTAAGTAAGTAAGTAAGTAAGTTGGTAAGTAAATAAGTAAGTAAGTAAGTAAGTAAGTAAATAAGTAAGTAAATAAGTAAGTAAGTAAGTAAGTAAGTAAATAAGTAAGTAAGTAAGTAAGTAAATAAGTAAGTAAGTAAGTAAGTAAGTAAATAAGTAAGTAAGTAAGTAAGTAAGTAAATAAGTAAGTAAGTAAGTAAGTAAGTAAATAAGTAAGTAAGTAAGTAAGTAAGTAAATAAGTAAGTAAGTAAGTAAGTAAGTAAGTAAGTAAGTAAATAAGTAAGTAAGTAAGTAAGTAAATAAGTAAGTAAGTAGGTTGGTAACTACATAAGTTAGTAAGTACGTTAGTAAGTATGTTAGTAAGTAATCAAGTAAGTAATTAAGTAAGTGAGTAAGTAATTAAGTTAGTTAGTTAGTAAGTAAGTTAGTAAGTACGTTAGTAAGTCACCAAGTTAGTAATTAAGTAAGTAAGAAAATAAGTAAGTAAGTTAATAAGTAAGTAAGTTAGTAAGTTAGTAAGTAAGTGAGTAAGTAAGTAATCAAGTAAGTGAGTATGTATGTAAGTAAGTAAGTCAGTAAGTACGTTAGTAAGTCATCAAGTAAGTAATTAAGTAAGTGAGTAAGTAATTAAGTTAGTTAGTAAGTAAGTTAGTAAGTTAGTAAGTAAGTTAGTAAGTAAGTAATCAAGTAAGTGAGTATGTATGTAAGTAAGTAAGTGAGTAAGTAATTAAGTTAGTAAGTAAGTAAGTTAGTAAGTACGTCAGTAAGTCATCAAGTAAGTAATTAAGTAAGTGAGTAAGTAATTAAGTTAGTTAGTAAGTAAGTTAGTAAGTACGTTAGTAAGTCACCAAGTTAGTAATTAAGTAAGTGAGTAAGTAAATTAGTGAGTAAGTAAGTATGTTAGTAAGTTAGTAAGAAAATAAGTGAGTAAGTCAGTGAGTAAGTTAATAAGTAAGTAAGTTAGTTAGTTAGTAAGTAAGTAATCAAGTAAGTGAGTATGTAAGTAAGTAATTAGAGAGAATAAATGGTATTCTGTATTTGGGTCCTATGTACTCTGCCCTCCAGCCGTGACAGTAAGTAATTAAATAAATAAGTAAGTCATATATATATATATAGACAAACTGGTTTAATAGGTCAGATTGATGTATACAGTGATTCAATCTAGAAAATACTATAATTCAGTATTTATTTTCCTTCCTTGCACATTTACACACCTGACTCAAGACTGAAGAGTTTGATGCCGTCTCCGTGGTAACCCACAGCAGCAAAGTCTCCATTAACAGCCACACAGAGAGCAGCCGGCTGAGAGGACGCAGACTTCATCTTCTTCAGAGGAGGCTCCTGCTCACACTGAAACACGATTGGGGGGGAAATAAAGCATGTACGTATGTAAAAAAAAAACTTTTCTCTTTTTATTTTGTATTGGCAGCAATCATTCTTTAAATCATGGCCAATCACATGAAGCGGCACACAAGACAAATAGGGGAGCTTACTTTATCACTTTTTAATGAAGCGACCGAACGCCCGAGTCCTCCTGACCAGAGCTGCAGCTGTTTCACAGAAGGACAAGAAGACACACAGGCTATTATTATTTTAAATATAGTGACAGTGTGCTCCATATCCTAAAAAAAGGGAATGCATTATTATTATATGTGTGTTTTCATATTCAGAAAAATAGCATTCCAACATTAAACAAAACTTTTACCCCCCATGATGTCCTAGGCATTTTTGTGGATTCTTATTTAGGACTAATGCATTGACAACGAAGTGTCTTGATCTGAGTTTTAGGAAAAAACACATGTTTCAGTCTTCCAATGCAATGGCTGTTTCTTGTAAGCAAAAAATCCTCATTGTATCGTAGCTTGTTTTTGTTTGAAGGTGCCCTATTATACTGTTTTTCATCAATATATTACAGGTCTCAGATATATACAAAACATGTCTCTGAAGTATTTGGCTCCAAACACCAAACAGATCATTGCAGCATTACCCATAATCCCCTCTGTTTCAGCCCTGTTTCCAAAGTGCTGATTCTCTGTCTGTCACTTTAGATGAAAGTAAGGAGCCCCTCCCCACGCCCCTCTGAGAGACATTTGGTTACAAAGAGCTCAATGGTGCTCTAGGAGGAGATTCAGGTGATAAGGTGTGTGTGTGTGTGGGGGGGGGGGGGGGTTACCTTGGTTGGTGATTGGCTAATGGTTACACAAGCCAACAAATCGTTATGACATCATAAAGTGTCCAAAATCTGATCAGCTCATTTTCAGACAGGTTTTTATAGAAATGGATCAGGACAAAAAGAGAGAGAATCTTTGTTCCTGAAACTTTCAGAGTCTCTTTCCACAGAGGGGACACATGTTGATGTAGAAGAGACATGAAGAAGTGGATTTTGCACAATAGGTGACCTTTAAATAGAAGGAGTTTATTATTCCAGTCTTTCGGAGGGCAGCCTCACCATGTGATCGGAGCCGGCGCTCAGCAGCATGCTCCCTTCATCCAGGAAGGTGAGGGCCTCCGCGGCCCCACTGTGAGCCTGGAAACACCCCACACAGGTGGAGGTGGGCACGGACCACACCCGCACCTCTCCAGAGATGGAGCCGGAGCAGAGCATGGAGGAGGAGGGGGAGAAGGAGAGGCTGCGCACTGAGCTCTGGTGACCGCACAGGGACTGAGGGAATACAAAGAAGAGAAATGATCCCAATCACAATATTTAATTTTTTCAGGGGAAATTAGATTTTGTAACAGTTGCTCCATTATAAATGAAATGTACTTGTCTTCAGCCCCAACAGACTACCTGGAGTAGTGAGCATGAAACTGACTTAAACTCCCTGTAGGAATATCTTGACAATGACCTAAACCATGATTTGCATGAAGAATGAATGCTAGAGGGGGTAGGACCAGAAACGGTTTTAACATTCTTCTTGCCCCTTTTGAACAAAACTATTTGAGAATTTATTTTTGTATACCTTGAAAGTTTTTTTATTTTGCTTCACTTTGTAATTATAATTATTATTATTGTTCGTTTTGTTTCTTGTTCAATACATTGACTAATAAAAATATCTTGATAACTCACTGTGAGAGTTTCATTCTGGAGCCAGTTCCACATTATCACGTTCCCATCCCAGCACCCAGCTGCCAGCAGGTGACCGTTAGGGTCAAAGGTCACACAGTTCAGAGGGCTGGGGCTGGGCAGGGCCGCCACTTCTTTACCTTTAGTAGAGGACCACACCTGCAAAATCAGAAAAACACATGAATGGACACAATGTACAACAATATCTGTTTTCTTTTTTTTTATTACTGCAATTTGTTTTCCACATTTTATTCCTTTTTATTCCATTGCAATGTAAATACTGTTATATTTTATATTGTTTTAAATATTTATATTTAATATTCTAGTTCTCTACCTGTATTTTTAATTCTTGTTTTTACTTTTATGTATGCACCACGGCACCAAGTCAAATTCCTCGTACGTGTAAACCTACCTGGTAATAAACCTGTTTCTGATTCTGATCACATATTTAAGGATAGATAACATTGATCGTTTTTTTTTGTGAAAGGTACAATTTAATAAAAGTTGATAGTTTAATGTGATTGCGTTAAATTCCATTATAGATATTCAAATCCCTATTAGCTGCAGGAAATGGGTTTTCTAGGAATGCAGAATTAATGACGTGATGTTCTTGAGACTCACTTTCAGCATGAAGTCCAGAGACACAGTGGCCAGGTGCTTCCTGTCTGCAGTGAGGTCACTAGCTGTTATCACATTAGTGTGGCCCTCAATGAGAGCAGTCCTGCAGGAAGAAGAAACAGTTTATTCAAGAATCACTAGCCTGTTCCAAAAAACTGTCCGAAGAAAAACCCTGGATTTGTTGTGTGAGAAATAATCAAAATATTGTGGCGGAACTTTAAGGTACATCATTTACTGCAGCAGTGTTTTCCCCCGGACCGGATGAGGGCAACACCTTGGAGTTCCGGTTTCAGATTGTTATTTGTTTTTAGCCAGTAGCATTGTAGCTAATAGTATATCGTGTATGTGAATATAAGGAGAATGACGCGTGGGGTTACATACTAAACACGACTCTCACTCATCGACGCTGCATTACTACTATTATTACATGTTTAATGACCAACAAACATCAGAAGAATTTTATAATAAAATATCATAAGAGATGCTCCATGGTTACGTCATCAGAGCACTACAGAAGAAAACCCGCCCCCGTCGACGTCAGCCAATGGAAGAAGACTAAATACGAGGGGGAACATATAAATACGATGTTAGAGAGAGAAACGGTCTCTTTTTATTCATGCACTGTAAACAGCTAACCGCTTATGTGGAATGTGGATCAGTGAATTGAATAAAGGAACCACAGCTGTGTTCCCTTGTAAACCTACTATACTATTGCATTAATAAACACTGTTAAACTTTACGAGAAGCTTCCTGGTCTACTTTTGACCAACTCTTGGTCTTCAAACAAAGAAACGGGACAGTTGTCATTTGTAAAAAATGTTATTAAATCTCTTCTTACCTGCAGCCATTCCCGATGTCCCAAATCTCTATTCGCCCATCAAAGGAGGTTGTGGCAAGACGTCCGTCCAATAAAAAGACACAGCTGGAGATGCCGTCACAGCTGCTCACCAGCGATTTCACTTCCTGTTTAAAGCCAGAACAGAGAGTTCACATTAGATGTTAAAGTAAGACGCATGAAAACTGAACAGTATTTTTTGTCAGACATTCAAACAAAATTTCTCCTGGAGTGTCTATTTTCTTTTCTTTTTACATATTAGCATGTGCATAAAATAACAAGAAACAAGGAGAGTGTCACTGACTACAGTATGTCAGGATAAAAGGGAAGAACAGGTCATGTTTAGGAGACCTGATACTAACCTTCTGCCTTTACACATGGTACCTATAGTGTCAGATTTTCTGATTTCCTGTGTGCATTTAAATATACTGAATGTTAGCTGAAAATGAATAATTTATTTTATGTTTTCTACTCATTTGCCAATACGAAACAATAAATATGAATCATCCAGTCTAAAATGGGCATCGTGATAATACATTGACACATTAAAGGGAGGCAAAAAAACAACCTTTCTACTGGAAAAAGGGTCTGTACCTGTCCGGTCTGAGTGTTGATGAAATGCAGCGTTCCCTTTCCAGTGCCAACCACCATCAGCTCTGCGTCCGGGCTCATCACCACACAGGTGGGTTCAGAGGAGAAGGTCGACACCAGCTCACTGCGAAGAAACACAGCAGACCATCAACACATTACTACACATACATATTTAATCAAATACAAGGTCAAAAAGACAAAAAATAGAAGATAGCTGAAGATGAATACAAATAAAACCGATCGAATTAAACAGATTTACAAAAAAACGCACCGGCATATATTGAATTAAGGGAACTATCCTTTTTTCTAACCACTTTGCCCACTGGACTTTAACACCCCACACACACTCAGATCCAGCACCAGACACTTTTTACGCTGCTATGGACAATCTTGCACTAATGTACATTCCCAAAGATATTGAAGTGACTGTTATTTTGTATATTGATTGTTGTGCTTTTATCTTAATGTGTGCATATGTATAAATGTATCTGTTGATTGTGTATACAGTATATAGGATATACATATTTGTATATATATTGTATTTTTGTATTCAGGATTACGGTATTTCGATCTCTCTGTCTGTAAACACAAACTGAAAGATTGACAATAAAGTTGACTTTGAAAAAATAAAATACAACCTGCTTACCTGGTCTCGTGATGAATCTTACGGTCGTTGTTTTGCCACTCAACTACTCGTGCTCCTCCTTTTCCCATCAGGCCTTGTGCCCAGGTGTGAGCGGAGCTGTATGAAGGCTCGTTGAGGGCCTGCTGAACGAACAGAGCCGGCCAGGAGGAGAGGAGGCAGCCGTGACTCTGCAGGAAACTCCGGCAGTCCTGCAGACGACCTTCATAGTGTACTGAGAGCACAAAGAGAAACAAGAAATCATAAATAACACCTGGCAGGAATTTAAAGGTGCCCTATTATACTGTTTTTCATCAATATATTACAGGTCTCAGATATATACAGAACATGTCTCTGAAGTGTTTGGCTCCAAACACCAAACAGATCATTGCAACATTACCCATAATCCCCTCTGTTTCAGCCCTGTTTCCAAAGTGCTGATTCTCTGTCTGTCACTTTAGATGAAAATAAGGAGCCCCTCCCCACGCCCCTCTGAGAGAGATTTGGTTACAAAGAACACAATGGTGCTCTAGGAGGAGATTCAGGTGATAAGGTGGTGGGGGGGGTTACCTTGGTTGGTGATTGGCTAATGGTTACACAAGCCAAAAAATCGTTATGACATCACAAAGTAGCCAAAATCTGATCAGCTCATTTTCAGACAGGTTTTTATAGAAATGGATCAGGACAAAAAGAGAGAGAATCTTTGTTCCTGAAACTTTCAGAGTCTCTTTCCACAGAGGGGACACATGTTGATGTAGAAGAGACATGAACAAGTGGATTTTGCATAATAGGTGACCTTTAAGATTCATGTATTTGCCAGCACTTACATGAGGGTGCAGACTTGTGCTTGTCATCTGCAGGAAAGGAAATATTTCACAGGATTAGGATTTTTTGTAAAGCTATCTTTTATAAAGGCGAGGTTTGCTGAGAAAACCTGCCCATGCAACTATTTCAGATACATTTCACACAATTGAAGGACAACCACCAGACTCAGGGACAGTTTTATCCCACAGGCCATAAGACTGCTAAACACCTGAGCTCTGTTAAGTGCCCCAATAAACATTCCTGTTGTTATCTTGCAATATACTAATTTATATAAATAGTTATCACCGCAATAAACCATATTTAATTCAGTCTTAGTTTACATTATTTAATTTCATATTCTGTTATTGTACATATCCCATATTCTATTTACATGTAGACTTTTTGCACTACTTTTTATTTTGTATTTTATTATATATATTACATTGTTGGAGGAGCTCAGGTCAGAAGAATTTCATTGCCATTTCTACACTGTAGCTTTGTGCATAAGACAATAAAACCTTTGAATCGTGAAAAAAAAAGGATTGAAGGGTGACGCATCTAAAAAGGAACTTAGTTAGGTGTTATCACATTCATCATACAGTACAGTGAAGCATGCTCACCATACAAGCTGTAGGTCTCCAGGAGGTGGTGCATGAGGCCGTGGCGCACGTTAGCATACAGGAAGTAGTAGTTGGAGAGCAGGGAATGAAGAGCCTCCAGCTGGTCACTTTGAATCTGACCAAAGCCAAATATAAACCAGTTAAATACAAAATAATTTATGTTCATATGTTTTTATTTAATTTGTTTTGGAAGAATTACAAATGATGTTAAAATGTTGAACTTAGGGTATTGAAACCCTCTCACTCAAAAAAGAACAAAAAAAGAGTATCAGTGTGCAGGATTTCTGATAAAATCTCAATTGAAACACTTTGATGAGAGTTCATAGTGAAGACATATAGAGTGCTTGTATTTTGTTTTTCAGAAGGCCTATTTATTTCTCATGCTTTATTTAACTTATGTTATGAGTGGTTTACCAGGCTGGCAGGCAGGTGCAGGAGAGAGTCGGCCTCACAGTGCAGGAAGGAGTCTGAGCCCTGAGAGTCGGCTAGGGCCCACAGATGAGCTGCATACAGACACAGAGATACAAGAGTGAATACAAGACACAGCCTTTAATAAGTATACTGTATTAAGGCAAGGCAAGTTTATTTATATAGCACTTTTGAACACCAGGCAATTCAAAGTGCTTTACAAAAATGAAAAGACATTAAAGGTGGGGAAGGTAATTTTGGAGAAACCAGCTCGAGTGCGCTAGAATTTGAAAATACACAGCCAGGAAAAATCTGCCATTTCCTTACAGAGCCCCTCCTCCAACACACACGAACGCGCACATGACCAATGAGGGCACGAGATAAGTTTGTGCCCAGATGGAAGGCTGACAGGCAGGTAGGCCATCCAGTTATTTTAGCCGGGCCGGCTCAGATGATTGGTCGTGCTTTTTACAGCGCCACGGCTTCCATAGATGACATTTGTTATGGATTTTTTGTCAAAGCACTTAAGATATTCATTGCTATCGATGTTAAGAGCATTCCATGGAATATAACAAAACGTGTATCTCGAGCCGGTTTCTCAAACTTACCTACCTCACCTTTAAGAGCATAAAACACATTAGAAAGATACATGAATAAAAGTTACAGTGCAGTGTAAGATGTGAATAGTTCAATTAAAAGCAACGGCAAAAAGAAAGTCTTCAGCCTGGATTTAAAAGTAGTCAGACATGTTTCTGGTTTGTTCCAGATATTTGGCAATATCCCTAACCAAATTCTCACATTCCTCTACCCCTAGTCTTCCCGTGAAATTATAGTTCCTTTGACCATTTTCTAACCTTTTTATACTCCTTTCATCCTTCTCTTTCAATAATGTTACATCCCCAGACAACACATTTCCCCCTGTTTTACTGTTACCCAAACATATTGGCAATATTAAAACCGACTGTGTGTACTTTACCTGCCAGGACGAGGTGAGCTCTGGTTTTGTATTTGTCTTTTGGGAGGAAAAAGTCCTCGAAGGCCTTCCTCACCTCCGGATTGGTCAGAGCCAGCAGGTCGTCAGTGTCGTAGCAGTGAGACGGACCAATCAGACTGCAGATACAGATTCAAACAGGTTTAACATCTCTTCCTCCTTTAGGATTGATTTCTAAAGTTCTACCCACACCTCAGTGCTTCTTATACGAGGATAGTTTAAATGCAGTGCTTTCATTTCTCTGTATGTGCAGTGCTGTGAACACGTGATACGTCCAAAAGATGATTTAATTTGAAACCTTCATACCCATAAATCTACAGACTGTTACATTACGTCAAATTGTAGTAACCAGATATTAAAGTCAAATAATGAGCCTGCTTCACTTAGTGTTATTGCTTTGTGCAATGACAAATGGAAAGGTAATCATTGTGTCTGCCTTTACGAGACTAATTTCAAAGGCAATCAGAGTCAACTAGGGGAAACTTTTATTACAGATAATTATTTTTCTTTTATTTGCGCTCATGTAGGATTCATACCTTTGTAAACTCTGCACTATAAGGGTGAAATTCGCCATGGGAACGCGTCCTTTGGGCTTCCTGGAGAGATGCAGTACTTCCTGCCATGTGACCTTTCCGTCTTGTGAGGATAAGTCGTTGCATGTGTTCAGTACAGAGTAGAAGTCTCTCTCCCTCAGGCCTGTTGGTGAAGAGGAAAGGCAACAAAGGACAACAAATTAATTTACCAATAAAGATCAACAATAATGTAAATTATGTAACGACTGGATTTATCTCACCTGTGGGGCTGACAGTCAGAGCAGACAGGGCCCAGTGGAGTCCCAACATGCATCTGTGCTGCGAGCAGAGTCGGTCCAGGCTGTACAGCACCAACGCGCCCAGAGACTGAGGCAAGTACTGCAGGCCCTCCGTCAACTGAGCACACAGAGACGAAATACAGTATGATAAAGCAAGTGGTATCAGGGTAACATGTCAAGGGTCAAAACATTAGCAAACATCTGCTTGTAGGAATGCATAACAGTAACAGTGGATTAAATATAAACATTGTCCTGCTCAGTCCACACTGAAATATGTCAGCAACTAATAGAAAGATAACTGTACAGTTTACTACAGATGTTCAAGGATCGCAAAACATAAACTCTGACTTGATGTGTGATATAGATAGATAGAGAGATAGATATATGGACAGATAGAGAGAGATAGAGAGAGAGATGGACAGATAGACAGACAGACAGACAGACAGACAGACAGACAGACAGACAGACAGACAGACAGACAGACAGACAGACAGACAGACAGATAGATAGATAGATAGATAGATAGAGAGATGGATAGATGGACAGATAGAGAGATAGATGGATAGACAGACAGACAGATAGATAGATAGATAGATAGACAGACAGACAGACAGATAGATAGATAGATAGATAGATAGATAGATAGATTCTACCTGTCAGGACAGGTGCTGTCTGTTTGCTGTAACACTAAGTATCTGGGACACGTCATCACAGATGAAATGGCTGATGATGAGGACATGTATAGACAGCGGCGTGTCTTATATATGCAAGCCAACATGTTGGCTAGAAAATTCTCTTGGTGTTCAGATAAGGTTAAGGTGAACCTCTTTAGAGCTTATTGCACTCCTCTCTATACTGCCCCCTTGTGGGTCAAGTATAAGAAGGCGAGCCTCAAGAAGCTCCAGGTTGCATATAATGACTGTTTGCGTATACTGCTTAGAAAACCAAGGTGGTGCAGTGCAAGTGAAATGTTCTGTAACGCACGAGTCAACACGTTCCATGCTCTTTTGAGAAATCGAATGTACAAATTCATCTGTCGATTGAATGTTTCTCATAACTCTGTCATTATGCTGCTGTCAAATCCGTGTTTCAGTGCTGTACGATACCAGTCACCTCTGTGGAAACATTGGTATAACTGCCTTTTTTAATTTATATTTGAGTGTTGTATGTTTTTGTAATAATGGACCAAGAGTCTCTTTAAATAAAAGATGATGATGATGATAGATAGATAGATAGATAGATAGATAGATAGATAGATAGATAGATAGATAGATAGATAGATAGATAGATAGATAGATAGATAGATAGATAGATAGATAGATAGATAGATAGATAGATAGATAGATAGATAGATAGATAGATAGATAGATAGATAGATAGATAGATAGATAGATAGATAGATAGACAGATAGAAATATATATACGGATATGTGGAAAATATACATGTGGAAATACACATTTCCAGTAACAAATATAATACAGGATGTTATATGAAACCTTATCAAAGGAGGAAAAGTTCCTCAAGTCTTCACAGGCCAGGTGCAGGTAGAGAGGACTCGCTGCTCCCTTCTTCGAGATCAGCGTCTGGAGCTGGACGAGCAGACGAAGAACAGATGTTACATTAGATTTGAATTACAGGGGGCACATTTCTGAGTATCAATAGCAGCAACATGAGAAGAACCTGGTTGTTGAAAGCAGAGTCGCTGAGTTTCTTCCCGAAGGAGTCCAGTCCCTTCCGGACTATCTCCTTGCGGTCCGGCATGGTGAGCTGGCCGAGGGAAAACAGCACTGTGCCTCGTTTCTTGGCCAGGGTTTGTAACAGTGCTGCTTTGGTTGTGATGCTCACCACCAAACAAACACCCTGACAAGATAGAGAATCTGAGTTTCAATGAAGCAGACAAACACCTACAAAGACTACTATAAACAAAGCAAGTATAGATAATGGTTTTGTTGAGCATTTAAAAATACGGTGGAGGTATTTTTCGAGCTTCAAGTTTAGTATTGTCAGATGTGGATATTAAAATACAACAAGAAAGAGAAGGATTGGAACGTAACAAGTTCAGTGGAGGAAGTGTGAGTGTAGATTCACTAGAATAGTATGTTTTCCGTTTTGGCTCACCACCAAACAAACACCCTGACAAGATAATAGAGAATCTGAGTTTTACTAAAACAGAAAAACACCAAACAAAATCTACCATAAACAAAGCAACAAGTGTATTGTAGAATCTAGATAATGGTTTTATTTTGCATTCAAACATACTAGATGCTTCATGTTGTCTATGGATTTCTTGAAGATGGACTGTGACAAAACTAAGGCCTATCCATGTGAATTTGGTTTAAAGATTGATGAATTGATAATATTGACTGATACATATTTTTCTCTTACATTCTTTCTTGATAATGTCCTGCAGAAATGTACCTAAATATATTTGTATAATAATGAATCCCATTGTTTTTTAAATTAGCATGTAAATGACAATGTACTGTATATAAGGGGGCATGAGACTGCCAAGCTGTCTGCACATATAGAAAGGTTCAAAAGATTTAAATCAAGAATGCCCAAACAAAAGCCGAAAGAGGGTTGAGCACCTGACTCCGAATATATTAAAAAAACCTCTCGGTTAAAGTGGAGGTATTTTTGCAGGAAGTGAAACAAGCTCATATGCAAAATCCACTTCTTCATGTCTCTTCTACATCAACATGTGTCCCCTCTGTGTAAAGAGATTCTCTCTCTTTTTGTCCTGATCCATTTCTATAGAAACCTGTCTGAAAATGAGCTGATCAGATTTTGGCCACTTGATGATGTCATAACGATGTTTTGGCTTGTGTAACAATTAGCCAATCACCAACCAAGGTAACCCCCCCCCTCCTTATCACCTGAATCTCCTCCGAGAGCACCATTGTGTTCTTTGTAACCAAATCTCTCTCAGAGGGGCGTGGGGAGGGGCTCCTTATTTTCATCTGAAGTAACAGACAGAGAATCAGCACTTTGGAAACAGGGCTGAAACAGAGGGGATTATGGGTAATGCTGCAATGACCTGTTTGGTGTTTGGAGCCAAACACTTCAGAGACATGTTTGTATATATCTGAGACCTATAATATATTGATGGAAAACAGTATAATAGGGGACCTTTAAATTACAAAAACAGATGAATGGAAAGCCTAACTAGTGCAGGAAGTGTTAGTGTAGGTTCACTTCAGTTTTCCCTCCATGTGACTGACCTGTGGCAGCTGCTGTGGGATCCACTCAGAGCTGAGCTGACCTCTGTCATCTTGGACCAGATCGGCCCCGTCAACCAGCAGCACCAGAGGCTTTTTCTTCTTCAAGTCACTCAAATTCGAGGCAAATTCAGACAGCAAATCTCTGTGATGAAAACAAAGGAAAGGCAGTAGCTGTAAGTGCCAAAAGTTCAGACGTACCTGTAAACTTTTTGAGGGACAATTGAAGATGTTTCTACCTGTAAGAATGGGGAAGAGGCGATTCCTCCTCAGTGTTTTTCATCTTCTTCAACCCCTGAACCAGGCAGCGCAGCAGGTTTTCCACGGAGCGTGCTGATTGGCTGGCAGCTGTAGAGTAGGAGATGACATCACAGGTGAAGTTTTTCCTCGAGTTGACTCCAGTCCTGAGGCTGTCTGCAAGAGCGGCCTGTGTAGGGAAAAATTCATATGGACACTTTATACCATGCAGATAATTTACACACAGTAACATGTTTATAATGTTGAGTTTTTCAGGCAGAAATGTGGAAATTTCTCTGGTTCTGGCTATTACAAAGTAAGGAATAAAATTAAAAAATCTGGTTTAATTAATGGAAATTTAACTTTAGGCTTTCGGAAGGATTGTTTGGAGTATTTTTAGATGTAATCTGAGATTCTGATAAATAATTTATACATTATTTTTCACTTTTTTCGACTTGACATCTTTTTCCGACTGTCTTTTTTTAAAAACTTTTTTCGACAGTTCCGGATTTGTCATCTTTTTCACTTTTTTAAGAAAACTATAATTATGAAAATTCTAGAAAAGAGCTGGAAAATAATTGCTAGTTGCAGAAATATCAAAAGAATAATTATCTGAGTGATAATAATCAAGCATTTTAGTGTTTCTCCTACGTTAAGATATTTTGGACAACAAGCAAGCCATCATATGTATTTTAAAAATTCAGTACAAACACTATGTATGTATGGTATTCCTGTCATGCTATGTTTTTTCTTTATTATTTCTTGTTGGCTGTTATTTTTGTCTTCTATGTTGAAAAAGGGAAGCATGATTTCCACCCCAAAGAAGTCTTTACTATTGCCTACACTTGTATGCTTCTTCTCAATACAAATATTTGAAACAAAATGCAGTACAAACTATTTTATCATATGATACATGATTTATATGATTGACAATTGTTTTAGGAAGTTTACCATGAAGACAGTTTTCCCCTCTCCAGGTCCCCCCTCCACCACCAACAGCCCTCCTTTGGTCTGGCTCTGCTCAACCATCTCCCTGGCCGCCGTCAGCAGCTTCGCCCGGCCAAAGAACTGCCTCTGCAGCGCCCCCTGGTGCAACTCCTGCTCCATCACATCCAACGAAGCCTCCGCCTCCTCATCCTCCTGACACATGGAGGATAATGTGGTGTTTAACCAGAGATGGCAAAAGTACACACATCCTTTACTCAAGTAGAAGTACAGATACTCATGTTTAAAATACTCTGGTAAAAGTAGAAGTACTGACTAAACTTCTTTACTGGTCATAGTGACTAACTTCCACAAACTGCTTGACAACAGCCATCCACAGATCTTCCAGCAAGGCCTTTCCAAAGTCCTCCAGGTTTTTCAGATACGGTTTCCCATCCACAACGCCTCCCCACTCACATGAGTAACTACGACAGAAAAACAATAGAATATTGTAAAACATTTAAAATTATGTTTTAGTGGTTTCATTTCAGAATTTCAAAATGCCAACTTTCTACTGAAAAGTCACAGTCGTTATAAAAACAGTTATAAAAACAAAAGCCCTTGATGAGTGGTATTCTAAAAGTATATTGAATTATTATTGTATAAGAGAGATGACTCACTTTTCAGTGACCTTGACTTCACTCTGCCGGATCCTTTTCTTCAGATAGGCCATTTTAGACTCAGCCTCCTTCGATTCAGCGACAAAGTCAGACCTCCAAGCCACTGGAACTGATCTGAGAAGCAACCAAGAGTAAATTCAAACATAAATACTTGAATGTGTAGTATAACAGCATTGAATATGTTCACAAATATTTTACAAAAGCATACTATTCATTCAGTTTTTTTGGAATTAGAAGGGGTCACAAAGTAATTTAAATTGCCGCATCTAGGTGGCAATAAACACATTTCTCGCTTAATCTATCATTCTGAAGTGAAAGTGTATTGTACAATGCTATCAAATATAATGACATAATAATAGTTTAAAACAAGCCATTTTTCACAAGGCAATTCTGTCTGCCTCCAAAGACAACCACTCGCTAAAAAAAGGACCGATTTATGGTATAAAGCCATGAAAAATAGTCAAAAAAATGCTAAGATCAAACATGAAATAGTAATTGTACTGTTGTTGCGTCACTGCAGATTCATCTCTGAGGTCATCAAGTGTTTAGACAGATTGTGATGGTTTACTTGTTGATGTTTGGATCTCTGAAGTAGCACATCATCCTCTGCTGGGCTGTGTCGGAGTAAAGAGCCTCGAACTGACGGATCTCCATCTCCGTGATGGACAGATCTGCCGGAGCCGACGCCAGCTGCACACAGAGAAACAAATTAGGCTTTTTGTTATTAAAAAAAAAAAGATACCTTAAAGGTGGGGTAGATAAGTTTGAGAAACCGGCTCGAGATACACTTTTTGTTATATTCCATGGAATGCTCTTAACATCCCGATAGCAATGAATATCTTAAGTGCTTTGACAACAAATCCATAAAAAAATATCATCTGTGGAAGCCGTGGCGCTGTAAAAAGCACGACCAATCATCTGAGCCGGCCCGGCTAAAATGGCCTACCTGCCTGTCAGCCTTCCATCTGGGCACAAACTTATCTCGTGCCCTCATTGGTCATGTGCGCGTTCGTGTGTGTTGGAGGAGGGGCTCTGTAAGGAAGTGGCAGATTTTTTCCGGCTGTTTATTTTCAAATTCTAGCGCACTCCAGCTGGTTTCTCCAAGATTACCTACCCCACCTTTAAATTTAATTTATCATCTAAAAAAACAAAAAACATTTTGTTTTCCTTAAATGTATAAAAGAAGACAGATTTGTCATACCCTATATCACAAAATTAGAAATATACAATAAAATAATGGTAGTAGCGGACATTTCACTTTTAAATAATCGATATTCTGAAGAAATATATTTATATTTATTGGACAAATTGATGCTGCAGGTTCCACAAAACACTTTATTTTATACGCCATCAAGATTGGGATTACAGTAGTTAATCATCCAGTCTCAATTGTTTATCTTATTCCCTATGTTTAACTTTAATGACTTATAATGATCTTAACTTATTCTATTTTATTTAAAAGATGTGAAGAATTGAATTTAAAGCTGTTTTAACCAATACATAAATAAACTCAAGGCTCGCTGGTAAATAAAACAGTATGAGGAATTTTCTCGGCAAAAAATGCACCTTCCTGAATGAAGCATCAGTAATTCATTTAAATAAACATATCGAGCTCAGTCTGTACTACTATCTCCACATACTAATTATTTATCTCCATGTCATATCACAAGTCTTACCCAGCGGTGCTGCGGCAGGTCGGGGAGGACGGGTTTTGGGGGCACCAGGCCGTACCTCTCCCCCAGGATAACTACCATCATCTGGCTGCGACAGACCTCCGACAGGCACAGATGGGCGGCGCGGTCCGACTCCTCCTCCGTCACCCCCCAGCGCAGCTCCACCTCCTGCAGGTAGAGGCAGTGTGACGCCGCGCGCCGCCGCAGCTCCGGGAACACGCCGCGCACCAAGATGTCGCGCTCGGTGTGCATGTCTCTGAAGGTGGAGGAGATAAACACACGCACACCTCGCCACCTGCGAAAAGAAGAGTCATAGGAAACTAGAAAATAACTTTGAAGGTCACCTATTATGCAAAATCCACTTTTTCATGTCTTTTATCCATAAACATGTGTCCCCTCTGTGTAAAGAGACTCTGAAAGTTTCAGGAACAAAGATTCTCTCACTTTTTGTCCTGATCCATTTCTATAAAAACCTGTCTGAAAATGAGCTGATCAGATTTTGGCCACTTTATGATGTCATAACGATTTGTTGGCTTGTGTAACCATTAGCCAATCAGCAACCAAGGTAACCCCCCCCCCCCCACCTTATCACCTGAATCTCCTCCTAGAGCACCATTGTGTTCTTTGTAACCAAATCTCTCTCAGAGGGGCGTGGAGAGGGGCTCCTTATTTTCATCTGAAGTAACAGACAGAGAATCAGCACTTTGGAAACAGGGCTGAAACAGAGGGGATTATGGGTAATGCTGCAATGATCTGTTTGGTGTTTGGAGCCAAACATTTCAGAGACATGTTTTGTAAATATCTGAGACCTATGATATATTGATGAAAAACAGTATAATAATAAGACCTTTAAATCTTCAGTCCAGCAGGAAAAACTATAGGTTACT
Organism: Gymnodraco acuticeps; assembly: GCF_902827175.1. Classification (NCBI taxonomy): domain Eukaryota; kingdom Metazoa; phylum Chordata; class Actinopteri; order Perciformes; family Bathydraconidae; genus Gymnodraco; species Gymnodraco acuticeps. Next base: position 1,354,510 of record NW_022992289.1, read on the forward strand.
TACGTAACCCCAGTTCTCAGAGTAACATGAAGTGAGATATGAATGAGAACTGGGAAATGTCAATGTAGTGTAATTTAATTTGATTCTTAGAGGCACTCCTGCTGCTCCAAGTTAAAAAAAAAAGGCGGGAAAAACAAATGTGTATTGGCCATTAACGTTATTGCTCAGATTTGGTTCTTTGCTACACATTTTTTTATGTTCAATAAGATTTTTTTTTTTTTTTTTTTTAAAGGCGGGGAAAATGAAGTCTCTACTGACCATCATCGTTGGATACAGCTCAGATTTAGTTCTTTACCACAAATCAAAAAAGGTTCATTACATTATATTTTACCTGAGAGGCTTCTACGCATTTAAAGACACTTAATAGGGAATGAGAAAACCCTTTTAGATATCTGGTGCGGCAAACATAAAATGGGACATGCATGTAGGTTACATAAGTATATAGATAGTGTTGCTGCTCCAAGTTTAAAGATGACAGAGGAAGGAGTTGGTGTAAAACTAGTGAGAAAAAGGCAGGAAAGGGCAATCAATGTTAAACATAAAACTGGTGATATTTTCTTTTTGCCCCAAATAAAAGAAATTGACCTTGACTTGGGGCTGGCTGGTATTTGGACGACGTTTTCTGCGGTCTGAGGGCCTTTAGCTCCCTCTGGTGGTGGGACGTTGTAAATTTTGTCTAAATGCTCCACATGTTCCAGCAGCCTGGATGATCCTCGTTCTGCCACAAACCTGGTTGTTAAAAAAAGTTAAACATAACGATCAATAATAGGTTAAAAGAAGTTAAACATAAAGTCTTATTGTCTTTTTGGGGGGAGATGTATTAGAACTGCAATAACACGTTCAGATTGGTAGGATAAAGCTACAGCCAGCAGCTAGTTAGCTTAGCATAAAGACTGAAGATGGAGGGAACCAGCTAGCGTTGCTCCGTTTCAAATAAGTCAACATCTACCTTTCAGAACTTTTAAAGCTCATTAATAACTGTTTCTTCTTTGACAAATCTTACAAAATGAAGAGAAAAATTATACTTTGCCGTTTTACTCGGGATTACGATTACGTGCCAGACAATTTTTAACATTTCAGTTTTTGCTTTGAGGTAGGCCTACTGGTAAGTGGTTTTTAGTTGCCCTAAATTACGTAGATTGCTGATCTTCTCTCAACTTTGGCAACATAGTTTTTACCGTTATCATAACCAGAAAGCCAAGAGTTTGCCTTCTTACATTGATACAGTCAAGAGTTATTGAATTGTTTTTGAGAATAGAAAAGGGCTACAAGAGATTTTACCTCAGTATTTGCTCACTGAAGCCTGACAGCTTCACATAGTTTCTTTCAGGGCTGAACTCTGACTCTCTGCAAGTGGAAAATACAAGATATAAAAAGAGAAAGAAACATTCAAGATGATCTTATGCTGAAGAATGTTGTTATAAAATGGAATTGGTACATGTTAAAGGTCCACCTGTGATTGTTGTGAATGCAAAGTTAGCTTCACAATACTGTATGTGAGATATGAGTACTAGCAGCTACAGCAGGAAAGTGGAGTATTACCGATCTGTCAATAAGATTTCCACAATGAGAGCTTTGTCGTTTATTTCGTTCCTGTAGCTTTTGATGGCCCACTTTAATTCCGCACTCATCCAACAGTCACACAGCACTATGATGTTGTCCACCTGAGATATAAAAAGCAGGAGATCCAGGATCACAAAAAAGCAACGTGTTTTGGGCTAAACCAGGGTTCTTTCACTTTTGATCCAAACTGCCTTAATGCAGGTAATGGCTCAGCAAGTATCATTAAGCTGCAGAGCCCCAGTGCAAGCATTTTCAGACTTTAGGACATGCAGCTATGAACATTTTTAAAAGCACATGTATGCATCTACTATGAAGACAGTACTGTGTATTTGCAACACCACAACAACTTCTAAAAGTTTGGTTTTATGTACATAAAACATGTTAATACATATTTACATATCCACTAACCTTATTGTTTTTGGGAATCATTTTGCTGATGGTATATGTCTCCCTTTCTTCATATGGCATATCTGATAATGTCTGTTAAAGAGAAGTAATCATTAAAGGCACATTACAATGAATAAAAACTTCCTCCACAACACTGCCCATCTTTATTTTAGAAGGATATATTTCAGTTGTATCCAACCTTGTTGACACTATAGTTATTACCTTTGTTTAACTTATTCACATCACACCTAAGAATGATGCAATAGAGAAAAAGTCCTCACCTGTCTTTGCTTCATCACACTCCTGACATTATCCAGGAGAACATCAGACTTCAGCTCGACTTCCTTGAAGCAAGAATGACTAACCAGAGTGATATGACTGTCCTCAGCACTGCTGCCGATCATCAGAGAGAGCAAAGCTGCCGTCTCCATAACCTGAGAGCAAAAAAGGGAAGATAATAAAAACAAGTGAATTCACTACGGGAGGGTTTTTAAATATACATTTCAGAAACAGGTACAGGTTTACAAATACATGGAATTTTCCTTGGTGTATGGTGCATACATAAACACAGTTTAAGAAGATATATTGTAAGAAATTGTAAAAAATGATATATAATATTAAAAGAAAACTATTATAACATTAAAATCTAGAACATTATTTACATTAAATATAGATATACCAAATAACTATGTACAGTATACTATGAAAAAATACAATAAAAATATGTACAGTATTTTTATGAAAAGTGGAAAGCTGTGAATATATTAAGAGACGTAGCTTCTGTACAAAGGTGCAAAATATTCTGAGGGTCAGGGGCGGTTCTAGGGGGGGGCCAGTGCCCCCCTAACACTGACCTCTGACCCCCCTGTGGCCCCCCTAACAATGATTTTTTATTTATTTTTATTTTTTTAAATGTATATTTTCTGGTACTCGGTTTGCCAAAAACCGCAGGATTTTGTTGCTGTAATGTGAGATTGTGCAGACACCCTTATGTAAAGTAGAGATGTAACTGTTCATTGCCTTTATTTTTATATAAATATGGTGTTAGTGCAAACATTGCACTATAACCAGGGGTGCACATAACTTGTTTGCCCTGGTTCTCAAAGGAGCACCTGGAGATGTTGCTTGGTGCTCATCCTTAAATTGAAATAAATAAACCGGTCTTTATTTGTCAGACACACGGCACAGAACACACAGAGGTGAACACAGAACACACATGCAGAGGTGAACACAAGACAACATTAGCACGACCAGTAATCCTACAAGCTGTCATCACTACCCTCCTGACTGTTCTCCTCACTGTCTTCCTCTCTGTCAGACATGGTAGCTGATTATGTAGGCCTACTTCTTTCTCTCTGGTTGAGTCTGCGATTAGCTGCTTGCATCCACAAGTCAACAGCTGGGTTTGGGTCGAAAGTCCCGTTTTAAAAGGATATGTTTGGTTACTGTCCTATAGTATACATTGGAATGATTTCAAACCTGTTTATCCCAATAATTATAAAGGAGTGCCTTGAAAATATGTGTTTACATAAATTGTGACCAAACCGTTTGAACTTAGACTAAAGTGAACTATCTAAACACTCAGAGTCCTTTACCTCACTGAGCTGTAGTATCAGCCTCTCAGTCTGACTGGAGAGGACTCTCCCTCCACATCATTGTAGAAACATCTTCTTCTTCCGTTAGAGCAGCTAGCACCAGATGCTAATAACAACAGCGCCCTCCCTTTCTCCCTCGCTCACTCGCATTTTGGCTGTGAGCTGCGGGCGCCAGATAAGCCAACATCCCCCATTTTCATCACTTACAGCGCCCATCGTACAGGCCAGGGCAAATGAAAAGTGTAACCGGGGTGAAAAGGGTGTTACATTTACTTAATTATAATGTTGTTACATCAAGGCCGAAAATTAGGATGAGCACCAACGGTCAAAAATGTTTTTTTCCCTCCCAGAACTACCAGCGCAGCACCTCCACAGATCTGGCGCCCTAGGCGAAAATCAACGCCAGGGCTACGGGCCGGCCCTGAGTTCATATGCAACTCGCAAATATATTTCTCTCTTCTCTTTTCTCTTCTCCCTTTTATCTCCCTCTCTCTCAATGTTGGTAAGCAAATGCGCCTTTTTTCAAATTACCCGGTGCTCTTTTTTTGGCCGAGGTGCGCATGCGCACCAGTTATGTGCAGCCCTGACTATAACTTAAGCTGAAGCTAACAGTAATAACTATAAGATCTATCTGAAATAAATAAGTGTACTGAAACAAATACCAATAACTGTATTGCATTGTTTTCTTATGCGCAATTACTTCATACTGTCTAGTTCTCTTTTTCGTCCTGCATTTATTGTGCCCCCCTCAGAAAATAACTGGCCCCCCAGTGGCCCCCCCAGTCAAATTGGTCTAGAACCGCCACTGCTGAGGGTTGTGGGTTTCCTCCTCCGATTCTAACTGGCAAAACTTAAATTAAATAAATGAAAAACAAGATATTGTTTGCATAATACGCATTAATGTCATGCATGTCAGTGTACGTGTTACTGCTAATCAGAAGAAAACTCACAGAAGCAGTCAGTTTGTCAACCGGAGGTTTCTCCCTCTTTCTCCTTCTGCTCCTTTGTTCTTTCTCTTCTTCTTCTTCTTCTTCCTCCTTCCCCTCTTCTTCTTCCTCTTTTTCCTCTTCTTCTTCCTCAGGGAGGCAGAAGTCCAGTTTCTCATGCCATTCACGATTTTCCTGTATGTCACAGGACAGGAGGATGAGGGTCCGCCCGGGCAGCGGAGGCACGTTGAAACGACAGGAGATCTGGACCGCTGTTTCCAGAGCTTTACGGTACCGGTCCAACAGAGCCAGAGTTACCTGATTCTGACTGGATGCACAGACACAGAGAGCGTTAATATAAAACTGGATATACCTCAAATTGTGTTTGATGTCTTTGTTAACTGATGTAAGAAACACATGTTCAATCTCAGCAAAAAACTGTGCACACTTTCTTTTAAAAAGGTTGTTTTTTGACTTGATCGATTATCAGAGAGGAGCGATACAAATCAATAACTTAAACTCTGACCAAATATCATTGAATTATTGACTACTATAAAGGTTTGATTTTGCGTTTCACACAGGAATTAGTACTTAGTACTCCCTTAAAAATGTTTAACAAATGTGCACTTTTAATTTCCTTTAAAATGTTTAAATGCTGCTGACTAGTACTGAAATATCTTTCCTAGTGTTGGTATCAGCCACAGAAACAATTATACGTTTAAATATAACATTTAATACATTAGGAAATCATCGTAGAAAAACGTAAAGACATTTCCTTACTTGGCCTTCAGGAGCTGCTCCTTCTTCATTTTGTATAGTCGATAGATAAACGGCACTCCAAGCGTCACCCTCAGCCGGCTCTTCGGAGTCGTGTCCCAGTCCTGACTCTCGAAGCGTTTGCTCTTGGGAATCTTTTTCAGGATGCCCTTCAGGATCTCTTTAACGGGTGGGATTGCTTTCTCTGATGCTTTGGGTAGAGGAAAGAGAGGCAAAGAGGAATAAGTGAAAGTTCTGTATGTGTTGCAGCATGTCAGAGCTAAACTTCATTAAAGTTGTCCTGTGGTGTGGAAGGTGGAATGTGGTGCCATGTCTTCAAAATGTTGCCATAAAAAAGCAGTAGTACAAAAATGACTTTCAGTAAAGACTTGTATCTCACCCAAAGAATTCATCTCCATGATGACTTTGTACGCAGCGAGGAATCTGATGGGAAACTGACGGCTCTGAATGACTGCTTTCTGTAAACACATTGGAAACATAACGGTTGCTGAAACAACTCAAATATAATTACAAAAGAAACCTAACAAGCAACTGAAAAACACAAAAATTAACTAAAACTAGTCATCAGGTTGAATAACACCATTTTCTTTGACCTTTTACCAAGTGATTTTGATCATGTTGTTGGATCTCACCTTATTGGTCAGTCTGCTGAGGATCTTCTTGTGATGAGCCTCACTGATGCCTGCTATGATCATGTTCCTCAGGTTCCTCAGCATGGCCATGAAGGGAACAGACTTATTGTCTGCACAGTAGAGACATTATTCATCAGTGTGATGATAGACATGTTGGATAATATATATATATGTGCTGTATGCATATATGTGTGTGTTTCAAATGCATAGATACAGCTTTAAATTCTCATTCAAAAATGGTATTCAAACCCAGTTACATTCAAGGGCTTTATAGACACATGCAAGATAGCTACAGTGTAGTTTTGGAAAAGAAAATATTAAGTCACACACTACTACTACTACAATGCAACCTATCATATAATTGAGAAATACACATTTATAAAATTAAATTGTGCAAGGGACACAACAGTGCAAGAAAAATGAGGAATTTAACTGTGTGTGTGTGTGTGTGTGTGTGTGTGTGGTGTGTGTGTGTGTGTGTGTGTGTGTGTGTGTGTGTGTGTGTGTGTGTGTGTGTGTGTGTGTGTGTGTGTGTGTGTGTGTGTGTGTATGTGTGTGTGTGTGTACCTATGAGTTTCTCCCAGGTGGCGGCCTTGTTCCCCTCCCGGCTGAGCAGCCGTTCCCACGTCTCCGGCTCTTTGAGCTTCATTCGCTTCCCGGCTTTCTCCCTGTCCCACGAGCCCTTTATTCCACTGCGGTTGAATATATTGGCATCTGCAGGATACCTGAAACCAACACAACCAGATCACACTTTAAAGTGGAAGCAGGACAAGTTTTACAAGAAAAGGCCTAAGACAAAATCTCTCTCCCCTCCTCGTTTAACCCCTCTATTGCGCATTTATATGATACTGTAGGATTTCAAATATACCTTTATATACACATTTTTCATAATACTGCACATTTTAAGTGTCTGCTAATAAGTATTTTAACAAATGTAATTAATGATACTAATGTAGGAGTAACTATGTGAGTCATCAGTGTGTATGAGTGTGTCTTACTTTTTCCCCAGAATGGCCATAACATATTCAGCCGGTTCCTTAATGTGAAGCTTCTTGATCATCGTCTTTATGCTGAACTCGCTCTGCTTTTTATCCACCACCGCTTTGCCTTCCTTGACATTCAACTGCGCACACACAAACAAGGATAAAATAGAGTTACCCATGTGGTAAGGTTTGCCCTAAAACACTAAGAAGATGGGTCGTGATGTTTGGAATAAATCATTTTATAAAAAGTTTTAATTGAACAATCTCTACTCAACCGATATCTGCAAACACAGCAGCAAAGTATGTGAACTGAAAATACCTACATCAAGATAACCCCCTCTTCTAAAATGACTTAAAGAAATGCTTCTCATAGGAAAAGATTATTGAATGCTTAAAGAAAAAACGTTTTTAAAACCATGACTACACAGTGAATACACGATCAATTAACAATGAAAAAGTCTTGATCAATTTAAGTAAATGGGGGGCACGTTAAACAAAAGAAAACTATATAAAAACATCAGTTTACAAACTTAACGCAACGTGTACTGTGTGATCCAAGTCTCATTTACTGAAAGATAAGCTCACTATTCCTCCATTTTAGAAAAAACCGTACTTTTGAATATGTATTCCCACAGATGAGTAGCGTGTCTGTTCAAGTGCGTTATGCAAAATGGTTTAAAATAGTAAGGTTTAAGAGAAAATGCATGTGTTTAAGAAGTAATGATAATACGACAAATGTGTTTTTTTAATATACATTTTGCTGTTGTTAAACGCAACCTTCCTTTAGTTCAATTCATCACGACTTTTCTCAATTTTTGTAGTCTGATTTTATACTCTTGTTTTGTAATCTTGTTTTCCTTCAAGGAATATGTGTAATTGGTTTACAAATGGTCAGTTTGTGGGTGAAGTATTCCTCGAAGAAGACACTTAAGTAACTCACAAGTGTAAAACATCCAACACACTAGTGGCACAATAGAAAAGTACTGAACATTGACTTACAATCTTCTCCAGCTGGGCAGTATCTGCTCTGAGCAAGTTCGCCCACTTTTTCATCTGCTGAGCAGTCGGTTTCTGGAAATCAAAGATACGTAGAACAAACCATGGAGTGATGAAGAGGATATTTAAGGCACTGAGTGTTAATCAAGAGAAATTAGTCCATTGCACTATAATAGAAAACCACATGAAGTTTCAATATGTTTTTAGAAGGAGATTCTGAACGAGTAATATTTTATTTATTCCTTGGGGGAAATTGGATTATGTATCAACTGCTCCCTTTTAGAACAAAATACATTTAAATAACTTATATAAACATAGAGAAGTTAAAATAAAACTGTTTTATATAACAACAATAAATATGCATAAGGTGTGAGGTGGTAAAAAGTGTGTGGGTGTCCTGCTTTGTTTTTTACCACAGAGAAAGCAGAGAAACAATTATACTGACGAACCAATTTCTGTCCATAAGTTGAGTTTAGTTTGGTTAAACCTTAGTTTTCATATTGAACTGAATGAAAACAGACCAGAATGAATACTTCTGTACCTTAACGTTTTTCTTCTTGCGGTTGTGTTTACAGCGGTGTTTGCGTGTGTTGTATTTGGCCAGCTGATACTCGTTGAACTGCTTGAACTTGTCAGCCATCGCCTTCTTCAGGCACATCGGCAGGGAGCGGCTGAAGCACTGGAGACGGACACACATGGTGGTGAGATTTCACAGAACTGACACATCCAGATCCCACCAAACAGTAAACAGTCACTAAGACTTACTGTACTGTAGATCCTGACTACTTCCAGCCAATCAGAGGGCAGCTGTACGGCAGCACAGAAGTATCTGCGGACATGAGGCTTGGTAGAGGGCTGATTGGCGGCCAGAGCCAATAAGAAGTTCGCTGTAATGCGGATGTTCAACTCCTGACGGGTATAGACTGCCACCTGAATGATAAAAGCAAGAACACCACATTGTACTTAACTATTGGGAAGAATTATAGCCCCCGTCATATTGTGTGCTGTCTGTCTTGGAATTAATTTCACTGGCCTGTTTTATGGAAGATGATACAACAATCAACAACAAATATGGCACATAGTGATAATATCGTGTTACAAATTAAAATGTTAAATAGATTTTTTTTTAATCTGATCAGAATCAGATGGTTTGCCAAGTAGGTTTACAAATAATTTGCTTTGTTGTAAATGGTGCGTACATAAACACAATGAGAGAAATAAAGTTGTACAAAGAAAAGGAACAAATATTCTACTATTTTTAATGCTATTAAAAAATAGTATAACATGTAAAAAAATATATAAACTAAAAAATAAGAACAACGAGAACATTAACGTACATTTAATTAACTCAGGATCAAAAGCAAGAGTTAAAAACTGAACTATAAATAACTATGTTAAAGGCTCTGTGGTAATAGAGGTTAATGTTTTCTGGAGTTGCACTAACCTAAAAATAACACATATTGGAAATGATGTTGATTAACCATAAAATACATTATGGGATGTTCCATTCAAGCGGCTGTGCTGTGGTGTACTTTGAACACATCGAGGACGTTTTACAAGGAGATACTGATTGAAAATATAAGGCTGGCAGACAGTAAACAAGCCTCACCAACCAAAGAACTGTGTTTAAAACTTGTGTTTGTGTTTTCCAGCAGGATTTGAAATTGTTGATGGCATATTGTCTCAAACGTTTATCTAACTTTTTTGACAGGTTTTGGGAAATCACTTGAAAGAACAAGATACTGAACCAGTAACTCAACGGTTTAAATATGAAATAACTTTAAATCAAAAAGTACATGCATATTTCAGAGTAGCCCGTGATATTTTGTTCGTACTGTCATATTGATCACTCATAAAAATCATAACAAAATCTTCTTCTATTTCTATAAAGTGTTGCATTTCCAAACATTTCTTGCGTGTTATTCTGGGTTGATTTCCTTGATTTGTTACCATGATAACCAAATAAATAAATAAAGATGCCTTGGGATACAGTACATAACCCTGCACACACCCACACAGACAGACATGCATTCACACCTTGAGAAGAAACTGGGGGTCAGAGTCAGAAATGTCCTTGGCCAGGTTTTTGATCTTGGTCCAGACGCTCTCCTCTGAGTCCCAGTCCTTCTGACCCGGAGCCTCGCTCTTATTCACCAGCGAGCAACACACCAGGTTCAGCAGGAGATACTGAGGAACAGAGAGAAAGACAATGAAATATCTCTCTGCAGAGTTAAAGTCACATAGATAAACATATAAAATAAGCACGCAGGTATATGCTATGTGCAACATTTCTATGATTTCCTCCTACCTTGTTATCGTTCAGCTCCTCTTCAATAATTTCCTTTGCTCTATCAATCTCAGCAAATTCCTCCTGTTTGATGACCATAGTTTGTTCAAGTTCCTGGCTGTCCAACTCTATTCCAAGAACAGGTATTTCCATGGCTGTCCCCTCATCCTCTACCTCTTGTTCTTCAGACAAAACATTGTCTTCCTCAGAATACTGCAGATGTGGAGACAAATGTCAAAACAAGAATACCGCTCAATGGGATGCATCAACAATGTTGTCAAAGAGCATACAAGGTACTTTCATTTTATGCTTAGACTAATGAAACACAGAAGTAAAATAAATGAAGAATATCTCATGTACCAAACTTGAGTCTTCCGAAGAGGACTGCGTCACTTCCGATGTTTCCTCCGTGGCTTCATCAGCTCCATCGTCCCTGCTCTGTTCTCCACCCAGAGGAGGAGGGAGGAATGAAGAAGCAAAGCATTTAGGCAGAGCGCTGCTTGCCAGGGATTTTGAGAGCAGAGAGTCATTACGGAGAGATGTAGAGGAGGTGAGGGGGAAAGAGAGGCCGAAGGAATGGCTAGTAAGGAGCTGGTTCTCGGTGCTGAGGAGAGGAGAGGTGAAGGAAGGCGAGAAGGAAGAGGGGGAGAGAAGGGAGGAGGAAGTGGAACACAGGAAGGAGGGCTGGAGAGAGGAAGGTTTGGGCATCAGTGTGGAGGCCAGTAGCTTATTCTTCAGATTTGGAGGAGCGTAGTTGGAGGACAAACTCCGCCCACATGTGGCCTGCTGCTGCTCTCCTTGGGCGACATTTGTCTGATGCAAAGTTAGCACCTCCATACCTGCAAATAAATCAATCAGAGGGTCAAAGGCTGTTACAAACACAAACCCTCCCAATCCTACATGGCATTAAGTCCTGAAAGAAGCAACTCAGCAGCATTCCTTCCACTGTTTGAACAAGGTTTGTACTACTGCAGTTTAGGGTGTGTTGTGCCACTGAATGCATTGATAAAACAAAGGAACAAAGTCTGGAAACAATCAGCAGAAAGCCCAAGAGTTTCATAAGACTCCATGGCCACCATAATGCATGTATAAATAAAACAAAAATACCAAGAAGTTTCAGGTTGTTCAAGAGCTAAGTTAGTAAAGTACTGTTGTAAATATATTCATAAAAAGTATAAAGACACAAACTGCGTAGAAACCAGGCATGTAACTATCAAAAGAAAAACCATATCGCCACTGCAATATCCAGACAGCCAATACTTTTAAGTGCAATACATAACATTTTTAGTCAACATTGTTCCTACAGGCCTACTGTTTTGTATACAGGAATAGTTTTTAATAGGCGTGGTAGTAAGCGTAAACACACCCAGACTTAAAGCAGAAACTCACCGGGAAAAACTGAATGTCAACTCCCCAGACACACGTATCTTCTTGTCACCGTTTAATATTACTGCGAGCTGACAGTGAATTTCTGAAGCATAGAAAGCTTAAATGACTGGTTTACTGGAAATGATCACATCCGAGCAGCTGCCTCTGAGACGTAGAACATTGAGAGCGCTGATTGGTCGAATTTCTTTACCGTAATAACGCCTGTATCGATGCCTACCCTCAAATAATGGAATAAAAAGACGCATGAAGACGGGATTGCTCTGGAAAAAATACCATTTACTATAAATCAAATCAAATATCAGAATATTAATAACTAAACATTTTTAATTATTAGGTAAGATAATGCTTAAGTGACATGATGACACTACCGTAATGTCTTGTATAATGCGCACAGGAAGAAGCGAAAGTGCGAAGAACAAACAACTAATAATTTGCTTTGGTTTAAATGGTGCGTACATAAAAACAATGAGAATAATTAATTTGTACAAAGGAAAGGAACACATAGCCTATGCCAAATATATAATACAATTGAGAGCGCTGATTGGACGAAATTATTGTGACCTTTTTATTTTTACCGTAATAGCGCATGTATGGGTGCCCACTGCCTACCCTCAAATTATTGAATATAAAGACGGGATTGCTCTGGGAAAAAACACACTTACTATAAATCTAAACCACATTGAAAACATAAACATTTAAAACGTGTTTTATTGTTAGATAAGATAATATTTGGGTGACGTGATGACGCTACCGTAACTGTGTGTGTAGTGCGCAAAGGAGGAAGCGAGAACTCTATTTCCGCTGCAGCAGCGAGAGAACGGGGCACGTCAAAAAAGAAAGGAAAATGTGGGGAGGACAAACTCAGGCGAGAGAAGGAACACAGAACTACATCTATCATCTTTGTTGATTCCGTTGCCAGGCAGTTGTTATTATTATTTAAAATCCCAAGACGAATACCTGTCAGTTTAAGGGTCGTTTCGAGGTTAACTCGCCCCCCCCATCTTGTTCGGTGGTGGTTCGCTTTGAGGAAGCAGCTCGGCTAGCCGCAGCTGAATTAGCTCGCTGAGGAGAGATGGGACGAGAGGCAAGTCGCCTCCAGGAAGACCCGGTTTCCCCTGCGTTTGGGAAAGATGGCACGAAGCGGGATTCCTACCGACGACCCCGCTGCACCAGGCCCACCAGTCTCATGGTCGACTTCTCTGGGAGCTTCGAGGAAACGGAGGCCAACCGGAGCCGGTCTGAGGAGGGCAGCGACTCGGACCAGCATGGGGGTGCCAGCGCGGACGGAAGCCCTGCAGACCTCCTCCACAGCAGCACCCCGTCCTCCAGTGTGAGCCCGGCGGAGGACCACCACAGCGAGGGGAAACCCGAGGAAGACGGGGATATAAGCCCGGAGCCCGCCGTGGTGGCTGAGCATCCGTCAGGAGAGGAGACAGGCCGCACGCCCCACCGCACTTTTTCCGAGCGGCTGCCCGGGAATAGGCACTCTTCCGCCCGCAGTGTGGGAGCGAGGTCCGCCCGGGTCCGAGGCTCCCACCAGCGGCCGGTGTCCGAGGCGTGGATCGGCCTGTACCGGGTGAACAACCGCCATGGCAGTGAGTTCATTCACTCTTACTTTTTGTTCCTTTTCTTAGTACAACTTAATTTCTCTCATTGTGTTTATGTATCAGAATACCTTTATTAGTCCCACAGAGGGGACATGTACATTGTTACAGCAGAAAAAGAGCACAAAAGACAACTTAATGTTACCTAAAGCAGGCATAAAAAAGTACTAAAGATACAAAAATAAATTAGAATAGAAAAGTTACACATTTTACAAAAATACACACCCTGTAACAGTTCTGGGGATTTGACAGCCAGGTATATTGCACAGTTTTTAACGGCATTATATATATTGCACATTGGCAATATGTACAATATATATAACGCCCTTAAAAACCTGGCTGCTATGTGCTATGTGCAATCTGATATTTCAAATAGTTGGTATTTAACAAGAGGTGTTATAGTCTGTGTGGTTCCTTTTCTTAGTACAACTTAATTTCTCTCATTGTGTTATGTATCAGAATCAGAATAGGTTTTACTACCAATTAGGTTTACACAAACGAGGAATTTGCTTTGGTCTAAATGGTGCTTACAAAGACACAGAAAGAAAAATACGTAGCAAAAAATAAATTAAAGTCATATTATGAAAGCTATTTTAAAAAAAATACTATTTGTAGACTATTGTGACAAATTAAAGACAATATTTGAACACAATATAATTATGTGAGAAACTGAGTACAGTCAAATAATATACTATATTCAAAGTGGAGAGCTGTGCAGATTTAAAAAATAGGTAGTGTGGACATTGGTGGCAACATTCACACCACAACAAGTATTTGAATGTGTACACCTAATGGCCAAAACCCAGATTCTAATGAAAAATCAAGTCAGAGGATGATATTTGTTTATATTCAACATTTTCATTTGAAACACGATATTATCAACATGTGACATTTTTGTTGTATTGATTGTTTTATTATCTTCCACAAAAACGGGCCAGTGGATTTCCTTCCTAGACACACAGCACACAATATGACAGTAAAGGGTTATAATCCTCCACACATTATGTCAGGTCACTAGTATTTTCTATTCATGTCCTGTTATTATTTGTGTCGCATAAATAACACCTGCCTTCATACTTGGCTGGTCTCCATCAGAAGTGATGCACCATGTTTTTACATTTTAAGACAGCTGTCATACGTGGATTACATGGAACTTAAAATGCGTTAAATTACGCAATACCTCAACATGTAAAATGCGGGGTATAACTGCTTCCTTAAATCAGCTGCTATTTCACTGAAGACATGAGTGGGTGAAGATGAGAAAATGATAGTAATATGGATATGATGGCTGAGGAGGAGGTGGGAGTATTCATTGTTAACTTTATGCAGCCACAACAGCAATATAAAGTCAGAAATGCCTTCTAAGAAAATATCTCTAAAACAATATTACACCAACTCAGAGACATTTACACAATGAGTTATGAATCAAATTGTTCCCAGTGCAGCTTTCACTCGCCCCCGTCTGAAATTAAAATGGATTATTTGGGGAATTGACATTCCTGAACAGATGATCTCTTTTCCTGTGCTTACTGACTACAATCCTCAGAGACCTCATTGTAAGAAACGGAGCTGTGGTGTAAAACTGGAACTGGTGAAAACATGCTCTTTCAAATCCTGCAAGTTAAAAACATTGAGTAACTGACCAACGTGTGGTTTAAGCGCATTCAAAATAGGAAGCTGTGTAGGGGAAGTGAAAAAGCACCCTTTGTTTGCGTAGGGGTTTAGGGTTTAACCAAATATTAATTATTGCAACATTAAATAATGTTTTGTGATGCTGTATTGATTCTCTAAAACAAAGTGTTGATTTCTAATAAATAGTTCATCCATTATTTAATTTGTTAAGATGTGGCCTCTCAAAGCACTGATGTTACAGGGACTGTGATAAATGCACTGTTGTGATTGCATACCAAAAGTATATTTTTAAACCATATAATACATGTTGTTTAATAATACGCAGTTTTCCTAAAATATATTTTTAGCAATGACAACATATCGGTGTTCTTGCAGTACTGCTGAATCATAACCCCTGTATATATCATATTGCCAAACGTTTGCCAGCTCTGGCCTGCATTTGGAAGTCGATGACACAGAGATGGGGCTGTTGCGGTGCCAAAACACAAAAGTATGGTGGGTTTCCCAGGACAGCCCTCTAGCAAGAGTAGGGAAATGGGTCACAACTTCACATGCTGGCAGCAGCTCATAGATGGAGGAGGGGAATTCAGAGCAGCGAGGCACACTGTCTGTCCCGTTCACTCAGCCTGAGTCACTGTTTAGTTCGGTGCATGCAGTCAAATAAAGTTTCCAGTTATACTCAAAGTCACATCATCCACACTGTCTCCGGATCTCTAAGGATGACTGCTTGTGGTTCCTTGGTTTGCCCAGAGTGTAATCTAGATGTCCAAACATAGCTTCAGTGTGCAACATGATGTGCACATCCTCCATCATTTAGGTCTCGCTGCTGTGACACAGCGTGTTGATCTCAGCTGTGCCGTGTCTCCGCTCTGCACAGATATCCGCTGTCCTTTCTGCTCCAAACCTTTCCCTGGGGGTCGGATCGAGGATCACCTGCTGAGCTGCCTCACGTCTCCTCCCCTACCATACAATAGTAAGTATCATATATCCCCAAAATGGCACAAAGCCTGTGATTTTTAAAGCTCTGGAAACACTTACAGTTGCTGTGTGTGTGTGTGTACAGCGGATGTGCTCAGTAAAGACAGCGGAGAGTGCTCCATCTGTTTGGAGGATCTGATGCAGGGAGAGACCATCGCCAGGCTGGCCTGCCTCTGCGTCTACCATAAGAGGTAACAAAGTTCAGTTGATACATTTGCATTATAATAAAATGCAGAGAGACGGGTTGAAAAATGCAAATTCCGCGAGTGAGATTAAAAACAACGTTGTGCCTATCTATGGTTATTTCCAGATCTGGAAAAATGTGGTAACTGAAGGTAATGATTCTCTTAAATAAGGAAGCAAACGTTTTGTCTGTACTAGTGCATGTATCACTTCACATTTCTGAGCGAGGTCTATTGTCCTTTTCCAGGATCTCATGGTTTCACTTCTGAGTTATTGTCATAAAAAAACGTAATATTTTAACATGGGATAAAATGGATGAGTACTACACAAAATCTTTTTTACTTTGTCTCAGGAAAAGATCAGCAGTGTGTTTCTTTCTTCTTATTTTACAAGTAAAATACATTAGCCAATGTGCTTTCAATAACGGCATCCTCATTACATTTTAATTGGACCTAATTAGCACTTTGTCAGCCCTTTGAAACTCCTATCAGGAAATAACCATGAGGTTGCTAAAGACCCACCAGTGTGTGCATGTTGCAGCCCATATCCTAATCATTTGAAAGCACACGGTTGTGTTCCAGATACGGTTTTTCCCAACTCTGAAAGGGGAAACGGTTTCCCTTAATTTAGCTCGGTGTGAGACGGGACTTGCTGAGACTTGTAATTTTCCAAGATTAGTTCATTCATCAGAGTGAAGATCCTGTCTGCTCTTTTTCTTTTTCTATCTTTGTGGGTTCAACCGTTTGAAATGCTTTTTTTTATTTGAAATGAACATTCTGATAACGACATTGACAACATTAAAAGCACATAGTGTTTAACTGACGGATAACCAGCAGAGGGACAGTATACTTTAAAGAGGCCGTATTCTGGTTTTCCTTTTCCTGTAGTGTGTTTAGGTTTTTGTGCATGTTAACGGTCTTGAAAGCCCCCCCCCCTGCCTGAAACGCCTCCATTTGACTCCTGCGTTTACTTCCGCTCCATAGTGACATCACCATGTAACACTTTTGCTTCTATTAGCTAGCGCTCCAACACATTGAACATGATAGTCTAAGGGGTGGGACATATCTAAGATAAGATAAGACTTTATTCATCCCGAAGGAAATTGTTGTGCCAGAGTAACAAAATACAATAAACACAATAAACACAGAGGTTGACTAATCACAACAGAGCCGGCCAGCTAACCAATCAGAGCAGACTGGGCTCTGGTTTCAGACAGAGGGTGAAAAGAGGTGCTGCTGCACAGGCAGTATGAGAAAAATAAAGGGCTTTTTGAACATTAAAGCATGGAGACATGTCCCAGTAGAGACAAATATAAATATGAACCTGAAATGAGCGTAATAGGGCACCTTTTTAAAAAGACGTTCTTCTCAGATAAAGCCTTTGAGCTTTTAGCTGTGTGCCGCTAGGTGTGGCTGTGACGCGCTGGTCCACCCAGTAGAGAGTAGGGATTTGGAAAGAGCCTGGAACTTTTGAAAACTAAAAGATGACAGTGTTCTAAATGAGCATACAGTTCATGTTCACAAAGTGTACAGAAGGAACATTATTTTTAACAACCCATATATTAGTATAGGGCTGCAAGGAGAACATCTGTGACTTTTCTCTCACATAGTCGGTGAATCATCTGGTCTTAAAAGAATCTGGAAAAAGTGCATAAAGGGCGTCACAATTTCCTAAAGCTCAAGATAATTTGACTCAGTCTAAAACCCGAACATACTTCTTTAAATGTGACGCAAGATAAATACATTGCTGAGCTGCAACTTGTGCAGTCTTGCATTTTATTTGAAAGTTTAATTAAATAAATGTATGTCAATGTAATATCCAAAAAGTTGCTTATTATTTAGTCGTCCTTATTTTTTTTTATAAAATACTCAAATATAGAATAGTTGTTTAATCTTTATATTTGTGATTGGGAATACTACTGTTCTTTGGTCCTGATGCATTTAACGAGTCAGAGAGCCATCGAACATATTCACAGCCCTCTGCTCTGATTACTTTTAGTCTGGTTCCCACTAGGGCTGTACCCGAATATTCGTTCGTTGGAGTACTATTCGGGTTTTAATTTATTTCGTTATTCGGATATTCATTTAGTTTGTTTTCAAATTTATTGAAATCTCCAATATCAACGTAAGAGCTTGTGCCTCTTCGGGGGGTGCTAACACTTAACCATAAACGTTATCGTTTACTTTCTCCGTCTTTATATGTAGATATTACTTTTCTCCGTTAAACTCCGTCACGTTGTTTCCAAAGCAACAACAACTTCCTGTCAACTGCACTAACTCTCCTTCAAAATAAAAGCATGTCCACAAATAGAAAGCCAAGCCAAATTACACTTAAGACATATACAGGGTTCATACGGGTGCTTGAAATCCTTGAAAATGCTTGAAATTTGACGTGGTGTTTTCAAGGTTGGGAAAGTGCTTGAATTTTGGGAATGGTGCTTGAAATTGAGATAAAGTGCTTGAAAATGTAAATGCTTTACTTTTACAATAAATTGCTGTCTGACTGAATAGTTCGCTTTTTAGATTAAAAGAAAATAATTGCTTCGCTTCTACATAAAACAGCTCCGCTGCACCTTCCCGCGCTATGCCCGAGACCTGCAAGTGTTTGTGTTACGTGTGACCTGGGCATTCTGATGAGAGTGATAGATGACAGTGTGCCAGGAGGTTGCAGTTACAACGAGCGTTGGCTAGCAGAAGACAAATACAAGCCATGGCTAAGACGAGGGTCAAGCCCACGAGTAGCCTCCTGCAAAGTTTGCAAACATAACGATGCAAGAGTCTGTGCTGACGAGCCACATGAAAGGTACGCCGTAGTAGAGCATTTTAGATTAGGCTAACGTTGCATGTTACGTTTGTTTAAGCTAACGTTTGCTAGCTGAATAGCGAACTCGATTGAGGGATAATAATAATTGCAGGGGATAAACGAGCCGGTTTTTTTTGCGGAGGGATCTAGATCGGCTTGAAGGCACATTGTGCAATGTGCACATTATCCCGCTTATTACATGGCCACATTCTCAACAAAGTAACGACATGACTCCCAATATTAATTGAAATGCTTTTATGGATTTAGAAAATGATTTTATTGATTTAAAAAATAGTTTTATGTATTGATTTAAATTGACATGCATCCGCTAAGAAAAAGAGTCCGTTGTTACTGTTTGAACTAACGTAGCAACGGCAGGAACTGCTTCGATAGCGTTTTTGAGGAGCTTTTTGATTACAGATTTGAAAACATCGTTGCTTGCTTTAAAAGTAGCACAATTCATTATGTCAAACCTTGGAAAGTATCTAGATATCCCTGCCCTAATGCCAAAGTAACTGGCAACTGAATATGTGTCGCCGTTTGATGTCTATGTCTGGGCCGCTGCGTAAAAAGGAGGGTTTCTGCCCCATTACTTCTCTTCTTACTTCTATAAGAATAAAACACGGAGGACGGAGATCTCTTTTGCTCCCCCTCTTCTGACAGCCCAGCAGCTGATCTCAAAGCACGCTCCCCTCTCCTGCAGGGGGGCGTGGTCAGCTGCAGCTCACAGAATCAGCCCCCTGCAAAAACAGCGCTGGAAAGAGGAAATATAGCGAAATGAGGCATGGCTAAAATGCAGGATCTTTTTGGTCTATATAGTCTTCTATATTTTTTTATATAAAAAAACTATATTTATATAGTTTATATAGGTCGATACAGTAGCCCCTTTTCTTTTAAATAGTTTTTATAGGTGTTGCTATTTGTTTTGTGTAGCGTGGTTCTACAAGCAAGTCAATGCATTCATTGGGTGGTATCAGAGAGTTACAAGGGTCTGTAAATGCAATGAAAACAATTGGCCACAGCAAATCATTTATATTAAACATGTAATTTTTACTTTTGAATACTTCAGTACAAAGGATGTATTGAATAATTTAAGTGATATATGTGTACACATATAAATCATTAGTCAAAACAGGGCTACATTTGATTTAATTAAAAGGTATAATATGTAGTAAACTGAAGAGCCGTTTGGGAGCCGAAAGAGCCGGCTCTTCTTGGTGAGCCGAGCCAAATGATCCGGCTCACCAAGAAGAGCCGGAATTCCCATCACTAGTGTTCAGAGGATGAAGCACTCACGGCATTTCGTGTTATAGTCACGAAATATAATCTATTGATTCGACACAGAGCGATTTTGAAAGCAATGTATTTCTACTGGTAGTATGTTTCGTACCTAAACCAAATGTAACTTGCTCTATCGAAATCGGTCACATTGACCCGAAGACACATGTTCGTTTGTATTACTGGTCTGGGGGAAGCTCGCGTGTGTGTGTGTGTGTGTGTGTGTGGTGTGTGTGTGTGTGTGTGTGTGGTGTGTGTGTGTGTGTGTGTGGTGTGTGTGTGTGTGTTTGTGTTGTGTGTGTGTGTGTGTGTGTGTGTGTGTGTGTGTGTGTGTGTGTGTGTGTGTGTGTGTGTGTGTGTGTGTGTCGTGTGTGTGTGTGTGTGTGTGTGTGTGGTGTGTGTGTGTGTGTGTGTGTGTTGTGTGTGGTGTGGTGTGTGTGTGTGTGTGTGTGTGTGTGTGTGTGTGTGTGTGTGTGTGTGTGTGTGTGTAGTGTGTGTGTGTGTGTGTGTGTGTGTGTGTGTGTGTGTGTGTGTGTGTGTGTATTTTTTGCGTTTGTGTACCGGGGGAAACACTCATAAGAAACACCGGCTGTTGTTATGCTTGCTGTGATGTTACATTAGTCCGTTCTCTGCTTGTAATTATAGCCGAAGCTTCAAAGTTGTATTTATCATCTGAATTTGCCGAAACAAGTTTAATATTCTGAAAGCCAATACTTTGTTTATTTGAAAACAGATGAAAACAAACTGTCTTTTATATAAAATTGAAGTATTATACAAGTAAAACTACATTTTGCTTTAATCCCATGTAATTGTAGAATGAACGCAGTCTTCCTTTGAAGAAGTATAAGTCAGGTGTCTTGAGTAGTCAAAATTACCTTGTGGATTTACTCCAGGTGGAACTAAAGTCTGATTTAACACTTGATTATATTTCACATCATTCATCCACATCTGTGAAGTAACTAAAGGTATTAGATACATGTAGTGGAGGAAAAGTACACCATTTACCTCTGACTTATGTTCACTGCCAACCTAAAAGTACCTCAAAAATAGTAATCAATAATGTATTGAAAAGTTATTTGGCTGATTGTTGTATATCGGCTCAGACAGGTTATATGGGAGGCCCAGTCTACGTACAGGTCACTCCTTTTGAAATATTAAACTTAGTTTTCTTTTCTTTAATTTTTCATCCTCGTGTAGAAGGCTATCACGAAACACACATGTGGTTGTTTATAGCATAAAGAACATCTGATTTAATGTGAGGTAGGGAAATAATCATTTGAGTATGTGTATATAAATATGTAATTTACAACAGCTGTAAGCTGCTGGAAAATGCACCTTGAAAATGCTTGAAAAGTGCTTGAATTTGACTTTGGAAAAGGTGTAAGAACCCTGCATATACAACTGCAACGAAAGTAACAAACACAATGCGATATACTTTTCAATTTCAAAGAAAACAAATTGCGTTACATTAACAAATAACTATAAAACAACAATACTGTAGAACAGGGGTGGCCAACCCGCGGCTCTCGAGCCGCATGCGGCTCTTTGCCTAGTTTCATGCGGCTCTTCAGTTCATATCGAATTGTATATGTGTGAGTTTGGGGGAGAGACACTGACTCCTGACTAGTGTTGCACGGTGTACCGATACTTGAAAGGTATACCGCGATACCCTGTCGTTAAAAACGTTACGATTCCTCCGTTTCATTAGTATCGGTACTTTAAGAATGACGGGGGAAAGTACTCCGGTAAGAAAGCGCTGTTTTAATAAGAGCCGTGTGTGTTCAGCGCTCTGCTTCCACTCCCTGCACTGCAGCAGTGCCTGCAGTCCCTCCCCTCTCAAGCACGCTCTAAGTCCCTCCCCTCTCTCGTGCACGCGCTAGCTGCCAGAGCATGTGAGAAAACGAGAAGCATGGCTGCAAGTGGGAGTGCAACTGCCGCTGCGCCTCGGCTTGTTGACAAAAAATATGCCAGAAGCTAAATTTGGAAGTATTTTAGCTATATCTCTGACAGTGAGGGCAAGCCACGGACACCACGAGGCCCGTCTGTGAGAAATGTATTAATTTTATTTAATACGAATTCTTGTCATTTATTGTTCTCATTGTTTAAAAGTTTGTGTTATGGTTATGATTCTGGTGTGACATAAAGCACAATAATTACATTTAAGACTGTTTCCCGTTTTTTAAGAAAAATAATCGGAATCGCAATTCTTGACTTGGTATCGAAACCAAAATGTTGGTATCGTGACAACACTGACAGTTAAACCTGATATTTAGTAGGTCTGTTAAGTATTGAATGCTGATCATTCTGACGTAATTTGGCCGGTCAAAGTTGTTTGGGCTCGGATAAAATCGCTCCGTTACTTTCGTCCCGTGTTACTTTCGTCCCGGCTCTCCCTACGTGTGTATGTGTGGTGTCAGGTGTCAGTATGAGAGGATGACAGCGCGTCTAATTTTGATGTGGCCCAACAGCCAATCACAATAATACCTGCGATGCAGTGAACCAATCACCTTTGAGGGGGGGAAACCTATTGTTGATTAAACACTATTCAGTGTTTCCCCTACCATTGTCTTGGAGGGGCGCTGCGAGCCGCCAACGGAGCCCCGCGCCCCCCCTGAAATTCAAGGTGTTATATATATACTTTAAAAAAAATATATATAGCATCAAATTGCAAATAATCTATAACTACTGTCACTTTTCACATTGAACATGTGCTCTTTTATTAAATAAACTAAACGCTTTCATTTTAATTTGTGGGTTTAGTGTTTTTGACCCTAAGAAACACTGATGCATTAATCAATAACAATAATCCACAGCTCTCCTCTCTGCTCCAGAGGATTTTAAAAATATATCCCAATGCCACAAAAAATGAATCAGTGACGTGGTTGAAATCTTGTCTCCAGAAAACAAAAAACTGAAACAAGCGGTATCAGTGACTGTGTGTTTGATGTGGCTCCTTGCAGTAACATAGAAAACATGTGGCTCTTAACCTCTGACTGGTTGGCCACCCCTGCTGTAGAATAACAAAATGAATGCCGTGAATAAACCGAAATACACGTGTTGAAGCGGAATTTTCGCTGCTGATTACTACCGAATATCCGGAGCCCGAAAAATGGTATTCGGGACAGCCCTAGTTCCCAAACTGTCAGTAAGTGGATTACCTTACTGAAGCCTTTTGGGATGCGCCAGAGGCAGAGAGGTTTAGCAACAATTACATCAGCTAATCAAAAAATATAATGACTCTTTTTTTTCTCCTCTTCCCTGTAGCTGCATTGACTCCTGGTCCAAGGTGAAGCCCTGCTGCCCTGAACACCCCTTCGATTGACTCCGGGGTCACATGTTTTCTGCACAGTGACCAACCGACTCAGGTATGTACGTGTGAGATTTACCTAAAAACCAGGATATGCAATTAGCAAACTTTTCAATAGTTTTTTTTAATTTTTTTATACCAAACGCTCCTTTTTTTTTGATGGCTTGCTTCAAGGAAATCTGGCACAAATTGTAACCCTGACCCTAAAAAAAATGGTCTTAAATTGGTTTGAAATCATGAACTATCTGATCATATAACAAATATGTCTATCCCGCTAAGGATCTATTCGACACGATTTTCATACAGAAATGTACATGCTGTTACAGGCGTTATTTTGTCTAATCTTCACCCTTTCTTTTCCCGCCCTTACAGGAGACTACACTGAATCCCAATAAAATCCCAATAAAAATGTGTAATCAGACGAATAAAAACCCACTGTTCTTCTCCCACGCAAACACAAATTTGATTGGAGAACAGACGATCCCAAGAAGAAGCTTCTCCGTTGGGATCGGTCCATTTGAACTTGGTCGAGGCCATTTCGATGTCGCTCCGTCTAATCTCCGCTCGAGATCCTTGTTGGAATACAAGTGGAGGAGTTTCGCTTTCTATTTTACAGACTTGGTTTGAATCAACGGAGCTTATATATAAATATATACAGTATATATATAAAACAAACCTATCCCAGTACGATGGAAATTGCCCGGAGTGATCGTGAACTTTGGGGAGGAACACGTAAGATTTGACCGTGGATTTTCTCCCATGTATTTTTCTCTCCCTCCAAACGCGATTGGTCCTTTTTATTAAGTATTTTGCAAAAAGAGTATTGTTCCATGTCATACATTGGATGAATGTTTTTTCTTTCCTCGGGCTAACCCCAAATGAACCAACCTCACACCAAAAGCGTGAACCGTTACCACGTAAACGTTGCTTTATTTTGAACCAGCTGGAGGTCGAGGGCTTGATTTTGGTGAATGGGTGCTGCCGTTAATAGGTGTATTCTCTTTTCTATTACCTGTAAACATTTCAGGGGAAGTTTCGGGGCAAATCGTTTTTCTAAGTAGGTCAGTTTTTTTGTAGGTAGTTGGTCAGCGCCGAGGTTAACGTGCTGCTACTTGCTGAGTGTTGAGGAAAAGGTTGTAGGTATTCCATGGGGTCGTAGAAGCGCTGGTGTTGGCACCAATTTGAGCACTTTTGTCCTTCAAGGCTGATTCATTTAAAAAAAAAATCACACAAAGCCTGGGATAAGGTTGTGTGAGTGTGTATGTTTGTGTGTTCAAATGATGACCAGGGACAGGAAATGTTCTGAGCATGAGTGTGTATTCAAGAGAGTGTGATTTTGTCTGTGTGTGTTTACTGTAAATTGCCTAAAGTATGCTTGGTCAAGCGGGTTACCCTTTCTTTTATTTTTTATGATAATTTTGTATTCCAATGAAGCTGGCCAACAGCCGTTACACGTGGCATTGGTACGCAACGTGTCTCATGTGGTCCCGTTGTAATTTGAATGCGGTTTAGTGTTTTTTCCTCCCACAAGCCCCTCTTCTTCCTCCTCATTCGCAACCACTCTGTCCGGATTTTTGGATCAGCGACGTTTTGCCATCTGGTTAAACTCATGCCAGGGATAAAGAGGACGGACGGATTGAGGGATGTATTTTTGAGGCATATTTACACCATGTGGCATCTGCCTCTCCCAACACTGGAGGCTATTGGACAGCTGATGGTAAATTATTACATAACTCCCCCCCCCCATCCTGACCCCCTATCTTTTTTGGGATTTTATATATTATATCATCACATAATTATTGCTCTGTGTTAAATGGCTTTCCTTTGCATTGTGTGCGTGTGTTGATTGCCTTTGCCTGGTGAAGGGTTTCTTTGTGCAAGCCGGTATTTGTGGTGTTTTTGAGGGCTGAACTGAAGCCCTGCAGTAAAGGCTGCTCAACAGATGCTGTCTAACATTGAGATGAGAACACACAACATGAATCGATTGCTTTGCCTGCCTGAACCACGTGTTTTTAAATCGCTGCTCAAAAGTGGTATGGATCCGTTTGGAGGTCAGCCCGGTGCACAGGTTTCCTACTGGTTAGTTTGTTCACCCCAGCCTCTTGTTTTTCCCCAGTGTTCTGCAGTCTGAGGTGCTACAAGTTGTCCGGCCACTAGAGGGCAGCCATTCTAACTTTTTGTATTGGAGAATAGAAAGAAAAATAATGCCAAAAGTCTGTCTGTGTATTTGGGGGCATTGTGTGAGAGAGTGTTGAAGACGAGATGCATTGATCATTAGACGTTACATTTGTTGTGGTGATAAGTTATGACGTTGTATACTTTGGCTGGGAGGGATGCGTGTTTGTGTGTGTGTGTTTGCTTGCAGGAGTTTGGTGGTGGTGTTTGGGTTGTTGACAAAGATAAAACTCATTTACTTTCTTACCCCCTCTAAGCTGTGTGGTGCAATACCTCAATCTTTACCAATGCTAACTAAACGTTGTGTGTTTTAAATAGCTCCAACAAAGGACGGTCTTTTGTATAAATGTCCCTGAATCTTTTGGTTTTAAATCAGGGCACTATTGCCCCAATGTTTTCGAAGAGTCACCACAGCGGCAACTGCACCCCGAAGATATGGACAATCTGCCTTTACTCTGGTATAACGAAACAAATTGAAAATCTATTTATTAAATTGTAAATATGTAATGCAATTCAAGAATATGGCTTGGTCTTTGTCTGTTCAATATACTGTTTCTAAGCTCCTATCTTTTGTATGTCTCAGAAATTGTTTTTATATGTATTTTTTACAATAAATATGTGTGAGATGTTTTGTGAACGTCGGTTTTGTGTTTTTTAAGTGTTTTCAATGATGCGTTTGGTTGTTTGTCACTTTCCTTGAGACATGAAATTTTACACATTATAATATGATTATTTGTATTTATTCCGATAAACCTTTGGCACTTAACACTGACATTTAGATCTAAACGGTTTTATTTTTTTGCAAATCCTATAAGAGCAGCAATTTTTACTTTTCATTATAGATAAATATGCAAATTATTTTTCTACATTTTTATTAGATAAAATATCAAACAAAAAAGAAATCACACACTTGCTCTTTTTGTCCAGCAGTCCAAAGATATTCACGGTGATATATGACCAAAGAAAAACTCACATTTAATGAATCTGGAATGTAACTGAAACGATAGAATATAACAAATAATCATTCATTTTAACTCTGAATATTTAAACAAATAGTATCTCTAAATGTTTGCATTATGTTTAAAGATGTATGTAGCCTGTTTATTTATTTGTGATTTTGTTTCCTTATCAGTGGTGAGCCGTGACTTTTTTTACCTAGGCCCTCTGACCCCAACAAATAAATCAAGTTATTTTTGGTAAAACTAATGAAAAATGTAAATATAAAAAATAATATTTAATTTTTATTTTTTTTTTTAATGTTTTCAAATATTATTTTTGACGGAGGGCCCTGACGGCTCGCCACTGCTTATAATATTTTTCACTAAATTCTAAATTGTTCAAAAGCTCAAAATTCTATATTGTCACTTAACAGGATCAACAATTATAATATTATTTACATTTAAGAGCTTTTTGAAAAAAACTTGAATTAGCAATTCCATTTCCAAGGTTTAATAATACTTTTGGTCTTAACATTTGAGCACACATTTAACAAAGACAAGACGAAAAATAAACTATACATCCATTTTTTTACTGAGCTGCCACAAAGTGACCGCCTCTTTTACAACGTCTGACCTACTTTCCTACTGACCTACTTTCAATCAAAGACGGACGTTGCAATTTCCGATAAAAGTTTTTTTTTTTTAAACATCACTCCAGGAAGTGTAACACATGCTGATAAAAATAAAGATACCCATCACAATATGAGGTTTTCTTTCTGTGTCAGCTCCGCCTCTCACAGCACAGTCAGGTGTCAGACACATCTATAACCCAACAGGTAAGCACTATCTGTTGTGTATTATTTAATATCATTCTGTGTGAAAAGATTTTAAACAAACATTATTTGGTTAAAGATAATCCTTTAAGTGATCCCAGCCACTATTCCTACTATTATCTACTCATGCAGATACTGCTTATTTGACTTTAATTGCTTTAACATGTTTTAAATATCTCATAGCAGTAGTTTCCGTTATAGACAACTCATAACACCTGCCAGAAAAATAAATGACTTTATTGCTAGACCACTGCTGGTACATTGGGTTTTATGCTGTATGATATATGTAAAAAAGAAACAGGTATATTAAGTAAAACTACAACAATGGATCATTAAAACTTGTTCAGCAGTAAATTACGTTTTCTGTAACATTTGGTGTGCTCATTTGTGTGGAAGATCTTGTATGGTATGTTTATTACCAAGGTTCAAGGCTTTTATTAGTCTCCTCCAACATTGATACAATCTAAGTTAATTGGATGCTAGCTTTGTGTTGCCAGACAGCTTTTACTGTTCTGTAGCTGGAAGATTTTTGCCCATTTTTTGCACATATTTCACCCACAATTCGCCCTATCTTTGGACATTGCATATTGCATTCAACGTTTTGTTTTTTGCAAATGATTGTTAAAGGCAGTACAGTTCATCAAAATACTCAGAAATAGTACAACAGTACGACATACACAGTCAAATCTGTTAATTTAACACTCCGGATTTTACTGTGTCCATAAACGGCAGATGAGAATCCAGGGAAACGGTTGATCACTCCTGTTCCCAAACCTGATTTATTACGACTGAGACAACATCACATGCAAAACAAATAAGCCTTTCCTCTCAATTGTATTCTGTAAAATCCTCTTTAACAGTTTATAACACGCTATCAGTGCTCAGAGAGTGATCATCTCAGCAGTCATGTTTTCCATTCATCTATTTTTATTTCCTGCTGATATACATGCTGGGTTTCCCCCCCCCATTTCTTGTTCAGCAGCATTCACCAGCTGAAGGTTGAACACGACAAACAAGTTTTGGATAAAGCTCATTTTTATACTTTGTATTCTGGGAGATCATAATTTGTTATTTATTTGAGTTGTTCCTGTTTTATCCTCTCTTTTTGGTCTTGCTGATGTTGAACGACCTGCTCTCTCTGATCCACCTTGTTGTCCTGCTCAAGCTGCTGCCTGCCTCTTTATATTTATTTAAAGCACATTAACTTCAAACAGATCTTCATGGATATTTATTGTCTCGACAGGAATAAAATCCAACCTAATTTCTCAACTGTCTTTTTGAATGATAAATAAAGCAAGTCAAGCTCTTCTGTTTCTTTCTGATGCTGGCCATGCTGCTTCTTGTTTCTGAACTACTACTTTCTTGCGTTGGCTCCCGCTAACACCAAACAAGGATACTTTTAGCTTTACTGCAGGTGGTCAAAACATGAACTGCGGATCGAACAGCTCCACAACTTAATGAGTAAATGATATACAATAGATACAGAATTGATCCTTTTTAACTAATGTTTGCATCAGTTCTCTTTTCTTTGACTGAACTTCTGTGTTTGACCCACATTGTCCTCCAGCATGTCTGATACAACAGACCTCCTCACATCCAGAGACACACAGCAGGCTCCTGGTGCTGATGCATCCTCTCTACCTCCGCCCTACCAAGGAGAGCAACCTCCACCCTACTCTGCAGACCCAAAAATGCACTCTGCAGCCAAAACAGACACAACCTGCACCAAACAGTTTAGCACTGGGTACAACTCTTTCCGGGACATCATCCCTGAAGGTCTGTCGGACACAACTCCGCTGATCGCCTCGTCTTCTTTCGATGACAAGATAGCGAGGGGAACGTTTGTTAGAAAGGTTTGTCCGACTTCCCATTCTAAGGGGAGATTACTTACAGGATATGAAAGCATATATTTACAACACAACATTGTGTATTTCTTTCAGAGTTTGTCCTTTACGCTGTAAATCAAACTGAATTACCTTGTTCAGACTCTAATAACGTTTACAATAAGTCATCTGAAAAGGAAATAATACTTTAGGACATATGTAAGTTAAAAAAAGGCGTTCACAGACATTGATTTGTTTTCAGAGGTTAGGAACCTGTTTTACTGAAATCCGAGCTAAAACAGTAAATCCTATGAAGCATAACATCACCCTGATACAAATAATTGACTAGGTAAGCAGGTCGAGCTACAGGTTCTTGTTTTTAAGGTTATTATAACAAAATGCATCATGGCTGGTGCCAAAAGTTTGTCTGACATCATCATGACAGTTCGGATTGATCTTGAACTAAATCTTTGTAATGCTATTAAGTATATGACCATATGATGGGTTCATTCACAAAAAGAATATATATTTGTTTTAATTTGTTTTGTTCCTGTTTTCAGCGATTGTGAATCAAACTGGTTTGACCAATATTTACTATGTTCATTTACTAGTTTATTCTCATGTAAGAGGTTTCTAAGGTTAAAGGGGATCAATGCATTAGACCACCCTGACTATTAGACCCTGTAAAGCACATTAAAGCACTAAAGTTTCTAGAGAGCTAATTAAAAAAACGAAGTGCATACTGGAAAGTGTGTTATCCTCTGGTCATTTTTGTGAATGCTTGGACAGTCTATTTCTTTAACCTATAATGTCAAAATTATAGCTGTTTTACCCAAAAATGTAGTAATGAAGTTTGTTTATTCATCTTTCCCTGCAGGTGTTCAGCATCCTCACTGTCCAGGCGCTGTTCACCTTCAGTGTGGTGTGTGTGTTCATCACAAGAGGAGGTGATGTGGAGCAGAACGACCTGTTTGCCTTCTTCATCTCCCTCATCATCTTCATCGCGGCCACCAGCACCCTCAGCTTCAGCCGAGACATCAGGCAGCGTCACCCGTGGAACATGCTGGGACTGGTGTGTTACAAATAAAAGAGCGTAGAAACACATTTCGCACAATATAGATATACTGTCACAGATTAAATTTAACATTTAATAATAGGCTGCAAGGACAGTTAATCATGAGTTTGCAGGTAAAAGGAAATATTGTGAAACACCTGAGGTCAAAGTTCCTGAAATATTAAATATTCTTGTCAACTAGGCTATCTGCGCCTAAGCGTATATTTACTGCTCAGTAAATATCGCTTTTATGGAAAGACTTAAATGTAGTAATGATTTAACCTCTCTTTACACGTAATTTGGCTCTGATAAATCTAAGCGCAAGGACAGGGTTTGACTGAAAGAAATACAAAATCTGAATGTGAAATCAATAAATTATGCTCTCAAATTGAAAGAACACGCTCTTGAATAAAGATAGGGAATACCTCCATAATAAAGTAGATTTTATAGAGTAGAAAACAACATTAAGCTCACTGTGGGACGTTGCAGAAATGTGTGTCCACTCCCCACCATGTAATGCTGTGTTAAGGAGTCGTGTTCATTTCACGTATTTTGGTGAGACCAGGTTGCTATGGGACGCCCTGCCCGTTGAAAACTGACGCTCAAGGGTTACCCAGTGCGTAATAGGGTGACGTGAAGGGGCCCTGACCGATCGTCAATATGTGACGAGTTGGGAGTGAGAAACGTCACTATCAGAAACAATGCCTGACGTGTTTTCGACGTAATATGGTCTTTGTTTACATTAGCAAGCATGCTAACACTCAGAGGCAGAGCTAACCTGTACTGGAGAGAGTTTGTGTAAAAAAGCAGGAAATAAAAAAAAGGAACTCACCTTGTGAACCCAAATGAAATAATCCTTGATGTGGTTTTGAACATGATATGGCGTTTCATCACGGCAGCATTTAGCTGTATCTGAGCAGAGCAGACAGCTCGTCACAGAACGTGTGCCTGGTGCTCAAAAGGGGGCGGGGCCAGCTGAGAGTCAGCCATTCTTTAACTAACAGGGATGTGAGGGATGTCTATGTTATATGTTTGGTATTTAGAGCTAAACACATCATAGACATGTTTTTATATATATTTGTATATATCTGAGACCCATAATATATGCCTAAAAATAGCATGATAGGAGATCTTTAAATTATGCAACCAAAAAGATTTTTCAGAAGATATTTGAGATAATAAAGTGAATGTTGTGCCTGCAGGTTTTTGTCACCTTTAGCTTGGCGTACGTGTTGGGAACCATCGCCTGCTTCCACAGCACATCCGATGTCATCGTCACTATCGGAGCCATGCTGACAATCACTGCTGCCATCATTGCCTTCTCTGCACAGGTGGGACAACCAAAGAGCGCCTTTTCAAAATGCTTCCTGTAAACCCGGGATGTCCAAACTTTATTCACGAGGGCCGCATACAGAAAAATATACGAAGGGCTGGGCCACTCACTAGAGGTATTTTGCCTCATAGGCTAAGGTTTAAGTCAGCAAACTCAATCAAATGTAGGTCAAGCTTGTTACTTGAAAATGCTTTAAGAAACAAAACAGCACACAGCTCTCCATAGGGTTTCATTTATTATGTTGGCAGCCCATCCCTTAAAACAGAAGCCTCAGATTGCTTATTATTAGGGGAAATATGAAGGGTCTATTTCACGCTTGTTATACAAATAAGTTATTGGGCTTTTTTCTTATCAAGTTAGATTTGTTAGGAAATGTTTTCAAATGTAATTGACTGAATTTATTTTAAAAGTGGGCTTATTAACACATGAATACTGTGTAATATATGTTTACATATACTTTTAAGAAGTAAAATACAAGACAAGCACAAGTTTCATTTGTGGGCCATATTCCATTGTACTTTCAGAATTTGTTGAGAGCCGATTCAAAATGGCCCGCAGGCCGTAGTTTGGACACCCCTGCTGTATACAGACATCATGTTCTGTGTTTATTAAAAACAAAGGGATGTGCAGCCTTACGTATCATTTTAAAGCTTTTAACAGTTTCTTGTAAGGTGAACCATATTAATTAGGAGGAGTTTTAAATTGTGTGCTGTAAGGTTCATGCTGGCATTTGCTTGAAGCTGTAAAACTGAATGATGTAACGATAAACAACCAAAGATTTTATAGATGTGAAGTAAAAAAACTCGTATGCATAAGGATATATTCGCTGTGCAATTTGTCAGGATTATAAAATGTATTTTGTTTGCATTTTAGTGATGCATTTTCATTGACGGATAAACAGGTCATGTCTGTGATTATTGTTTTCTTTAATGTAATTTTCTTGTTCTGATTATAATTTGTTTTACTTCTCCTTAAAATAATTAAATTATTTATTGATAATTGACTTTATTGATCCCAATTTGGGACATTTTTGCATTGCAGCAGCATAAAAAGACAAGGCAACAAAAACAGAAGAAATATACAGTCAGTAGGATCACTTCAACATTTCACAAACAAAAATAGGTTGACAACCAAATACCACCAAACACAACATGCTAAGCATTTTTATTGTTCCTTTAATCCCACTCTTCGTCAGAGCTAATTATTTCCCATTTCATTTTTGTGGCAATCATTTTTTATAAAATAATTTATATTTTGAATCTACTCTTCAAACACCTTCGATTAAGATTACTCCTTGATTGACTTTTACAAATATGTATTTTAGTCAGAAGAATAGTTGTATTTATCAACTGTGTGCGGTCTTCATCTAAAAGCCCAAATAAAATATTAAAGGGTGTAAATGTAAATTCAATATTTGCCGCCAAAAATACTTTGCGAAACATTATGATTTGTGTGGAAACATTTTTCTTTTTTTAACCTCTTTTCCTTTCTCTTTCTCGATCCTCCTTAGTAACGGTCATTACAATCCTTCACAGCGGCTCTACTACTGGATTTACAACTTGTCACATGTTCTGAATTGACTTGAATCAGAACTTTAATTAGCTTCCGTATTGTTTACGGTTGAATGTGGGCCACGAAAAATGTTTTGATTCTTAAGTGGGCCGAGTTGAAAAAGGTTGGGAACCGCTGATATAGAGAAATTAAAACCCAATAAATAAACAATCCAAAATGTAAACATCTCAAATTGAAATAAAATAGCATTAAAAAAGTAGAAAATATACATAACACATTTAAAGCAGGATATTATATATACATTAAGTGTGTACGGAATGGAATATTAAATGTTAAATTGAACATAAATGTAAAATGTACATAGACGGATAAGGTCATGTCTGTGATTATTGTTTTCTTTAATGTAATTTTCTTATTCTGATTAAAAAACGTTTTACTTCTTAAAATAATTAATTAATTCAACATACTCATTTATGCCTTTGTTGTTTGCAGACTTATGATTTCACCATCTGGTACGGCGTGAGGCTGATTCTGACCATGGACGCGATCATGTTTGGGTTCTTGCACGTTCTACTGCTCCCACATTAATAACATGTCGTATATTCCTCCACCTGCTGGGGAGTGACTGAAACTGTATACACAACATACATGTACAGACACATATTCATATTATTTGTTATATAAACAAAAAAAACAAATACAAAAAAAAGTTGTACTGTGTTTTCTGTTTTGCTGTGGATGTTCACCCTTCTCTTGGATTGTTTCCAATCTTTTACCCTCAACTCAAGTTCAAACTATATATCAAATAACACTATAGAGCTCGATATACGGCTGTGCCTAATTCATCTGCCGAATATATCATATAATATAATTTTGACTTGAAACGGGTCACGCGGGAGACCCGAACACAACTTAAGGGTTAAGTGACAATATAGAATTTTGAGCTTGAACAATTTAGAGTTACATTTTTTATAATCTTTATTTCAGCGTCTATTCTTTGGACTTTTTATAAAATATATGATATATGTTTTTTTATCGGAACAAGGCTTCATGACCCAGCAGCATTGTTTTGGGTGACTCGAGGTCAAATTTGGCCCAATCAAGATTCATCTTTGACTTTAGACACCCCTCCCCCACCCCCTTTATCAACTGTAACAATAATTGTTTGCAAAATGCATGCACCTGGTCTCAAAATTGAACCGCAAACACCATAAACGGTAACAGTTTTCGAACACAACACAAGGGTTAAAAAGATACAAAGAATAATAACATTATTTACATTTAAGATCTCTTAAAAAAAAAGGTAATTAGCAATTCTATTTCACTTTTGGACTTAACATTTTAGCACAAATTTAAAATGGACAAGACAAAATGGGATATTAAACGGCTCTTACCATTTAAAGCTGCAGTGTATCTACTGAGTGGACCTGATGGTAAAATGTTGTTTTGTAATCTGTTATTTTAAAAACGTCATATCTCAAAAACAAAAAGCCTTGCTCTTAATGCTGTGTACATTTGGAAAAACAATACCTGATTTCAGAATCGGGTTTATTGCCAGGTAGGTTCACACGTACGAGGAATTTGACTTGATGTCATGGTGTGTGCCTGAATTGCCATTTAGTTTCACTTTCATTTGGAATTCTTTGAGAAAATCTGAGATGTACGGCAACAATGGGAGGTCTGAAAACTAGCTACACACTTTTCACTGCCTGGCAACAGCTGACAATAAAAAAACGTTGGTCAAATATTCCCAAATTTGATAGGATATGTCCTAAATTGTCTCATCTTTGATATTGTGCTGAGCTGTGACCTGGAAGTCCCACTATTGACGACCTCGGGCCAAAAGTGAAGCAACGGGGGAGTTTCCTATTTACTCACAGACAGGAGTTTTGTTTTTTTCTTCACTTCCCGCTGTCAGAAAGTGAAACTCTCCCAGCTGGGTAAAACAAGTCCAAGCGATCACGAGTCAACACGTTTCTTTTTGGATGTGCTCCTCTCACAGCAAGGTGTGGTGTCAAAAACAACGGTAATCTTCCACAAAAGGTATATCTTTTTATTAGCCTCTATTATTTATTCTTTACTTTTTCTGTGTGAGACATAAAAGCAAATATCCTGGTGTTAACTCTGCTTCATTGTAGAATGTAGTGGTACTTTCAACAAGATAACAAATATAATTGAATCCTTTAAATATTCTATTAGTCATTCAGATTACAAACAAATATATGTTGACATTTGCCCCTGCTATTTTGTACTCATGAAGATGAAGCATCATATTTTCCTTTTTTTCCTCGGTTCTAACTATGGTCAGAATGAAATATTCAAAATGTTTGCCTTTTTTTAAACGAAAATACGATACATTTTTTGTAAATTAGGTCTATTGACCAGAAAAGGAATTGTAACTTGAAATATTGAGTAAGAATGAAGTTGCCTTAAAAAGCTGTGAGAAAGAATTGGGTGGTGTTTTATCATAAATGCTTTATAAACACTAGACACTCAGCAAGCATGCCATAGAATAAGGAAAATATTGAAATGTGTTGTATTATCCAAATTCCCAATTTTGCTTTGGTTTACTGCAACCAGAAAATCCTTTAAGATCGAGTTGTTTGATAAATAACTGAATTCGAACCAATGAAATAAGGACCGCAACAGAGTCCCACCCCAAAGAAAAGAACATGCCGTTAGAAACAACTTTACTAGGAAATATTAATTTCAGCTCTTTCAGGAAGAGACACTTTATACAAGGTTACAACATAGTTTTTTGTAAATCAACGGTTATATTAAATCAATGGATATACAGTCTGTTAAAGAATCAGTTTAGTGATATTCTGTATTTTTCTTCTAGATAGGAAATATAACAACTTTACTAGCAACATTTTGATTTGAACCCTTTTAGGAAGAAACAAGTGCAGGACACTAAATATGATATGAATCAACAGTTAACCCTAAACTCGGAATAGTAACCAGGTGCTTTTCAATAAATGCTATCCTGAACCCAGCTAGCA
This sequence comes from Gymnodraco acuticeps, assembly GCF_902827175.1. Classification (NCBI taxonomy): domain Eukaryota; kingdom Metazoa; phylum Chordata; class Actinopteri; order Perciformes; family Bathydraconidae; genus Gymnodraco; species Gymnodraco acuticeps. The sequence continues at coordinate 1,390,499 of NW_022992289.1, forward strand.
AAACAAATCAATAACTCAAACTTAAAATATTTGTACTTCTGTATTTCTCTTTGTAGTTGCCTTGTGTGAAGTCTTTAAAAACAGACACACTTTTGGTTTTGTTGTCCAGATTGTCCTCTGTCTATTCTAACAGTATCATTTAAGGTTCAGGTTTATTTTTTACGTATCAGGATTGCTTTGTTAACTTCTCTGGCTCTGCTGCCGGTACAGTTGGATGGTCATGAGCTGAACTTCAGAATCTCCAGGTTGGATGTCGATAGCTCTGAGGAAGCAGCTCAATGCGTCGACAGGCTTGCCTTCGCTCTGGTACTCCTTCCCTCTCCTGACCAGGGCTTCGAAGCTCTCCTCCTCGGACAGGATGCCGTTACTGCTTAATTTGACTCCATCAGACGTGCACTGATCCATTTGTTCGTCGGAGGCTAGCTCGGGCTCGCTGGTCGACTCCTCCATGTTGCTGGTCATTTCCTGTTTGGACTCAATTACTGCTGCTCTTTTATTCTTCTTAGTCACAATGGAATTATCCATTGAATTGTCCATTACAGAGCTGTTGCCGTTGAAGCTTTGGCTGACTGCTTTCTTATGTTGTTTCTCAGGAAGAAATGTATTCATGATAAAACTCCCCTCCATCTGCAGCTGTGACAGCAGCTCCCTCTCCTCTTCTTCAGTTTCCAGATTATCCAGTTGATCGTGGTCTGAGAGCATGTCACTATCTTCAAGCTGTACATTGAAGTTGCTTCCAAAGGAATCAAGCCCTGTGCTGATGTTGGATGATGTGTCTGCTTTGAAGCTTGAAGTGGAAGCTTGCAAGACAGAAAGTATTTTATTCTGCAGGGCTGTTAAATGTGAGAGGCCCAAGTCTGTCTTGGAAACGTTTCTTGCGTGTGAAGTTTCATTTGAAAGTTGTTCGTCTGCCATTTCACCTAATTCAGCATCACTGGTATCCGAGACCACCAGAAACTCTTCAATCACCTCCGGAGAGGGGGATTCATCGGCTACCGAGTAACTCCTCTCCTGATTAACAGACACGTGTTTTGGGGAATAAAGGTTCTGCTCAACAAGCTTGTTCTGGCTTACTTCTACGAAAGGATGTTCTTCTGACACACCCTTATCTGCAGTAAGATCAATAACATGGCTTCTCAGATTATGTTGGCCGTCCTCCTCATCAGAACCAGACTGGTCCAACTCCATCATGACTGGTGACCCGTTAGAGTTACTATCATGCTGTGGATGGGAAGGACTTGGTTTTGGATTTCTTGGTTTTTTCTCACGAGTCCGCTCTCTGATGTGGTTGTCCGCTGGTTGTCTGAGCCAGGCTGGTTCTGTGTTTAATGTCAAACTTTCTGCCATCTGCATCTGTAACTCTGACTCAGCCTTCATCAGCTCCTGGGCCTTCTGCACTCTCCCTTCAATGTAGTGATGGGCCTCTTGGTCTTCAGGGTCATCATCGTGGTTGACATCGAGGGAAAACATGAGGTCATGGTCAGAGATCCCAAAAATCTCCATGGTGTGGAGTTGGGCAATGTGTTCGTCCAGTTCAGCATCTGTCCTTCGGTGTCTGGAGTGCAGGGATTGAAGTTGCAGCTGAGTGGATGAGGACCTTGTGTCCTCGAGGAGGAAGAGCTCTTTCAACTCCTGCTTGCTGAAGTACCTAAAAGGGTTTTTATTGTCCCCGGTATTTTGTCTAATGAGACAGTCTTTGAAGACCTGCCTTCTGTAGATCTTCTCCTCTACTGTGCCACAGGTGATCAGTCTGTAAACGACGACATTTTCGCTCTGCCCAATGCGATAAGCCCTGTCAACAGCCTGGGCGTCTGTTGCTGGGTTCCAGCTAGGATCGTAGATCACGACTCGGTTTGCTGCCGTCAAAGTGATACCAACCCCTCCAACCTGGGTGGTCAGGAGGAAGACAGAGTAGCTTTTGTCTGTCTGGAACTTAGTGATTAGCCTTTCTCTCTCTGCAAGCTGAATTATTGTGCTATCCAATCGCAATACTTTGAAGCCTCTGTTGCCCAGGATGCGCTCGATGATGTCGAGCACTTTCCTGAAATGAGCAAAGACAAGCGTGCGGTGACCTTCTTCTCTGAGCCTTTGGAGAAGTGCAAACAGAAAGACGAGCTTCCCTGACTCAGATATTAAGGTCTCGTCTGGAATGTTGGCGATGGTGCATGTGCCTGTCTCCATGTTATCGTTCTGCTGACCTTGAGCTGTGCTTTCTTCTAAGCCTAACTTGGCTATGGCTGCAGGAGAGAGCAGTCTTGGATGGTCGCACAACTTTTTCATTATGTTCAGTTCAGCTAGAGGTGATCTGGTTGTCATGAGCAGCTCCTTGATTTGGTCAAGTGAAAGGAACTGCCTGTAAATATCTTCCTGAACAGGACTAAGGTAAATCCAGACAATTAAGTCGTTCTTTCTAGTCAGTGTTGGCATGACTGCGCCAGAGTCTTTTGGAATATTTTGGACTTTGCCGTCCTTGGTCTCTGAATATTCCTCTTTACAAGGAAGTTGGCCTTTCTTATTGTTTTTCTGCACTTCTGCTTTTGTCCTGCGGAGGAAGTAGGGTTTGATTATGGCCATGAGGTTCTCAGACATTCGAGACCCGAGGGCCTTTTCCCCTGGAGTGGTGTCCTTCTCTCTGGCCCGGGTGATTGGGTGCTCATACTCCGTTTTGAAGGTTTTAGCTGTGCCTAAGAGAGTCCCTTGGCAAGCAAAGTTAAAGAGAGCCCACAATTCCTTCAGGTTGTTTTGGACTGGAGTGCCAGTTAGGAGAACTCTGTTTTTTGAAGGAATGGCGTAGGCACTTTTGGCTGTTTTGGTAGTTGAGGATTTTATCTTGTGTGCCTCATCTAGGATCATGTGAACTCTTTGCCATTGTAAGATGACAATTGCTGCCAGTTATTCATAAGCAGAGTGTACGTGGTGATGATAACACCACTTGTCCTTTGAATTTTCTCCAAATTCATGGTCCTCTCCTTGCTCGATCCGTGAAACTCTTTCACCCTCATGCCAGGAGTCCATTTGGCAAACTCCTTGGTCCAGTTTGTGATGAGAGAAGTTGGCATGACCAGCAGTGTGTGCTTAGCCAGCTCGTTGTCATACATGCCTGAGAGGAATGATATCACCTGGATGGTTTTACCAAGGCCCATGTCATCTGCCAAGATTCCACCTTTACGTCCATCTCTGCAGAGACTGTACAAGAAGGTGACTCCATTTATTTGGTAGTCATAAAGCTTGTCATACATCTCTTTGAAAAGCATTAAGCCGCTGCCGTTAACATTCACAAACTCTTCATCTTCTTCCTCTGAGTCATTCTGAGCAAGAAGTTCTTCAATTGTCTTTATCCGGCTTTCAAGTTCTTCACTCTGGTGAATGTTGTACGCCAGTTTGAAACACTTCAGCGCTTGGTTCATGTCGCCTTGTCTGGCAACATCTTTTCCCTCTTGAATGAATCTGGAAGAACAAAAAAAAGACAAGAACATCAGAGAATATTTAATTAAAAAATAAATGTAGTCTGAAGAAGAGAGAGAACTGTTAATTTCAATACATAGTAATTTGACAATTCATAAAATGTATGCATTTAACTTCAATCAATCAATCAATCAATGGCTACAAGATTTATATAACCATAAAACACATTTACATAACCATAGAACAGATCAAAACATTATTTAACATAAATTGATTATTTATATATATATACAGGTGAATCTCAATAAATTAGAATATCGTGGAAAAGTTAATTTATTTCATTAATTCAATTCAAAAAGTGAAACTCATATGGATTCATTACACACAAAGTGAAATATTTCAAGGCTTTATTTGTTTTAATCTTGATGATTACGGCTTACAGCTAATGCAAACCCAAAAATCTGTATCTCAGAACATTTGAATATTGTGAAAAAGTTCAATATTGTAGACTCCCGGTGTCACATTCTAGTCAGCTAATGAACTAAAAACACCTGCGAAGGTTTCCTGAGCCTTTAAATGGTCTCTCAATCTGGTTCAGTCGGCTTCACAATCATGGGGAAGACTGCTGACTTGACAGTTGTCCAGAAGACAGTCATTTGACACCCTCCACAAGGCGGGTAAGCCTCAAAAGGTAATTGCTAAAGAAGCTGGCTGTTCACAGAGTGCTGTATTGTATCCAAGCATATTCATAGAAAGTTGAGTGGAAAGAAAAAGTGTGGTAGGAAAAGGTGAGCAAGCAACAGGGATAACCGCAGACCTGAGAGGATTGTCAAGCAAAGGTCATTCAGAAATGTGGGGGAGCTTCACAAGGAGTGGACTGAGGCTTGAGTCAGTGCATCAAGAGCCACCACGCACAGACGTATCCAGAACATGGGCTACAACTGTCGCATTCCTTGTGTCAAGCCACTCCTGAACCATTGTCTATTAAATGTACAATTTAAATAAACTTAGGACGGTAAATATTTTAACAATGTGGCATGTATAAAGATCTGCATTATTATTTTACTTAGTGTTACCTTTGGTAGGGTTCCATCTTGTCTTCTGTATCCATGGACAATGACCTTTTGAGACAAGAACAAGGTTAGAAACACCGTCACATATCAGAATCAGAATCAAGTTTATTGCCAGGTACGTTTTCACATACTAGGAATTTGCTTTGGTGCGAACATAAACAATCTAAAAAAATAAGTTGCAAAGTAGGTAGAAAAAAAGAAATATATAAGGATAATAAAAATAAGTATTTTAAAGAAACAATTTAGCATTACAAAGGGATGCTAAAGACAAGTATTTACACTAAATGTAAATTTAACTATACAAATAACCTTAAAGCTAAAAAACAAAAACACTTAGTGTATTATATTTGAAAGAATACTGTAGACACACCTGTAATTTATATATAATTATCATATGTATATACAGGGTTTCCCACACAGACATTACTTGGGCGGGCCGCCCAGGTACATTAACGGCCGCCAAAGTATATTTCGCGACCCATTTAGTTACTTTTTTTTAACAATGTATTGTGAACGCAACGCTGCGCAAATGTGGGTCTGCCTAATACAGGGTGATAGGCTGTCAACATGATGTGGCCTGTCGACTAGTGCTGTAGCGACGCGTCGACATCGACTTCAAAATATCGTCGACGACATATTTCCGCGTCGACGCGTCGCCACCATAGACTGTATATATGGTCGCCACACACACGTGGGTCACCCAAAGCAACAAGCAGTTCGCAATCGCACTTCTAACACAATGGAGACTGAAACGGCTACCACCTCCTCCTCACAGGATTGCGCACGAAGCCCTCAAACGAAAACATCTCGCCCTAGGTCTTCAAAAGCATGGGAATATTTTAAAGTTAGTCCAAAACGCAAAGATATTTATATATTTATATCTCACTGAGACTGCTGCTTGACCGGAAGCAGCAGCTAGCTGTGGTGGCAACCATTAGCAGCTAGCATTTGCTCTCCGATTTTTACATAAAAATGGAATTATGGATTATAAATTCAATCATTTTTTATACATAGACGTTAAAAACCTATGGATTAACCGATTCAGCCGCGTTTTTTCTCATTTTAATGCCATTGAACACGTATTTTGATCAGATTGACAGCTACGGCGGTGAGACGATCTCCCTAGAAGCTCTGTGAAGGTACGTGTTGTGATGACTGTATTTGCTTCCCCTGTCGCGAGTCCGGATCACTCAGTGATGATACTATATACCTACATAATCTGTGGAGTCTCAGCTTTAATCGGATATCTTGTATGTGCAGCTACGATAAGTAATAAGGGTACTTTTATCTTGAGTTCTGTGCCAATTCCGTTAGCATTTTTCGCTCAGGGGTCATTTAGATGCTTCTTATGAGACTTGTGTTTTGTTTTGGTAAACATGGTTTGTATCGTCAGTTAGCTGAGATTATTTCCGTTAATCTGGTATAACACATTAATAGGTTCTTAAATATTAAGATCCCCTGAGACACAGTATCGTGAAAAAAAATTTTTTACATTACGTTTTTTATGAATTGAACAACAGAAAAATAATCGTTCGATTAGTCGACTAATCGATCAAATAATCGCCCGATTAATCGTTTTCAAAATAATCGTTTCCCCCCAGCACTACTGTCGACATGGCCACTGTCATACAGATCATAAATCAAAGCCCTTAGGCACTTAGAGTACTTTTCCCGTTTAGTTCCTGGGATTTTGCGTTCACACCAAAAAGAGAACTTGGTTCATGAGAACTTTTACCCCCTTTTTAGTGCCTGCTAGAGAGGTGGTACTTTTCTCGGGAGAAAAAAGTTCCAATTTCTGATTAGCTGGGCGAATTGCAAACCACGTCCCCGTGAAACTCGGAAAAGTTTTGTGAAGCCGCCATTGTATTTGCTGGCATTAGCATTATTAGCATTAGCCGCGCGCACCAACGGAGTGAGAATAACTTATGGCAACACAAAAAAAAACATGAGAGCGGTGGAGTGATGAGGAGGTGTCGGCGCTCTGGCGATTTACACTGAAGCCAGTCCTCAACTCCGGGGACTTCCGGCCGGGGACTTCGGGTGGCAGTATACACCGTGAAGTTGTTTGCGGCCTGCCAGTAAACTTAAAGCAGAAGAAGAAGAAGTGACGTCAGCGGCTTCATTTGCGTAATCTTCCCTCAGGGAACTTATTCCGGTGTGAACGCGATCTGCTCTTAGTTCCATGGGGGTACTAAGTGCTGGGAACTAAGTACGGCAAAGTACTTGGTGTGAAAGCGACTCTTGATTGGTCTGTGTGTCATTCAAGCTCGGGATAACTACAGCTCAGAGGCCTATACTACGAAGCCAGATTTTCGCTTAGCGAGCTAACTTCAGGGAAAACTCTGGGTTTCCGGTCCTACGACGCTGGTTCTCTTTTTAGCGGGCTAGATCTCCATGGTAACTTATGCTGAACGGCTAGCCTGGTCCGGAGCAGGTTAGGTTCCAGGGTAAGAGATCAACTCAGTGAAAGCACTGTTTGCTGACCAATCAGAGCTCAGTGTACAGAGTTTAAAGCGATCAAGTCATTTTACAGGAGAAAGGAAATACAGAAAAACTGCCGTTGCAGGAAAGACGGCCGGCAAAAATCAACTATCTGTGTGAACGTGAAAATTAATAGAATATCACCTCCCATCTTCAGAGCAATCTGACATATAACATTAGCGTTAAGAAAGCTTACTTAAATATCTGCCACAAGGTAACTTAAGTAACTGGATCAAAGTAACATTACGTACTTTTATCCTGGATAAAGTGTTTAAGTCATGGATGTTTAAAGTTTAACGTCTTAATATTTGTCTAATATTATAGTTCACTTTTCATTCAGGAAGTATGTGAGGAAGCGCACACCAGGCTTGGATTTTCGTCATTTTAGGGGCAAGGCCATTTGGCCTTTGGTGTCACACATTTTTTCAGGGCGCAAAGGCCATTGAGGGAAACATTTGGATTTGGAGCTTACAAATAAATAACTTCACTTTCTATAAAGAAAAACACACGAATGACATGGAAAACAAATCACTTTTTTAATATCAATAATGTCAAACATGATATCATCATATAGGCCTATGCCTCCTTAGTATTACCGTATATATAAAATGAAATACTTTACTTTGAATAATTAGTGTTCGCTATGTTTTCCATCTACTACTTCTCCCATTCACAAATCCAAAATCAAATCAAAAAATCTAAAATTCTATTAATATGTAACAAATATATTCCATTTCAGAGCAGAAGAAACAGCCTTCAAGGGTCAAACTCTGCACATACTTCATTCAGCAGCAGTGCATCAACTCCTCATATCTGTTCAGAAACTAGACAAAAGTTAAACAAGTACAAACCACAGAATGTCTGTGTCATGGTGAATACAGTCACTGATTTAATTATGTCCTTAGGACGTTGTTGTGAGTTTGGACGGAGCAGATACAGGTTAGTTTCTGATCTGATCGAATGGAGATCGCTCCATTCAGAGAACACGCATTTTAAAAGTTTTTCGCCTGCCGTCTTGTCTGCACACAAAGCATGGTTTTCACTAACCGTTATCAGTATTTAGTTACTTCGGCATCATTTTCAAACGTGTATTACAATTATTTTTTGTAATACATTATTGAATCTTCAAGTTAAATCCTTCCTCAGACCAGTGTTTTTGAGAAACTTGAAGATCAGTTTGTGAATTTCATTTCTTGCAAATATTGACTTGAAATTCATGTCCTTAATGTTATGTTGTTCCATTGCAGTTTTCAGAATGAGTCTTTGCTTGTATATTCCGGGCAGCTAAAAAATACATGATTTATTGACAACCATCACAATTGCCAGTTGGATGTTTTCATTACATTACATTTAATTTAGCTGACGCATTTATCCAAAGCGACTTACAATTACCAATTACAGGGACATTCTCCCTGGAGTAACTAAGGGCTAAGTGCCTTAGTTACTCCAGGGACATTCTCCATGGAGTAACTAAGGGCTAAGTGCCTTAGTTACTCCAGGGACATTCTCCATGGAGTAACTAAGGGCTAAGTGCCTTAGTTACTCCAGGGACATTCTCCCTGGAGTAACTAAGGGCTAAGTTCCTTAGTTACTCCAGGGACATTCTCCCTGGAGTAACTAAGGCACTTAGCCCTTAGTTACTCCAGGGACATTCTCCCTGGAGTAACTAAGGGCTAAGTGCCTTAGTTACTCCAGGCGGGATTTGAACTCACAAACTTCCGATCACCTCACTATCCATTAGACCACCACTACCTTCCAATCAGATGTAGTGATGGGTTTAATCAGGAGTGACCAAATGTATCCTTCTGATAATGTTCTGTTCTCTTCTATTACTGCCTCAAGTGCTTTCCATTCCTACTTCCCTTTGTATCTGGTATGAATGTCTTCCTTTGGTGTTACTGTCCCATAACTTTTGCCATTGTAGCTTGATAATAACTTTTGTAAATGATTTTACTTCTGGCCTACTGATAGGTAGGCTACTGTTAATTCAATCTGATTTGCTTTCAATCCATTTTTTGCCAGTTGATCCACGACCTCATTACCTCTAATACCCACATGCGCAGGACTCCACACAAACTGAACAACAATTCCCAAATGTACTACTAGACCAAACTAAGTTTAACAATAGTTGCAATTTGACTGAAAAACAATACAGAAGTTAAGTAAAACAGTAACTGTCTGTACACACAAACTGAAAGATTGACAATAAAGTTGACTTTGACTTCCTAGTTTATCTGCTTGACCTAATTCATCCCATGAAACTAATGTTTGCATCACTTCCCTTTTTCTTTGACTGAACTTCTGTGTTTGACCCACATTGTCCTCCAGCATGTCTGATACAACAGACCTCCTCACATCCAGAGACACACAGCAGGCTCCTGGTGATGATGCATCCTCTCTACCTCCGCCCTACCAAGGAGAGCAACCTCCACCCTACTCTGCAGCCAAAACAGACACAACTTGGACAAAACAGTCTAGCACTGGGTACGAGTCTTTCCGGGACATCATCCCAGAACATCTGTCGGACACAACTCCACTGATCGCCTCGTCTTCTTTTGATGACCAGATAGTGAGGAGAGCGTTTGTTAGAAAGGTTTGTCCGATTCAGAGTTTAAACTTGTCGCTACTATTTAAAAAAAAAAAAGTGTTTATTTTACCTTTATTTAACCAGGATAGTCTCATTGAGATTACACATTTCAATTTTTCAAGAGAGTCCCGGCCAAATAATGGTAACAGCACAGTTACAGACAATTTTAAAACACACAATCACAACACAGCCATACACTGAGTTTAGCCAAAGCATTTACAGCGGCTTCAAGGTCAGCTAGAGTCGCTTTTCGTCTGTTTAATGAGACCAGCTCTCTGAGTTTCAGCTCAATTTGAAGCTGGGTCCAAGCTTCAGGAGCAGCGTAACTGAACGCCCTCTTCCCCAGTTCAGCACGGACTAAGATAAGATAAGAAGTACTTTATTGACACCAATTTGGGACGTTTTTGCGTTGTAGCAGCATGAAAAGACAAGGCATTCTACATTAGAGAAATTAAAACCCAAGAAATAAACAATCCAAAATGTAAACATCTCAAATAGAAATGAAATAGCATTAGAAAAGTAGAAAAATGATATTATATATACATTAAGAGTGTACGGAATGGAATATGAAATGTTAAATTGAATGTAAATGTGAAATGTACAGTTTGATTTGAAGTCTCACAGCGTTGCAGTGACTGATGGCAAATGACTCTTTGAGACAAGTGTTTGTTTTGATGTTTTGACAGTATTTGGGGTGTTACTTATCCTTCACCAGATGTTTCCCAACCCTCTATATGGGTCGCAAGATACATTTCAGGGTTAGAAAATGTATTAACAGGAAGACAAAAGCTTTTTTTTGGGTACATTTAAAGATAAATGTCCCGGGGCAAATAACTTTTGTCCTTGGGCTGAGGCACACAATTGTTCTTCAAAGGGATAGTATCTTATAATCAAACAAATTAAACTATTTTGATACACAAATACATTGTCTAAATCAATAATAATAATAAATTAGACACATACTAGCTAACATTTTTAAAATAAATCTTATCGAACTCGAAAAATGTAACTATTTTCTTAATATGATTACTCTGTATTTTAACAGTCAGTGTTTATCTGGAAATATAGATTCATCGCTTCCTCAATAAATTCACTAGTAACCAGAGGTGGGAAGTATTGGAGTACAAATACTTTGTTACTGTACTTAAGTACATATTTCTGGTATCAGTACTTTACTCCACTACTTATTTTCCTGACGACTTTTTACTTTTACTTCTTACATTTTTAACACAAATACCTGTACTCTCTACTTCTAACAGGTTTGTTCCTTTAGTTTGAATGTGTGTTTGGTGGCGTGATCATTATTATTTAGAGTCATTGCGTGCCTATTGATTTGAACACGATCCGTGCATCCATCATTTCCTGGTCTTCTCTAAAGAAGAGGGACCAATCAGGGCTCAACGCTAATTTTTAAAAGTGGTTGCCAGGCTGGCAACCAGGCATCAGCTTTTGGTTGCCAAAACGGAAAATACGGTTGCCATTTTTAGTCACCTTGTATTTTAAATAATTAAGATACTATACAATTATACATCAACTTAATAATGAAAATGTGACAGAAAGGAATGTTCGAATACTTTACAATAAGTAATTAACACAATTAATTGAAACTAAAGTGGTAGTAAACTTGTGCACCCTCAATTGCTGGTATACAAAATACCAGCAGTGCAGCTGTTGTCATGTTCTTCACAGATCCCTCACAAATGAATTGAGCAAGTCACTAGTTTCTTGGTTATCCGTTGTCTCCCTTTCAAATGTGGGTTTTCTTGACCTTTGTGCTGACCCCCACCAGAGATCCACTGGCCCTTCAGCATTGAAGTCTTGGATTGGCCAGACTATTACATTTCTAATGTTAAATAAATGAAAGCCATTCACAGTTAAGAATTAGATATTAATTATTAATGTTGTACATTACCTTTAATATATCTAACTATATTTAAAATGTGTTACCTTTTTATAGAAGTGATTATAATTGTATGCCAATATTTTCCTATGGTAAAGCTTCGTTTAGCACTTTTATTTTGGTAGTAATAAGATCGGGACTCTTATTTTGAAGGAACTTTTACCGGAAGTATTTCACCTCCCAAGACTTTACACATTTCCTCTTTGCTTTCGTTCGGGTTCACCTTTCGCTTTATCAGTTGAATCACTTTGAACATTCGTTTGAGATATTGACGGGAACTTTTTACCGCACGGTCAAACAACTTAATTTGCTTCACCATTTTTTGTAAAACAAACACACGGCGCACCGCGCGAGTAAACGTGCATCGCTTTCTGGCTCCGTAATCACACCAATGCACGTGCAACTTAAGTATCATGTTCCGACTGGTCACAACAATAATTAAATATCACTCTTAATACAACAAATAATTAACATGTATCTATTTTTGGGGTGCACATTTGCTGTCACAAATGTTTATTTATGTTAAAAACTGGTTGCCACTGATGACAACCAAAGGCCAAGAAGTGGTTGATATTTTTTCTGAATGGTTGCCAATGGCAACCTGGCAACCGTTACTGTCGAGCCCTGCCAATGAAAACGTTGTCATTTTGCCATTGTTCAGCATCGAAACATTCATTAGCTAACAATGACATTATTGTTCTATTAATATACAGGGAGGTCAGGTACTCTTTAAAACAGATGGTAGTTATGGGTACTTTTTCATTTCAAAGCCCATACTTCTTTAGTTTTACTTGGGTAAAGAAGTTTAGTCAGTACTTCTACTTTTACCAGAGTATTTTTAAAAACAAGTATCTGTACTTCTACTTGAGTAAAGCATGTGTGTACTTTTGCCATCTCTGCTAGTAACCGATAGCAACATGCTTGTTCTTTGTCTTCCCCTGCAGGTGTTCAGCATCCTGACCCTCCAGCTGTTGTTCACCTTCAGTGTGGTGTGTGTGTTCACCTTCTCCAGCGTGGTGAAAGATGCGGTGCAGACCAGCCTGGGGGCCTACCTCAGCTCCATCATCATCTTTCTCGTGGTCTCCCTCGCCCTCAGCTACAGCAGAGACTTCAGCCGGCGTCACCCCTGGAACATCTTGGGACTGGTGGGTCACAAGTACAGGAGCATAAACCCCCAAATATCTACTGTTGTGGGGAAATAAAGTTCACACAATAAAGAGAGTGTCACAGATCTGAAATGATACAATAACTAACGGCTTTGCAGTATAAAAGAAGGAATAGTTTGCCATGCAACTGAGGTCACAGAGTAGCATCCTAAAAAGTGAAATATTTTGAAGCTAAGGTAATTTTATTTATATAGCACATGTTTAGACACAGAGGCAATTCAAAGTGCTTTACATCATCATTAACACTTAATAAGACAACAGAAAGGAATACAATAAATAAACATAATGGAATTACAGATTCATAAAAACCATGCATTAAAGAGATACAGAATAGTTTAAAAACAACATTTTAAATACGGTAGGTGCTAAAACAAGTTAAAAGGTTAAGGGTATATGTCTAAAAGGTACATGTAAAATATATCCCAGTACAGTAAATACATTAAAGAATTAGTATAGATAAAATATTTTGCAAACATTTGTAGTTCCTGCTTGGTTTTCTGCACCATTTAGACCTAGTATTACATTTAACTAAGAACTTAGAATCTAGTACATTTTTGATTTAGTCTAAAATGTAAGTTGCCTTTGGATTTGTGTTCATGTGCCATTTGATTGTGACTGTTGAGGTTTTGCCATTCTACCGAATTGGACCAAAGTCAGGTTGGAAATGTTTTGACATTTTGTATGTTTTTTTCCAAAAACGTTGTCCATATATATTTTGTGCCATATCTAAATTACACATATCTAGTAAACGAACCGTACATTTTTATATCGTATTTTCAGACTGTATTGGAATGTTCTTCCTCTATCAAAAATGGTCACTACCGAAACATAGTAAATATACTGTAGTAAAAAAGTGTTATATTAACCTGTTAAGATTTCTTTACCTTCCCTTCTCAAAATAGTATTTTAACAAATATTTCTTGACAATGAAATTAATAAAAGTGAATTTTTAATAAAATGTCAAAGTTACATTTATACAATTCATAAAAATCACAATGCAAACTTTCTTTGTAAAATGCATAATACTGATCATATTGATTCCAGAGTTGATGATTGTTGAAATGTAACATACATTAAACCAATCAGTATCATATAATTTTAGTTGATAACTCAATATACTTACTTTTAGTGACTGCACTGTTTCGGTAGTGACTGCAGTATTTTGTTCTCAAGGTTGTATCATATTCCCTGAACCTTATTGCTTAATCTTAACTCATAACATGCCTTATGTTGAAGTGTGAATGTTTGAAGCTACTGACCCAGAATCAGCACTTTAGTAACAGGCTGAAATAGAGGGGAATGAGGCTAGAATGGGGGATCTGTTTGGTATTTTGAGCAAAACACTTCATAGACATGTTTTTATATATATATGAGACCTATAATATATGCCTACAAATAGTATAATAAGGGCGCATTCACACCAGCCAAGGGGCGCGTTCACACCTGCCTTGTATAGTCCGGTTGAATCGAACCCTGGTGCATTTAGCCGCTTGGTGCGGTTCATTTGGGTCGGTGTGAACACAATCCGAGACCTCTTAAAGGTGGGGTAGGCAAGTTTCAGAAACCGGCTCAAGATACACTTTTTGTTATATTCCATAGAATGCTCTTAACATCCCCATAGCAATGAATATCTGAAGTGCTTTGACAAAAAATCCATTAAAAAAATGTCCTCTGTGGAAGCCGTAATACTGTAAAAAGTACAACCAATTGGATTGCCGCCCTGTCTGTCAGCCTTCCATCTCTAGCACGCACAAATGTATCTCGTGCCCTCATTGGGCATGCCGTCATTGGGCGTGCATTGCAGCAGTACTTCAATGACTCGCCGCCAGCAACAGGCGGCCACTTTCACCAGTCTGCTGACGTCATGTGCGCGTGTGTTGGAGGAGGTGCTCTGTAAGGAAGGGGCGGATTCTTTTCGGCTGTGTACTTTCAAATGTTAGTGCACTCGAGCCGGTTTCTGAAACGTACCTACCCCACCTTTAAGTGAACTAAACAACCGGACTCTGGTCCGCTAAAATAGGTGGTCTCGGAGCGCTTGCTTGCGAACTCTGGAGCGGTGCATTGCTGGTGTGAACGCAGTCCGCACCAAAACATAGGAAGCGCAGTATTTACGTGTCACAAGAACGCGGATATCTTCAAAATCTTTAGCGAAAGAGTCTTTCAAGACATCCGCGGTTGCTTAGTTAAAGAGTGAAGCAGAATGAAGTGTTGAACAGTGTCGTGTAAAGTAAAAACTCTCTGTCAGCTACATACAAATAAGAACACCTGAACGCCCCTCCTTACTGCAGAACGTCTCTCATTATATGTGTTATAATGTTTTTTAACGGACGTTGTCTGATTATATGCGAGTATATGCGCGTGCCGCTAGAGTCTGTTGATCTCCAGACTAACAGCAGCATGAGAATAACCTGCCGAAAGTGCCGATGCTCCATGGCGAAGGCTCCGGTAGAAATTGTCTGGATTTGCGTTTTTACCCTTAATGTCTGACCAATTGTTGAACAGCATTTCCGTGCACATGACTTGTGTTTAAAGTTTATAGTCCGTTTGAGTTTTGCCCGTGTGAACGCAAACCGAACCTTCTGAAAAATGAAACAATGTAACAAACTGTGGTCTGGTGCGCACCAGAGAAGCGGACTGTTAGGTGTGAATGCAAACACATTTATTTAAAAACTATGGGATTTACCTGCTTACTTTTGTCATTACCGAAACGATCATGTCAATTACCAAAACGTAACCATATGTTTCGGTAATGACTGTTACGATAGTGACGATTCTAGCTCAAATTGAGCATAAGTAAAGAATGCTAGCAAGTACATGGCTAGCATACACGTTTTTGAACCTATGTTTTGAACACATACATACACACATATACTACACACATAAAAACCCGAAAAAGTTTACTTAATTGAAGATAATATGTGTTCGGTAGTGACAATTCTTAAGGTTACAAGCCAATTTTCAGATTTGGGAACAGATTTATATCAAAAGAATGGGATATTGCTAACTAAAGAATGCTAGCAAGTAGCCTACATGGCTAGCATACGCGTTTTTGAAGAGGTTTACACACATAGAAACCTAATACTTTGCATAAAACCCCGAAAAAGTTGACTTAATTGAAGATAATATGTGTTCGGTAGTGACAATTGTTAAGGTTACAAGCCGATTTTCAGATTTTGGAACAGATTTTCAAAAGTATGGGATATTGCTACTTGCCATTCAGTCACGAGGGTCAGAGTCAATGGCTGCCTTCTCAAAAATGCAGGGGTGTGCCTAAAAACCAGGCTCAGCCATTGGACTAAAATCATGACTAAAACCCCTTGTGTTTCGGTAGTGACATGAAAACTGGGGACATGATCTTTTGAGTATAGTTTTTTTATTAAAAAAATGATACCCACAATAAATCTAAATATTCCAACTTCTGTTTGAATGTAATCATAAAGATCTTCTAAATACACCATTGAACAACATTTAATAAAAAAATGTAAGTGTTATTTACAGAAATTGAGATGTCAGGGTTGGAGACAGCTACTTCCCAATAGAAAGTACCCTATACATGATGGTTTTGTATATATTAAGCTTATCACTATATAATTGAATGTCTTAAGTTTAAATAGACCATAACATATTCTTAGTAAATATCTATGTCTGAATACTTAATTGTTTTGTTAAATAGTTGTTCTTGTTGTGGGACCGCACTTTGTACTAATTCGGTAGAATGCCCCATATACACAATCAAAAGACACATTTATACATATGCACACATTAAGACCTAAATAAAAGCACAACAATCAATATACAAACTAACAGTCACTTCAATATCTTTGAGGATGTACATTAGTGCAAGACTGTCCATAGCAGCGTAAAATAAGTTGCTGGTGCTCCGTAGTTATTGACAATCAAGCATTTGAATATTGATTGTTAAATATTTTATGCAATGCATTAAATGTGTCTGCAAAATATGGAAAAAAAATTCTTAAAAGATACTTGAGATGCTTAATACATTTCGTTTTGTGCCTGCAGGTTGTTGTCACCCTGAGTTTGTCCTACATGGTGGGAACCATTGCCTCCTTCCACGACACCACCTCTGTGGTCATCACTATGGGAGTAACGCTGGCCGTCACTGTGGCAATCATCGTTTTCTCTGCACAGGTCAGAAACCAGCCGGTGCATCACGTTCTGTGTTTACCAAAGAATGCACACTTTTAAGCTGCTTTACATATCAGTTTTGAAGTTATAGCTCTCACCTTTTATTTGTAAAGAAATTGAGAATTTGACTTGACTTGGCAAAATGTGAATGTAAGCATGAAAAAATGTGTCGATAAATTGATAGAAAGAAGATCAAATGTAAGTAGTAGATAAGAATAGGTAAAACAATGAACCATGCCCATCCAAAGATGTGTTGTAAATAAAATGCTTCAGTGTATTGGCCGATTAGGCAATTTAGTATAATAAAGAAAATATGAAATGCAGCATTTTATGAAGGCCTTTATTTATCAACACGTCATGGATGAAGAGCAACATTTGTGAAAGTACTTTACTAAAGAACTCAATTGAAAAAACTCAATTGAAAAAACAAAAGATGTCCTAAAGAGCTTTCAATATACTGACCAAAAGCTCTTCAGGATGTAATGTACCTGTGTTCCTGTTTTTACTCCAGACTCGTTATGATTTCACTGTTTGCTACGGTGTTCTGCTGATTCTGTCCGTGGACCTGATCATGTTCGGGATCTTCTCGACCTTCTACTCCTCCTATCTCGGTGACATCGCCTATGGATGTTTTGGTGCTCTGCTGTATTCACTGGTATGGGAGAAAAGAACCATTTATATATGTATATAGTCATTTAAATTGATTGTGTGTTGAATTTGCAATATCCCCCTTTTATTGCACAATTTCATCGTTTAATCTAAATGTATTTTTTATGTATTTTACTGGTAACTGTATGCTGTGTGATATACATTTTCTGTGAAATGTCTATGTGAAGCACATTGAACCGCACTTATTGTATGAAAGGTGCGATACAAATAAAGATTATTATTATTATTTACTGGAAATACCTCGTCACCTTCTGTCTAAAACCATTAAGAGCCCAGTCTGCTGATTGGTTAGCTGGCCGTCTTGTTCTGATTGGTTGACTGCAATTCAGCCATCATTGTTTTGATTATTTACCTGTGCTTTTTCTTCTGTGACATGTCAAATGTCTTCCATGTCAACACTGCATTATAACACATTTCATGATTTACTATTAGTTATCTGGTGGTGCATACTCTCACCCTGTCCTAACTCTTCCTCATCCTCCTCTTCTTCCTCTCTCTCCCTTCAGTTCCTGATGATCGACTGTCAGCTGATGATGGGGGCGATGAGCTACCGTCTGAATCCAGAGGAATACATCAACGCTGCTCTCAACATCTACCTGGACGTAATGCTCATCTTCCTCTACCTGCTAGGGAGGAGGTGAAACTGTATACACGAAATACATTTACACAAACACACCAAACTGTACCCACATGTAGAATGTACTTTATTATTGTGATTACTTTGTATATACTGTAAATCCTGTTTTAACTGACAATGAAAGAATGATTATTATTGTTTACATAAACATGTTTTTTTTGTACAATTGTAACAGTATTTGTTATTTTTTGGGAGTTCGTGTTCACACATACAGAAATTTGACTCAACAATTATCAAAACAGATGAAAACGTTTACTTCCAATTTGAGACATTCACTAGAATTTAGGTAATTATTCAGTAGAAATGCTCACGTCCAACTTGGAAAGAAAAGAAACTTCCAGATCATTATGTTATAAAAGTCAGACGATGATACTCCAATAGATAAGGCCATTTGTGTTTCATGACATTGCAGAAAAACACATTTGTATAGATGTGAGGACGTACGTGATATAAAGAAACGTAGACAAAAGAGTAGAGCAAAAAGTCGAGCACATTTGTTCTTATAACGTGAACTTATCCTCTTCTTTTTGACTTATCAAAGTTACCGGACTAACACAGTCAGCATATATTTGACAGGGTCTCATCACTTCCTTTAAAAAGATCGAAGATGTAATGTTGTATTCAGAGAGAAAACACAATGTAGAAAAGTAGCATTAAATTCTAAATTAACATTCACATGTACTTTTTGTGTCTGTTGTTTAAGCATTGCTTGTATTACACTTCATTCAGGATGTTAATGTAGGAATGCAAATAATTTATCTGACAATCGTGTGAGCTTTAAATCCAAAAAATGGCCCATAAAATGTCAAACTGGGAAAAAATGCAAAGTCTAAACATTCAAAGTCGTACAACCCACAGATATAACATACGAGAAAGAAAAGCTTCAATCACTTTCAGCATTGACGGAACAAACAATAATCTTTTGAGATAGTTGCCGACTGACAAATAACTGCAGCTCTCCTTCACAAAATAAACATTCCCCCAGTAACTGCAAAGCTTCACGGTGTCACATCCTAAACCAAAGAACCAGAATATAACTGTAAATGAACAATGACTGGAGATTTGTGGAGAGAAAACCTCCAGATGTCTTCATCTCCTTTCTGTGTTGCTTCACCAAAGGGAGGAGTAGTTGAACTTGATCCGCAGCAGGTACTTCATGCGGGTCTGGGCGGGGTTGTAAACGATGAACTCGTTGTACAGGAGGTGGTAACGGCCGTCGCTGCTCGCCCGCGTCTTCCCCCCCGGACCCATAGGCACCGTCATGCCGTCCCTGAGAAATAGAGAGGGACACAATCAAAACTAGAACAAATGCATTTCCTGCTGAAAATGCGTGTGAATGCTGTAAGCCGTGTATGTGTTGCTGAACTTAGCGGAGAAATGCAGAAAAGTGAAACGATTTGCTCAGCATTCGCACTAAATATGCATATAATAATAACAATCATCAATTTGATTTATAAGCGCATTTGAGTAAACAAAACTCAGTGTAAAATGGTTGAAACAAAACAACAACAACAAAAATAATATATATATATAATAAAGTAAACCACAGAATAAAAACAGTGACATTTAGGTTGGCATGGCAACAAGTGGGGGTTTTAAAGATCTAGTAAAAGGCTAGATATATATTTAAGGACCTCTCTGGTGGGTTTTAAATAATAATTGCAAGTTGCCTTCCCTTTGTGACACTTATTAATATCAATGAGTGCAATGCTTCTGTTTTTCTCAGTCAATTGATTAATCGTCAGGTCGAGAAAACTTGTGGAAAAGGAATCCCCTTTTGTCGCTTTCTAATATAAACATTGGAGATTCTGGTACCACAAGATTCTGCCTGGGAATGACTGATAATAGCCAATTCATTTCCCGATTAAGATCTTTTGTAGGTAATGGGCTTAAACAGGGGCTGCAACTAATACTTTTTTTTTAATAATCTGCCAGTTATTAATAGTTTGATTTTTAACACATGAGAAAACTGTGAAATAATGCCTGTACAGCAAAAGGCGATGTCTTTAAATGTCCAAAAATATTCAGTTAACCATCAGGTTCAGAACATTCTCACATTTGAGAATGCAGAACAATTAAATATTTGTCATTTTTGGCTTTAAAAAAGTGGCAGAAGTCCATTATTATGTTTCTAAATGTTAAAACTCTGAATGTAAGGTCTACCATAATGTACACAGATACAATTCACTATATATTCTTTCTAATCGAATTCTTAATTACTAAAACATAAAATGCAGCATTCTCTGTTGAGGATTTGAAGGAGGACACTTCGTGAAATGTTATGCTTCATGCTTAGGGAACGGCTCTCTATGTAGAAACAGTATATGTTCAGACTGTGAAATGTACAGAGAGAAGACGCACCAGAGCTGAGCACAGGGGGTCAAACCAGGTGAGTCCATTAGTCTGAGTCGCAGACGGAGTTCACTGTTCAGTGTGTGGACTTGCAGCTGAATGGTTTTACTCCAAAGTGCCTCTTTCTGGAGCAAAGCCATGTGACCTTTCTATGGAGCGCTTGAAATAACTCTGAACAAATAGATCTAGAAGAATACAGTAAAAAGCTTCAGTAGTTTGTCATCACTCTGAGGATATTCAAGTCCCTGAGCTTCACATACTGCTCTGAATTATGCCTTGTTGTAAAACATAAAAGTCTGTGCATCCCTTTTGCCATTTACAAACATAGTTGTTACTTCCTATTTGTTCACATAGGAAATTAGATTGTAATTAACTAAGAATACAATTATTTTACAGAATATAATGCTTTTTTATATATTAATTACTGTATTGTTTGTTCTAATATTACATGTGTTCCTTCGTGTCTTTTATTGAATTGTTCCGCATACATTCTTGGTTACTATAATCAACAAACGTCCTCTCTCAGATGTTTGAAGTATGTTGTTGTGTAACGGTGATTGGCCTGTATGAGATGTACGAGTGTAATGAGACGTACAGGGTGACGGCGTTGTTGGGGTCGGGTCCGGTCTGTCCGAGGCCCTTGACGCTGTGTTTCCCAGCTGGAAGATTTTGGGCTTCGTAGTCGGCCATCACCAGCTCGTTACAGTCTCCCAGGGCGACCTGCACACACACACACACACACACACACACACACACACACACACACACACACACACACACACACACACACACACACACACACACACACACACACACACACACACACACACACACACACACACACACACACACACACCACACACACACACCACACACACCACACACACACACACACACACACACACACACACCACACACACACACACACACACACACACACACACACACACACACACACACACACCACACACACACACAAACACACACACACACACACACACACACACACACACACACACACACACACACACACACACACACACACACACACACACACACACACACACACACACACACACACACACATCACACACACACACACACACACACACACACACACACACACACACACATCACCACACACAGCACACACACACACACACACACACACACACACACACACACACACACACCACACACACACACACACACACACACACACACACACACACACACACACACACACACACACACACACACACCACACACACACCCACACACACACACACACACACACACACACACACACACACACACACACACACACACACACACACACACACACTTCACATGTTAAAATGTGTGATTTGATATATTATGTGTATATAGATATAGTTGAACATTGTAATAATTTGTTATAAATATTATTATATCAGTTATTTAAACCAGCCGTCCGTCACAGCCGACTGCAGCTGCTGGTAATTAGAAGCGAGAAGGAGAAAATAATCACGGAGCAACATCGTTTTTTGACCTTTGATAATATGTGTTTGTAATTGATACCTTTTGTTTAAGTAAATAGTCAACCAAACTTTCCTGAGATGTATTTTTGTTGGAGTCAAGCTTATTGCTACTTCTGGATATATAGATTTTTGGATTAGACGGAACTACATGAGTATTGGCAGCTTTAAAGAGTCTGATATAAACCTGTAAGCATCAACTACTGGCACTATTGGTTCCTGGAGCTTTTTTTATAATCAAATACATTTTCGAGGAGCTTAAATTCAGACTATACAATACAGCTATATTTATAAGGCACTTAAAAACCTCCAGACCAAAGTGCTGTACAGTCAAATGAACAAATACACAAATCTCACAGCTCACACACCATAAAACAAGTAGGCCTACAAGTGAAAACAATAGTCAATTTAAAAGCAATAAAAGCAACAATCTACAAGATGTCAAAACGCTCAGGAGAAGAGGTGGGTTTTAAGAAGCGATTTAAAAAGCAGACAGTGACACGTTCCCTCCATTGAATCTGTTGTTCTGGCCTGAATGTGACGTTCAAATCATGTTGGTTTTACTGTTAATATGAGTATTGGCAGCTTTAAAGAGTCTGATACAAACCTGTAGGCACCAACTACTGGCACAATTTCTTCTTGGAGTTTTTTTAAATTTAAAAGCAAATTCAGACTACTGACACATTGCCTTTTCCCTCCATTGAATCTGTTGTTCTGGCTGAATATGAAACCAACTCACCTCACTCAGCAGCAGCAGCCCTGTGTGGTTGTTCTGATTGGCAAAGCAGTAGTTGGCACTCTTTGATGACATGTCAGCAAAGTAGATACCTTTTCCAAACTAGAGGCAAGACATTCAGGAACATTATGAGCACTGGAATACAAACATGGTGCTGTATTCATAGTTTAAAGTGATATACAGACACCTGCAAATATGTATCTATATATACATAATCAAAGACACATTTATACATATGCACACATTAAGACCTAAATAAAAGCACAACAATCATACAAAATAACAGTCACTTCAATATCTTTGAGAAAGGCAGAGGACTTGAGAATAAACTGAAATACAGAATATGTATGAATCCCTCCTACCATGTATCCAGTGACGGGGGCTTCGGGGGGGGCCACTCGGAGCCCCTGACTGAGGATGCCGCACCAGTTAGAGAGACGGGACCCGTGCCACAACAGAGTCCTGGTGAGACAGAGCGAATAAAGTTATATCATCTAGAGCAGGCGTGTCCAAACCTTTTTTCACAGAGGGCCGCATACAGAAAGATATACGAAGGGCTGGGCCACTGAGGTGAAGTGAGGTGTATCGCCTCAAAAGTTCAGTTATAAGTCAGCAAAATAAATCAAATGTAGGTAAATGATGCTTAATACTTGAATATGCTTTAAGAAGACAACCTACATCACAGCTCTCCATAGTTTCATTTATTTTGTTAGCAACTCATTCCTTAAAACAGAAGCCTCAGATTGATTATTGTTAGGGATTAATTGTGTCTTTACTCCTAGACATTTAACCTTATTTTGTGTGTTGACATTTACGACCATCCCTGCTTCTAATCTCCCGTAAGGAATGTGTTAATGCAGTCGTTTATGGCCTGACACCAGTGGGCACAAGGAGGGTTTTCTAAGCTCCAGAGACGTGAGAGACATCTCCTGTGTCTGCAGATGTGTTTACGCCCATCCCCAATATGTCCATCCCCAATATGTGGATTTGACTCTCTGTAAACTAGTTAAAAGGTCTACCAAGATGCGAGGCTGATCAGATTTGACATGGCAAACCACCCGTGCAGTCAGAACCTTTGACTGTGTGACTTGTGATGTGAATTTCTCCGGCCGATGCTTGTATTAAATATCAGTGTTTGACATCAGAACTCCTGCTCGTCCCGTGTCTCCTTCATGAGTCGTTGACTCCCACTGCATTGCTACACAGAAGTTTCCTCCACAATTATCATAAGAGGAAATATGAAGGGTTGATTTCAAGCTTGTTGTGAAAATAAGTTATTGGGCTTTTTTCTAATCAACTTAGATTTGATAGAAAACATTTTCAACTTGAACTGACTGAATTTGTTTGAAAAGTGGGCTTCTTAACACATGAGTACTACTGTGTAATATCTGTTTTCATCTATATTTAAGAAGTACAACACAAGACAAGCACACGTTTCATCTGCGGGCCGTACTCCATTATACTTTTTTAATTTGCTGAATTAGCTGAAAATCAGCATGGCACACAGAGCGATAGGCTGCTGCATCCCCCGCTGTCTCACGGAGAGATACCGCAGGTCTTTCCTTCCTGCAGCGGTCAGACTATACAACCAGCACAGCCCCTAGTAGACCCCCCCCCCACACACACACACCACAACACAGACTATAACACCCCTTGCTGCTAAATACCAACAAACTATGTGCTATATATAAATGCCGTTAATAACTGTGTAATATATACCTGGCTGCTAAATCCGTAGAACTGTTACAGGATGTGTATTTTTTTTAATTATGTAACTTTTTATTATATATTTTTTATTATATCATAACTTAGTACTTTTTTTTAAATGCATGTCACATATTTAACATAACATTAAGCTGTCTGTGGCTCTTTTTCCTGCAGTAACTACGCACATTTCGCCTCCGTGGGACTAATAAAGGGATTCTGATTGTATCCAAGTCAACATGAATCAGTAATGATATTTGATCGAAGCCTGAAGGTGCATTGAGAGTTGATTGAACCGCTCACCTGTTGTGCATCTGAGAGAGGAAGTTGCTGGTCTCCCCGGCTCGGTCCACTGAGAAGATGTCGAGGACCGTCATGGTGTAGTCGTTATGGGTGGTGGCGTGAGTGGACTGAAGATACTTTTCTACCACCTTCACACAGAGGAGAGGAAAGGTCACAAGGAGACATTCACGACACTGGACAATCTTCAGGTTATTGAAGCTTACTTACCAGTTTACTGTTTTGTATGGTTGTAAATCACAGGTTTCATCACAACCATTTTAGTTCCATACTTTGGAAAGAGAGTCTTCCACAATAGGATTTTGATTAAACTCATAAGGTCTATGAAAAGATATCAACTGCCCATTTAAGAAAATCACTTACATTCATATCACATAACAAATCACTACAATATGATTTGGCTATTTTGTCACTGCCCTCTTTCAAAAGACTGCTTCCTTTTGAGTTAAAGTGACAATAAAAATGTACCTTCTGCTCAAAATTAGGCATCAAGATAGTAGATACCCATCTCTCTTTTAGAATACGGAGAGCCTCCACTTTAAAAATTAATATAATGTATTTTGTCATATATTCACTGCATTATTTTTTATGTATTTTTATATTCCGTGTAAGTATTACTCTTTATTTTTAAATATTTTCTTATTATAATTGTTCTATTCTTGATCTTTCTATTACACTGTGTTAATGTTTGCACCCTTTATATACTGAAGCAAATTCCTCGTATGTGTGATGTGTGTGCAAACATCGCTGCTACAACCCGCTGCTGCAGATACACGCTTTACAACATCAGGAAGATACGTCCCCAGCTGACCCAGAAAGCCACGCAGGTTCTGGTCCAGGCTCTCGTCATCTCACGCCTAGACTACTGCAACTCCCTCCTGGCTGGTCTACCTGCATGTGCCATCCGACCTCTGCAGCTCATCCAGAATGCAGCGGCTCGTCTGGTCTTCAACCTTCCAACATTTTCCCACACCACTCCGCTCCTCCGCTCCCTCCACTGGCTTCCGGTAACTGCTAGAATCCACTTCAAGACACTGGTACTTGCTTACCATGCTGCGAATGGATCTGGCCCTTCGTACATCCAGGACATGGTTAAACCGTACACCCCAGCGCGTGCACTCCGCTCTGCATCAGCCAAACGACTCGTTGCGCCCTCGCTGCGAGGGGGACCCAAGTTCCCATCAGCAACAACACGTGGGTTTGCTATCCTGGCTCCAAGATGGTGGAATGAGCTCCCCATTGACATCAGGACAGCAGATAGCTTGCACACCTTCCGGCGCAAACTGAAAACTCATCTCTTTCGACTCCACTTCGAGCGAGAGAATTACTAACAAAGCACTTTTATACTAACAAAGGACTGGCTTACCTAAAGCCAGTTGAGTAGCACTTGAAATGTCTTGGCTCTATGAAACCTGATGTACTTATTGTAAGGGAATATTTCTGTCTTACTCCTAAGTGTCAAAGAATAATTCTTCCTTACTCCTAAGATATTTAACCATATTGCCTGTTGACATGTATCACTAACCCTGACCTGTGACGCCAGCTTTAAGGAATGTGCTCCAGCACTTAGCCTCAGTTTTATGACCGGTCAACTCTCGGTCACAGATCCAAAGAGTCAGATCAGTGATTCAGTGTCTCCAGGTGTTCACGTATACCTTCCCCCAATATGTGGGTTGACTCTCTGTAAACTAGTTAAAAGGTCTACCAAGATGCGAGGCTGATCAGAATTGACATGACAACCCACCCGTGCAGTCAGAACATTTTGCTGCTGTGACTTGTGATATGAATTCTCCGACCGTTGACTTGTAATAAACTACCAGTGTTTGACATCAAAGCTCCAACTCTCCTCGTGTCTCTCTGAGTCCTGACTCTCCGTTGCTGCAGAAGTTTCCCTTACACTTATATGATTCTGTTTTCTTCAACTTTGTATCTTCTTGGTCGAATGCACTTATTGTAAGTCGCTTTGGATAAAACCGTCAGCTAAATGCAATGTAATGTGATGTGTGTCTGATTCTGAATGCTAGTGACCTCACAAGCTCACGTAAAAATAAGTTTTGGCGTGAATCTCCTTTAAGGGTTTTATTCAGTTAAGTCCAGACTCATGAATCTTTCTATCATTTTGCATTATAAGTTAAAAGTGTTAACCGCTGACCTGGAACTCGTTGGTGCCGGAGTCCAGAGGCTGCAGCTGGCACTGGAGCGAGGAGTACTGCCGGTCCACAGGATGTTCATCACTGTCTCCACTCGACTGGACCATCTTCACCGCTATCTGAATTTCACTCAGAGCCTGGAATAATAAAGAGACCATCAGATATTACTGTATTTTTCACTGAGGGTCAGATACAGACAAATACACGAATAGCTGGGCCACTCACTAGAGGTGAGGTATAATGCCTCATAAACAGAGAGGGCAAAAGTACACACAGCCTTTACTCAAGTAGGAGTACAGATACTCGTGTTTAAACATACTCTGGTAAAAGTAGAAGTAGAAGAAACTTCTTTACTCAAGTCAAAGTAAAGAGGCTTTGAAATGTACTTCAGTAAAAAGTACCCATAACTAGCAGCTGTTTTAAAGAGTACCTGACCTCCCTTTATATTAATAGAACAATAATGTCATTGTTAGCTAATGAATGTTTCCATGCTGAACAACGGCAACATGACAACGTTTCCATTGGTCCCTCTTCTTTAGAGAAGACCAGGAAATGATGGATACACGGATCGTGTTCAAATCAATAGGCACGCAATGACTCTAAAGAATAATGATCACGCATCAAACACACATTCAGACTAAAGGAACCAGCTGTTTGGGAAATGAGAGAAGTAGAAAGTAGAGGTGTTCAAAATGTAAGAAGTAAAAGTAAAAAGTTGTCACAACAGCACTCCATAGGGCTTCATTTATTTTGTTACAAAAAGTGTTGGCAGCTCGACCCTTAAAACAGAAGTCTCAGATTGCTTACAATAAGGGGAAATGTTAAGGGTATGTTTCAAGCTTGTTATGCACATTTTGGAAAATGTTTGAATTTACTGAATTTATTTGAAAAGTGGGCTTATAAACACATGAATACTGTGTACATATATATATTGAAGAATACGTTTCAGGTGTGCTATATTCCATTATACTTTTAGAATTTGCTGCGGGCCGATTAAAAATGTACCATGGGGCTGCAGCTGGACCCCGGGCCTTAGTTTGGACCCCCCTGGTATAGACAAAACATTTGAGGGAAGACATAAATAAAATAAATGAATGGAGAAGCATTTTACCTCCAACAGGGAAATCTTTTCTTTCAGCTCCTCCTCTGTACGAATGACTGGAGGAGTTTTCAACCTGGAGAATGACATCTCATTTAGTTTCAAAGATCAGTGTTTGCCTGCCGTCAATCACACATTTCTCCACAGCGTGAGTGCATCGCTCTAAAGGTGCATTTCCACTACAGGGTTTTAGAACGGCTCGGTTCCAAGCGAGCTGAAAATATGCTTAGCTAGTGACGCAAAACACTGCCGACTGCTGATTGGTCAGAGAGAATCGCCACAATTTATGCGCCAAACAGTCCCCAAGCGTCGCATAAGCACCATTTTTAAAACAGATGAGCTACCGTCAGCAAGTATATCTAATTTCAACAAATCCATAACGAAATGGCAGTGATTATAGAGCCGTCAAGGACCACAACGGCCGGAGTGGTTCCAGTAGAAAAACATGCCTACACTGAGTGGTTACTATAGTTACTACTCTTGTTACTAACTGTAATGGAAACGCAGCTTAAAGTGAGGTGAACCGAGCCATGGCGAGCCGTGCTAAAACCTGTAGTCGAAATGCGGCTTTAAGCTGAACACATGTTCCCTACCCAAAGTCATGAGGGATGCGGGTGTAGAACTGGTTGCACGCCTCCAGCAGATCACGACTGCTGCCTTTCTTCTTCAGACACTCCTCGATCTTCTTCAGCGCCATGTAGCCTGCTCGGATCTGCTCTGAGGTCAGCTTGCCTGCAGAAAGAAAGATACAGAATTCAAACACTGGACTTTTCTTCCAGTTGAACTTAAAACCTGTACTGACTGTCACTCGTTCTCTGATGGTGCAAACATATTGATATTAACCAACATTAATTACACTGTAATCTGAGTTTTTCAATTTTAACTGTATTGTAAATATTAGATTTGAACTGTACTATGTATTATTTTATTGACCTGTACTTAAATCACGTTTTATAATTGTTGAGGACTGCAGATGGAAATGAGCTAATAGCTAATTTTAATTTATTCAATCTTTATTTCAGACTCAAAAATCACGTACAAAAAGACAAGACACACATCAATAATGTGTATGTATATATAGTTATGTAAATAAGTTGGGGTATAGGTATTTATATATATATCGTATATCCTTTATTTCATTTTATTTTATACCTCGGGACTGTGGGAAACAGTATTTCGATCTTTCTGTGTGTACAAACACATTTTGAGATTGCCTTTGACTTTTAGCTCAAATGTGGCATAATCCATCTCTTCTCTTTTCTGAGATTGATGTATTTGTATGCATGATACTTGTTAAATACATACATAATAATAATTGGAAACATGAAGCACAACAACGAAAGGTTTGAAAATACTGGTCACTTGTTCAGTGGTTGCGTTAAGACTTTTGTTTTGCTCCTCACAGAAAGAAGAGAAGAGGAGTTAAGGTAGATCACTTTCAGTCAGTGTTTGCATCTCGTTATTTGACGGCTTTAAGATTATTTGGTCATTATTATAAAAGAAAACGGTCAATGACATTAATAATTTGGATAGTGCGATCTCTTTCAACAACTGAATCTCCTCAAAACCTGTTTTAGTGCATCAAACAGTAGCAGCTTATATTATTCTAAATGTGATTTTCCCAGAGATGGTAAAAGTACACACATCCTTTACTCAAGTAGAAGTACAGATAATCGTGTTTAAAAATACTCTGGTGAAAGTAGAAGTACTGACTAAACTTCTTTACTCAAGTGAAAGTAAAGAGGGCTTTGAAATGTACTTCAGTAAAAAGTACCCATAACTAGCAGCTGCTTTAAAGAGTACCTGACCTCCCTTTATATTAATAGAACAATAATGTCATTGTTAGCTAATGAATGTTTCCATGCTGAACAACGGCAACATGACAACGTTTCCATTGGTCCCTCTTCTTTAGAGAAGACCAGGAAATGATGGATACACGGATCGTGTTCAAATCAATAGGCACGCAATGACTCTAAAGAATAATGATCACGCATCAAACACACATTCAGACTAAAGGAACCAGCTGTTTGGAAAATGAGAGAAGTAGAAAGTACAGGTATTTGAGTTCAACATGTAAGAAGTAGAAAGTACAGGTATTTGTGTTCAACATGTAAGAAGTAGAAAGTACAGGTATTTGAGTTCAACATGTAAGAAGTAGAAAGTACAGGTATTTGTGTTCAACATGTAAGAAGTAGAAAGTACAGGTATTTGAGTTCAACATGTAAGAAGTAGAAAGTACAGGTATTTGTGTTCAACATGTAAGAAGTAGAAAGTACAGGTATTTGAGTTCAACATGTAAGAAGTAGAAAGTACAGGTATTTGAGTTCAACATGTAAGAAGTAGAAAGTACAGGTATTTGAGTTCAACATGTAAGAAGTAGAAAGTACAGGTATTTGTGTTCAACATGTAAGAAGTAGAAAGTACAGGTATTTGAGTTCAACATGTGAGAAGTAGAAAGTACAGATATTTGAGTTCAACATGTAAGAAGTAGAAAGTACAGGTATTTGTGTTCAACATGTAAGAAGTAGAAAGTACAGGTATTTGAGTTCAACATGTAAGAAGTAGAAAGTACAGGTATTTGAGTTCAACATGTAAGAAGTAGAAAGTACAGGTATTTGGGTTCAACATGTAAGAAGTAGAAAGTACAGGTATTTGAGTTCAACATGTAAGAAGTAGAAAGTACAGGTATTTGAGTTCAACATGTAAGAAGTAGAAAGTACAGGTATTTGAGTTCAACATGTAAGAAGTAGAAAGTACAGGTATTTGAGTTCACCATGTAAGAAGTAGAAAGTACAGGTATTTGTGTTCAACATGTAAGAAGTAGAAAGTACAGGTATTTGAGTTCAACATGTAAGAAGTAGAAAGTACAGGTATTTGTGTTCAACATGTAAGAAGTAGAAAGTACAGGTATTTGGGTTCAACATGTAAGAAGTAGAAAGTACAGGTATTTGAGTTCAACATGTAAGAAGTAGAAAGTACAGGTATTTGAGTTCAACATGTAAGAAGTAGAAAGTACAGGTATTTGAGTTCAACATGTAAGAAGTAGAAAGTACAGGTATTTGTGTTCAACATGTAAGAAGTAGAAAGTACAGGTATTTGAGTTCAACATGTAAGAAGTAGAAAGTACAGGTATTTGAGTTCAACATGTAAGAAGTAGAAGTACAGGTATTTGTGTTCAACATGTAAGAAGTAGAAAGTACAGGTATTTGGGTTCAACATGTAAGAAGTAGAAAGTACAGGTATTTGAGTTCAACATGTAAGAAGTAGAAAGTACAGGTATTTGGGTTCAACATGTAAGAAGTAGAAAGTTCAGGTATTTGTGTTCAACATGTGAGAAGTAGAAAGTACAGGTATTTGTGTTCAACATGTAAGAAGTAGAAAGTACAGGTATTTGAGTTCAACATGTAAGAAGTAGAAAGTACAGGTATTTGTGTTCAACATGTAAGAAGTAGAAAGTACAGGTATTTGAGTTCAACATGTAAGAAGTAGAAAGTTCAGGTATTTGTGTTCAACATGTAAGAAGTAGAAAGTACAGGTATTTGAGTTCAACATGTAAGAAGTAGAAAGTACAGGTATTTGAGTTCAACATGTAAGAAGTAGAAAGTACAGGTATTTGTGTTCAACATGTGAGAAGTAGAAAGTACAGGTATTTGAGTTCAACATGTAAGAAGTAGAAAGTTCAGGTATTTGAGTTCAACATGTAAGAAGTAGAAAGTACAGGTATTTGTGTTCAACATGTGAGAAGTAGAAAGTACAGGTATTTGAGTTCAACATGTAAGAAGTAGAAAGTACAGGTATTTGAGTTCAACATGTAAGAAGTAGAAAGTACAGGTATTTGAGTTCAACATGTAAGAAGTAGAAAGTACAGGTATTTGAGTTCAACATGTAAGAAGTAGAAAGTACAGGTATTTGGGTTCAACATGTGAGAAGTAGAAAGTACAGGTATTTGTGTTCAACATGTGAGAAGTAGAAAGTACAGGTATTTGAGTTCAACATGTAAGAAGTAGAAAGTACAGGTATTTGTGTTCAACATGTAAGAAGTAGAAAGTACAGGTATTTGGGTTCAACATGTAAGAAGTAGAAAGTACAGGTATTTGAGTTCAACATGTAAGAAGTAGAAAGTACAGGTATTTGGGTTCAACATGTGAGAAGTAGAAAGTACAGGTATTTGTGTTCAACATGTGAGAAGTAGAAAGTACAGGTATTTGGGTTCAACATGTAAGAAGTAGAAAGTACAGGTATTTGAGTTCAACATGTAAGAAGTAGAAAGTACAGGTATTTGGGTTCAACATGTAAGAAGTAGAAAGTACAGGTATTTGAGTTCAACATGTAAGAAGTAGAAAGTTCAGGTATTTGTGTTCAACATGTAAGAAGTAGAAAGTACAGGTATTTGAGTTCAACATGTAAGAAGTAGAAAGTACAGGTATTTGAGTTCAACATGTAAGAAGTAGAAAGTACAGGTATTTGTGTTCAACATGTAAGAAGTAGAAAGTACAGGTATTTGAGTTCAACATGTAAGAAGTAGAAAGTACAGGTATTTGAGTTCAACATGTAAGAAGTAGAAAGTACAGGTATTTGAGTTCAACATGTAAGAAGTAGAAAGTACAGGTATTTGAGTTCAACATGTAAGAAGTAGAAAGTACAGGTATTTGAGTTCAACATGTAAGAAGTAGAAAGTACAGGTATTTGAGTTCAACATGTAAGAAGTAGAAAGTACAGGTATTTGAGTTCAACATGTAAGAAGTAGAAAGTACAGGTATTTGGGTTCAACATGTAAGAAGTAGAAAGTACAGGTATTTGAGTTCAACATGTAAGAAGTAGAAAGTACAGGTATTTGAGTTCAACATGTAAGAAGTAGAAAGTACAGGTATTTGAGTTCAACATGTAAGAAGTAGAAAGTACAGGTATTTGTGTTCAACATGTAAGAAGTAGAAAGTACAGGTATTTGAGTTCAACATGTAAGAAGTAGAAAGTACAGGTATTTGAGTTCAACATGTAAGAAGTAGAAAGTACAGGTATTTGAGTTCAACATGTGAGAAGTAGAAAGTACAGGTATTTGTGTTCAACATGTAAGAAGTAGAAAGTACAGGTATTTGAGTTCAACATGTAAGAAGTAGAAAGTACAGGTATTTGAGTTCAACATGGAAGAAGTAGAAAGTACAGGTATTTGAGTTCAACATGTAAGAAGTAGAAAGTACAGGTATTTGAGTTCAACATGTGAGAAGTAGAAAGTACAGGTATTTGTGTTCAACATGTAAGAAGTAGAAAGTACAGGTATTTGAGTTCAACATGTAAGAAGTAGAAAGTACAGGTATTTGAGTTCAACATGTAAGAAGTAGAAAGTACAGGTATTTGAGTTCAACATGTAAGAAGTAGAAAGTACAGGTATTTGAGTTCAACATGTAAGAAGTAGAAAGTACAGGTATTTGAGTTCAACATGTAAGAAGTAGAAAAGTACAGGTATTTGGGTTCAACATGTAAGAAGTAGAAAGTACAGGTATTTGTGTTCAACATGTAAGAAGTAGAAAGTACAGGTATTTGGGTTCAACATGTGAGAAGTAGAAAGTACAGGTATTTGAGTTCAACATGTAAGAAGTAGAAAGTACAGGTATTTGTGTTCAACATGTAAGAAGTAGAAAGTACAGGTATTTGTGTTCAACATGTAAGAAGTAGAAAGTACAGGTATTTGAGTTCAACATGTAAGAAGTAGAAAGTACAGGTATTTGAGTTCAACATGTAAGAAGTAGAAAGTACAGGTATTTGGGTTCAACATGTAAGAAGTAGAAAGTACAGGTATTTGTGTTCAACATGTAAGAAGTAGAAAGTACAGGTATTTGAGTTCAACATGTAAGAAGTAGAAAGTACAGGTATTTGAGTTCAACATGTAAGAAGTAGAAAGTACAGGTATTTGAGTTCAACATCTGAGAAGTAGAAAGTACAGGTATTTGTATTCAACATGTAAGAAGTAGAAAGTACAGGTATTTGAGTTCAACATGTTAGAAGTAGAAAGTACAGGTATTTGTGTTCAACATGTAAGAAGTAGAAAGTACAGGTATTTGAGTTCAACATGTTAGAAGTAGAAAGTACAGGTATTTGTGTTCAACATGTAAGAAGTAGAAAGTACAGGTATTTGAGTTCAACATGTAAGAAGTAGAAAGTTCAGGTATTTGTGTTCAACATGTAAGAAGTAGAAAGTACAGGTATTTGTGTTCAACATGTAAGAAGTAGAAAGTACAGGTATTTGAGTTCAACATGTAAGAAGTAGAAAGTACAGGTATTTGTGTTCAACATGTAAGAAGTAGAAAGTACAGCTATTTGTGTTCAACATGTAAGAAGTAGAAAGTACAGGTATTTGTGTTCAACATGTAAGAAGTAGAAAGTACAGGTATTTGTGTTCAACATGTAAGAAGTAGAAAGTACAGGTATTTGTGTTCAACATGTAAGAAGTAGAAAGTACAGGTATTTGTGTTCAACATGTAAGAAGTAGAAAGTACAGGTATTTGAGTTCAACATGTAAGAAGTAGAAAGTACAGGTATTTGTGTTCAACATGTGAGAAGTAGAAAGTAAAAAGTCGTCAGAAAAATAAGTCGTGGAGTAAAGTACCGATACCAGAAACATGTACTTAAGAACACAGTAACAAAGTATTTGTACTCCACTGCTTCCCACCTCTGGTATTTGCTCTATTTAAAATGTAATCACATTGAATTGTGGGTACGTTACTGGTAGAAATGACAGGGGAAATTCTGATAAAGTTCTGTTATGATGTTGGTTCTGTCAGACTGACCCAGAGGAGCTTTCCTGGTGTCAAACTTCATCTCCAGCACAAACTCCTCCATGGCTTTGATGTCACAGATCAGCTCCATGAGCGACTGGAGCTTCTCATTCAGCTTGGAGATCCTCTTCCTGGGTGCAGCATCCACCACAGTCGTGTTCTCCTCCTGGAACAGTGAATTACATTAGTATACGTAATAATGGATGATATTTAAGACAAATATAACTTGTTGGTTGTTTGCCTTTTCATTGGTGCTGTAGTCCATGTAGACCATGTCGTATTTCCCCGCAACTTTGTCAAAGGTTGCTCGGTGTTCCCACTCATTCTTGGTCTTGTCTGTAAACCTGTGGGGCGAATCCGACACAGTGTCAGAATGTATTCAACTTAATTTAATGAGATGTATCGGAAACATTTTTTTATCTCACTTTTTCCTGAAGATATCTTTGGCTTTCAGCAGGTCTGAACCGCACGCTGTCAGACTGTTTTGACCAACTTTTCCCACTGAAAAACAATGGAGAAACCATCTTAGTGTTATTAATCAGTTAGTTCCAATCTATAGGCTTGTGTTGATTCCCTGCGTAAATGCAAATACTTAAATATATTTAAAATAAAGGGCTTATAAACGTACCTCTGCCCCATCTCGCCCACACACTGTAAGCCTTGGAGCTGTCGTCCTGCAACAGCTGGATCAGGTAGTATTTGTTGTTGTTGAACTGGAGATTTGTCTGCAAAATAAAACAGAAGGTATTTGCTGCAAGCCTGAAAATCTATTTACGGACATTCCTTACTTTGCAGGAGAAAATAGTCAGAAATGAATAAAACGGAAGAGGCATAGTCAAATATATTTAGCTCTCAAATCCAACCTGAAACCTGGGCAAACACTTGTGATTGGAATATCTATAAAACTTACTATTTTTAGTCAGTTATTAATACTCAAAAAACTTGAGAAAATCAAAGAGTATTTAAATATTTTACCTGATTCAGCATCACGTCGTAAACATCCTTTCCTTCACTGTACACATAAGCCTGAAGAAGAAATTAAACAGTTACTTATTTTAATAAAAGGCAACTGCACCTATCTGCATTTTGTAAACGGGGAAATAGAAACATATTATTCCTGAAAAATACACTGTATTTTTTGTACAAAACGCATTTTTCCTGAAAGTAAATATCAATAACGGCAGTGATACTTTTTGTAGCATGTGCTTTAGCTGTAAACCGCCCAGTCATTCAAAAGCAAAGTAAGACACAGTCATGTATAGTAAAACCACAAATGGTTTCATGTCCACAGTAGGAACTGTAACCGGAAGTTTCTGCAGGTGTTGAACCAC
Organism: Gymnodraco acuticeps; assembly: GCF_902827175.1. Lineage (NCBI taxonomy): Eukaryota > Metazoa > Chordata > Actinopteri > Perciformes > Bathydraconidae > Gymnodraco > Gymnodraco acuticeps. The sequence continues at coordinate 1,426,525 of NW_022992289.1, forward strand.
CAGCAGGACCACATGTGGATCAAGAGTTTCATATCTGGGACAGAGACGACTACCTTTCCCAGTTTGGCTTTACATTCGATGTCCACTGGAGCTTTCCCCTTCATGACCACCGTCCTCACCACCTCTGTTCAGCATCCAAGGATCAGAGAGAAACCATTAATGATGAAGTACAGGTAAACCATTTGAACCCTAAGGTCTTACTTTAAATATGTTGCTCTGGTGTCTTCACAGGACACACATTTCTACTTCAAAACAATCGCCATAATTATTTAATAAGAATATTTGTACACTTTCACTGATATATATATCTTGTAACCAACCTCATCACTATCACATAGTAATGGATTAAAGGATAATGTAACCAGTGGCAGTTTGTTTACATCAATCAAACCAGAGGAGACTGCGAAGTCTGCAGCTCGTTGTGGAACAGCCTCCCAACTGAGACACGGGATTGTCCCTCTCTCAATAGCTTCAAAGGTCAACTCAAAGAATGGATGAGAACCAAACAGACCGCTAAATGCACTTTAATACAGGGGTATCTCCTCTTGCACTTTAGGTAGCTCTTGTATCCTCTCTCGCACTTTACATGTCGTTGCTGCTATATTGTACTCTCTTGCACCTTTTACATATCATGTATTTTGTTTTTGATATGTTTGTAAAATGTAATTTTCTTAAATGTTTTTATGTGAGGGACTGCGGATGGAAATGAGCTCAAAGCTAAATCTGGCACTGTTACGCTTGACACATTTGAATGTTTTAAGTGTTACTCTGCATTGTCCCAGCCAAATAAACGATTAAATAAAATAATCAAGGTTGTTAAGGATTTTTTTATATTTCTATATTGTGCTTTTAGTTAGATTTTAGATTTAGAGTGTCAGTATTTTGGCAATACAAATGATTTCAGATACATTTTATAAAAGAAGCTGAATTTGACCTTGCAAAATTAGGAAGAATAATTCACACTCTTTCCGGAACAATGTAAAAGCCAAAATGTCTCGTTACCTTCACTTTTGACTTCTTCTTTGGGCATCTTTTGACTTTTTGCCTGACTCTTTCCTCCTCTCTTCTTTTTAGCCACAGGTTGCTGCTCCGCCTCTTCCTCTTTAACGTCAACTAAAGTCCCATTTTGGCCCGTCGAGTCCCCAGCGTCATTCACACCTTCTACAATAAGACAAACATTTTAAAAACCGTTGGTAAAACGTATATTTTTATAAATGTATTTACAATAACAAACACAATATGTTTTATCACTTTCTACTGCATGGATCTTTGTATTAGTAGCATTAGGGGAAATCAAATAAAACAGTGGTTAAGGAAATGTGAAATCAGATAACGGTAATTTGTTGGATTTGTTGGATGTAGAACACCGTTAAAAAACGATAAGAGACTTAAGACCCACATGACAAAGTTATTAACTAAATGCAAAGTCTCACACATTGATGGCATATGTCCAAGCAAAGACAGAGACAGAAAGAAATGACGACAATTTCAAATAAAATGTGCAGTTAAACGGATATTACAGACGGATGAAACACAACACACACCTGGTTGCACTGGGTGAGAGCGAATCTTCCTCTTGTACTTGGTGACAGGATTTATCTGGACCATTTTCTTCAGGTCGACTTCGTACGGCGTCTCCGAGGCCAGAGCCAGAGTGACGGAGGTTTCTCCTGAAGAGACGGCTGAGTCCAACAAGGCACAGGCTGAAGAAGAGTATGGTTCCCACTGTCCTTCGTCTCCTTCCCACTGCCACACTGACCACAAACAAACACAGAGTAGGGTGGTGAACATCTAACTTAAAGGGGACCCATTGTACTGTTTTTCATCAATATATTACAGGTCTCAGATATATACAAAACATGTCTCTGAAGTGTTTGGCTCCAAACACCAAACAGATCATTGCAGCATTACCCATAATCCCCTCTGTTTCAGCCCTGTTTCCAAAGTGCTGATTCTCTGTCTGTTACTTTAGATGAGAATAAGGAGCCCCTCCCCACGCCCCTCTGAGAGAGATTTGGTTACAAAGAACACAATGGTGCTCGGAGGAGTATCAGGTGATAAGGGGGGGGGGGGGGGGGGGTACCTTGGTTGGTGATTGGCTAATGGTTACACAAGCCAAGAAATCGTGATCTTATCATAAAGTAGCCAAAATCTGATCAGCTCATTTTCAGGCAGGTTTTTATAGAAATGGATCAAAAAGAGAGAGAATCTTTTTTCCTGATACTTTCAGAGTCTCTTTCCACAGAGGGGACACATGTTGATGTAGAAGAGACATGAACAAGTGGATTTTGCATAATAGGTAACCTTTAAACAACACTTTGAGTTCTGGTAACATGGGACTTCCAAAGAGTGAAAAGAGGCACAGATGGTTCAATCATTTAAATAAATAAAAAACATGAAATTAATCAGTTTTGATTAAATAATAAATACTTCGGAACTACGTGATACCTACCAAGGATTGTGGATCAACATTCGTATATTTAAGATTAGTAGACTTACTATCTACATTTAAAAAGTTGGGACTGATTACATTAACAAACATTTAATGACATTTATTTTCATTGAAACATATTCAGCACAACCCAATCCAGTGAAAACTCAGCAATGGATAAAGCAATGAATACAAACATACTTAAACAATTATGTATTTAGTGTAGAGCTATACTATATTTTGCAAAGCCCCATGAAATGTCACAGGGTTTATGTTACACCTAACTAAAAAAAAAAACACTTTATAATAGAACAAAAGACAATAAACTAAATATGTATGGCAGGAGGTTGTAACTTTGTCCCTCCTTTAAAAACTACCATATGCGTGTGGTGTGATTGTTGACAGTGGTGGACATTAACAGGTTTTACCAACAAGCTCAACTTGTAACATGTATGGTAGCCACCCTGAGAAGAAAGTTGGTTGTTTTCTAAATACTTTGCAACAACAGTAAATCCTGAATAAACCATATATATATTACATTATGTATTCCCCTGCTCTCCTTTGCCCAGACTTGTCCCCAACTGATGTCGGTGGAGCAGCTAACGTTAGCTTTAAACGGCTAAAGAGCACCAACCTGTTTTTGACTGAACTTCCTCTGTTTCTTTTGCATCCTGACTTGTTTTACTCCTGGAACTTCTTGTACGCCTCATGGTGGATTATGAAAAATAACTGGTAGTGAAGTAGGTACAGTAAGAAAGGGACACAACAGAGATGGCGGTAAACTTTCTCCACCAATGTTTCCTGGCCGGTGCCAAAGATCGTGCGAAGATGAATCACTCCGCGGTTAAAACAGAAAACTATTTGGACCTTGGCGCATGCGCTGTACACCTTTATCAAAAGTGTTTACAGTTAACATGGTCATGGTATAGAGACAATCAGCATCAGAATACGGTTATTTTATTCGTCCCAAAGACTAAGAAATGTACATTATTACAGCAACAATTAAGTGCCTTAAGTAGAATAAAATAAATGTGGAAATAAATACAGGAATAAATAAACACAAGAAAATAAAAATGAATACAGGAATACATGTGGAAATGAAATACAGGAATAAATAAACACTGGAACAAATGAATAAATGTATAAATAAAAGTATAAAATATAAAGTATAAATTATAAAATATAAGTTGAGAATAAAACAGAACACACATATCATAAATGTATTCCAAATAAAAATGACACAATGACAACATCCATTACATCTTCATATCGTCAATGAAGTCCATCTCCATTTAATAGACTTTTTGTTATCCTATTGGTCGGATCCAGCCAGCTGAAAAGGGACAGATCATGTTATATGTTGTCACTTCAACAAAAAAGTAAGATTTGGCAATATTTAGTTTGTATTTTGGAAACTTTGGGGAGTAAACTAAGCCATAATAAATGAGGGCGGAGTGGCCCTCCTGTTTGTTCCTATAGCACGCGGAACAGAAATTCGGCACCAAAGGTTCCGTTTAAAGCTTTAGTCGGAATTATTTTGTTGGCGGAAAAGCTCCTAACGTGCCTCCATGCTCATCCGAGTAAGAATGGAACATACAATAAAAACAATTTGAACACAACAATTGAACTTTCAGGCTCAAAAGACATGGCTTCAAGGAGATATGGCGCGTGTGTCCTTTATCAGAGGGCCGCTGTCCTGAGGATGATGTGCAGGGTGAGTGTCATTGAACGCACCATCTTCACCATGGAGGTCAGGCAGAGAAGATTTTACAATCAGTACTGGGTTTAACACACACCTATAATTTAGCTTTGTTCACAGCTTTATTTAAACACGAGTAAAGTGTACATGAATATAAATGTATATATCATATTCCTTCAATCTCCAATAGATTTACTGTTTTGCTACTCTAGATTTTGAATCGGAAGTGTACTTGAATATATATAAAAAACGTATTGGTAAATGTTTACCTGCAGAACATGTCTGAATCTCAGTCTGAATTAAGTGATTATCAAACAATGCAAACATGGAAAGCAGTTTATCTTTTATATATGGCAACAGGAATATACATATACAGAATTTCTGTATATCTGTTAAAAGTTCATTTTCGATAAGATGGCTATGAATTTATTATTACAAGTTATCTCAAGAGTATGTTTACAAAAATACATTTTTTAATTGCTTTGATGGACTGCAGTTTTTATATAAAAAACACAACATTGGCTTTGAAACCATCTAATTACATGTTTTGTCTGTCTATTATTTTTGTTTTAATCTATGACAATAAGTAGGTTTGTTGCCCACAAGGCAACAAACAAGAGCTCAAATAGGTGGTAAAGAAAAAAATATTTCTACTTATCATCCAAATAGTATGTATTTGTTTGTTTATTTGTTTGTTTATTCATCTGTTTATTTATTTGTTGTTTTTGTTGTGTTTCAATAACAAATGTATTTCTTTACGAAAAAAATAAATATATATGTTAATAATTTTTGGGAGAAGTGGTGGGATTAAATAAGTGTAAACTACTTCCCACCCTTTTTTCAAATGTGTAATTATTTAGATCATTTGTTTATATATAATTTAGAGTCAGTAATATTTTTGTTTATCAATTTGACACGGCTTAAGTTTGTATAGTATAATAATTCATTTCATTATTATTATTTATTTTTTGCATTATTGTTTTACACATTCAAAATAAATCAAATCAAAATCCTCAGGGTATGAGTGCAGCCGCAGACCTGCATTCCCAGGTGGATTTCCTCAAAGGAGAACCCCACAGGAATCACCCAGGTGTGACCAACCTGAAGACTCTGCGCCTCCCTGAAGAACTCCAGATGGCTGCACGGTGCATCATTCAAAGTAGGTTATGATCAGAGAGGGCAAAAGTACACACATCCTTAACTCAAGTAGAAGTACAGATACTCGTGTTTGAAAATACTCTGGTAAAAGTAGAAGTACTGACTAAACTTCTTTACTCAAGTAAAAGTAAAGAAGTATGGGCTTTGAAATGTACTTCAGTAAAAAGTACCCATAACTAGCAGCTGTTTTAAAGAGTACCTGACCTCCCTTTATATTAATAGAACAATAAAGTCATTGTTAGCTAATGAATGTTTCCATGCTGAACAACGGCAACGTTTCCATTGGTCCCTCTTCTTTAGAGAAGACCAGGAAATGATGGATACACGGATCGTGTTCAAATCAATAGGCACGCAATGACTCTAAAGAATAATGATCACGCATCAAACACACATTCAGACTAAAGGAACCAGCTGTTTGGAAAATGAGAGAAGTAGAAAGTACAGGTATTTGAGTTCAACATGTAAGAAGTAGAAAGTACAGGTATTTGTGTTCAACATGTAAGAAGTAGAAAGTACAGGTATTTGAGTTCAACATGTGAGAAGTAGAAAGTACAGGTATTTGTGTTCAACATGTAAGAAGTAGAAAGTACAGGTATTTCTGTTCAACATGTAAGAAGTGGAAAGTACAGGTATTTGTGTTCAACATGTGAGAAGTAGAAAGTACAGGTATTTGTGTTCAACATGTAAGAAGTAAAAGTCAAAAGTAGTGGAGTAAAGTACTGATACCAGAAAAATGTACTTAAGTACAGTAACAAAGTATTTGTACTTCAATACTTCCCACCTCTGGTATAGTGAATCTATTGAGGAAGCGATAAATCTATATTTCCAGATAAACACTGACTGTTCCGTGCATGCATATAAATACAGAGTAATCATATTAAGAAAATAGTAAAACAAATCGAGTTCGATAAGATTTATTCAAAGAACGTTAGCTAGTATGCGTCTAATTCTCAATTATGATTGATATTATAGACAATGCATTTGTCTATCAAAAATAGTTTAATTTGTTTGATTTTAAGATACTACCCCTTTGAAGAACAATACATTATATTAATTCTGTGCCTCAGCCCAAGGACAAACGTTATTTCCCCCCACTTTACTCCCCTAGACCGAGTCTGTATCTCTCGCCTGAAGCGGTACAATGTTAGAAGTAGAAAGTACAGGTATTTGTGATAAAAATGTAAGAAGTAAAAGTAAAAAGTAGTGGAGTAAAGTACGGATACCAGAACAATATACTTAAGTACAGTAACGAAGTATTTGTACTCCACTACTTCCCACCTCTGGTTATAACTATAGCTATATCAGTTTGCATATCAACTGTTTCCATAGATGCACTGTGTGACTCTTTGATCTCTCCACATGTAGGAGCTGAGGTGCCTCGGCTGGCTGACAGAGCTCACAGCCTCACAAACTTCCTGTGGAGCAGGAAAAGTCCCGTGGAAGAGTCATCTCTGAGGAAGAGAGCTGTGAAACTGGAGAAAGAACTCTGGGAGAAAGAGATGGATAAGAAAGCAGGTAGTTGTCATACCAGTAATGGATTTTAAAGATATAATGAAGCAGCTGGAGAAGTAAATGTGCTTCTACTTTACAGATATAGATGAACAGCTACTGGAAGACCGCATCAGGAGAAAAGTGTTATCAGAGCTAAAAAAAACCACATATCACTGGAAGACCACAAGGTAACTATTTGCTTTTATCTACAAATAATTTTATAGAAATATATAATGTATACCAGATATATTAAAATGAGAAATGTGATCAGAAAAAACATTAATTGATTAAATTACTTATAATGGAGCATTTATAAGCATTTTTTACCCAAGAGAAGACTGTGGGTGTTTCTCAATGTCGAGTAAAGCTGCTCCAGAGCCACTATTTCAAGCATACTACGTCATCGAGTGCCGCCGAAGGACTGTTCCAATGTCCAGCATACTTGGAATTCTACCAAGGCCGGCGTACTTCGCAGCGAGACATTTCGAGGCTGCACATGTGTAGACTCCGCGGTCTTAAAATCCCCACAATGCTTTGCGCACGGACCAATTTCCAAATCTTTGGCGGAAATAGTGCTCCATTTAAGGCGGGGCCTCGCATACGACGCACACCTGTTAGCCTGCTCCACCATTCTTCATTTTCATTCTTCATTTTCCGAGGCTAGGAAGGATTCTTGCCTCGCCTCTGAAGCAAGTGACTCGGAAGACATGTGCTACCAAGCAAGCGTCCTCGATATTGAGAAACACTCACTGTACAGTATGAGTATAAATTGTTCCAATGCTGACGAATATTAAACATTTTAAACTATTTATATACCTAATGCACATTGCCAACTTATTTCAATTTATCATATTGACACTAGCCTTATATAAAGTTTGTATATTTATTTTTTATTTCAAAATCTTATTTGGGTATCTAATACGGACATAAGGTGTGCGACAGTTTTCCCTCTCTGCTGTTAAATGTCGGAGGAGGTGATTTCTCCTGTTTGATTTTGAGACAAGTTCCTGCACAGCTCCCTCTCTGTGTTGCAGGTATGATGAAGAGCTGGGCGTGGTTTACATGGCGTCTCGGCTGGCTGGCGGCTATGCAGCAGTGAAGAGAGCTTTGAACGAGGTAAGGAACAATTGGAGAAGATCAAAGGCTTACTGACGTGTTCATACCAGGGCTGTCGCACGGAAAAATACAAAATAAATCTTGTTATTTGTGAGTTGTGTTTTTCTGGATGTGTTCAGAGTCAGAGCTTTACTTGTTGTGTCCTTAAAGTCAATTTGCTTTAATCATTTCAGATAAAAAAGAAGGATTCCTCTTTTGCCCCTCAGTCGCTCCTAGATTTTGGTTCAGGGTTAGGAACAGTTGTTTGGTTAGTATTCATTATTTATTCCACAATTGGCAGTTATTTTAAAACAAAACATGTACACTTAAAAAACATGTACACTTAACAAAACATGTACACTTAACAAAACATGTACACTTTACAAAACATGTACACTTTACAAAACATGTACTCTTTACAAAACATGTACTCTTTACAAAACATGTACACTTTACAAAACATGTACACTTTACAAAACATGTACACTTTACAAAACATGTACTCTTTACAAAACATGTACACTTTACAAAACATGTACTCTTTACAAAACATGTACTCTTTACAAAACATGTACACTTTACAAAACATGTACACTTTACAAAACATGTACACTTTACAAAACATGTACACTTTACAAAACATGTACACTTTACAAAACATGTACACTTTACAAAACATGTACACTTTACAAAACATGTACTCTTTACAAAACATGTACACTTTACAAAACATGTACTCTTTACAAAACATGTACTCTTTACAAAACATGTACACTTTACAAAACATGTACTCTTTACAAAACATGTACACTTAACAAAACATGTACACTTTACAAAACATGTACACTTAACAAAACATGTACTCTTTACAAAACATGTACACTTAACAAAACATGTACACTTTACAAAACATGTACTCTTTACAAAACATGTACACTTAACAAAACATGTACTCTTTACAAAACATGTACTCTTTACAAAACATGTACTCTTTACAAAACATGTACTCTTTACAAAACATGTACTCTTTACAAAACATGTACTCTTTACAAAACATGTACTCTTTACAAAACATGTACACTTTACAAAACATGTACTCTTTACAAAACATGTACACTTTACAAAACATGTACTCTTTACAAAACATGTACTCTTTACAAAACATGTACACTTTACAAAACATGTACTCTTTACAAAACATGTACACTTTACAAAACATGTACACTTTACAAAACATGTACACTTTACAAAACATGTACTCTTTACAAAACATGTACTCTTTACAAAACATGTACTCTTTACAAAACATGTACACTTTACAAAACATGTACTCTTTACAAAACATGTACACTTTACAAAACATGTACTCTTTACAAAACATGTACACTTTACAAAACATGTACTCTTTACAAAACATGTACACTTTACAAAACATGTACACTTTACAAAACATGTACTCTTTACAAAACATGTACTCTTTACAAAACATGTACTCTTTACAAAACATGTACACTTTACAAAACATGTACTCTTTACAAAACATGTACACTTTACAAAACATGTACACTTAACAAAACATGTACACTTTACAAAACATGTACACTTAACAAAACATGTACACTTTACAAAACATGTACACTTAACAAAACATGTACATTTTACAAAACATGTACACTTAACAAAACATGTACTCTTTACAAAACATGTACACTTAACAAAACATGTACACTTTACAAAACATGTACACTTAAATTAAATAACCATAAAAAAGTTAAAATAAAAGCAACATTCTTTCAGTCACAGTTGTTTACAAATACTGAAACATAAAACCAGAACACAATCAAAAGTCAACTTCATACTTTGTAAATAAGCTTTCTTTATACATTTTCTTCAACATAAACATATTCTCACAGCCCTTTAAATCATTCGGCAAAGAACTCCACTTCTACAGTATGAAACACTGGCGCACCTTAAAAAGAGTTTTCATGTAAATCAGAAGATTGTAAGTCATATAAACTCTCTTTCCCTCCCTCAGGGCGTCACACTCGTACTGGGGCGACTCCTTGAAGGAGATGGTGTGTGTGGACAGCTCCGGGCCGATGAACGTCCTGGCAGAGCGACTTCTCAAAGGTACAAACACAAACTTATATCAGCTCTGATTTATTTAGGGCTTTGGTCAAAACGTTGAGACAATCTATTTTTTTTTTTTTTTTTTGTAGAATTTTTTTTTTTTAACAGGATGAGTGAGGGTAAAATTACAATTACATTACATTCAAGATCTCATGATACCAAGACATTAATTGGGAACAACATATGACTAATAAATTAGATAGTACTAATTAATACTTCATCCCCACTAATGTTTTCAAAACAAAGAAACACTGACCAAACCTCCTCTGCCTCCCTTCCCAAACACACACACACACACACACACACACACACACACACACACACACACACACACACACACACACACACACACACACACACACACACACGTCACTTGTTAGACGCTTTTATCCAAAGCGACTTACATACTCAATACTGTGGACAATCACCACAGGAGCAATTTGGGGTGAAGTGTCCCAGGGACACAACGACATGCTGGCTGCAGTGGGGTTTGAGCCTGACCCCCCTGATCCCAACACCAATGCACAACCCACTGTGCCACACACCTCTACACATGCCTCCACACACACACACACACACACACACACACACACACACACACACACACACACACACACACACACACACACACACACACACACACAAAACAAACACACTTGAGATGTTTAAGTGTTCCCCAATGTATCTGGATTTTGGGTGGTCCTGTGGCTCATCTCCTCTACAGAGCCTCGTAAATGTTGTTCTATATTATGTTGAATTGTTTTTCCTTGCTACTCTCTGTCTTGATGAGAAAACCTAAGCATGTGTTTTTCGCAGGTGATGAAGAAAGAGTGGAACCTCACATCAAACAAGTTTATTTCAGACAGTTCCTCCCTGTCTCTCCTAAGGTAAAACACTTTAACAGAAAAAACAGTCTGTGTTAAGTTCAGTTTAAAGGTTTCTTTTTGAACTATCAAAATGTCAAGATCCAAACAAATCAGATTCTTGCTATACTGTAAGCAAACATTGAGATTAAAGCCAAATGAGAAGACAGACATGTGTTCATTATTTTGGACTTTGAGGCCATCGGGCCTGGATAGTAACCGTTCCAATTTAAAAGTCTTTACATTTGATGTTTAAGAATTGTTGGAACCGTGCAAAGACGTTGCATCGTTAGAATTCCTTCTTTACAGTTAGTTTTGTGTTTATTTTTCGGCGTCAATTATATTACTGTCCATCCTTTAAGGACAAGGAGCCCTGACAGTTGTTGTTTCTCCTCCAGGTGCAGTTTGACTTGGTGGTGGCAGCCTTCACTCTGTCGGAGCTCCAGAATGTGAAGGAGCGAGAGGACACGGTGTTAACTCTGTGGAGGAAGACCAGCTCCTACCTGGTTCGTTAAAATAAAGACTTCACCTTTAGATGAAGTGAACTATTGTTGTCCTTCCACATTTAGTGAATATAATCTCAGTATTTCTGTGTAAATCGCAACTTGTCTTCAAAACTATTCTGGTAACTAGAAACATTATCTTACATAATAACATGTGATTATGCTTTTTTCGTCATTTATTTTGCAGGTGCTGGTGGAAAATGGGACTAAAGAGGGCCATCAGATACTTATGGAGGCCAGAGACACGTTATTGAAGGTAGTCAAATACAGTTTACAACATGGCACTTCAACATCTCCAAGAGGAATTTAGTTTGCCACTTCTCTGTAAATGATTTGATGCAATTAATGAAAGCAATATGATGACCTGCAGTTCTTTATCTCCAGAAACAAGACAAGATTGTCCATGACATCAGACCAGCAGCAGTGTTTGCTCCGGTACGCTCAAATCTCAGATGATTAAAACATCACGGCATCTCTCAACCATTTTACAGTATTTTCTCTCTTTTTGTTTTGTCTCTCTAGTGTCCTCATGAGCGGATCTGTCCTAAACTGGCCTCTGCAATCACCACACCCTGCAACTTCAATCAGATGTACCAACCTCTGCCTCTGCCCGGGGTAACATCAAACTCTTGACCTCAGTAGGAGATAGGAAACGCATATATGGATTCCACTTTTTAACGAAAGGTCCCCTAGTATACTGATTTTCATCAATATATTATAGGTCTCAGATATATACAGAACATGTCTCTGAAGTGTTTGGCTCCAAACACCAAACAGATCATTGCAGCATTACCCATAATCCCCTCTGTTTCAGCCCTGTTTCCAAAGTGCTGATTCTCTGTCTGTCACTTTAGATGAAAATAAGGAGCCCCTCCCCACGCCCCTCTGAGAGAGATTTGGTTAAAAAGAACACAATGGTGCTCTAGGAGGAGATTCAGGTGATAAGGGGGGGGGGGGGGGGGGGGTTACCTTGGTTGCTGATTGGCTAATAGTTACACAAGCCAAACATCGTTATGACATCATAAAGTGGCCAAAATCTGATCAGCTCATTTTCAGACAGGTTTTTATAGAAATGGATCAGGACAAAAAGAGAGAGAATCTCTTTACACAGAGGGGACACGTGTTGATGTAGAAGAGACATGAACAAGTGGATTTTGCATAATAGGTGACCTTTAATTAATTCCATTTTTCAGCGCAATGAGCGGCAGACGGAGAAGTTCAGCTACCTGATTCTGGCTCGGACAGAACTGGGGGGCACAGAGTCTGAAGGCGTGGATTGGGGCAGGCTGATCTCTCCGGTGAAGCGCAGAACGAGACACGTGCACTGTCGGATGTGCTGCCCTGACGGAAAACTGCAACACCTGGTGGTGACCGCACGGAAACAGAGCAGGTAAAAGTCACACATACATCAAAACTATCGACAGGAGCAGCATAAGAAGGGAGCCAAAGCTTGGGATCAATTAGTCAGAAGTTTTAATGGCAGCAGCAAATAGCGGGGGTTTCCCTGCCTATGAAACACTTGTGCAGTGTTTATTATTGGGGGTATTATCAAATGTAAGGTACATATATAGAAAAACGTCAAAAGAAACAAAAAGTCGCCTAGTGCCGGGTATTGATTGAATTTCATTTAGTCGGGCCAATACCTTAAGTTAGTGATACAAATTAGTGATGTTACGATCCGATTCTTTTGAACGCCTCTTTGGTACGAACAAAGGGAACCGAGTCGTACTTGGTGAGAGCCGTTCTTTTTATCGTTGGTTCACTGCCTGCCATAAATCCACTCGCCTTTACGGGAACTTGCTTTCCTGAATGCACATTAGTCGTAGATGATGGCATAACGCTGCTTGAGTAGTACTTTGCCTGAGAGATCTAGCAAGTTATACATTTGTCTGTGAGTAAAAGTAGACTCTGGCACTCAATCATTATCCTGGTGATTATTTAGCAGATAAACCTATTAGCCCCGCTCAGAACAACTCTGAGAAGTATGAGTTTAACAATCTGTGGGGTGATTTTATGGAATGGTTTGGAGCAGGAGTTCAAACAAAGCACACGCATAATTCAGTTTAAAAGGATGTACAGAAACACTTTTTGGGAAAACTATGAGAATGAAGAAGAGAAATGATTGTATATGTATGTGTAAATGTATGTAGGAATAACTTGCATAATGATTTAAAGGACAATCATTGATCAAGTACGGGGTGGGAATTAATAGCATTTGCTTCCTCCTACTCCCTTTCAGACACATGATTTATTATTAATATGAAGACATTTTTTGTTTTTTGTTGAATATACAAATATTACCATGAATGTGGATAAATACTGTGTTATAACAATACGGTATTCTGTTTTTCACATTTGTTCGAAATAAAGACTGAAAGAAAGAAAGAAACACAAACCGCTTTTCAAATAAAATAATTATCTAAAATTGCTAATTTGTCAGGAACTTTGTCTGATCATAGTTTTAGGGAACAAGACCACAAATCAACTAAATATTGAATGTTGACGACACAGTTCTGATGGTACGTCTCAAATGAACTGAAAATTGTTTTATTTCCTTCCATCAGAGACGTGTACCGCTGCGCCCGGAGCAGCGACTGGGGAGATCGACTGCCGATGCTTCAGGGAGACGATGAGGACGCAGAGAGTGGTTCAGAGCGATGATTCAGCTACAAAGAGACTCGAACTTTATACTTTTGAAACAATGGAAACACTCTTTTTGTTGACGAAAGACTCAGAAATCAGCTTTTAGTTGTACAGAACATGTGCGTTTCCTCACTGGATTGTAAATGACTGACTCATTTGAAAATCTCTGACTACTTTAATAAAGAAATCACAACCTGCTTTATTGTGCAACACTTTAAACAAATCTGAGTCCATGTCTTGTAACAAGTATTCTGAAATGTTGACGGTTTCCCTTCTGCGCGCTTCAGTATTTTAGAATAAAACTCACAGATAATTATCACTATACTGAAATCATTCTGAAGTTCAAAAACACCACTGAATGGGAAACAATACAAAGACAAGTGGTATATTGTAAAGACCGCATTTCAAAATGTTACCTTACATTTTTGTCATGCAATGTAGTGATGTATGCACACCTGTATTTGTGTGCTGAGTAAGTGATATCTTTTTTTAATGCTTAGTATGTACAAACTGGAAAAATCAGATTTATTAACTGGTCTTATTTTCTAGGAATCCTTGATTTGAGCTGACACGATTTGTTTAAATCTTGTAATCCAGTAAATATGAGCACACATTTACAGAAAGTTCTTAGTCAGCCCTTTCCTTCAACATCTGTTAACTCCCAACGATCTCTTTCAGGGCTGAGGTCAGATCTGGGAACTTGTACTGAAAGCCGGCCTCTTGAGTCCTCTTTGGTATGACTTTCTGTCCCTCCATGAGGACCACGGCCCTCTCAGAGCCCATTAAGGTATTCATGACGAAGGCAGGCACAGGGAAAATGGTGGGCCTCCTCAGCACTCGGCCCAGCTCTTTAGTGAACTCCAGGTTGGTATTCAGTGCGGGCGCCACACCGTTGAGCACTTGTTGTGAGGGCGAGGGGGGATCGGCAGGGGGCTCCAGAGCGTGGGCGATGAGTCCTGCCAGGTCCGAGACGTGGATCCAGGGGAACGGCTGCCGTCCGGACCCCAGGGTGCCCCCCAGGCCGAGCCAAAAGGGGGGCAGCATCTGCTTCATGGCACCACCGTCACGGCCTAAAACTGCCCCTGGAGGAGGGGGGGAGGAATGGATGTTTCAGATGAAAGTATAGGCATCTCATACATAAATGTACAACATACACATTCCCACAGGCCATAAGACTGTTAAACCTAAACTTTTGAAAGAACATCAATAACGGTTTCCAACTTATATATATATATATCAATTACTTGTATATAGGCTATTCTGCGCTATTTCTATTATATTTATTTACTTTATCCGTTTTATTGTTGTTGCACTGTTGGAGGAGCCTGTGACCTAAGATTTTCATTGTCACAACAACACTGTAGCGATGCACACATGACAATAAAAGCCTTGAATCCAGATGATACAAATGATAGTGTGAACGCATATACAAAAAGATGGATCCAGGTAGATAACAGTATTCCAGGTGGCGCCCAAAAATAAAACTTAAAGTCTTTGCACCAGCCTCAATCTGGAAACAGAGCTGATGACCCTCACGAACCAAAAAAAAAAGACTGCAGGTACACAGATATCCATATGATATAATATCTGGTTTTGAAGAACAACATCAAACTTCAGATTTAGAAACAAAGCATCCACTGCAACAGCGACATCCACAGATATATGAACTCACTAGTTTCCCTGGGTTATAAGTTGTTGTCTTGTTAACCTGAAAAATGTGCCTGTTTGCTGACACTTCAATATATTGTTAATGTGAATCAAACTTAGACGGTTTTCTACTGGATCTTCAGTGAAATATGCAGGGGTTGTTTTACGTACCAGCCCTGATGACGACTTGTTTGGTGGTGTTTGTCACATTATCAGGAAGAAGAGCCGAGCCCTCCCACTCCTTCACCAGTTTGGAGAGGATGTCAAATGGTGTCCATTCACTCTCTTCTGTGTACTCAGCTGTCAGACTGGGCTTGTAACAAGCTATGGATCAAAAGGAGACATTATAAATATACAACAACACATGTTAATGACGGTATACTTAAATATACAGTTTTGTTATGAGGCAGAAACTCACCTACTCCCGATACCACGACCCAGGAGTGAGGAGGATTGGGGGAAGCAGCAATGGCTTGAGCCAGAGATTTCGTAGAGTCAATACGACTGGAGAATAAATCCTTTTTATAGCTTTCATTCCACCTGATAAATAAAAATGATCAGGTTGAGATCCAGTATCAACAGTCAAACTTATTCTGTATGGAATTTTCCCAATCACAATTTCCATTTATACCCTTTGTGATCAAAAGTATGCAGATATCAAAGTTATATGGGATTTCTGAACCACTTTTTTTTTTTTAAAGCTATCCTCTTTATGTTTGCCGACAACAGCCTCCACTCTTCTGGGAAATCTTTCTAACAGATTTTAGAACCCGGTTGCAGAGATTTACAACAAATATCCTAAGAAGTCTGCTCTGAATCTTTGTGATAAGCCCTCACTCGTAGTGCTTCCTAAATGTATTGGATATGGCTAAAGTCACTGCTTTGTACAGGCCAATCCCGAACAATAACGTTTGCAAACATTTGACCATTTAGTGTATTAGCTACTGAAATAGTGTAGTTGTATTAGTAGTGGTTGTCGCTTCTTCTTTTTGTAATGCTCACCATCGTAGAGGGTTCATTAGATTCTCTCCAGCAAGGTTGACGGCACCCTCACATGGGGGGAGGCCATGAGACTCCAACTCCCCCTGCAGATGTACAGAAGAAAATAAATGTATGAATGACTCCGGATGTAGATACAGCACATTGATCTGCAATTAGGCGACATTGTGTGCCTTGAAAGGCGCTTAAAAAATATAATGCATTATAACTATCTTCAATAAAGCCAATTAAATCAATACAAAAATTCAACAGACGATTTTTCTCACGATAAGAGATGAAATTGGTCCCTACTGTTTGACTACAGATCATACCCATGTTATTTTCCCAGGGCCAGGCTGGCGAGATATCACTGTGACCTCATGACCTTTGTTTTTCAGCAGGCGAGTAAGTTCTCGTCCAACGAAGCCAGATCCCCCTCCTAGGGAAGGAAATATAAATAAATGATCATAACAACAGAGGAACTAAAGATGCACATATTATCAGTTACCATCAATTAGAGAAAATAATGTTTACATGTACACAAGTTTTAATCACATTGATTGGGCTGCTTTATTATGTTTTTTGGAACTAGCATACAAACTAATATTTAGAGGGTTTCTTAACTGTTCACGTCCCTGCCTGGTAATGTTTCTTAAAACTGTAGATCTTAGAATAGACTTTCTAGGATTGTGTCAATTGCAAGCTAAATAGTTTGCATCCCAAAAAAAACTTGACTCAGCTATATACAGAAAAGATGAAGAAATCCAGCAGAATATCTTTAATGATGAATTTCAAATGAACTGTTTTCATGTGTAATAATATGACCTTGTCTATGTGTGTGTTTTATTCACTGCTTGTTTGATTTGAAAAAGGTACGCAAAGATACATTTTCACTCTAAGAGAAATTCGGTATATATTTGCTCTATTTATACACAAAGTATTGGAAACAATACATGTATTGAAGTCATGTAATTGTGCCAGTGCGCATGCGTACTAGACATGCTTACAAAACAGGACTTTAGCACAGTTAGCAACAATTACAAACACAGTGACAGTTTTCTAGGTGTAATCAAATAGTTGACACGCTTGAATAGCTGTAGTTTTCTGCACACGTACTACTTATACTCAAATGATACCTGCAAAGCTAACATTACCTAACAGATAGCCGGTAACGTTATATCACTTTGACCTTTCCGAAGCGACTTTATAAAACGATATATTTATTAAATAACGTACATACCAATTAAAACTCTCATCCTTGTTGTTTTCCGCTCCAAATTATGAATGAAAAAGCTAAACGACACAGCAGGTTACAGTTTCCTTCACTGTGTAGCAGTCGGTGAGTTGTTTCTCGCTTTTTGGACCAACAGGGCTTCCGTATATATGGAGATGCGTCATTTTGTAGTTTTATAAATTTGTTTTGTCCCATCTGTTTATTAGTTTCAAGAAAAGACCAACATGTTAATTTCCAAAGTCGAAAAAGGAACACACAATAGATATGAAAGGTTACAGGCTACAACAATAGATGGCAGGCATGTGATGATCAGTAATATACTCTTTTTAATAACGAAGAACACATTGTAGACAGAGTTATAAATATAAAATACCTCAGAAATAGATTAAACAGCTAATGGTATCTTCCAATAATTCTAAGGCATTAGAAATGGTATAAATGTATTTAGGTGATTTCTTTTTCACACACTTTGCAGTACAGTGCTAGTTTTCTCTTTAAAAATAACAAGGATTTTGTATTCATAAAGTAATAATAATCACTAAATATGCATTGACCTGAATCTGTGGTTTTTGATTTATGTTAACATTTGTTTTTATAAGGCTTTTGTATGGACTACTGCACCAGGACCGGAAGTTGCCTGTTTCCAAACACGTGGTTTTGATAAGCAGATAAATAGAGCCTCGGCTTCCTTAACAACTTCTCTTCCTTGTTGCTGTGAAGCAGGCAGGACGTGTTGAGGCTGGGAGACAAGAACAACATGCGTGAAGCTTCAACAAAGGTATTTATTCATATTTGGTCTGATATTAGTTTGTTTATGTCGCAGTTGAGGTGTTTTATGTACCTGCTTGTCGCTGTTTGCTGCGGTTATTTCCGCATAGATGGTGTGTTAGCACTGAGGCTTCAGAGGACCGCATGGTCTGTGGCAACGACCTGAGGAGGCCTCTTATTCCAGAGTAGCTGAAATCTGAAATGGTCTTTGGATTAAAACATCTTAACTAGTTGCCTTACTACCTATAACATGATATTATTTCATTTTTGTAATGATATTTTTTGTTATTAGCCACTTGTGGGGACCATGAAGAGCTCTGGCAGTTGTGAGAAATCTGCACTGTATTTAAAGTTTACTAGAATTACATTAATTATTTTACTAGTGCAATTGGCAGACCTTCAAATGTCACTTTTTCGAGATATTGTGCACTCATTGGACGGTTTACACCTTGCTGTAACAGTCCTTCAATGTAGCTTTTCAAGGATCTTATATTTTGTTCTAGCTTTTTAAAGATGTCATGCTTAACTTTGAAGTTGTGTTGAGATATGTTTATAATAGACTAAACTATAACTAGGCTTTCTGTATAAGGCAATGCTTCTTAGCGGCACCACCCACAAAACAGATCCTCCAGATGATCTTAAAGTAAAAACGCAACGTTACTGTCGGGTTGAACTGCCGGTGCAACATGGCGAATACGTTGCAGTTAACTTATTAACCATGCAAACTAAAACCGTTGCTATGCATCCCAGTCAAACCTTAATGATGATTTGCATGTGAGTCCGTGTTTCACCTGAAACTCATGATTATTATTTCACTGCGCTGATGGGTTTGACAAAACGGAACCTAGTGAGGATGTGTTATTGTATTGCAAACTGAAACCAATCTGTCATTTATTTTTTATTTTTTAAAGGATTTACGAACCAGGACTAAAGGAATCTTGCTAAGGTCAGTATCTGTTGGATAATAGATATATCTGCACTTTACCACGTGTGGTTGCACACACTGCTGTCAGTTTACTTAATCCATAGAGGCCTAAGTAATGCTTTAGATAAGGAAGCCCCAATCAGGCATTTTCTGACTTTCCCTGACTTTGTTGAACGCAATGTTTAAGGGGTTCACAAATGGTTTAATTAAATTGTGGATAAGAAAGCAATGTATGTGCTTTTTACCCGAAGTACATCTGTGTGGATTAAGATGACACATTTCTGTATAAAAGCTTTGGTTCTGCATCATACTCAAACCTTAATGATGATTTGCATGTGAGTCCGTGTTTCACCTGATACTCATGATTATTATTTCACTGCGCTGATGGGTTTGAGATGCAGGAACTAGAGGATGTTTCATTGAATTGCAAACTGAGACTTATCTCTTGTGTTCTTTTTTCTTAGGACTGAAGAGCCTGGAATGGATGCATCTTGATAAGCTTGGTATAGAAGAATCTGATTGTCTACAGCCCTGCAATAATTAAACTTTTACTGCATGTACTTTCATTTTGTAGGCTCATTTGTGATGTGTATGTGCCCTCATTAATATTCATTTGGATATGTCATACTATTAGTTTAAGGGCGAATTGAAATTGGAGCATGTAAAGTATTTTTAATCTCAAACTGTTTAGACCACATCCATACTTAAAATGTTGTGTATGTATGAACTGGTAAATAAAGTTAAATCTCTTATTTAAACTCTGTATTGTCATCTTTATTTGCCTTTTTAATGGAGATTATCTGTAGCTTGGTTTGAGGTATTAGTCAAAGGAATTGAACAATGAGACGTTGTTGAATGAATGGTAAACTGTCGACCGACCCATCAATGAGAACGGTTGAGGAATCTTTGGAAAAGACTCTAAGCCGATAACATTGTTTTAATTTGTACACCGGGGTATTTGAAGACTTTCAGGTTTACTCAAAGTGGATCGGAGTATGGATAGAGATGTGGGTGTTTAAAGCTTTATTTGATAAAAAAAATTGGTATGTTAAACCTGCAGTGCAATAAAACAGTACGTTACTTAAATACTACAAAACATTATCATGATAAAAATGGCGCTTTACACAAGTGAACGAAACAATTCACTAACATGCAGGATCATTTGACAAACTTTTTACATGGCAGTGTAAATCGGGAAGCGGCAGAGTCTACTTTCAGCCATGACTGCCCATTTCTCTTAAGAACTATAGGGAAGTGATGGCCTAACATGTAAAGAAGCTTGCTTGTAGTCCAGCAGGATACATCAGGGTATGGAAAGTGAAAAGCAGTACAATTCTCTGCAACACAATGTCAAAATAGTATTTGCATTTCTGAAAAACAATTTAAAGTCCTGTCTTGACACCAATGACTTCCAGTCAAAATTTGAACACAGTTTATCTACAACAAAAATAGTTGACAGCTCTCAGCCAGTGTTTTTAGTTTGACTAAAGCTGCTTAAACCAATATCTACACTTGTATTATTTACATAGTTTCTCTTAAAGGGAAGCGATCATTCAAGCTCTCCCGTTTTGTAAAGGTCCCGAGTCGTTCGCAGAGTCCAAAGTACTCAGTCCCACAGTCTCTTTGGTCTTTTTCGTTCCCGTTTGGTCCAACGACGTGCCCTCAAAGAGGCGAGCCATGAAGGCGAAGCCGTTCTTCTTGATGTACGACTTCCCTGCGAAGGTGTAGAGGATGGGGTTGGCACAGCTGCTGATGAAGGCCAGAGCCGAAGTCACTGCACGGCTGGGCCGAGTGATGTTGTCCAATCTGCGGATAAACAGCATTTTAGAAAACTACTTATGTCCAATTTCGGAGCTTGGTAGCATCCTTGAGAGCTTTACAAAAACATCTCCAACTCAGGGGTGTCCAAACTTTTTTCACCGAGGGCCACATACAGACAAATATTCGAAGGGCCCGGCCGCTCACTAGAGGTGAGGTTTATTGCCTCATAAGTTAGCAACATCAATCAAAAGTAGGAACCTTATGCTTGAATCTGCTAAATCCCAGCTCCAGATAATCAAAATTAAGGAATTGGAAAGTCATATTTCAAGTTTATAAATTATTGGGCTCTTTTCTTTTCGACTTAGATTTGTTAGAACATATTTTCAAATGTAATTGACTAAATGTATTGTTAATGGGGCTTATTAACACATGAACACTACTGTGTAAATATTTACAGATATATTTCATAAGTACAAGAAAAGCTCAAGTTTCATTTGTGGGCCGTATTCCATTATACCTTTTGAATTTGCTGAGGGACATTTCAAAATGTCCCGCGGACCGCATTTGACACCCCTGCTCTAACTCATGAAGAACTATATGTACATGAATGGATGCTGAACAGGCCCACTGAGGGGTCAGTATGTCCCCTGGGCTTCATCTGCAAAATGTCACTGAAAGAGACACAAAGCAACCACTGACAGACGCTGTGTGAATACAAAGACATGCAAAACAACCTGTGAAGAAACACAGCTATGAATGAAAATCGTATGAAATACAATTGGCTGCAAAACTGCAATGATGCACAAGTCAACTTAAAAGACAAAACAACTACCAGAAATGATATAAATAGCCTTGAAAAACTGTTATAAGGTCAAGATAAAAATGTGTCTAATGATTGCCTCTAGCAACTATGCTGCTATGCTATTTTAAACAGCTGTCAAGTGATCAACGTTTTTATGACATTGTATATAAAAACTGCATTTATACCGTAGGAAATATGTTTTCGCAGCTATATGAGATAATTCAACTCTTAAATGTCTCACATCAAACTATTTTATTGAGCATCTTAGACCAGTTTCTTTGACTTAATCTGTTGAAGATCAGAATGAAAAACTCCAAAGTACCAACATCATTGTCTTTGAAAGAAGTACAAATCTCTTGTAACTCACTTTTCTCTTATGGGTGATTTAGGATCGTACCACTGAGCTGCCACCTTGAAAAGAACAAAACACAGTCAGTTTTCATTGAAAAAATCATTGATCTGAAATCAGAAATGCTTGTCACACACCTGTATCATGTTGATGACGTGGTACGGCAGCCAGAAGAGGCCAAACATCACCACGATGGCCAGGATGAGTTTCTCGCTGCGGACCGTTCTGCGAAACTTGGTCTGTCGGAGGCGTCTCAGGATGAGGACGTAGCACGTGATGATGACCGTGTACGGCAAGATAAACCCCGACACCGTCTCAAAGGCATACTGAAACCTTTCCTGCACAGGAGGAAACAAAACAGATGGTCTAATTGCAATAACAGAATGTGTTTCTACAGACAGGACTGGATCTGTCCAAACAAGAGAAGTATACTGTTTATTTATTGAATCTGTATAGAACATACTTGTATATTTTTGAAGTTTTGGTTCATGAAGAAATAAGTCAATCACTTGTAGTTTCTGGGTTGGAGTTACATTTTCTACTTAAATATGCAGTACTAGTACACAATAGATGTTTACATACAAACATCTTATACCATTTGAAGTGTTTTGAATCAAACTACCCAACAGTTTTTAAAAAATCAGCAGAACTAATAAGTCAGTTAATAAGTTAATGATTTAACAGAACATTCAATAATTTCAGATTTAAGGATTTGTTGCTTTTCTTTTTTGACAGAATTGTACTTTTTACTCGAGTAATTTCATTAATAGTTCTTCATCTACTGCTACAATTCAAGTTAATTGTTAGTCTATTCTTTTACATATGAAACCACATTTTATGCATAATATATTAAATGTTTCAGAACTTTATTACTAATTATAAATTAAATGTCAACTATGAAAATATAATACTGTCAGAGTAATAAAACATAATACTGTGAAAAGCGTCATTCTGCTCAATATTCAAATTCATTGAATACTTTTGGTAGCCTACATTAAAGAGGCCTAGCTTTTTTGGGTTTATCCTTTTCTGTAGTGTGTTATATAGATTTGTAACATAGTTGTCAAAGAATAATTCTTCCCGTAAGGAATGTGCTAATGCAGTCAAATGGTGTTATTCTCAGTTTTATGACCGGTCAACTCTCGGTCACAGAGCCTAACAGTCAGGCAGGTCATTGAGTATTTCCAGATGTCGGGGATATCTCCAGTGTTCCCAGTGTCTACGCACCATCCCCCAATATGTGGATTAACTCTCTGTAAACTAGTTAAAAGGTCTATTCGAGAGAGAGGCTGGTCAGATTTGACATGGCAACCCACCAGGGCAGTCAGAATCTCTGGCTGTGTGACTTGTGATGTGAATTTCTCCGGCCGATACTTGTAAATAAACATCAGTGTTTGACATCAAAGCTCCAACCCTCCTCGTGTCTCTCTGAGTCCTGACTCTCCATTGCTGCAGAAGGTTCCCTTACAATAGTGACATCATTATGTTACATTCGTGCTTCTATTGGCTAGCGCTCCAACACATTGTACGTGATAGGCTAAGGGGCGGGACAAGTGGTTGACCAATACAACTAAAAGGGCTCCTTTAAGCTCATACTATATACTTTAATACTAAGAATTCAAATTCATGACTGTTACTTGCTGTTGAGTATTTTAGGGTTATTTTAAGTTAATGATCTGAGTACTTCTGCTTATACTCACATGTGTTGGCTTTGTGTGATTGGGCGCACACACATGCCTTGTTCTGTTCTTCTCATCATGGTCCTCTCTGACGTCTCGAAACACCAGCGAGGGGATAGCGATGAGCATCACCAACACCCACGTGCACCAGATCACCCTCCTCACCACCTTCTTGCTCACCAGGGTGGAGAGGCTCCTCGGCATCACCACGGCAACCATCCTGTGCACGCTCATCAACGTGATGAGGAAGATGGAGGCGTACATGTTGGCGTTGCACAGATAGAACAGGCATTTGCACATGGCGTCTCCAAACACCCACGTCTGCATGGTCAGGTAGACGATGAAGAAGATGGTGAGGACCATGAGGAGGCCGTCTGCACACGCCAGGTTGAGGATGAGGAGGGTGGTGACCGAGCGCCGTTTGATGCGAGCCAGGATGCTCCAGACGATGAAGAGGTTTCCGGGGACGCCCAGGAGGAAGACCAGGCCGAGGATGACGGCTCCCAGCGTCGTGGAGAAGTCATTGCTCACCACGCTTCTATCCTCATGGTTTCCGACTGTGCCATTTTGAGGGATCGTCAAGCGGGATCTAGTGGCGTTGGACATGATGGAAGAAGTTTGGGACCTGAGGATAGGATAGAAAGGTAACGCGTCAACATGTCTGGCATTAGAGTAAAGGGTTCGGTGTAAAGATTGACATTTATGTGTCCGTATATATGTTTAGGTTAATGATTGAATTGAATGTCGGTTGTAATTCCTGCAGCTTCTATGGGTCGTGCTAAACCTGTCTCTTTACATCTCTTCTCTTTGTATGAGATTCATTTTGAACCTGGTTCCTTTACACTTAACTGTGAACTTAATCTACATTTCTATCAAAGTCCAATAAATGTGTGGTTACCTTTCTAATTTAATTGCCAGTATATGTATCTCAAAAATGATGATTAAGTCTCTCATAAAGATGATTTTTTGATGAAAAAAACACTTTTTGGACAGAATAAGTCTTAATTACATTTAAAGTATAAAGAATATCCTTTTTGATGTTTGGACTTAATTCTGATAACAGTCTTTCATCACTGATTTGTCTTATGTGCTATTAGGCACAAAGACAAAGGTTGTTGTTTGTTGGTGCCTCTCAACACTTCAATCACATCTAATTTGAATAAAGTTAAAACTCTATCAGCAGATTCTCTTATGATATTCTCTCTCCTGCGGCTTCAAAAAAGTGACAGAGACAAAATCCTGATATTAGATGTATTTATAAAAGCTATCATGAAATCTACATTTTTAGCGACCTGTAATAATAACCATTTCCAAAACGTTTGAAAAGCTTTAATTGTCTATATCTGGTAGACATGGTGCAGTGGTGGCGAAGTCGATAGGGACTTGGCTTGGCAACTGGAAGGTCACCAGTTCAAGTCCTGGCAAGACCAAGTACTACCGAGGTGTCCCTGAGCAAGGCACCGTTCCCTAACTGCTCCCCGGGCGCCGTTCAAAATGGCAGCACACTGCTCCTAACACTAGGATGGGTCAAATGCAGAGAAACAATTTCCCCACGGGGATTAATAAAGTATATCAATATAATCTCTACGTCTGTGTGATGTGGACTGCCATTGCCTTGATCCCTTGAGTTCCAGGAACATGTGGTAAAAACACCGTCTTGGTGAAGGAAATTGTTCACTAAAATAACTTGAAGTATACAGTAAAAACTGAAAAAATTGTTAATAGCACTTCCATTAACAAACTACCGTACTGGTAATTCATTTCTCTCACATGTCATTTTATTCAGATAGAGTGAGTCGAAAGCCTGATTGTTGAATTTATTATCACACCAAAGATGAAGATGGCCATCAGGTCCGGAGAAAATACTGTGCCAGTGCCAAAAAGAGCCCATAAACATCAGAAATGATTGTTTACCGATGGTACATTAGCTGTTTCCAGAACTACAGGACGGTTGCTACCCTGACGCAGCCTCTAAAATATTCACATCAGACCTTCAGCCAACAGGGTAGCGCAGCGTGCTAAAACATGCCAAACACTAGCAGCACTACGTCAAAGAAGAGCAGTATTTCGAAACAGACTTTGATTCTCTCTCTTTCTTCCTCACTGTCCTATCACGTGGACACAGTAACATCCACTGCAGATGGTTGACCTTACTATAGAAAACACAGTTAAAGATGATGCATTGCTTACTACGATTGTAGATTAATATGCTTAATATAATTGTTGTATTGAACATGAGTGATGTACATAGAGGAACGATAGGATCTCACTTCCTTTTCTGAGAACAAGACATCAAACCCTTACTTCCTGATTAAGTCTTAATTTCCTAGCTCTGGTCCAACTAGGAAGTTGTTTATTGTCCCCTGATGGCTGTAAACCCAAGTGAAGAGTAAACAAAAGCTTACGTCACAAACACATCCATGTAAAGCTGAGTCTGAACAACAAGTGGATGCCCAAAATGACAGCTTTTTTTATTTATTTTTATACTATGTGACACAAGTGTTCAAACCCACAGCTGTCTGTCAGTTCAGGTAAAAAGGAGGAGGCTGTGGCTCAGTGGATAGTATGATGGACTTCAAATCAGGGGATAGCAAGTTCGAGTCCTACTTGTCCCGCATGTCGTTGTGTCCCTGGGAAAGACACCCCGAATTGCTCCTGTGGGGATTGTCCACAGGACTGAATGTATGTAAGTCGCTTTGGATAAAAGCGTCTAACAAATTAATGTAATGTAAAAACACACAAACATCTGCAGATTATCTCTTAATTTTGCGATGGATTTTTGACATAAATGTGCTGTTGTAATGGAAATAGTACGCTAAGGAGTAAACAGTTATGTCATTTCTTTCTCAATGACAAACTAGGAAAAGGATTGTAAACGAATACTGTATGCAACATAATGCTCAAAGATACTTTTTTCAAAAAAACGTAGGCTAATAAGCCGTATTTTTTTTTTGAAAAGATCGGAGAAATGACCATTCCCAAAATGACTTGCACAGCCAGGAACTGTGATTGCAAATGAAGAAATATCATATAGTTATTATGCAGTCCAAAGTAAAACAAAAAAACGAGTCATACGTTTGTAATACATCTGTTCCTTGTAAATAATCAAGTCAAGAAAAGTAAATAATTACTCAAAGATGGAAAAAACAAGAATAGGAAAGAGTCACATGTTAGTACAATCTCAAGTAAAATGTCAATAAAAAGTCCTAAATTAACTTTTCCAGTGAACACACGAGAGTGACTGACCTTCCCAGGACTGGATGTCTCTCTGTGATGAGCGTCAGATTCAATTATCCCAGCGCTGCTCCGCTCTGTCCGGCAGCGTTTCCCTTGTGTGACGCTGTGTGTTAGCTCTGTCCATAATAACGTGGATCACATCCTGCCCCACAGGCTGCAACATGCTGAGGTTAGAGAGAGAAAGCCAGAGGGAGGTGTGTCCTTCCTTCAAACACGTCAGGCCCTTAAATTCATCTCCGTATATGATTACGATCTGGTGGTTTTTTTTTAAACAATCATGCATTCTTCCGGAAAGCATGTCCAAGTTCCATATATCAAAAAGCATATTTGCGTTTATCTGCTTGTGAGTCAAGTGGCCGCTTTACATTCTGATATACTTCACATCATTTTAACTAGAGTAGTTCCTCTGGGTTTTCATCCGTGGCATTTGGAGTAAACATCTAGTTATTAAAATAAATGTGCTCCTTTTCTCACAGATTGAGTTTTCTTGTTGTGTTTATGTATGCACCGTTATACACCAAAGACATTTCTTTGTTTGTGTAAACCTACTTTGCATTAACCTGATTCTGTGACACCGATTTCGGAGAAAAAGAGAAGTTATAGGTGATTCAAACTCTTGCACAAGTTCCCTGTGTCATGGATGCTAATGGTAACACAAGCACATACAGGCAGACACGCACAACACACACACTCTCACTCGTTCATACAAGTTTCTGACTCTGAAAGGAATGCTGGTTTTCGGGAGTGGTGAAATGTTCAGTAATAAAAAGAAGCTCCAATATGAAACCTTTCTACTCTCAGGGAAAGATTGATTAATATGCACGCGCTGGTTCACCTTCACTTAAATTAGACGAGCTGAAGCCATAATTATCTATGTGTCCTTAAGACTGAACAAACACCAATGGGTTTGTCACTTCTACATTTGACTTAGATCGATTTAAATAAAAGCTTGTACGGGAAACTCCACACATAACTGTATTTACATGACACAATGCAAAGTTATATGTATTGACACCCCTACATTTATTGGTACTAAGATGAGATAACTTCTGGTCACTTTCCAAACAGTCTCAAGGAGGCAAGAGTAAACCCTCTCCTAAAGAAACCTACTCTCAACCCGTCTGATGTTATAAACTACAGGCCTGTCTCTCTCCTCCCGTTCCTGTCCAAATCACTTGAACGCGCTGTCTTTAAACAACTCTCCTGTTATCTCAATCAGAACAACCTTCTGGATCCGCACCAGTCTGGTTTCAAGGCAGGTCACTCCACAGAAACTGCTCTCATTGCTGTCACTGAGGAACTGCACACTGCCAAAACTGCATCCCTCTCCTCTGTCATCATCCTATTGGACCTGTCTGCTGCATTCGACACGGTGAATCATCAGATCCTCCTTCGCACTCTCCAAAAACTTGGAGTTTCAGGCTCTGCTCTTTCCCTCCTCACCTCATACCTGAAAGACCGTACCTACAGGGTGACTTGGAGAGGGTCTGAGTCCGACCCTTGTCAATTAACTACGGGGGTCCCTCAGGGCTCTGTTCTTGGTCCCCTCCTCTTCTCCCTGTACACAAACTCGCTCGGATTAGTCATTAGCCCGCATGGTTTTTCTTACCACTGCTACGCTGATGACACCCAATTAATTCTGTCCTTTCCCCGCTCAGAGACCCAGGTCGTCGCACGCATCTCTGCTTGTCTAGCCGACATCTCTCAGTGGATGTCTGCTCACCACCTCAAGCTCAACCTTGACAAGACTGAGCTGCTCTTCCTCCCGGGAAAAGATTGTCCCACTCTTGACCTAACAATCAACATCGGCACCTCAGTTGTTTCCCCGACTCAGACTGCAAGGAATCTGGGTGTGACCCTAGATAACAAACTGTCCTTCACTGCAAACATCGCTGCTACAACCCGTTGCTGCAGATACACGCTTTACAACATCAGGAAGATACGTCCCCAGCTGACTCAGAAAGCGACTCAGGTTCTGGTCCAGGCTCTCGTCATCTCACGCCTAGACTACTGCAACTCCCTCCTGGCTGGTCTACCTGCATGTGCCATCCGACCTCTGCAGCTCATCCAGAATGCAGCGGCTCGTCTGGTCTTCAACCTTCCTAAATGTTCCCACACCACTCCGCTCCTCCGCTCCCTCCACTGGCTTCCGGTAACTGCTAGAATCCACTTCAAGACACTGGTACTTGCTTACCATGCTGCGAATGGATCTGGCCCTTCCTACATCCAGGACATGGTTAAACCGTACACCCCAGCGCGTGCACTACGCTCTGCATCAGCCAAACGACTCGTTGCGCCCTCGCTGCGAGGGGGACCCAAGTTCCCATCGGCGAAAACACGTGGGTTTGCTGTCCTGGCTCCAAGATGGTGGAATGAGCTCCCCATTGACATCAGGACGGCAGATAGCTTGCACATCTTCCGGCGCAAACTGAAAACTCATCTCTTTCGACTCCACTTCGAGCGTTAGAATTATTAACAAAGCACTTATATACTAATAAAGGACTGGCTTACCTAAAGCCAGTTGAGTAGCACTTGAAATGTTTGGCTCTATGAAACCTGATGTACTTATATGATTCTGTTTTCTTCAAGGTTGTGTCTTCCTGGTCGAATGTACTTATTGTAAGTCGCTTTGGATAAAAGCGTCAGCTAAATGTAATGTAATGTAATGAGATACAGTACCTTTATTGAACCCTGCAGGGAAATTCAGACGTCAACAGAGTAAGAGGGAAACACAGGAGGACACATGCCCGGCGCCGTGGGAGGGCCAGGGAGGGCCAGGCCCTCCCATTTGACATTCCTGCCCTCCCCCAATAAACACGTTTTTTATTATTTATAACAATTAAAAAATATATATATTTTATTTTTTTAATTATAAATAAACTGTGAACTTTTATGCTACGATGTATCTGATGTCAGAACAAAACAAAAAAATCGCAGGCTACGTCAAATAAATGCATGTGTCTGTGATTTGTGATTCGTCCCCATTTAGACCAATCACAGCGTCACACTCTGCCGCCTATTCTGGATTTGTTTATTGTGCATTCTGTAGACTCCCATTTCTGTTTGCATTACAAAATGGACATCAGAAATTGGCTCAAAAGGTCTAAGGATTTATTAAAACGAAATAGCGATGAAAGAACTGCAGCCGATGGTGCTGCTGGCGACCCTGCACCTGCCGTTGCAGCTGCACGCCTTAATGTCACAAGCTTGACCTCGGCAAACCCCGGGGTTGAGTTAGCGATGATCTTGGGGTTAATAAACCCAAGCAAGTGAAGCTGGATCGTTATCCAGGGAGATTGTTTTCAGGAAAGAAGCGCACTTTTGCCGCTGCATGGTACACAACACACCATGGCTTGAATATTCGTTAAAAGCAGACGCAGCCTTTTGTTTCCCTGTAGACAGTTTAAAGTGAATACGTCTTCATCTGATGCGGCTTTTACTGTCAAAGGTTTTTGCGACTGGAAACACGCATTACAGACTGATAAAGGACTGCGAAGGCATGCCGCATCAAAAGAACACATTTCATGTGAGAGTTTGTGGAGAGAGAGAGAGAGAGAGATACGAGAGGAAACAAATAAAGAAATTAGTACTTTGGTGCAGATCAGCTGGCACGGAGCCTTTATTACGTGTCAGCTGTCGTTTATATTATAGCTTTTTTAGCTGTCAACCTTGCTCGTGATTTACCAGTGTCTGTGCTGCCACGCACACAATGTTTCAAAGTGGTTTGCTATGTTGCCCTTTATTTGTGTATGTTTGCGATAAGTGTGCGTCTTTACGCAATGCTGTTGGCCTTGCTGTTTGATATATATTGTGCCGCAGGCCCGCAGCACGTGACGGTTTTGTGTGCCCTCCCATGAAAATCATATGCCCTCCCTTTAGATTTGTTCTGGCGCCGGGTCTGGGAGGACAGTATAGGAGTTCAAAAAAGGGTAAACATGTAAGCAAGAGAATGAATTTGAGTAACAACGATGGCGTTAGCTCAAACACCTGATTTACTTTTATACAGATGTGAGGGAAATTATTGTAAAACGTAATTATATATATGTGTATGTGCGAGTGTAAGTGCAACTCTTATGTACAAGGTTGTTTTTTTTACATGGGTTATATACTGAAGTACTTAAATTATGAGTTCCTTCATTTACTTGTTCATGGAAGAAAAAAGCGGATATGGAAAATTCTGCTTTTTAATGACTCACTAAATACAAATGGATTTCCACATGGAACTGGAAGTTACTGTAAGTCTCTTAGGCGGAAAGAAGGGTGTGGTTTACTTTCCTAGAGCTTAATGTGTCACGATCTGTCTTTGTGGTATTTTGTCTTGTCTTGTTTCATGTTTTATTTTGAAAGGTCTTCACCTCCTGTCTTGCCTGTTTCTGTCTGCGTTGTGTCTTGTTTAAATCTGTCTGTGGTTCCCGGTCGTTAGTTTCCCGTCTAATTTACCCGATTGTGTTCACCTGGTGTCCCTGTGTTTTCTCCTCCCTCCTCACCTGTGTCTTGTTTCTGTGATTAGTCTTGTGTGTATTTAAGTTCTGGTTTTTCTGTCTGTCTTTGTCGGGTCGTCTTTTGTCATGACTAGGTCGTCGGTGAGTGGTCTGTGTTGTCGTTGTTATCACCAAGCCTTGAAATAAAGGAATTGTCACTTTATTCTGCATTTGGGTCCTACCTGCTT
The DNA here is from genome assembly GCF_902827175.1 of Gymnodraco acuticeps. NCBI lineage: Eukaryota > Metazoa > Chordata > Actinopteri > Perciformes > Bathydraconidae > Gymnodraco > Gymnodraco acuticeps. The sequence continues at coordinate 1,458,587 of NW_022992289.1, forward strand.
CACACACCGTGACAGAATGTGATAGTCCAACCTAGTCAGTTTATAACTATACTTATAGAGTATACAGAACCATACAAACTTGATATCATGACCCTATGACTTTTGCAGGAGAGATCCAACCAAATCAGGTGAAGTCATAGCCTTTTATCAAAAAACACTTTTATGACAGCTGTCACCCATTTGTCTTTATGGTTATATAGAATATATAAGATTTTGTTTGATTACTCTGATAAGAAGTTCTTTGTAAAGACTATCATTTAACCATGAAACTTACCTTTATTCTTATAAGCACATTATTGTCTTTCATTTGTAAATACTGGTGAAATGTACACCAAGATATAATCAAAAGATGGGAACAGAGCCAATGAAATAAAGTTGTAAAAGTAATCTCGTGTTGGTTGATGTGTAACAGTAGATGTTGAAAAACCCTGTCTCCTATAATATTGATTAATTAACAACCTTTTTTTTGACAAATGTGTCATGAAAATATATGTGTAAAATCTAGGCGTTCTATTGTTTAACCATCATCTACTCAAATTCATTATTTTGGCCAAGCTTAAATAGATATGGATACATCTAAAAAGTAACAATTTACATATTCATCTAATGACTTGTTTTTTCTTTAGCAAACAATGCCATAAGTTACATTACTATGTACAGTGACATAATATGGGTTTCTAATTGTGGGTAACACGAAAGTGGAGTAAACGCGTCCTGTTTTAGGCTGTCGGAATATATTTTACTTGTTTTTAAAAGCACAAAGTGTTCTCTAGTAAAAGCTACAGATTCGATAAATCATGTCTCTCTCTTGCTCAAACCATAAGTGTGTCAGCGCCCGGGTTGCAACACTTTGCTTTGATAACAATAATTTGTGTCCTCAGGGTGTGGATTCCGAGCTCACGGTTTTACTTTAAGGTTTCTGTAAAACTGTTCTGCCGTTCTCCGCCTGATGGCAACACACCACCAGAAACCACTCCTTCCCTTTTCTCTTTCCCTCCCATAAACTTGACACTCAGCAGTTCCTCCTCTGTGTTGCACTCATCCATCTCATTGCTGCTCTCCTTTAAACAATTTATTAGCCATTCAGCTTTACAGTTTCACAACCCTCCAAAAACTTTCCATTTCTAGAGAGGCTTTGTGTCTGCACAAATGAATGTCTGCATTCATAAAGTACCTGCATGTAATTTACTTTATTAACGAGTTACCACAGTGTTCATTTGGTCTTAAAATCTCATTAAACTAAAACTGTTGCTTTTACCATTTTGGCAAAGTTCTGTTGCTCCAGATGTGAAACCTATTTTTATAGTTAGTTGAGAATTAAAGGGGCCCTATAATACTCATTTTAATTTTCACATCTGTGTTTTGTGGCACCTCTTTTCCTCCTCTGTCTAAAATCAGAGCCGAGTCTGCTCTGATTGGTTAGCTGACCAGCTCTGTTATGATTGGACAACCCCTGAGAGATGTCCCGCCCCTTAGTCTATCGCGGTCAATGCATGTCCCCATTTTCGCCTTCCATCCACACTAAAAAACATTGTTCACAAAAAAAAGGTTTAAAAACTAGAGTTAAGAATCTGTCAACACCAGCCTTTCCAAAACAATGACGTGTGCCTTCTTAGACTCAACTGAGGATCTGTTTAACAGTAAAGTTAGGAAACCAGCAGCTTCCCTCCAGCGGGAAAATAACCCCAATACGTTGAACCTGGCTCAACTTTAGCCACAACACAAAGCGATGTAATCCCGGGTCACCCAACCAAGCACAAATGACTGGGAAATGACTTATGAAATATGAAAGCTGCCGTTCTGTTTACTTTGCGATGATTAAGATGGAGAAATTATTGTTGCTATAACTTTCCCAATGTGTTATAGTGTCAAGATTCAAAGATTGAGTCACTCGTATTTTCATACACGGAAACATAGACCCCTGAGGCTGTGCTAAAAGGCTAATTTGCAATAACACCATTACAACCTTCAGAGAGGGCAGACCTACGGAAGAGGATTAGGGCCACATACACATTTTTTTTGTGAGGATTTGAAAAAACATTTTTTTTTTTTGTTCTGAGAAAAGTCAGAATTCTGACTTTAATCTCAGAATTCTGACTTTAATCTCAGAATTCTGACTTTAATCTCAGAATTCTGACTTTAATCTCAGAATTCTGACTTTTTTCTCAGAACAAAAAAAATTATATTTTTTTTCAAATCCTCACAAAAAAATGTTTTATGTGGCCCTAATCCTCTTCCGTACAGACCTCTGCTACATTTGTTTCTAAAAGTGAAAAGCAATGCGTGTATCCGCCCTGTGATTTGGATCCACTTCTAAATGTTATTGTTCTTACTCTGCCCTGCAAAACCGTTCGTCAAACTTTCCAGAAAATATGGACCTTTGTTTTCCTGCAAAGAAAACAGAAATGACAATCATACCATACTGACAACATGACCTTTTCAGTGGAAGTAAAGCAATATCAAAGATAACATTTAAACAATACAAATGTAAAAGTATTACAAAGTTAATTAAAAGTAATCATGTACTGTCCTACTTTCTGGATTGTATTTCATCATTTTGTTTTTGGTCTGAAGTCTAATGCTGCATTGCTGCTGCATGGTATGGTGCAAAAGTTCTGGATAATACCCTGATAATACTGTGTACTTTTCGTTCCCTGCGAGCCATGCAGCTGATGCGCTGGGTTAGGACCGGTTAGAACGCATCGCTATGATGATTAGTCGAGAACCCTTCTTGCACTAAGAGGTTACTAAACAAGATAATGTAAAGAACCTGGTGCTTAAAGTGAGTCAAATCAAGACGAGGCATAAGGAAAACCATGCAATTAGCTAACAAAGCATACATGGGGATATACTTCCGTTGCAGGCTGTGAGATAGTCTAGACTGGCACTATAACAAGTAGCAACCTTACTAATAGCCACCATGGGGCCCCAAACAAACAGGAGAGACAAACAACTAAATGAACTCTCTTTGGATTCATTTTTACCACGGATGTTGAGAGAATGTGTTTCTATATGTTGTCATAGTGTCCGATGAGCGGCTGTTCTGAGGCTCCTGGGGAAGATAATAGGAGTATTAGAAGTTAAAGGTGGGGTACATTTGAGAAACCGGCTCGAGATCAAGCGGCAAACTGTGGGGTAGAGCCGGGAAGCCAATACGGAAGTGCCACACACTGCAGTTCATATATTGGCCGATAGGCGATGGCTGCAGAAAGGAGCAATTTCCATAGACCCCCATGTTAAAATGCCCAATTTTACAGCAGAAAAAAACATGTTTCTACCCCTGGCTCCATACATTTTATTAGCGATATAGTTAGATTCCACCTTCATGATTATGGATCTGTGAGTGAATTGTTTTCTAACGCGACCCTTTTATTTATATTAGGTCTTAAAGTTTGTGCATAAATTAGGGCGTGGTCACATTGAGTGACGGCTCTGTGAAGTGCCTGCCACTGTTAGCTTCTTGTCTCTCTGCTAGCTGCTCCGTGAAGCTACAGGGACTCTGCCTGCTCAGCTCATCCAGGGAACACAACTTGTAGCCGGCCGTGGTTGTTTGTTCTTCATGCTTATATATCGGACTATTGTGACTCGCTCTGCGATTAAAACAGACGGTGCATGAATGCGGTAAGTGAAATTTGAGTGCTTTATTTACGTGTTAATGATTTTAATCAGCTACGTAATGAATGGTAAGGCTTGGGTTAGTTAGTGGCTAGTGGTAGCTACATCGGTGCTAACGATGCTAATCGTAGCCTCCGAGTTAAAATCATAGACTGTATATATAAAGGTTAAAATGAAATAGACAAGTGTTAAGCGTTAAGTGGGATAATACTGTTGAACAAACGGCTTCTGTTTGAGGTTGATAAAATAAGGTCATCCTTGTAACTTAGAGATATTTTATTAGGTAGGAACTGTATGCATCTAAGGTTAATTGAAATTGGCTATGCTCAAGTATGTAGACAAGCTAATGTCGAAGTAGTGTATTTTAAATCAACCTCACAATAAGATGTGTGTATATTACAATTATTAATGTCATATTTCAAGATGATTACTTAGATATTACAATATGGTTGGTTGAGCTGGAGTTCATTATCGAGCTTACACGTTAACGTCACAGTCATCTGAAGAACGAACCCAAACCTTGTTGTTTTTATTAATTGCATTACCAAATGGGTATCAAATAAACAGTAAGCATTGGTAACACAATTTCCAAAGTTACAGTAAAATAAAAAGGACCCTGACTCGGACAATACACAATCCAACATGTTCAACAGAAGAGAATCAGTTATATTGTTTGTACACATGGTACTTTACATATATATATATATATATATATTTATATATATCTGTGTGTTTAAGTTGTCCAGGTGATGCAGACAGGCTGGACCAGAGAGTGAGAGACAGAACTGGACTCCTCACAGCAGTGAACTTCAGCTCAGGTACAAAGACTCTTTTTTCATACTGTACAAATAATCAAGAAAGATATTGGTTTAAATGAATGAAGTATTGACTTGAATACACTGATATACATTCCATTAAACAATACTAAATACTAGATCACCTACACATCAGTTAAGTTGAGGGTTTTTTCCATGCAAAAAGTTACATTTAGATATTTAGCAATATGACTGTCAGCTTTCTAATTTAATGTATTGAAGGCAAAGATATTTAACACATAGTGAGAACTGCTACTATTTATCTCTCAATATTGTCTGTAAAAAACGTGGTAAAAGTTATTCTTTCAGTGAGACAACAGAGCAAGCTTCTACAGCTGCACTACGTTTTGATAACAGTTAAATATTATTTTGATAATAACATATATTTCAATGTTGATGAACTTCATACTGTTCATTCATAATCTGATTGTCTTTGTAGCTCACTGTTAAAATACAAAAAAAAACATTACAATTACAAAATAATTATATCTCCAGCCCCTAAACACACAAGCACACTGCTTTCATAAATAACACACTTGTTCTGCAATAATATGTTTTATGTTTCCTGTCATTTTTGTTAGGAAAGGACATGCCTGAAAGACATGACATTTTCTCCTTCTCTGAGGGTCAAGAAGAACATCCAAGAGGAACATTAAAAGCTGATGTTATGAGATTTTAAGACCAGTACAGGACATTCACTAAGAAACTACTTTTATTGTAAAAACAGTCAGCTGATCAAATGCAGCTATTTCCATATCTACACTCCATCCGCTGATTATTTCTATTTGCCTCACTTTATGAGCTTCACATCACTTGTGCCTTGTACCGCAGAGTTTGCAAAGTCACAAATAAATGGGGCCAATCTTCAGTCAGATGTGAATGTGTAATCTAACATTTTCAGTAAGAATAATGGACACAAGGAGTACAAATACAATTTATTGAAATGTGAACCAAAAGTTAATCAAATGTTTTAAATAAAAAGCACATATGGACAGAAGGTGTAAACCTATTAAATGTATAAGTAAACACATTTAGTCAAATAAAGTGACAGACTAGGCCTGTGCAGTTGGTATCAGCTTTGCCCATCATGGGCTCCTCCATCAGGCCTGGTCCTCCTCGCAGAGGAAAGACCCTCAGTCCTCCTCGCAGAGGGAAGACCCTCAGTCCTCTCCACACCAACAGACAGGACGTCCATCACACTGGACGTCCATCACACGGAGGTTTCTCCCTGAAGTCTCTGCAGCTCTCTGGACACCATGCTGTCTCAATCCGTCCACACTGAATATGAGAGGGGGAAAATGAAAATAATAAATGCTTTAGACAATAAGAAACATAAAGTTGACTGTTGAGTTGCTCAGTTTTTTAAATTGTCAATACTATTACTGTATAACTAATATCTCAGGTTAAGAGGCACATTCAAATAAAGATTGGTCTTTAAATAAATGTTATCTTTTGAATTGTTTGTCTAAAGTCAAGGATCTATAACTGGTACTTAGTTTTAATGATACAGTCTGGTTATTATGCTGTTTGGAGGAGGCCTCACAGGTAAGAGCACTAATTAGCTACCATCACATGTACCTTAGCTTGACTTAAATGTATTAAACGTATAGTTAAGTGATATCAAAATATAAATAACTAATGTCATGCAAACATATTCATATTTGCTTGATTCCAGTGTTGAATTTAGCACAATTGCATACAAACGTTAAGGGATTTTAAGATTCTGAAGTATTATGCTAAAAACTCAATAACTTAGATTATTATTTATAGTTTTGCTGAATAGTTTCATGTCCGCTTAACTTAGAAACGTAAAATGCGACGGCCGCGTGCAGATGGGGAGCATGTTAGCTTAGCTTGGTAGCTTCAGCTAGCTCTGGAACTTCCAGCTCGGTGGCAGGAGGTCTCGGCTCCGCCTCTTTGCCCTTATTTGAAGCAGGCTGGAGTTGAACTCTGATGTCACTGTCGAGCCGTTAGTGGCCGACTCCGCCTACTAAGGGCTTCACGGCAACTCTGCAGAATCATATGGGTGACGTCACGGACCCTACGTCCATTTATATATACAGTCTATGCTCGAGATACACGTTTTGTTATATTCCATGGAATGCTCTTAACATCCCGATAGCAATGAATATATTAAATGCTTTGACAAAAAATCCATTAAAAAATGTCATCTGTGGAAGCCGCAGTAGGCTACTGTAAAAAGTACGACCTATCATTTGAGCCGGCCCGCGGCAGATAACTGGATGGCCTGCCTGCCTGTCAGCCTCCCATCTGTGCACAAACTTATCTCGTGCCCTCATTGGTCATGTGCGCGTTCGTGTGTGTTGAAGGAGGGGCTCTGTGAGGAAGAGGCAGATTTTTCCCGGTTGTGTATTTTCAAATTGTAGCGCACTCGAGCTGGGTTCTCCAAAATTACCTACCCCACCTTTAAATCCCTATCAATTGACATGTCATAGTGTCATCGGGCAACATACTTGACCCAATAATCCTAATCCTCTGTCTACAGTATTAACTAAATTGCATCGGATTTAACCCCTAACCCTAACGGGATTTGGTGGGAGTGTGGGTACATCCGATTCTGCCTTTGGCCCTGCTGGTGGCACTTTTTCCCTTTCCTCTCTTACCAGACAGCAACATCTTGAGATCCAAGGCCTGCCCACACAACCCCAAGAGGATGACAGGGAGAGTGAAGCAAGCCCCTAGCCACATGCAAGTATAACATAATGATTGTGAGAATCAGAGGAGGACAAGGAAAGGAGGACAGAGAGGAGGAGGGGGAGGAAGAGGAGGGAGGAATAAGGAGCTGGAGAGAGCCAGAGAGAGAGTGTGTTTATTTAAGTTCGTCGTCTCCTGACTCAGACAGAGAGCAGACTACAGAGGATAATGAGAAACAGATCTTTGGTAGAGAGGAAGGGGAGGAGGGGAGACTCAAGAGAAGGAGGGACAAGGAGAAGTGGGGTAAAAAAAAAGAAAGAAGAAGAGGAAAGAAGGGGGAGGAGAGGGAAGAGTGACAGCAAGGGAAAGGGGGGGGGGGGGGCTGTCGTGTTCATCGCCACAGGAAATAGGCCCTCTTATGTTCACTACTGACAGTTAACATCACAGCGCTGGTGGCCATGCAGCCGGCACACAATGGTAGGTTTTAAAGACAGTGAGCTGCTTGCCATGACTCCTGCTCATGACCAGAATAATAATCAAAGTGTTTTAGGCTTAAATGTGTAGAAGAGAGGTTTATACTGAGCATGATAGTGGGAAAACAGCAGGGAAGAGGTGTGTGGATGATGCAAACTAAGATAAAGACAAGCCATTATTAGGGTTTTAAAAATGTGTCTTGGCGTGTTGAGTTCAGAGGTGGAAGAAGTACTGAAATGATTTACTAAAGTAAAAGTAGCAATACTACAGTGTAAAAAATACTCAGTTACAAGTAAAAGTCCTGCACAAATCTTACTGAAGTAAAAGTACAAAATAATCGGCTTAAAAAATACTTTAAGTACCAAAGGTAAAAGTACTCGTTAAACAGAATGGCCTATTTTATACATATTTTAAAATACTGTATTAAAATCATTGGTGCATTAATGTGTTCATCACTTTAATGTTGCACTGTAAGAGGTTGTTTATTTGAATTACTTCATCTACAACTAGGTAGTTTAATGTATACAAATATATGATAATGTATTGTTGATTTATACAAACCTAAATCTGCATATTAAATAGCAATTATATAAATATATACAGTATGTGAAATAAAATGTGTGCAGTAAAAAGTACTACATTTCCTCACAAAATGTAGTGGAGTAAAAGTATAAAGTAGCATAAAATAAAAATACTCCAGTGAAGTACAAGTACCTCAATTGTTAACTTAAGGACAGCACTTGAGTAAATGTACTTAGTTACATTGCACCACTGGTTTAGTTAATGTGATGTGAGTTTGAGAAAAAGATAAACCTCCACAGTGAGTGAGGAGGGGGGAGAAGCGGGAGGCAGGAGGTTGGGCAGGGGGATACTTGACTGACAGGCAGGAGGTCCTATGGGGAATGAGTAACGGACCAACTGGAGCTGGGAAACCCACCCAAAGGCAATTAAGGGTAAAGGACGACAAAAATATTTTATAAACTTTTTTCCTCCCCTCTCTCTCTCTGTCTTGAAGAAGAAGAAGCTACACGGGGATTGCGATGGAGCTAGAATGAAAGAACCGGCTGTAACTTGGGGATGTGATTCGGAAAAGATTGTGAAATATCCAGAGCAAAGATTTGATTTGGACCGCAAGGCATCCAAGTTGAAAAAGTTGCAAATACGCGAGAAAGAGGCAGTCATCATCGTGTGGAAAAGACTTGGAAAAGTTGCTGAAGTTACACCAAAACCTTCCAGGAGGATGGATAGACAACTTGCACAATGATACGAACATAGGAGAAAGACATTTTTTGGGAATATCTCCGGAAACGTTTTTTGTTTGGCGCATCAACGACGTAAAAGCTATTCAGTCTATGCGTAAAAGTCGCTGTACCGACGCAGGGAGATAAGGTCGTATCACTCGATCTGTATCCGGTCCGATGGGGGCCGCGCCGGGCTCCGGCTGGGAAGAGGGTGAGTTCGAGTTTAAGTTGGTGTTTGAGGAGGACCAGGGGCCATCACCGGTTCTCACAGCCGAGCCGGAGAGCTCTGTTCCCGGGGAGGAGAGTGCAGAGTGCGCCCTGCTGCACCTGGAGCCCTCCAGCAGCAGCAGTCTGGGTGAGTTCCATTTATTGGAAGATTACATGTGTTTAAGTGAAGAGACAGAGTAAATAGAGGAAGTCTGACAGTGTGGCTTATAATGCATGGGAACTGTGTGTGTGTGTGTGCGTGTGCGTGTGCGTGTGTGACTGGGAGGAAATGAGGGCCTTCTTCTATATGTTTGTGCTTATGTGAATTGATTATGTGTGTGTTTTTGTTGTGTGTGTGTTTGTGTTTATGTGTGTGTTGCATGTGCTGTAAGTAAGGGCCTTTATCTTTATGTCTGTGCCTATGTGAAGTGATTATGTGTGTGTGTATGTTTGTTGTCTGTGTGTTATTGTCTCAATGTGTTGCTGTGTGTGTGTTTGTGTCATCATGTGTGTGTCTGCATGTTGCATGTGTTGTAACGAAGGCCTTCTATATGTTTTTGCTCATGTGTGTGTGCTGTGTGCCAGTGTGTGTGTGTGTGTGTCTGTATGTTTGTCAGCGTGCATGTGTGGCTGCATGTATGGCCGCATGTGTTGTAAAGAAGGCCTTCTTCTATGTTTTTGCTTGTGTGAGTGTGCAAGGGTGTGTGTGTGTTTGTTTGTATGTGTGTGTGTGTCTTGCTTGCTGTATGATGTGTGTGCGCCTTCTTCTACATGTGCTTATGTGAATTCCGTATGTGTGTGTTGTATGCGTGCCTCTATCTGTAAGCATGTGACCCTGAGTATATTGTTATTGTGTGTTTGTTTTTGTGTGTTGTGTGTGTGTGTGTGTATATCTGATTGTATTCCTGTCTGTGTGCATGTGTGTGTTTGTGCATGTGTGCGTGCAGCCCCAGACTCAATGTGTTTCTAATCGGCTGTGCGTGTGAGGAGAGTTAACAGCTGCCATCTGGGAAGGAACCTCAACCTCTGTGTACTGAACAGGCAGCACATATACACCTCCCTCCCTCACTCAACCTCCATCTCCCCCATTTTTCACCACACACACACACACACACACACACACACACACACACACACACACACACACACACACACACACACACACACACACACACACACACACACACCTCGTATCCTCACATCCACTCTCTCATTTTTTTCCCACCCACACTGGCATACAGTTGTATTACCACACCCAAGGCATGAAAGTGAACTACAGGACAAACATGAGAAAAATTCTCCACTCTTGATTTTAATTTATCAGAGCAGCACGGAATCGCTCTTCTGGCTTTTTGTGCCTTCACATTCATGTTTAAAACTCTCCATATCTTTTTATCCAACATGTGGAAGACAACGGTTTTAACCTTTGACCTCTTAAAACAATTTACCACGCCTGGTCGCTGTTTCAATTGTCTATCAGTTGTGAGAAGTTTAACCAAACCCTATTAGGGAGAGCTTAAAGCCTTTTTCTGTCACTTTAAATCCAAACTTTTATAAGAGATAAAATAGGTCTGAAGTTTGTTATGGAGCTAAAAGTCGGTAATGCAAAGTGACTTCGTTAGGTACATGTAAAGCAGAAACACTGAATTGTATGACTATGATGAAGCATCTGTATTTAGTCATTCACAAAAATAAATAAAAATAGAGAGAAGTCTTTAAGATGTATTTCTATAGAAGTCAAGGTTACGGCTTTGCTGATCCCCCTTTTTTTTTCTTCTGATACTTCAAATCAAAGCACAGGTATTTGTTTGGTACACTGTCCACAGATATCAAATTTAGCCCAAATGTATATTATGTATATCTGGATAGAACTTAATTTTATATGAACAACTTTTTATAAAGGTGACATTAAACTATTATTATGGAGGTAAACACTCAGTTGTTAATGGTCAGTGTCTGGATTTAGGTAAATGTAATCACAACATGTCATAACCACTATGATTAAAACAAATCTGTATCTAATGTAGCACATGTCAGGTCCACTTAATGAGGACTGTCTAAAATGATCCAGTGATTCACAGTAAGAGTAGAAAAGTCTAAATTAACAGTTTTTTAGCAGAAAGTTTTTCGACCCTGCTCATATCTGGACCTTCTGATTACTTTTATGACCCGTTGTTGGGCATATTGACTAGGATATACAAATATATATGATGAAAATATGCAATGTGCGATAATATAGTGGAATATCCTAATAATCCTGAAATGTAGGGTTCAGCATCTTGCCCATGGAAATGTTGGATCGAATCACCAACTCTCCGATTAATGGAGAACCATTTTACCTCCTCAGCCGCAGCCGCCCAATAAACATTTTTTTATTGCCCAGCCCCTGGTCCCTCTGTTAGGGAAGAATAACTCCTTATGAAAGGTACGAAGTATAGCTTTATTTTAAACATGATAGAACTAAGAGGAGGCTTCCCCCAAAAAAGCGACAACAAAGTACTCCCAAGTTGTGTTCTGGATCTGGATTAATACTGAGCAGAACCCAGAGGTATCACGCTCAGTGGGGGATGGATGATCCCCGCTAAATGTCTCTTAACATTTGCCGGAAGCACTCCACGGTTTCTGCGATGACAGCTTCTTCTGGTAGTAAGTTCCACTCTCTGATTGTTCTCGGAAAGAAGGAGTATTTAAGAGTGTCACTAGTTGCGAAAATTCGCTCGAAGTTCAAAGAGTTGGCTTTGCGGGTTGCACTTCTTCTAACTGGCTCTAGCTCTAGGTACATTGATGCATCAATGGCTGAGATGTTATGGACAATCTTGAAGAAGAGAGCCAAACGAGCCAATCGCCGCCTTTCACTTAATTCCACCCAGTTCAACCGCTTGAGCATTTCTGTGACACTGCTGTCCCATTCATAATCTCCAAAAATGAATCTTGCACCTCTTCTTTGTACTGATTCCAGGGCATCACTGTGTTCAAGTACATCAAGTTCATCTTGGTAGTAATAAACTCTTCTAAATGTAGGTCTAAATACAAATAAATTATTGTTTTCTAAATAGTTAAAAGAGCCCTGAGGAGGCAAAAATTATCGTTTTTCTACCCGACAAAAGCAACATCTGGAACAGTTTGAGAAAATAAAGTAAACATTCGTGTTCAATGCAGCAAACATGTATAGTATTAGTTTCTCCTTTGCTATCCAGCCAATCATCCTTTGTGTGGTTCCTAATCACATTTTGTGAGGGGTTCAACTCAGGACACACACAATAAAATATTACAGTTCAAATTGAGATAAAAGTTTATTGTGTTTAAAAAGTGTTAGATACATTTTCGTGGCTCATAAACTTCTCTGCTGGTTTGCGCACAAACATATAAATCATTGTTTCATGTGAAAGGAGAGGTTGCCTCAGCACTGCAGCTTTAACCGCTTGGAAATATTTCTGTTGCCAGGAAACATTTGAAGAGATTTTTCAGTCTTAATTCAGTTGGCAGTTGCTGTTGTGTGTCTGCGTTGCCCAAAACATGCCTGTAAGGCCCGATGATCGGTTGGAGCCTCGCTCATTACCCAGTAACTTCTGTTTGGCTCCATGCAGAGCCACCGCACCGTGCCGGGGAACGGCTGTGGCGAGGGCCGTGGTCTTCAGGGGTTGTGTCCTCATTTGGGGGATTTTTTGGCAAAGAGTGCAAAACATTCTGTTCCTCTAGACCAGTGTTTCTCAAACTTTTTCATACCAAGGACCACTTAACCAATAAAAAAAACACTCGCGGACCACCTAACTCCACAAATATAAAAAAACACATCGTTTTTCTAGAACAGATTACAAATCGCCTGAAAATGGTACAAACAAGTGGAAAAATGTTTGATGAAGGTGTTGCGCTGGGCTATATCATGCAATCGAAAGTGAAACTTAACCTCGCTCCTTTGCGGAGATATTCCCACGAGAGTGCGGAAAACTTAAATGTATTTATTTATTTCAAATAAGAAATGTTACCAATATACTCACGGACCACTAGGGTGCGCTCACGGACCACCAGTGGTCCGGGGACCACACTTTGAGAAGCACTGCAGACATTTGAAAAAAGGAAATGGAGAAAAATCATCTTCGTGCCTTTCAAGATTAGCATCAGAGTTAAGTTTGTTGTTAGCAGTAAAAATGTTGGTTACAATTTCCTCTTTACCCTTTTACACTATTTGAGATTATAATACATGGAAAGCATGTATTTAAATATTCTTCACACTCAAAGTAGAATTTATGAAGCTGTTGAGTAAATTCTTCGTGTCTGACTGTGAGATTGTGGAATATAACATGCATTTTCTGTTATTCCTATGTTTATAATATTCCGATATACAGTAAATTGTCACTTCTATTCAATCAACCATTCTGTGCTGCCTTGCCACATTATTGCCAAACTATGGCAGCTTCACCTGGTCGTACACAAGAAGCCTAAGATTGATACACTCCCATTATGACTTAATGTGAAGCTATCACCAGCAGGCAGACAGCTAGCGAAGCTTAGCTTGAAGACTACAGGAAAACACCTAGTTTGACACTTAACCAAATACCATAATGTACCATTTTGACTGTGCGATGTAAGTACAAATATAATGTTTTAAAAGTGAGCTTTACTGGGGCCGTTTCTTTTCACATTTCCACAGAGCAAGGTTAGCTGTTTCCATCTGTTTCCAGTCTTTATGCTAAGCTACGCTAACAGTCTTTGTGCTAGCTTCATATTGAACATAGATATAAGAGTGGTATCAATCTCATCTTCTAGCGCTTATCAAGAAAGTGAAAAAACCTACTCCTCTATCATAAAGTGAAAACAAATGCTGCACTTGTTTGAATGATATTGGCTTGAATAAATAAAGACACGTTTGAGTTGCATGCATTTTCCATATGGCTTCAATTACAGATCAGTTAATCAAGAAAGTTGATGTGTAATCAATGATGAAGGCACGTTGATGATAAAAAATGGATCTGTAGCACAAATAGTGTTTACAGTATTTTTGATTGACATCTAATGAGTCTCTTCTGTTCCAGATGTAGGAGAACAGCACGCTTTTAGGGCTAACTGTCATTTTGCGGTTTGTGAAAAATGATTAATGGGAGTTCACATGACCCTCAAAACCCCACAACATATGATATAAAAATAAATCACGTTTACGAGAAAGCAGCCAGAGGATAAATTGATGCCATGTGGAAGTGAAAGTGCATATTAAGTCAAATTGACTCACTGCAGACTCCTCATTCGAAGAATTTCATAATCTGCATTTTTTAGCAAGTTAGACCAACTTCTGTGTAAAGTGTTGATACATTATAGATTATACATTAAAGGTCACAGGGTGAGTGTTTACAATCTGCATTCTTACCTTGTGACTAAGTCATCTTTTGGTGCCAGTGCTTGTCATGTTTCCACACATTAAGCCTGATTATTCTTTCTATCAGTTACAGATAACCACCATTCGATCAGCATCCCCAGCCCGCCGTCCTCGGCCAATCAGCGGGCTGGGATGCATTCCCCGCCTCCACGCAGGGCCCAGAGCAGAGAGTTCAGCGGGACCTATGAGAGCCTGCCGGCGCGCTCTGTGCAGGTGAGACAGTCTTTACAAGTCCTGCTTTTTCTAAAAACCAAAGGGTGTTTACAGACTGAGACGTTTTTAATTCTTACATGTTGTTCTGAGCTAAAGAATAAAGTATAACAAATGTTAAAACGTTAATTTTTCACAAAAGCAGCACAAAGTTTGAAACCTTGTACATTTTGTTCATTCATAACTGGCGCAAATATGTTGGAAATATACATTTTGTAGATCTTTCATGAGTTTTCAAACACTGAAAGTTTTGAAGCATTTTATCACAGTTTCAATATGTGACGTAATATTCATCCCATAAACCTGAAAGATTAAGTATATTAACCATTCAGGTGCTAAAAACAATGCTTTTGTAAAGACATTACAAATTAAATGAAGAATGTTCTGAGAGATACTGTATAAATGTATGCCTTGGATGTAGTCAAACTAATGACTTGAACTTTTTGTTTAGACCACTACAAATTTGTATGACACTAATTACATTTAAATCAATTCATATTTAATACTTTTTAATTGCATATGTTAGATATGGTGAAAGGTGTCCATCACAGTATCCCGGATGCCAAGGTCATATCTTCACATTGCTTTTTTTCGTCTGAGCAACTGTCCCAAATCTAAAACGTTTTTTGATTTCCAATAAAACAAAAACCGGAGAGTAGCAGCAAATACCAACATTTGGAGAGTTTGACCATTTGCTGTCTATTAACTCAGAAACAATTAAAGATATCTCACGCTCTCTCTCCTCCGCCCTCCAGGTTTCAGAGTCTCGCGTGGTGGAGTGTCCCAGCATCCAGATAACCACCATATCCCCTGAAGACGACCTCGCACCCTCAATCTCCAGTTACTGGGACACAGGTGGAGGTGGTGGGGGGTGGGACAGAGAGCGCCTCTACCTCCCCCTGCTGGACCCCTTCACCTACAGAGACCGCTGCCCCGGCTCCCTCAGCCCCAGCCCGGGCTCCAGCCCCTCGTCCCGAGGCTGGCTAAGCCCCGCCTCCAGTTGCGACTCCCTGCTGGTGGAGGAGGAGGAGCTGACCGAGGCCACAAACAATTTCGGGCTTTCGCCGTCCTCCAGGCCTACCTCTCCGGGGGGTAAAAAGCGAAGAAACTCCCCCCTGGTCTCTCCATGTACTTCACGGAGGGGCAGCTACTCAGAGGAACTTCAGGGGTGCAACCTTGAAGGAGGGGACTCCACACCTCAGTCTCAAGCTCCACCCAACAGCTGCGAGCGCAGCATCCCACAGAAAACCAGGAAGACGTCGTTGGAGCAGGTGAAGACGTTAGCATGTTTCCATGGTGTACGAGAGATGATTCGAATATTGAAGTCTTCAAAAATGTGCATCACACTAAAGTGGTGAACCATACTTGTCGTGGCTTAGTTCCCTTAGTCTCTATAAGCCACTTAAAAAAACAGTTTTCCCATTTCTGTGACTGCTTTAAGCTGGGCATTGTGGGAATTGCCGTCTTATATTGTCCATTGACTACAGAGGTCGCCACTAGCTGTGACCTTTTAACTAACAATACTTTTGTTTTCCAGTTGTCTCCCAGGGAGGTGAACCATACTTGTAATTACTTAAATATTAAAGGTTGAGACCTGTGTTTTGTCTTGCTTTCTTTAAGGCTGGGCATTGTGGGAATCGCAGTCGTTTCTCGTCCATTTACTACAGAGGTCACCACTAGGTGTGACCTTTTACACAAAACCAACAAACTGGCTCTAACAGTGCTTCTGTTCTCCAGTTGTCTCCCAGGGAGTTGGATCCGGAGCCGGCTCCAGGCCTCAGCTCCCCCTGCCCGCTGCCAGACAGCCAGCAGGCCAGGAGAGCGCCCCCCCCTCTGGGCATGGACTACCTCCCGGTGCCCCCCGCTCTCGCCTGGGGCCGGACCCGAGCCAGCGCCCAAAGCCCTCTGTTCAGGCAAGGATACACACCACTTATTTATATGATCATATGCATCAAAAATTACAGTTTGAAGCTTAATATTGATGTGTTAAATTGTCAACACAATTGTGTGTTTAAAAAGGAATTATACATAGTGAATTTCCAAATCAGAATCGGATCAGAATACCTTTATTAGTCCCACTGAGGGGAAATGTATATTGTTACAGCAGAAAAAGAGCCAAAGACAGCTTAATGTTACGTAGAAGCATGCATAAAAAAGTATTGAAGTAACAAAAAAGTTACAACATATAAAAAAAATTAAAAAGTTACACAATTTACAAAATACACATCCTGTAACAGTTCAGTTCAAATGGTAATTCCCTCCTAAAAAAAAGCAGCTGGCATGAAACCAAGAGCTTTTTCACACTAGCATCTTAACGATAAATGCTACGCCCAAAATAATTATTTTATTGGAACTCAAGTGATGTTGTGCTTGCATGTGCTTAGTGAACTTTGACATGCAAATCTGTACTGCATAAGTCAAAGTTTGGCGAAAATAAGTACTGTGCTTTCAATAAAACAATATTCTTGCACCATGTACTTGTTCTTGCAATAAAATAAGAGTATTTCATGAGTCTACTTGTTATTTTATTCAAGGAAGAAATAAGACAGTATTAATTAACATGTACACTTCTAATTTCCACTGACTACAAGTCAGTTTGTGATGTTTTCAAATTGAAATAATTCATTTGGTTTTCAAAATAGTTATTTACTGTCATTTAAGTGTCGTTTTAAATGTTCTCTGCTTCCTTTAAAACTGTCTAATATTTGACTTTTTTAAACCATGTGTAGGACTAACGCCTTGCCGCCACTGGACTGGCCGCTGCCGTCCCAGTTCGACCAGTACGAGCTGCGGATCGAGGTGCAGCCGCGCCCTCACCACAGAGCGCACTATGAGACGGAGGGGAGCCGAGGAGCCGTGAAGGCAACGCCATCAGGACATCCTGTCGTCAAGGTGAAACCCAAACCTGCAGATTTAAGGCTCTGACACACCAAATAAACAGAAAACAACAAGTGGTGACGGAGCCGAATGTTGTCAAAGTCAGCTTTATTGTCAATCTTTCAGTTTGTGTGTACAGTCAGAAAGATCAAAATACCGTTTCCCACAATCCCGAATACAAAAATAAAAATATGTATAAAAATATGTATATCCTAAATATACACAATCAACAGACACATTTATACATATGCACACATTAAGATAAAAAACACAACAATCAATATAAAATAACAGTCACTTCAATATCTTTGTGCTGCCTCGTTGATTGATTCTTGGCCAAAAAGTTGCAATTGAATTCACCGCATACACTTCAGCAAACCACCAACTTTCATCTAGGAAATGACTCCGAAACAGCAGGCAGCTGTAGTCTGTATTCCTCACTCAAAAAGGGAAACCCGGAAACGTACAACTGTACAAATACAAGCCGTTGATGATACGAACTTTGAAAAAAAGCAGGATTTGCTGACAATTTCTACACAAATCTCTCTCACCACTGAGCTTTGTTCCAAATGGCTGAGAATGATAAGAAGAGATGAAGAAGTCAATGAAAAGACACTACAAGTGTGCCCTCTTTAGTATTTTGTTGGTTTTTCTCACAACCGTTTCTCTTGCACTCTTAGTCATTCAAAGTGATTTATATTGCTGTGCCGATTCCAAGTCGAAATGGCAGCCATCCCATCCATCCATCTTCTCCCGCTTATCCGTGGTCGGGTCGCGGGGGTAGCAGTTCCAGCAGAGAGCCCCAAACGTTCCTTTCCCTGGCCACATCAACCAGCTCTGACTGGGGGATCCCAAGGCGCTCCCAGGCCAGCGAAGAGATATAATCCCTCCACCTGGTCCTAGGTCTACCCCTTGGTCTCTTCCCAACTGGACGTGCCTGGAACACCTCCCTAGGGAGGCGCCCAGGTGGCATCCTAACCAGGTGCCCGAACCTCAACTGGCTCCTTTCGACGCGAAGGAGGAGCAGTTAAACTCCGAGTCCCTCCTGGATGACTGAACTTCTCACCTTATCCCTAAGGGAGACGCCAGCCACCCTGCGGAGAAAACCCATCTCGGCCGCTTGTATCCAGCCATCCCAAAAACATTAAATGCATTCGGCAGTCGGTTAAATTAAATTAAATTAAATGAACCGACTGCCAAATCTGCTTGGTGTGTCAGGGCCTTCAGGCAGCTGCGGGAATATGTGACAGTATTACTTCCCAATTAACATACTGCTCATAAATGTTGCACAGACTTGTGTCTTTATAATCCAGTTGCTTTTAGAATTATACTGTTTTATGTCAAATTAAAGTAGAGTAATTTAGTTTGAATGTTGTGTTTTGATAAGACACATGTGGGCCTCCTCTCAGTGTGATCTCCTCCCCATGTCTCCCACAGCTGTGTGGATACGCTGAGAGGAAGCCGCTCTCCCTTCAGGTCTTCGTTGGAACAGCTGACGACCGATCGATCAGGCCACATCCTTTCTATCAAATACACAGGTACTGAACTCTATCTTATTTCATGACTTACCACACATTAATCTTTTATACATGGATATTCAGGGGACACGACAGACCGTACACTCGTCATCTGACCACTGTGGCTTTAACCGTTGCGTAATTTACCACCAGCTGCTTCCAGTGTTGGTCCAGGACATATCTTGCAGCAGTTGTTCTCAATTAAACCAGCTTCAGCTTAATATAGAGGATGTGGAATATATAAAAGAACCATGAAGCTATTGTTTGTCCAAGTTTATGCTGACATTTTTGAAAACCACAGTGTTGTTTGTTCTTTTCATGAATTTGTAATCACAGAAAGCACATGTTTCACAATATAAAGCCGCTTGTTTGTAGCCAAATGGATGTAGCCCATGCCACATAACCTCAACCTAATTTACATTCACTTAAGTAGATTTAACTGATTTCACTAATGCATCTGGTTTAATTCAAGCTAAGATATTTTTGTAGAATATACAACTATTTTAATCTTTAATGTGTGATTGAATATGTGAGAAGAAATTGAGAGAAATTCCCTTTATTATTGAAGTTTTGTCTGACCAAAAGTCTAAAATAAAAGCTATTAAAAAAAAATACAGAACATCTAAGAAGACATTAAAGAATTGTTTTTACTGTAACCAGAACATTTAATGAATAATAACATACACGATTAATTAGGGATGTAACGATACCAAAAACTCACGGTACGATAATATCGCGATAAAAAGTCCACGGTACGATATTTATCGCGATATTGAAAAATAAAGAAAACAAATGTGAATTTTTTTTGTAATTTTTTTACTTGAATTTTTTTTCTTTATTAAATAGTACATCTGATTTGTACAGCATTTTAGTAGGATAGTAGTATTTTAAAGTGTCAACAATATAATAATCAGACCCTGCAATAGAATAAATCAAGTTTCACTTTAGTTCTAGTAACTCAACTCTAACTCACTCACTCAGCGTCAGCAAGGTTATCTTTTAGGAATATGAGCATGTCCACATTTCCAGGTAGAAGCTGGGATGTTTGGGCGTTTACAAAATCCCCTGCTGTGGAGAAAACTCTCTTGCTTGGTACTGATGTTGCTGGGACAGAGATATGCTTTGGCCATGGGTAACAGCAGTGGGTCAAACTGTGCATTGTCTCTCCACCACTTCAAAAACAATACAGTTTTGCCAAGAAGGTGAGGCTTATTGACAGGGCGAGATATAAATATACTGTTGGTACTTGTCAATGTCTCTAGGTGTGTACATGTAGCCCTGTACATACGATGTCCTTTTGTGTTATCTGTTGTTTTATGTTCATGTTGTAACCTACTTGCTGCCATGTTGGACAGGTATCCCTTGAAAAAGAGATTGATGATCTCAATGGGACCATCTGGTTGAATAAAGGTTTAAAAAAAATAAATAATAATAATTATATATAAAAGAAAATCGCGGTATATTTTGTCAGTCTCACGGCGATATTGAGACATTTATTTATCGCGATATTCGATATATCGTTACATCCCTACGATTTAATAGATTGTCTTTCTTAAGATAATCGCCATTATTTTGTTCCAGCTTGGGCAGAGCACGAGTCTATCACAGGAGTGGGCAAATAAACTGTAACATTTGGCTGATAGATCTGTGTTTCCTCCCTCTCAGGGTGACAGGGAAGATGGTGGGTACGGCCAGTCATGAGAGCGTTCAGACGGGGACCAAAATCTTGGACATCCCCCTAAACCCGGAGAACAACATGACTGCACTGTGAGTGGAAAATAGCCTTTTTTTTGGCTTTGTAATCCAGTTTCAAGCCTATGTTGACGAATCAGTAGTGTTGTAGCACTTGAGACCAGTCTTTGTCTCAAGACCGCTTTTTAAAGGCCTTGGTCTGGACTTCGTAAAGCAGGGGGGTCCACACTTTTTTCACTGAGGGCCACATACAGAAAAATATACAAAGGGCCGTGCCACTCACTAGGGGTGAGGTTTATTGCCTCATAAGTTAAGTTATAATTTAGCTAAATCAATCAAATGTAGGTAAATTATGCTTGATACTTGAACATGCTTTACACAGAGGGTTTGCTTTATTCTGTAAGCAGCTCCTTCCTTAAAAGAGAAGCTTCAGATTGCTTATAAAAAGAGCAAATATAGATTTCAAGCTTCTTATGTAATTAAGTTATTTCGGCTTTTTTTTGTATCAACTAACATTTGTTTGAAAATGTTTCCAACTTTAATTGACTGAATTTATTTATTTAAGTGGGCCTTTTAACACATCAATACTGTGTAATATATTTGTACATATATATTTAAGAAGTACAATATATTAGAAGCACAAGTTTCATTTGTGGGCCATATTTCATTAGACTTTTGGAATTAGCTGAGGGCCGTTTCAAAATGGGCCGCGGGCCGCATTTGGCCACGGGCTGTAGTTTGGACACCCCTGTCTTAAAGTCTTGGTCTTGTCTTGATCTTGGACACATTATTGTTTGTTCCTTTTTTCGCTTTGTAATCCAGTTTCAAGCCTATGTATACGAATCAGTAGTGTTGTACTCAAGATCAGTCTTTGTCTCAAAACCACTTTTTAAAGGTCTTGGTCTTGACCTCTTAAAGTCTTGGTCTTGTCTTGGTCTTGGTTAAGGTGTTCTTGACTTCAACACTATGAAACACTCTTGTCATTCAGATTCCTTTTACTGGACTGATATAGAAAACTACCAATCTGTGTGTCCTAGCATCGACTGTGCTGGGATTCTGAAGCTGAGGAACTCGGACATCGAGCTGAGGAAAGGAGAAACGGACGTTGGGAGGAAGAACACTCGAGTCCGGATGGTGTTTCGGGTTCACCTCCCTCTGACTCCTGTAGCTCAGCCCGGCCGAGTCCTGGCTCTGCAGGTGGCCTCCCTCGCCATCGAATGCTGTGAGTATCTGGTCAGATGCCCTAAACTGCAAAGAGGGTAAATTACATTACACTTTTATCCAAAGAGACTTACAGTGAGTGCAATAAACCATGAGGATATACATTCAGGACTAGCAGGAATCCTGTAAGTAAACTAACTGTTTATTTATTAATTAATTTGGGTGGGTGTTTAGTGTGCGACGAAGGATATGTATACTTTCGGTCTTTACTTTTTCTCGTTCAATACCTGGGTCCCATTTGCAGTGAAGGAGTATAGAGTGGCGAAGTCCCTCCCCTTCCGGTGGACCTCCATGGGACCTTATTTCGGAAAAATCATGTATTGAAGTCAATGGAGAGAGAAAGATTATCTTTTGATCCCGTTTGAATTGTGCAACGAATTACACATATGATTGTCGTAAAACTGTGAAGTGACACATTTTTCGTGTGAACCGCTCAATGAACTACAACTCTGGTCTTGCATACGTCACCAAGACGGCCGTCACGTTGGCACATTTCACCTCTTTCTTTCAGAATGAAGTGAAAAGTATTAAAAGAGGTGAAAATCACTACAAGTCTGGGCACGTTGAGAGCTGTACATACACACAAGGGGAGTTAGTCGGTTCCGTAAGAGCCAGCATGCGGGACCGGCTTTACAAAGTTTCGGTGAGTAACACGAGTGTAATGTGAAGTAACGTTAATGACATCACTTACGCAACTCTGGGATGTGTAGTCTTTCTAGTTGCGTATTTTTCATAGTCTTATATTTCAACAGTTTTACGACAAACTGTGACTTTTTTGACATGGAAATGATCTTTTAGATTGACAAACATCATATGTGTAATTCATGGCTCAATTCAAACGGGATCGAAAGATACGTTTTCTCTCTCCATTGACTTCAATACATACTTTTTCAGAAATAAGGTCCCATGGACCGGAAGTAGATGGGCGTGACTTCGCCACTCTATTGAGCTGATGGCCGATGCAGAGCGAAAACATCTTTACATACATACTTATGAAGAAGTCGACAATATCAGATTTTCAATACACAATTATCATGGTCAAACGAAAATGTGGAAGAAGAAAGGCTGTCAGGGAAATTGTTCTTTAACGTATTTGTTGTGTGTTTTGTCTCTTTTTTGGCTTACGAATTACATTCAAAGTATAAGGAGGAGGAGGTGAGAGAATGATCATGAAATCAATATTCAGTTTTTAATATCACTGTCATCATAATGTACCAGTATATCGCGCAGTCTCAATACTAAAACATGTGGTTAAAGCCTCTATGTGTAAGATTTGTTTGCAACATGCATTGCCACTTTAATATAATAATAATCTTTATTTGTATAGCACCTTTCATACAACAAGTGCAGTCCAAAGTGCTTCACATAGACATTTCACAGAAAATTGATATCACACAGAATACAGTTACCAGTAAAAGACATAAACTAAAAATAGCATATAGAGTAGACATATAACTTTAGTTCGGAGCACATTCATTGGTTTAATGTGCTTACTGTCCCTGTCTCAGCCCAGCGCTCGGCTCAGGAGCTTCCCGTCATCGAGTCCATCAGCCTGACCTCCTGCTGCGTGGAGGGGGGAGAGGAGCTCCTGCTGAGTGGGTCCAACTTCCTGCCCATCTCCAGAGTGCTTTTCATGGAGAGAGGGACAGGTAAAGGAGAATTAATCCTTTTTAATGGTGTCTCTCTGGTCTTTTGTATAAAATATCTTTATGAGTTCCTGACCAACAGTGAAAATCTAAGTCTGCTTTTCAGTAAGGCTTTTTAACAGCAGTCGATCATTTAGATATTGTACAGATGTGCAGCAGAGTCAGTCTGCACAAGAACAGGATATCAGTTCTTACCTGCAAATGCGCGAGTTGTTAGCGATTTGATAAAGAAACTGCTCAAAATGTGTTTTAAAACTAGATTAAACTGTTTTAGAGGGCCAGTAAGACGGTTTTCAGGATGTTGAAAACACAAAAGAACGATTTTAGATTAAGTAGTTTCTATATACAATTACAGTTTTAAGAGTGCATGGACAGGAGGAGAAGAAGGGTTCACACACTTTTTTATGTTTGAGGGATAATTCAGTTTCCCTTTTACATTCTATCTTTATGGTAGAAAACAAGCGGCTCCTTTAAAAACCAGATGCCTACCTTCCAGGAACTCTTCCCAAAGAAATCAGAGGAGACAGATTTACGAGCATAACCAATTGGTTTAACAAAAGCTTTAATGTTAGGCATTACCTGACTGAACTATATTTATTAAGCTTATTATGGGTGTGTGTGTGTTTTGTATCTAGGTTACGCTTAATGTTACCTTATGTTTTGTTAGATGGTAAACTACAGTGGGAGGAGGAGGCTCATGTGGATCGTGACAACAGCAATGAGGTAATTTCAGTAATATCAGTCCTAAGAATGTCCAACAAAAACGTACTGTTTGTGCAAAATCTCTGCAACTACAGAAATGCTTTATCAAGTTGTAATTTAATTCAGCAGATACAACTAAAGGGTCTAGTTTCTCAGTAATATTCTGTGTCTACACCTCTTTGTCGAAGTGTTTGATGTGTGTGAGGGTCCCGGCCTACAGCGACATGTCCGTCGGTCTTCCTGTGTCCGTCAGTCTTTACGTGTCCAACGGGAAGAGGAAGAGGAGCAGCACACACTGCTTCAAATATATCCCCGGTGAGTGTCCAAACTCTGCTAGGGCTTGTTCTGTGTGTGTGTGTGTGTGTGTGTGTGTGTGTGTGTGTGTGTGTGTGTGTGTGTGTGTGTGTGTGTGTGTGTGGTGTGTGTGTGTGTGTGTGTGGGTGTGGTGTGTGTGTGTGTGTGTGTGTGTGTGTGTGTGTGTGTGTGTGTGTGTGTGTGTGTGTGTGTGTGTGTGTGTGTGTGTGTGTGTGTGTGTGTGTGTGTGTGTGTGTGTGTGTGTGTGTGTGTGTGTGTGTGTGTGTGTGTGTGTGTGTGTGTGTGGCCTAGCATTACTATACTTGTGGGGACCTAGGGTTTAGGGGAATCATTAATTTTAGGGTGAAGACTTGGTTAGGTTTAGGATTAGGGTTAGACATGTGTTGGTTATGGTTAAGGTTAGGATAAGTCACCAGGAAATGCATGTAAGTCAATGTAATGTCCCATGAAGTGGTGTGTGTGTGTGTGTGTGTGTGTGTGTGTGTGTGTGGTGTGTGTGTGTGTGTGTGTGTGTGTGTGTGTGTGTGTGTGTGTGTGTGTGTGTGTGTGTGTGTGTGTGTGTGTGTGTGTGTGTGTGTGTGTGTGTGTGTGTGATTACTATACTTGTGGGGACCTAAATCTGTTTACACAGTCACGTGTAGAGACTCGCCTCCCTTATGGGGACAAATTGGAGGTCCCCATAAGGGGAATCATTAATTTTAGGGTGAAGGCTTGGTTAGGTTTAGGATTAGGGTTAGGCATGTGTTGGTTATGGTTAAGGTTAGGATAAGTCTCCAGGAAATGCATGTAAGTCAATGTAATGTCCCCTGAAGTGATGTATACATGGTGTGTTTGTACTTGGAAATGCTCTTATGGTATTCCTGATATTAATTTAAAAACATATATACATTATGGAATATTTTAGTACAAACATTGTGCTAGCTGCAAGAAAAGAAAGTTATACACTTTGTGCATGATTTTACTCAACTTCTACATCACTACGGACTACTAACTGTTTTGATAAATATATACGTAACGTTTTGTAACATGCAATACAAAAGTTAACTTCCCCAATAATTGTAACTGTGATAGAGGTTGAAATTGTTTTTGAAAGTCTAGGGTTCAGATTTTTTGTTTCAGTAATCTGGTCTTTTGTTAACATTTTCAATTATATTAAATACTTTAATTACCAAAGATTCATCAAACATTTACATTAGTATAAAATAACAAATAAATATAAAAAACTATTAAATTAAATAAAAAGGAATGTGGCACTGCTTTTATCTTTCTGAGGGAAATAAACAAAATTAAACTCCTGAAAGAAATACAAGATATAAATACTATGAAGCTATCTTAGTCTTACTTGATAGAACATATTTAAAAGTATATATAAAAAGATAATAAAATATCCTCATATTATTCAAACTGTTATAATATATAAGTCATATTTTGTACTACATGATTAACTCTAATAATTGTAACTGGGATAGAGGTGAAAAAATGTCAAGTCTAGGGATCCGATTTCTTCAACTTTCGGGTTTGGTTCAATTATCTGGTTATATATAAATATAGAAAACAATAAAGGAAATTGAAAAAGGAATGTGGCACTGCAACAAACAAAACAAAACCTGAAAAAAATAAATATATATTATGCAACTTTCTTAGTCTTCCTTGATAGAACATATTGCAAACTATTTATAAAAAGATAATAAAATATCCACACATAACTCAAACTGTTCCTCCTCACAGTGTTGTTCAAAGAGGACGACCCCCTGCTGTCCCGGCCCTCCGTGCTGCCTCTGGACGTGGGGGTGCAGCCCAGGATGGACTTCCACATGCGAGGCGACCCCATGGAGGATGATCGAGGCTTGGGCTTCCTCCACCTGCCTCCTTACCCCTCCACCTACTCCCCCCCCTGCCCCGCCATGAGCTACCACGAGGAGTACTGCTCCAAACCCGACTCCGTGGAGGAATCGCGGGTGGCGCTGAGCGAGCGGCAGCCCAGCTTCGAGAACCTGGAGCTGGGTTTCACCGAGCTCCTTCCCCCCTTATACCCCCGCGGCCCACAGCCTCCATCCCCCTCCCCTTCCCCCTGGCTGGACTCACCCTACCTCTCATCTTCACCTTCTCCCTCCCACTCCTCCTCTCTCAGCCCGTTTCCTGCCGGGAGTCCCATCTCCACCTCCCCTCTGCCTCCCATCCCCACCTCCCCGTACCCACAGTACTCTGCGTACCCTCAGGAGGTGTGTCCCTCACCCCCCTCACACCCCAGCCTGTATCAGGACATGTGCCCGGCACCCTACTCCCACTACGAGGGCTGGGACCCCCAGGGGAGGGTGCTGGGGATGGGGCACGGGGGAGAGAGGGACACCAAGATCCAGGACTGCCCTCTGGAGTTTACCAGCTCTTCTATGCACCACATCACTTTTGAAGAAGGTGAGTTGAGCCTATTTGTCGCTATGTGAGTGCATGTGTGTACAATTCTGATTGTATTTCCATATTCAAGATTCAAGGTTTTTATTGTCATTTGTATATAGCTACAGTGTAGATATGGCCAGAGATGGTAAAAGTACACACATCCTTTACTCAAGTAGAAGTACAGATACTCGTGTTTAAAAATACTCTGGTGAAAGTAGAAGTACTGACTAAACTTTTTTACTCGAGTAAAAGTAAAGAAATATGGGCTTTGAAATGTACTTCAGTAAAAAGTACCCATAACTAGCAGCTGCTTTAAAGAGTACCTGACCTCCCTTTATATTAATAGAACAATAATGTCATTGTTAGCTAATGAATGTTTCCATGCTGAACAACGGCAACATGACAACGTTTCCATTGGTCCCTCTTCTTTAGAGAAGACCAGGAAATGATGGATACACGGATCGTGTTCAAATCAATAGGCACGCAATGACTCTAAAGAATAATGATCACGCCACCAAACACACATTCAGACTAAAGGAACCAGCTGTTTGGAAAATGAGAGAAGTAGAAAGTACAGGTATTTGTGTTAGAAATGTAAGAAGTAAAAGTAAAAAGTCGTCCGAAAAATAAGTAGTGGAGTAAAGTACTGATACCAGAAACATGTACTTAAGAACAGTAACGAAGTATTTGTACTCCAATACTTCCCACTTCTGGTTATGACAATGAAAATCTTAGGTCACAGGCTCCTCCAACAGTGCAACACAATAAAACAGATAATAGTGCAAGTAAATAAAATAAAATAGAATATAATAGAAATAGTGCAGAATAGTCTATATACAAGTAATTGGAATATTGATATATGTAAGTTGCAAACAGATGAATGTTATGGATGTTCTTTCAAAAGTTCAGGTGTTTAACAGTCTTATGGCCTGTGGGCTGAAACTGTCCCTGAGTCTGGTGGTTCTTGTCCGGAAGTTGCTACATTACAGACGTGTACAGGACAAATAAAGATGATAAATTGTTATTTGTCACCTTAAGTAAATATGGAAGAGAGGCAGGATAATTGTGTTGGATCTAGACAAGGAATGTAACCAAGTGCATTGTTGAGGTACTCTACTTGAGGCATTCATAATACACTGTCATTGTGCAATGAAATGCAGTTGTAGCCTGGTCTATAAGTGTTACACAAGAAAAATCATGAATAAAACATTATTGCATTTGAATCAGGAGAAATGTTAACTGCAAATAAAAATGATGGTGAATTCTCTGCACAGATAATACAGATAATAGGGATTTAACATGTGAAAGAAATGAAGTAATTACATACATGAAACACATCTATTGAAACAAGAATTCCTTAAATGTGTTGTTAGATAACCAAGATATGTTTTGAGCGGTAGGTCTACATAATATTAGTAGTATTCGTTTATTAGTCCCCAAGGGGAAAATGGGTTGCAGCACATCACAGAGGCATTTAAAAAAGTTAAGACAATACATCACTGACAACAACATAGACACAGATAAAAACAAACAGACATAAGAAAACCAGATATCGGCAGACATGACAAGGGGCCTATTAAGGAACATTTGGATTATTTTGCTAAGTATCCCAAAAACAACATTACTTCCAATGCAAGGCAACGTACAGGCTGATATATCGTAATCAAATTCACACCTAATGACATTTAATTCAGTTTGGACTAGCATTTTGAACTGGCCAGTGATGAAATACTGTAATATCAGACAACCAAAAAAAGCAATTTATTTCATCCACAAAGAGGGAAAAAGCTTGAGTAATAAATGACCCGACTTTTTCCTTATATATCTGCACTATTGAGATACTGAAAAATATGTCATAGCCAAAGATTTGTGTTGTAGGAGACACATTATTTAGATCCTGAAATTCCTGCTGCTTTTAAAATACATAAGTGTACAATTATTTACAGGCTAATACAGGTAGATTACTTTAGATTCTAGCAATGCAAAAGCTCAAAACTAGATGAAAAGGATTGTAATGTTTCTGTTCTCCCTCCGCAGTGTCAGAGTTCATCGGGGAGGACATCCAGTCTTACCAGTCTTCAGGCTCACAGATGGACAACCAGCCAAACTGAACACAGAGCTCATCATCCCGTTTGATATCCAGCGTGATTTTAAATCCATTATGCACTTGGTATTAAGATGATATTGGCAGGGGGATTTTATTACCAGGACACTGTTGTAATTATGACCACAGGTAACTGTTTTTATGTGGTTTTATAAAGGGAAACTATTGTTTTTAACATGTTTTCAATATAAATTATACAAGAACGTGCTTGAGTTTTGTGTGTGTCCTGTGTTTTTATTGCAAAAAAAATTAACTCTCAAAAAAGCAGAATCTAGAACAGGTTTATGGAAAAAGGCTTAGACTTTATGGAAATCTGATTGGTTTAAGATGATTGGTCTTATTGCTTCAAGATGCCGTATTGGTAATATGATATCTTTCATATTTTTTAAGAGATGCAATTATAAAATATAAAAAAATATATAAAATTGCACCAGCAGAAACGTAATCCATCCATCAGTAGGAACACATTTTCCTAATGGTGCCAGGATCCTGTGTTGCCAAATAGCAGCAATTATTTTTCAGATTTTGTTTCCAGTATTGCCAGATTAAGGAGTATTAGCTAAATGAAATAATTTGATAGCAAGAGAAAATGACTCATATAATTTACTGACAAACCATCTGCTATCTGAGTAGACGATGAGCTGCTGAAAAGTGTGTTAGTTTGACCTGAAAAAGGATGATGTGACCAGGCTGGGTCTGTTTCAACTGTTTGAAAGGTTTGCATGAGAAATAGTTTGTTAGATCCTCTGCAAGTAGAGCAGATGTGTCTTGAGGAACAGTGCCACCTGGGGTGACTGCATTAACACTCCTTAAACAACAACTGAGATTTCATTTATTCACCTTGAAAACTCTTATTTCCTTCTATGTGTACTTTCTACACTAAGAGCAGTGTGGCTATAAAGTGCATGGGCTCATCGTATTTCATTATTGCCAAACAGCAAAGGCAATAAAATACATCTAGGCCTACATGACAAAAGGACGCTAAAGTAGCATTATCTGTTTTCGTGAGTTTTATAGGTCTAAAGCAGGGGTCAGCAACAGGCGGACCGCGGTCCGGACCCAGACGCCGACCTATACAGCGTGGGAGGCGGGGCCTCGTTCATTCCTATGAGAGTTGCTCATTAGCGCATGATGATAAAATGGCCCAACTTCTGAAAGAGTGAAACGTATGGTGAAACGTCACAGATTACCCGGCATGCCTGAGAAGTACCCGTATGTGCACTCATAGCGCATGCTATGAAACTTTAACCAAAATGCTCGTTCACATCAAGCATATCAAGATGCTGATTAGACAGCATGATTATTGCACAGGTGTGCCTTAGGCTGGCCACAATAAAAGGCCACTCTGAAACGTGCACTTTTGCTTTATTGGGAAAATCAGCATCTTGATATGCCACACCTGTGAGGTGGGATGGATTATCTCGGCAAAGGGGAAGTGCTCACTATCACAGATTCTTTCAGATTTGTGAACAATATTTGAGAGAAATGGTTATTTTGTGTATATAGAAAATGTTTTAGATCTTTGAGTTCATCTCATGAAAAATGGGAGCAAAAACAAAAGTGTTGCATTTATATTTTTGTTCAGTGTAGCTTGCATTGTTATGGATCTAAAGTTAGCAAAAGCTAACTTTCATAACACAGCTTTTCTTTACTTCTCACTTAACACAATAAAGAAACAGACCATATAGTACAGCACAAACAACACAAATGATCAATACTTACATATATTTTCACTTGTATTATAATAATTGAAATGCTGGTTCTTCTGGGGGTGTTCTATCCACGCTCAGCTACCGCACCGCAGCTGCCTGCACTGTACAATCGCTGGAGAACTGGGCTGTCACTCAAAAACTGAGTAGCCAATGGGGACGCACCCCTGAAAGTCCCGCCCACCTGGGAGGTTTGTGTCAGAATCTCAAACAAAAAATGAGGGAGCGCAAAAGAGAAAGCTGCAGCGAGAGCAAAAGTCTGATCATTGAGAAAGAAGAAACAAGAACTGCAAACAAAAAAAGGATTACATGATTACACAAATGATTTGTTTGCAACTTATAGTTTTATTTTTGAAATGTTTTCTTTTAAACTCATAGTTTCGCTTTATTCTGAGAAAGTGTTGCTTTATCTTTATGATACAAAACTAACTAACTAAACTAAGTAAGGTCAACCTGACTTCAAGTTGCTCATTGACCCAGTGGAATGTTTTTTGTATGTATTCCAGTGAGTCATTTAGCAGTAGTCCTATGGAGCTATTTCAGGGTCATAAGTTTTGATCATTCAAAAAAATACAATTTATTTGAAAGTTGAAATTTTTATCCTTGAAAAATACAATGATGTATTCAAAATAAAAATAAGTATTTTAAATCATTTTTCAGGTTGAATATTATTTTGTATTTTGTACAGTCCTACACCAGAAAATCTTCCATCAAAAATATTTCTAAAAACCTTGATTTAAAGGTGGGGTAGGTAAGTTTGAGAAACTGGCTCGAGATACACTTTTTGTTATATTCCATGGAATGCTCTTAACATCCCGATAGCAATGAATGAAGTGCTTTGACAAAAAAATCAATAAAAAAAATGTCATCTGTGGAAGCCGTAGTAGCCTACTGTAAAAAGCACGACCAATCATTTTAATACTTTTTTTTTAAATAACTGCATGGCCTACCTGCCTGTCAGCCTTCCATCTGTGAACAAACGTGCCTCGTGCCCTCATTGGTCATGTGCGCGTTCGTGTGTGTTGGAGGAGGGGCTCTGTAAGGAAGTGGCAGATTTTTTCCGGCTGTGTATTTTCAAATTCGAGCGCACTCAAACTGGTTTCTCCAAAATTACCTACCCCACCACATTACTGACTCTACTATGCACAACAAAGTCCCTCAGAGTGTCACCAGGGGGAGGTATAATCTAAATTATCTCACAGTTCTCTGAGTGCCTGACTGACACCACACATACGGGTTCATAAAACAGCAGCCAAATGGAGCACCAATGGGAATGCCTGTGTAAGACTATAAAGAGCGAGCCCATGGGAAAACGTAATGGTCCATTATAATCTAAACCTGGCCTCCGTCGCTGAAAAGCTACAGTCCCAAAAGACGAGCTAACTATAGGATCCCTAACTATAGGATCACTGAGGAATGTGGGAATCTTACAGAGCTGCAGCTGTCTGCTTTATACACTAATGTAAAGATGGTTTACCATAATACAAACTATAGTGTTATACTTCTTACGCTGATCTACTGGTAAACTCTCTGATTCTAACACTAAGATACCAAGTCATGCTAATGCTAATAAAGCTAATCATTTTTTATCTTTTTTAACACTGGCAGAGTGGCAGTGATATCAATGGTACAGTGTGATTTAACACACATAAAAAAACAATTTCAGCAAACCACAGCAGGCAACACATGTTCTAAAATAAACTTAAATATATACAATATAATTTTGCATGTAATACGTTACAAATAAAAATGTATATAACACAGCAGGTATTATGTTTTTCATGTTTGCTTAGCTTTAGTGTGTTAGCATGCTAAGATATGCAAATTAGCTACTGGTAATTTAGCATTGAAAACTGTAAACTAAAATCTTGAATGTGGGTAATAGAGAGGATTTTAAAAGTGTTGACGCAAAGGAAACAGATTTGGAAGAATAGTTTGACATTTTGGTAAATATAGTTACATAAGAATATCACCTAATGGTTAGTAGCTATTTAGCTTAGCATAACATAAAGACTGGAAACAGGAAAATAGCCTGACTGCCCACAGGTATCATATTCCACCCCTATCAGCACCTCTAAAAGCTCACAATTTAACATTGAATTTGTTAATTCTGTAATGAAACCGCACAATAAAACAAAAATTCCTTTAAGGAAGCATCATATGCTGGACACTGCAGTGACTTCCTCTTTGCTGCTCCACATCAAAACCACTTGTTATTGATTCATAGAAACAGAGTAGTGCTCCCCATGACGAATTAACTGAACTTTATGAGCAAAATGGGTAAAGTTCCCCTTTCAACCCCGTGGATAACAGGAGATTAGTAACACTTACAACACAGGAAAGAGTCAAAGCAGGTCAGAGGATAAAAATGTGTTGAAATAAAAGAGCCAATCCCACAAAGTCACTTCTCTTGTTACTGTGACGCACATCTGTTTGCGATTGAGACTCTTGGCTTGGAAAGATATGTGGGAATATACATAAACCTCGGTACTGGAGGAATGGCGGGCCTTTCCACATCTGTGTGTCTATTTTAATGTATGTTTTTAGCTTAACACTTTGTTGCTATTCAAGTGTGCTTGTTGTTACACACTTGAGTCTCAGATATGTTGATAGCGACACATCCGCTTTAGGAATGGAAAGAAGATGCTGTGTTTCTTTCTATGGCCTCTCTCATTTGGAAACTGTATCAAGCTATTGCTGATGAACAGGGCCGCCCCTGGCTAACTATATGATGAGGCCCTCTGTGTCGCGAGCGTTGACCCGGGGGGGGGGACAGTCTGCGTGATCTGCCTGCTGATGAATTATGCTCTTTGTTCTTTCTCTGGGTCAAAGTGGGAAGGCCAAGAATTCATTTAGTCATCTAAAGAGATTAGGAAGGCCTCGCATCACACGACTTCTCGCTGTACACAACAGAAGCAAAGCTTACTGGGAGATGGTGTAAAACAGACGGAAGCAGACTCTTGCCGTTATTATATAGAAACAACATTGTTCCCTCGGACAGTCAAGAGATAACCTGGTAGTCTTGTGGCAATAACATTTCCACTTCAGCAGCATTGGAATAATGTTTATACTCACAATAAGATACAGATAGTGTTATTTAAAATGTTTTTTCGATGCCAGTCCTGATATGCTATATGATCCGTAACCCAGAATGTAAAAAAAGAAACCACAAAGACTATTTAAAATATCCAACATATATATAGTAGGCTATAGTATATGGTGAAACAAAAAGATACATTACAGTATCCATGTTTCTATGGCAGAGGATACAACCATTCCTTGAACAAAAGAAACTCCATGTTATGTTATTGTGTCAGAGCTGGGCGTTGTTGCTGTCTCTTCTCCAGGCCATAGATTTATGGACAACTTGAATGTGTGTACTGTGGTTTCACTCCGCCCAGCGCTGACTCCGCCCATTACTCAATCCTCCTCACAGTCTCTGGTGCCGGAGACACATTACGGCCCCTGAAGGCAGCTCTGGGGTCTGCAGAGAGCGGGAGGGCATCTGGCAGCGAAGGGAGGAGGTGAGGAAAGAGTGTGGTGAGAGATAAAGTAAACAGGGACATATAAATAGTGTGCATTGAGCAGATGCTGATTTATACTCTGTTTACTTTCAGTTCAAACAACCAAAGTTAATTCATGTATATCACTTGTGAGTTCTGTCTGTTCTTACCGTTCTTTGTGCATCTTTGTCATTTTTGGCCATTGAGAGCAATGCAGAGAACCTAAAGTTTAGTGGAACTAAAACAACATTCGGAAACGTTGTTTGACAACATTTGCGGCCAATTCCCAAGTAAATGCTGAGGTATTTCACTGAAAATATGAAATAATTGACCTGCCTGTGGTGCTTACTAATCACAAGCAAGGGGTTGCCAACAACAATGGGGTTAATCCTCCGAGCACTGTGAATATTCGCACCAAATTGTAGGTCAATCACACAACTTTATAACATGTTCGGCAAAAACACAAACCACACTTTCATCTGTTTAACATGTGGTTTATTGAAACAATAGATGATGTTCTCCTACAACACTGATGTGGTATGCACAATTGAAACACGAACAGTGGAATATAAAAAAGCTACGAATATAACACTAACCACTTCTAGAGAGAGAGAAGCATCCATTTTAGTAACTTTCTCTGAGTATTTATTACAGCAGTACAAAACCAATAGACCCAATTGACATACATGAGTTGGGTGTTTATAGATGAGTAGATATTTTTGATCCAACAGACGTTTAAAAGGCATTAAAAAAACATACTTTAATTACTTTAAACACCACGTCTTCCATGTTTTCTTTCCACATATATTCGAACCATTGATTGTAGCCTGCAGATACACCGAGACAGAATTGGTGTAAAAATTACAAGAACTATACAATCTGATCAGCTGGTCTTCCTCCTTTTTGGAAAACAACACCAATTGAAAAACAGAAATGAAACTTTCTTTAAAGTCTTGGATTTTAAATTGTATGGCTTTCAATAAAGATTGGTAGTAACTTTTGATCAAATTGATTACAAGCTTAGGCAGAGCACCAACTTACTGTATACATCATGCAAAGAAATCTAACAAAAACACAATAATAAGCCGCCAATTTCTTTGGTATTTATTCATTTGTCATCACAGACTATGTTTACATGCACAGTATTTGGCCGTTACAGTAGCATGTATTATTTTTAACATTCTTGTCTGTGAGATCATTTTTATAGCTTACTCCAGAACATCCACATGAAATACTGTATTGGGCAATTACTTGCAATTCAAATGCAATTACATTCAGGTCTCTCAAAAAAGAGAGTCAAGCAAGGTTTGACATTTATGAACAGAAAGCCTTGGTATGTTATGATAAGGGAATATTGTTGTATTTGTAAACATAGCCATTGAATTCCTCTTTTCTCTTTCTCTCTATGGTCCTAAGCAGTATACTTCACTCAAAATTAAATGTGGCAGGTTTGCACAGGCAAAGTCTTGGTAAAAATAACACAAGATCTGGTTTGATTGCCTAGGTATATTTTTGATATCTCTAAAAAATAAATGTCACTTTCACATTATCTCTACATCCTGGGTCTAACATTACACAGGTGCTTTGGGCAACTTCAACTTCTCCAGAAATATAGTGAAATAAAATCCTTTTATTTTAAATTCCATCACCAAATAATGTCAAACCAGACTGCAATTCTGTAAAAAACTACACCAGTTATGGTATAACTCTACACTCTTCTGCATCTAGTGTGAGAATCGGATGCCATTATACAAACAGATCAGAGTTGCAGTGATTACACTTGCACATGCTTGCAGCACTGTATTTGACATTTGGCCTTTGAAAACCTGCCATATTCAATTTTATTTGGTGCATACTGCCAGCTTAAAACCCTTTCACTTCCCTTCAAGCATTCACAAACACCAGGCGGGAAGAGTAGATCAGGTCGACCAGGTAAAGGACGAAGTTGACCGCCGTGAGCACAGACACGGCCATGTTCTTATCCCACACACACAAACCCTGCGCGTTGCTGCAGTTGCTGGGCCTATTTTTCGTCCCTCCATTCTTGGGGTCGAAGTTGAAGATGGGCCAGATGATAGTCGCCGACAGATAGAGGACCACAGCCAGCAGGGCGTAGGAGGACAGGAAGCGTGCGAAGGGGAAGGGAAGGCAGCCGGTGCACTCGCCTATGCAGAGCAGGATGATGATCGCCGACAGGATGAAGCAGATGCAGTAGACCGACATGCAGTACTTGAGTGCGTCGTGACGGTCGTAAGTCACGGGGTCGCTGACGAAGACGAAGATGATGCAGGCCACAAAGGTCTCGCAGACTTTCAGGAGGCCTGGAGCGGTCGCCATGTAGCCGGCAACTTCTCCCGGACGCGCCTTGCTCATGCTCACCTCGCTGATGTAGGCGATGGTGGCCAGGCAGGAGAAGACGGTCGACACGATGCGGTAGTCGCGGGTTTGGCTTTGGCCAACGGAGCCCTTGAGATAATAGAGAGGGAAGAGGATGGAGGCGGACAGGCAGAACAGGGCGGCGTAGCAGGCGAAGGTGATGGGGAAGTTCTTCCAGGACACAGGGGCTCTGGTCTGCAGGCCGAAGAGCTCCACCAGGATGACGAGGAGGGACCCGGCGAAACCGAAGGCCCAGCAGAAGATGCACCAGTCCCCGGTACCGTGGGAGAGCTGGCCGCCATGCACGGCCACAGAGAAGGCCACGCAGGAAAAGATCACGGCGGCCAGCCGTGTCCAAAAGATGGGGCTGGAGTGGAGAACTACAGCCATGATGTGGTAGGTGATGCGAGAAGATGAAATTGTTCCTGAGAGAGGAGTCTCGTCCTATAGGGAATCACTTCCTCGGATTTCAGCCACCCAGAGAAGGCAGAGAAACTGTAAGACGAAAAGAAATTGAAAAATAATTAGTAAGCAAGACTTTAGAGTTGCCATTACATTTTAAGTCCCCTTTTATCATGTTTGGGTAGTGCATGTAAATGGGTTGCAAAGGCTAAAATCCCAAAAGGAGTTTCTCTCCCACACACTGCCTGAAACGCCTCCATTGGATTCCTATGTGTACTTCCATAACATAGTGACATCATTATGTAACACTTGCGCTTCTATTGGCCAGCGCTCCAACATATTGTACGTGATAGGATAAGGGGCGGGACATCTTTTGGCGGTTGACCAATCCCAACAGAGCTGGCCAGCTAACCAATCAGAGCAGACTGAGCTCTGGTTTCAGACCAAGCCGCAAACTCTGGGGAACAGCCGGGACGCCAATACGGAAGTGCCACACACTGCAGTTCATACATGGGCCGCTAGGGACTGGCTGCAGAAAGGAGCAATTTCCATAGACCCCCATGTTAAAATGCCCAACTTTACAGCAGAAAAAAACATGTTTCTACCCATGGATGCAATAAATATTATTATCGATATAGTTAGATTCCACCTTCATGATTATGAATCTGTGAGTGGATTGTTTTCTAACACGACCCTTTTATTTATATTAGGTCTTAAAGTGTTTGCATAAATTAGGGCGTGGTCACTTTGATGGACACGTACATGCCTCACTGTCAGCTAACAGCAACTTGTCCACTCTGCTAGGCTACAACCATAGAGGCTACAACGTTAGTACTGTACTTGACCCTTTAGCTTTAGCCGTGTTCGTGGTGATTGTGCCTTTTAGGGAATATTGTTACAAATACCAGACAATTAAAATGTCGTGCTGTGCGCTTGAATGTACTAACAGAACTTCCAAGAAGTCTAAAATTATAATATTATACATGTTAACCCCGTTCGCAGGTGTTTGTGTGCTTGGTAGCTTAGCTTGTTACTTATTAGCCAGCTAAGGACGTAACCCTTTATGCATACATATACATTTTAGTTTATGATTCAGCCTTGGGTAAGACTTTTATAGTCTATGGCTATGACGCCCATAATGCTAAACGGGAGCAAATGTTAATAGGGGACCCAATTATCCCAGTGGTGGCCGCCGGAGCTAACGGAGCCGCAGGGGGCTAGCTCCAGCCGGCGTCCCGGAGCTAGCCCACTGCGGCTCCGTTAGGTCCGGGCAGTGGAGTCCGTCTTTTCTCAACGTGTGAATGACAAGCATTAAGAATCACAAAATATAGCTAATTCTCTTGCAGATTGTCTCATTTGATTATGAATGTAACGTTTATATAGGGGAACTACACTGTTAGCAGTAACTTGGTATGCATGCATTTCATGTTAGCTTAGCTTCTTAGCCTGAGCTAGCTCTGTTTACTTCCAGTTCGGAGGCAGCAGGTCCCGCCTCGGCTCCGCCTCTTTGCCCTTATTTGGAGCAGGCGGGATTAGACTCTGACGTCACAGTCGAGCCGTTAGTGGCCGACTCCGCCTACTAAGGGCTTCACGGCAACTCTGCAGAATTCTATGGGTGACGTCACGGACACTACGTCCATTTATATATACAGTCTATGTTTCAGACGTGGGTGAAAAAAGAGCCCGTTTTGAACATTAAAGTAACAGAAGAGGCACAAAATACAAATATGAACTTGAAAATTAGCATAATATGTCCTATCTCAGAGTCTCAAGGTGCTGAAATAGTAATACAATACCAGAAAGTCAA
This sequence comes from Gymnodraco acuticeps, assembly GCF_902827175.1. NCBI lineage: Eukaryota > Metazoa > Chordata > Actinopteri > Perciformes > Bathydraconidae > Gymnodraco > Gymnodraco acuticeps. Next base: position 1,497,443 of record NW_022992289.1, read on the forward strand.
AACAAAGGGATGTTAATATTAAACACGCACATATGCAGATCACAATACAATTCACTAACAATTACCATATTTAAACATTAAAGGTGGGGTAGGTAAGTTTGAGAAACCGGCTCGAGATACACTTTTTGTTATATTCCATGGAATGCTCTTAACATCCCGAAAGCAATGAATATATTGTGCTTTGACAAAAAATCCATAACAAACGTCATCTCTGGAAGCCGTAGTACTGTAAAAAGCACGACCAATCATCTGAGCCGGCCCGGCTAAAATAACTGGATGGCCTACCTGCCTGTCAGCCTTCCATCTGTGCACAAACTTATCTCGTGCCCTCATTGGTCATGTGCGCGTTCGTGTGTGTTGGAGGAGGGGCTCTGTAAGGAAGTGGCAGATTTGTTCCGGCTGTGTATTTTCAAATTCTAGCGCACTCGAGCTGGTTTCTCCAGAATGACCTACCCCACCTTTAACCAGAGACCACGAAAGTCTGTTTTGCAGATCTCTAGATACATACAACCACATGACGGTCATTTTTTCTACAACACACAGTGCTGTTATTGTATTTTCATGAATGGTTAAAACAACAAGTGAAAGCATGAAAACGCAATTTAAAGCCACAGATAATGACTGCACTGTTGTCACAGTCGTATTTACCATCTGCTGAACACTCCCTCTCTTCTTCTGTGGTGCTTTCTGCCTCCTATCAGACTGCTTTCTCACAGCATTCCTGCGCTGAGTGCACACTGTTTCTCTCTCGGACATTCCTCCATGCTCATGTCCTCTGACGGGCGTGGCGTTGCAGCCTTCACCGACCCCGCAGTGTGAGTCTGTCATCGAGCTCTAAACATGGCCCTCATCACTTATTCCACTCCCAGGATCTACTCTGCACACACATCTGAAAATCCTAACAAGGCTTACAATCTGGTGCAGCTGGGGTGTTAAAATAAGGCTTAAAGCATATTTTTACAGCTCACAAATGTATTTATCAATTGTTTCAATATGCAGTATTTTATTCCACTGTGCAGTATTTCATTTGACTATTTAGTTGATCTTATTCTAATTTACATCAATATAATTGAGTTATTTCTGCATGTACTTGCACATTCGTCAACCTTGTCTTGCACCATACTATTTCCCTTTATATTTTGACTCTAATTGTTATTGTTTTATGTTTTATGTATGTTATTGTTGCATTGTTGGATGAGACTGGGACCTCAGATTTTCATTCCTAAACCTTTAATTCTGTTTTTTATTTAAATACATGTTCTACATTTTTAAAGCCTTGGAAAGATATCCCTATACGAGAGCCTGCATGGGTTTTAAAGGAAATTAAACAAATTCTGCTAAACCTGAAACATTTTTAGTTATTTCCAAAGACTTTTGGCTGTTTTTCTGCACTATTTGAAGTGGGCGTAGCTCATTTGTAAAGTTTTATTTCAACATTTTTAGTTTCAATGAGATAAAGACACCATGTTTTCAGGGGCTTAAAGATATCTCAATACTTCACCGCTAACTGTAACTAATAGAGTTTTTTCTTTACAGTAAGTTCCTTCCTTCCTTCCTTCCTTCAACTGTCTTGTCAAGTTCTTCTTTAGTTAGTGATTTATTACACTTCCTGAATTATTTTTAACCAACGAGCATGTCTTAAATGAGTTAAAGTGCACCGATCATGCTATTAAGGCATATATTATGGGTCTCAGATATGTAAAAATATATTAAAACATGTCTATGATGTGTTTTGCTCAAAATACAAACAGATCATGCATTTTAGACATAGATTTTAGACATCCCTCAAACCCCTCTGTTTCAGACCTGTTAGAGAAACGGGAAAAAAAGAGGAGGCGGAGCTAATGCCTAATGCGAATTCTACCGGAGATAAAGTTAAATTCTGCTGTGATAAAACGCCATCCTGTTTTTCTGAAACAGTATGGAGCTCAAATGCTTTTTCTCTTGCGGGTTTACCACAAGGTGAGTTCCTTTTTTTATTTCCTGCTTTTTAAACACATGTGCTCTCTAGGACAGGTTAGCTCTGAGTGTTAGCGAGGCTTGCTAATGTAAACAAAGACGTCCAAAACACATCAGGCATTGTTTCTGATAGCAACTCTCTGTGGGTCCACCATCCGAAAGTACGTCATATCGGCAGCAAATCTGTATCCGCTCGTTGTACCTGTTGTCACTGTTTGTCACTGGCTGCTTCTCAGGTCGACTATTTTAATTTCCTCGCTCCTCGGTCTCACCGGAAGTTGATTTGCCTGCGCCATCTTGAGTACCGTCCCATGGCTCTTATTTCTGCCGGAGGACCGAGGAGCGAGGACAGTCACTACCCGATCTAAAGCTTGATTGTTGCTTAACATGTTTTGCTTTTCTTTATATTTCAGGATGAACTCAATACTAGTAAAAGTTTTTTTTCTACTTGCTTCACAGAAAGTCTTAAGGCAAGCTTTTGAGGCTTTCAGAAAAACACTATTTCCACACACAAAAAGAGAGAAGATGGACATTTTCCCCGTGCAGAAACCCTCCTCCATTGACTGTCTTTCCTCCCATCTCTCCCAACACCCATCACCCACTTGGCTCCTCGAGTGCTGCATTCCCTGTTCCCAGTTTACACAGAGAGATGGTTATAAACACGGGGAAAGGGCCTGTTTACATTAGTCCCATTAGACAGCTATAAAATGGTCGAGGCTGGGGAGGCAAAAACCTGAACTGGTGGTGAGGTATGAATAGAAAGGCTAGAACAGAAAGTGTAAGAAATGGAAAAAGAGACCCCTGAAACTCCTGCAGGATGACTCACTTGGAGCCAAGAGGGAGGGGAAGGAGGGGAGTAAAAAGAGGGAGAAACACGGGGGAAGCCCTGTGTCTCAGGCCACAGAAGGACACACAGTTCAAACACAGTGATGGAGTGGAATAGCAGGAAAGTGAGTCACCACCCGGCCCCTCTCTTTCACTACTTCTTCCCCTCCTCCCTTTATTCTTGTTTTCCAACTTACTGATGCTTTCCAGATGTGCTGCAGTCTGGCTGCTGTTGAACAACGGCTAACTTTGTCGCATTTGCCAAGTTCTTTCTTTCCTTCCCTCTCTTTCCCTTCCCTCCTCATAGTCTCATTTGAGCGGCTACTCCCTCTCTTTTCCATCAGTTGTCCTCTCCCTCTCTCCCAGCTCAATACTCCCACTCCAGCTTTAAAGTCAGGGTACAAATTACGCTTCATGTAAACCACTCAAAATAAACGTATGCTGAGGGGTCGTAATGGAAAAATCAATCCTGCCGCCATTGCTGCTCATGGAATCAAGTTAGGAAAGAAATAAGGGAGGAAAATGGCAAACAAAAAAAGAGAGAAAAGATACAAAAGCATAGTGTCGAAAAATGTATTTTTGTGGCACAGCATGGAAAACACGACAGCATCCCACAAGCACTTCTCAAAGTGGAGGAGGGGCTGCAAATAGGCTCACACATCAGGACAGCAAACAGGATGTGAGAGCATCAGGCTCCTCTGCACAGTCACTTTTCAAACTGACAGCAGGGGAGGGACACATACACACACATGCACACACACACACACACACATACACACACACACTCACGCACACACATACACACACTCACATACACACACTCACACATACACACACTCACATACACACACACACACACACACACACACACACACACACACACACACACACACACACACACACACACACACACAAAGGTAGATGTTCAGGAAACAAGCTTTTCTCGGGTAGTGAGGTCATGTGCGCAGCTTGTTTGGTTGTCATGACACAACATCACTAACTTCATTTCCCCCGTAATCCACTTACAGGAGACCCGAGGATCGAAGCACAAGATTAGTTCTGTTAGCAAACTACGCCATTGTGTGTGTAATAGATTCGTATTAGTGTCTGTTGTGTGTTTTCGAGAGGTTCTTCCCAAATATACCTTTACATTTGACCTTTCTTAAACTAAAAATAACCAAAGTATTGAGCTTTTCCCCCAGATTTCCCTTCAGATGAGATGAAAGAATCACAAGACAAAGCTTAAAAAGATACTTAATCTCTCTAACCACACACTGATTATTTAAGGTCACCACCTTCTATTTGACCAACCAACCTATTCAACGAAAAATAAAAACTTGGATAAAGTTCTGCATTGAAATGAAGAATAACACGTAAGTTATTGGTGAGAATCTAAATCAGCGTCTTCAATACAATTCAGACAGAGAAAGAGTAAAAGTGAGTGTGATAGCTGTGTTTTTGGCGCCTCCAGAGGTTCATTCATCGACGGTGAAGGTGGGTGTGCCTCCTGCCGCACCCTTCTCCCACCACCACACACACACACACACACACACACACACACACACACACACACACACACACACACACACACACACACACACACACACACACACACACACACACACACACAGTCACACACACACACACAGTCACACACACACACACACACCACACGCTGCACTCAAGTAGTAAAGTAGTAAACACAGTGTGTGGAGAAATTTGAATCTTATCTTCAGGAAACTGGGCTGAAAATACTTTTTGGAACAATAAAAAAAAAAGTGTATTCTTTGCCAAAAGTCTATAAGTCTCTCACCACACACACACACACACACACACACACACACACACACACACACACACACACACACACACACACACACACACACACACACACACACACACACACACACACACACACACACACACACACACACACACATACCGCACTACATTAAACACAGTAATACAAACTTACAATAAACACAGAAATACATGTTGATCAATTCGATTTTTATCTTCAGGAAAGTGCTGAAAATACTTTTTGGAACATTTTCGAAAACATTATTTCTTTGTCTCTCGGCACAACATGAGTAGACCTATAGTAGTGAGGCACATTTCAAAAAAATAATTCAATAACAAGAAATAAAAGGTTGTTCTTATATCACTGTGAAAAACATGCATGTAAATATACACACCCTAGATTGTATCAGATTTTTCCCATTGCAGGTAAGCAAGATGCAACAAGTAGCAGCTGAAGTATTTTCCTGCACATGCTCTCAGTATCAGCCTCATATAAACACATTTTCTTGCTGCACAAATCACCACATTAAGTTCTAGGAGTTATAATAAAAGTTTGATTTGAGAGTTGGTTACCTTTCAGATAGTGTGCTGCGTATGGTCTCCTTCACATCCAGAGCAGAGAGAGGCAGAGTGAGACTCCTCAGTGTTGAGCAGCACTCTGAGCTGCAGCGGCCCGCCCACAAAACCAAATTAGGCATCACATGTCTGCACCGTTATTCACATCTGTCTGAACTCTTCCTCCTCCTCGTCCTCTTCATCACTGGCTGTTCAACACACCCAATGCAGTGCAGCAGAAGTTTAACCTCCTATACAATTACACTAGTTGACTTTTCAGAGGCTGGCAGCATCGTAAAAAGCAACACATCCAAAGTTAAATTCATGTTTTATTCATTAAACAAATCACTTTTGGTTGTAAGAAGAGGGTGTTTTTAACCAGTAAATATTCTCAATGTTGACCCCTGTCATTGAAAGTAAAGGTTAACTTTATTGATTTGTTTAATTACATGCAGTGGCGGTTCTACGGGGTGGCACGGGGTGGCAGCTGCCTTGCCACTAGTTGCCACCCTAAATGTAGGCAATTGATTTATTAATAATATTGTTTTAAATGTTGGTGACATTTCTCCATAGTTCGTGTAAAACGTTTTACTCAACAGTTTAGAATCAACTCCCACGCTTTGTTTTGAAAGAAAAGTTGTGGCTCATCGGACATTTATGAGAGAACATTTCTAATGTCCGAGTGCAAGTGAATGCAGCACAAGATAGCCTTGTAACCCCTCTCCCGGCCACGGCGCGAGCGTGGAAATATGATTGGCGGCGATTTCATTTGAACGGCGCAAAACGAGAAGCATTCGGATTCGGACACAAGTAGACGGAAGGAATGAGGTATTTGCAGTCTACAATGACAGAGAAGAGTCGCACTAAAGCTTTGGATCTAATCAGTTTGTGAGGCGTTTTGCTGAACAAAATGGTAATCGCCGCATTCAGCCTGTTATAGGCATGCCAACTTGATGCTCTGCTTACAGATGAGCATAACAAACTGTTAAGATGATGACCTTGTATGTGTGTATATATTTTTTTCTTTGAGGGGGTCTGCCCCCAAAAAACAGTTTTAAGTCCTGAGAAAGTAAAATAAGACGGTGTGTAAAACTACACTGCCCAGTTAAATCAAAGTAACCACTTTGATTTAATTAGGCCAGTAGGTAAGGACTTTCCACTGGATAATAACTGCAGCGATGTTTATGTTTTAGCTGAATACACGTTTTTTAACCCTAACTGATGCAGTTAGTCACTTCTTTAATGTTTGTTCTTTCTGATGTAAAGTCAAGGTTGTAACTGTTTGCAGTAAAGTCGTGGGGCGCTGAACTGTTCCTTTGAATCTTTTGAATTTTGATATATGATAGTAGCCTATAATTACTTCAAATTTGAAGGAGGGAGAGCAAGCATCTTCCAATCCAATCCAACTTTATTTATATAGCACTTTAAAACCTCCAGACCAAAGTGCTGTACAGAGCGATACATAACATATAAAATCACACAGCTCAGCTCACAAAACATAACATAAATACATTGAGGAACATTCATCATTAACTCCTCCAAAAAATATAGTTTATTCAATAATAAATGAATATGTGAATCATAACAGTGATTGACAGCTGATAAGAATAATATGATTGTTAATATTATCATATTAATTCATCAATGAGACAGTTAATTAATGTACTTATTGCAGCAGTCTTCATAGCTGTGGTGCCCCTGCTGGTCTAAGAGTGAAACAAACTCATTCAGTTATTGTTCAGTTAAAATTCATTAAATTATGTCTGCCACCTTATATATTTATATGTAAGGCTTTACGAACACAATAGCTACTTAGTACACTTCAAATACACTTAAATAAAAAATATCTAAGATATAGCATGACAATACAGTTCAAATAAAAAAACTCAGATTACAGTGTAATTAATGTTGGATGATGGTGTTTTAATTACTTTCTATCCATAACTTTTAAGGCTTGTTTATAAAGAACCTCAAGTGGTCTCATAGCAGTTTTAGTTGTTTGGGATTAAATCAGCTACAGTATGATGTAACAGAAAGTGGTGATTAGTTGTGAAAACCCCCCTTACAGGAATTACTCATGAACATCACGTCAGGTTTATTTTAAGATGGTTTAATCAGCGTTACTAACCACACGGTCCAGATAATACTAAATATTTGTCGATGCTGTAATCTGAATCATCGCATTCTGGGATTATTTGTTTGCGTTGCTTAGCTACAGCAGTTGCTACCCATGACAACCGTTTTTTATTTACTGTAAATTGATGCGTTTCCTGCCCCTGTTAAAAAAAACTCTCAGAAAGACAGGAAACGGTGGAAGTCAGTGGAAGTCATGCTCTCATATGTCATTTTCTTAAGTTTTCATCTTTAAACATCGGTTTTTACATAGTAGTATTATTTTATTAATTATATTACTGTTTATTTAAAGATATTTTAACATTTGTACAGTTTTGTTGTTTGTTTCAGTTGTCTTTTTCTCTATCACATAAAGCACAGCTGCTATATAAATAAATGAAGTGGCACATTGAAAATGTTGGTAAAAGCATGTTTAACTTATTTTGTTTTTTTGTATTTATAATGATTGTCAATATATTTTCATGCAAAACACCTAGTTATTTGTTACGAAAAGTTATATAAATGGTATTATTCTGATTATTTTATAATGATGATTGTTATTATTAATTGAATTATTATTCATATTTGTTTTTGTATTCATATTTTTATTTTATATTTTGTATTATTATTATTATTGTGGCTTTATTGCCACCAGATTACGCCAGATTTCAAATCCAGCCCTGATGACGTGATGACGTAATCGTGTATGCGACGTTTAGTCACGACCATAGACGTCACGACAGAAACGTCAGTTTCCAGAGCCCGGTGGGTGTTTGTAGGAAAGGGTAACATCATGGCGTCAGGAACAGGAGAGCAGTCCACTGGACACGATGCAGAATTGGACGAATTATTGGACAGTAAGTGTTGACATTAAGTCTGCACCGCGACCGTGTCTTTACTCTCAGGAGCACCGGGTTTTGGGTCCTAATAATCGGCTGTGATTTGGCTCTCTCCCCGGTGTCAGAGGGGTTAGTTTATGCGCTCTGGGACCTCCCATGTCTCGTCTGGGTGCCACATATCGACAAAATAACATTATTTTAAAGTTGTCGCTGCCCAGCCTCTGATTTCATGTGATAAATAAATAAAGCATTTGTTTCTATTGCATGTGTTTGTGTGATATGGCACACTGTTAGCTTTCTTAGCTAGCTGTCACCCAGATCCACAGAGCGGTTCCCACACACTATCTTTGCCCTTGAATGTTTTTTACTTAATCCACAGTTGCTGTTAGACATATTAAAATCCTCCTGATTATCTAAAAATGGCGGCTGAACTGATAGTTATAGCATTTTGTTTGTCTTTACTCGCCTTTGTGTACATGTGTTGAATCCCAGTTGGGCTCAGATCATGGTGTCTACTGACTGTAAACAGGTTTTTATATCTGTATTTGACAAACTTCCAATTGCAAGTCCACTGAAAGTAATGCAATAGTCCTGCAATAAACCCTACTGATGTTGATTGAATTATCTTTATTTAATAGACCATTGTGGTGCTGAACCAAAGCATTTATACCAAAAAGGATCAACAAGCCTTTAAAATGACCATGTCATTATATTTGCTTCACGAAAAGCTCAAATGTCATTAGAAATGAATCAGCCCATAGATTTAGTTTCATCTATATTCATACAATTACAAATATAAGACCATTTAAAATATGTAATTGATTGCTTCAAATAAGACACATTACACAAAACACACCGCATTACCAGAGTAGAAATACAAGATATGAAGATAGGGCACACAAAGTGGTTTCTAGTTTTCTACACAAGTTGTTTGGAGACATTTTATATACACGTTGTCCCTCTTCTGCTGCTTGGGCTTAAACTAATAGAGAAATAATGGCTAAATGAATACATTTGTGTTGTAAAATGACTCCTTAAAAGCCCATTGACATGGTTATAATGTTATCCCTTTCTTTCAGGTGCTTTGGATGACTTTGACAAGACAGCAGTCCCTCCAGCAGCCCCTGAACCTGATGCTGCTGCTGCTGCGTCCTCCTCAGCCAGCGGTCCAGAGAAGGTCTGTTTGCTATGTGATGCCTGTATAATGCAGACAATCAAAGCTACAACTGTTCTTCTAACTGTATTTTCTCTCCTAACTGGATTGTTCTTCTCATCTGGCTGCTGCTTGTCAATCAAGTGTGTATGCATTATGCAGGAAGGAATTTGAGAAGCTAGCATTCAAAGGAGCAGCAAAAGCTTTATTTCCCTTGTTTACCTGTTAAAAACTGTAAAGGGAAACATATGGTTATTTGGATGTCCCTTTTTTTGTAGGTTTTAAAAGAAAGGCATTAATAATAAACAAGTCTAACTACTTACTTTTTCTTAAAACCGAAGCCGCTGTCTCCAACTGAAGTGTTTGTCTGTTTGTTGTTAGTCCTTCTTCGTTTGGCAGTTTCCTGATCCCTTGTTGTCTTAGTTTTGTAACTCATTTACTTTTGCTGCTGCCACAGTCAATCAGCTGGTTGTTTGTTGTGTAACCGGACAAGTTTACAAAGTTAACCCCCCCAGAAAAGTTCACTGCTTACTAAGAAGGACTTTTTAGATGCAAAAAAGGTTGCAACTGTGTCAAGGGAACAAAATCAACAACTTATATCAATTGTCCATTAAAGAAAGACACGCCGGAGCCTCGCAGCGGCAAAACTGTGGCGCGCTTACAGTAATTGCGCCGCATAAGGGCATAAAAGTGCACCACATTTGCGCTTCGGTTGAGTCTCCCTTCCCAAAATGAGGCCCCCTCCGCGAGCTGAGGCCCCCTCCGCGAGCTGAGGCCCCCTCCGCGAGCTGAGGCCCCCTCCGCGAGGTGAGGCCCCCTCCGCGAGCTGAGGCCCCCTCCGCGAGGTGAGGCCCCCTCCGCGAGGTGAGGCCCCCTCCGCGAGCTGAGGCCCCCTCCGCGAGGTGAGGCCCCCTCCGCGAGCTGAGGCCCCCTCCGCGAGCTGAGGCCCCCTCCGCGAGGTGAGGCCCCCTCCGCGAGGTGAGGCCCCCTCCGCGAGGTGAGGCCCCCTCCGCGAGCTGAGGCCCCCTCCGCGAAGTGAGGCCCCCTCCGCGAGGTGAGGCCCCCTCCGAGAGCTGAGGCCCCCTCCGAGAGCTGAGGCCCCCTCCGCGAGGTGAGGCCCCCTCCGCGAGGTGAGGCCCCCTCCGCGAGGTGAGGCCCCCTCCGAGAGCTGAGGCCCCCTCCGAGAGCTGAGGCCCCCTCCGCGAGGTGAGGCCCCCTCCGCGAGGTGAGGCCCCCTCCGCGAGGTGAGGCCCCCTCCGCGAGGTGAGGCCCCCTCCGCGAGGTGAGGCCCCCTCCGCGAGGTGAGGCCCCCTCCGCGAGGTGAGGCCCCACGCAGTCTGCGTGATCTGCGTGTAGGAAGGGGCGGGCCTGCAGTCGATCCATTATCGAGTTGAGTGTGATGGCAAATAGGTTATTGAGCACAGAAAGTATTATTCTTTTCTTTTCAAAAGGTGGGTGTGAGCACCCGCAGTGTTTCCTGAGGTGTCTATACGTTTACATGTTTTCTTTTCATCTGTGCAGCCCCCCATGCTTGAAGACTGCAAACTCTTCGAGACTCTCTTTGAGGGAGACATGGCTTCCCAAGCAAAGGAGGAGTGGGAGAAGGCCATGACCGAGCTGGCCAGTGAGGAGCCAGAGTTACTGCAGCACTTCAATAAACTGTCAGAAGCAGCTGGCAAAGTTGGTAAGCTCTACAGTGGGTCATGTGTAGTTTTGACATGTTCCTCTGCTTACGGTTCTGTTTCTGTACCCTAAATGTGTGTTCTCTGGATAGGCACTGACACCGCCTCCCAACAAGAATTCACTTCCTGTCTTAAAGATACCCTTCGTGGCCTGGCCAAAAATGCGGACAACCTGCAGGTGAGTGAGTCAGGATCTATGGAATGTTATTTAGAGTGATTCAGACATAGAGGAGCTCCCCAACTATCTGTGTTGTTTACAGACATCCGGACTAGCAGGAGACGACCTTGTTAAGGCTCTTGAAGGCCTGGGATTGGAGGAGGGTGGAGAAGGAGGCGGTGACGACGGGAACATCCTACCCATCATGCAGACCATCATGCAGAATCTGCTCTCTAAGGAAGTGCTTTATCCGTCTCTCAAAGAGATCACTGCTAAGGTGTGCATCTGTTTCCCGAGCATCCACTATCGTCTGTTGTTCCTCTACCAAGCATCACTGATAAATGCCTCTCCCCCTCACAGTACCCAGAATGGTTGGAGGCCAACAAGCCAAGCCTCAGCCAGGAGGACTACCAGCGCTATGAGCAGCAGGCCAAAATCATGGGAGAGATCTGTAATCAGTTTGAGAAGGAGGAAAGTGGGGCAGCAGATAAAGACGGCACGTTTGAGGGCATCATGGACCTCATGCAAAAGGTACACACACACTGCTTTTGACTGAGGCAGTGGTGAATAAGATACTATACATTAAAGATAATCATGTTACTTGCCATTCAATTGCCAGTCTGCATAGCTTACAAACTGTTCTCTTGTTTACTTTAATGTCAATGGAAGTTGGTTTGTTCGTAACGAAACTCATCACAGAATTGAACACTTTTACCTTCAGCTGCAAGACCTGGGCCAACCACCCAAAGAGCTGGCAGGTGATGCGGTAAGTTTTCCACTGCTTTGAGACTATCAACAATGAAAAATGTTTTCTGTATATGTCTATGACCTTAGTTAATAATATAAAATGTACAAAATACAACATAATACAACAAATGTTATTCACATGTGAACGTTGAAGAGTTAAAAGACATACAATTAAATCACACCAAATCCCAATCTCAAATCTAACAAATAACGTTTTTTTTCAAGTTTCTTCTTTATCTGTTACTTTTCCAAATGTTTACCAGGCAGTTTCCAAATCCACATGAGCTATACTTCCAATCAGAATACATTTGATCTATCACGGTACGGTCAAGCAATGTAGCAAGAAAAGGCTATCTTTTCAACGAAGTCTGGTGCCGTGCTCACTCCACATAAATCGCACTGGGTCTATTTTTTACTTCACTTTCAGAATTTCTATTATAAACTAACCAAACCATTTAAATACTCTACAAGCAAAGGTACATAATTATACTGGTGCAAAACTCGCATAAATATCCCAAATTGCAATAGATTAGATATTACAGGAATAGCTACCACTACTTAAATCTGAATCGTTTCTTGATAGTCCTTTTTCTTTTCTCCTTTAGCCTCCAGGCTTTAACTTTGACATGGAGTCCCTCAATCTCCCAGGAGTCTCAGGAGCCGGGGCGGCAGAGCAGTGCTCCATCATGTGATCGGGTGGAGCTGCCGTCTACCTGAAGGACTTAAACCAGAGAGTCACTCTGTGCGTCAGCGACAGGCCGGGATCGAAGGAGTGTGAAGCAGCGGTCAGGCAGGAGTGTGACCCGACTGTCAAACGGTTCCCTCTGAAACAGAAAGTGTATGAATGCAGAAACAACAACAGGAAGAGGCACCAAAACCAACAGGAACCACACACACTCTTCTGTCTTAAACCACTGAACGCACAACTCGGAACATTTTAACATCAGTTTGTCAGCGGTTGCCGCATTTCATTAACGGTTTTAACAGCATTCCTTTCAAAAGAAAATAGCACTGCCGTTCTTCATGCAGTTTTTACAATACTGTCTATCGTCACGGTCAGATCTATCAAAACACTTAACAGGTAAAAATGGTGCCTTTTGCAAAATTACTTTAAATTATTGTTTTAAGTTTCTCATTCACCCCATCACGTAATAGTTTTAAAATGATGGGAATTTTTGCAATATCACCCAATGTTTACACCAACTACCACTTCATTAAACACACACCTCTGATCCTGTGCAGGCTGTGGAGGATGTGACTAACCAGATAAATACTTATTAACATGTAAGGACATTGTGAAAAAAGGAGTGTACATTTGTTAATTATTAAAAAAATTAAAAGATTAAGGAGGAATAAAGCGCTTACTGTAATTCAGCCAGCTACATTTAACGAGAGACATTCCCCAAGAGTTTTAACCCCCATTCCCAGTAATGTATTTGAAGTGATGAGATGATGACTCCTGTATGCCTTTTGCTGTGATTACAGTGATCGTTATAGTGTAGAGTTTCTGTGATTCCCGGTGTTTATAACTTGCAGAGTGATTCTCTAGTATGGGATCCCTGCTAGGAAAGATACAACATTGAGGGGTATTTGGAGTGTTTACCACCTGAACGCGTACACTTATCCGGCACCTTCCGGTAAAAGTGCATCATGTTCTTTCCGGAAAAGGAGACAGGCAGAGTGCTTAGCGTTAAATGATGTGACGCAAGGATACAAACATGGCTGTAATTCATTCAAATGCACTGTGGGTGAAACATCAAGTCGGCTGTGCTTGGTGGGTTTGTTTACCCTCGCAGGTTCTTCTCACCAGCTTCTGTTGCCAGTGGACTGAATGTACCGCTGTGACCACAGAGAGACATCTAGAAATCACACGACCATCAGCTCATCAACACCTGTATAATAAAGGGGTGCTGTGAAAGGATGCAGTCAGCCATGCACTGAAAAGAGATCTGAAATACGTCAGAGCGGCGGGGAGGCTTCTGTGGACGTCCATACTGGGGGGTGCAATCTATTTAACTCTCAGGGCCGATGCAAACACGCCGAGAGCACCGTTAAAAAATGCATCCTGTTATTTGATGCTATTTTGTTTTGTTTTGTACATATATGAAATAAAATAATGGTATCATGCAATATTTGTTGTTGTTGTGGATTATCATTGCAATTTATAAATTCTTCCATTTGATTATTTCCATGTAATGGTACTTTATGTATTTATTAAATATGATCAATTTTGCATACAAAGCTATGATCAGTTTATAAAAGTAGTGATGTATGCATGGTGGTACTCTTTACTAAGTAGAGTATGTAAATACTGCACTTAGAACACCTTTAATACAAATAAGAACTGAAATAATTGTAAACAGAAAATAAATTGTAAATTCATAATTTGTGAAAATGAATGAATATTACAAACAGGTTATTTGTCAAATTAAAAACATATATATTTTCTATATTTACTATCAATATTTGTTTATGTTCTAATTACTTGCACATGTTTTTGAAAATGGAGGCCTTTAGATATTTATTTATTTAAATAGCAGCTTTAATCCTTCACAGTCTTATGTGTACAGTTCCCTCAAAGACACCGGTCTAAAGTCTAACCAGACTGTAGAAATACACTTTTCTAGATTAGATACCATAATAAAGTCACTAGAACTCCCATGTGTTCTCCTGTCAGCTCAGTTCTACGTGTTGTATTTCTACCTTCCGCCGCCGTGGAGCTTTCTGCGTCAAAGTCTCCCTGCAAAACTTTATTGTTCACGTTACCGGAAGACAAAACGGGCTACGTGTCAGGAAGAAGGAGAATCGGCTAAAGGGGCGAAGGCGATCTGACCGCCTGAGTTCACCTGTCTGTTGGATTAATTCACTTGTTTTAATCATTCGTGTGGAGTTATATTAAACGATATCATTAACACTGAGACTTGTATTAACATCAGGTCGAGATGTTAACCAAATTCGAGACGAAGTCGGCCCGTGTCAAAGGTAAGAGTTTTCCATCTGTTAGCTTAGAAGCTAACGTTAGCAATTGACGTTATCCGGCTCACTTGTTTATTATGTTAAAGTAACGCCTGTGAATTAATTCAATGCTCGTTTGAGTATATTTATATGTTACAAAATCCAAACTAAAGCAATCATGTCACGCAATGTGCTCAATTTGATTGTTGTTGAACGGACACTTAACTGTACGCTCTTTAGCTTTGTAGTACTACAGTAACGACAACTAACTTTAACTCAGTTACAGTATTTAGCTCAACTTGACCACTTGATACAGCTTAATTACTGTCATTAAACAGTTATAAGCCGACCTGTCACTGCTTTAGGTGTATATGTCTGATTTCACCTGCCTTTATGAGATAGTTGATCAGCTGTTTTTATAATTCAGGCCTGAGTTTCCATCCTAAGAGGCCATGGGTTCTTGCAAGTTTGCACAACGGAGTCATCCAGCTGTGGGATTATCGGATGTGCACACTGATTGACAAGTTTGACGAGCATGATGGTAAGGAAGCCAGAGCTCTAGCTGATGATCCAGGGTTATGCTAATATAGATTGTTACATGATGTAATGGATACTTCTCTTCCCACAGGCCCCGTCAGAGGAATTGACTTCCACAAACAGCAGCCTCTGTTTGTGTCTGGAGGAGATGACTACAAAATTAAGGTGAGACTGCCTTAACTACACTGGACTGTTGTCACAAATATATTTCATGAAATGGACAAGTTAGCAGATCAAATACACATATTTCATAAAAATAATATCTAACAAACATATAGCACACAACATAAAGGAAACAATAAATACACGGGAAGAAAGCAACATAAAACGACAACAAAACGTCCGTTGTTCAAGTCCACTGGCAGTGTTGCCGTTGAACGAGACTTTGTCCATATGGGTCAATTAACAAATGAAGTGTAGTATTATTCCATATAGATATTAGGTTGCATTAGTAGTTATACATGTATATAGTGGGTAAATATTGATATTTTCAACCAGGTGTGGAACTACAAGCTGAGACGCTGCCTCTTCACTCTCCTTGGGCACCTGGACTACATCAGAACCACTTTCTTCCACCATGTGAGTTGTTTTGCCACTTTAAAAAACATCTTCTTCCTACTTTTTGTAATCGTCATCCATGCAAAAACATGTCGATCTGAAATGTATTAATTAATTCAACCATTTCCCTTTCTGTAGGACTACCCCTGGATTCTGAGCGCCTCAGACGACCAGACCATTCGCATCTGGAACTGGCAGTCCAGGACCTGCGTCTGGTAAGACTCATTCTCTCTTTTATGGGAACAAATGAATATTATCACGATTGTTGCCCTGAACATTTTAAGAAGACCTTCGTTTTTATATGTTTTTATATCTACATTCCTCTTTCTCCTCATCCACAGTGTGCTGACCGGCCATAACCACTATGTGATGTGCGCCCAGTTCCACCCCTCTGAGGACCTGGTGGTGTCTGCCAGTCTGGATCAGACCGTGCGAGTGTGGGATATTTCCGGTGAGGGCCCGGGGACGGCTGGCCAGAGGACAGCGGGCTGGGTGGAGGAAGGGGTGGGAGGGCAGAGTGGTATAAAGGACGAGGAAGAAGCAGGAACCGGATCAATCAAATTCCTACATTCTTCCTCTCCTTATTGTAGGACACATCTCTCTGGGCTGTCTGCAGAAACACCTCCTTTTGGGAACGACACAAAGGGAAATAGTCGATAGTCAACATATTTAAGTATGGTATTTTCTAACAAAATACTGCACTGTATAAATGTGTTCTGAATCAGAGAGGTTTAAGTACAAGTGGGAGGTGTTTCTGTGTCTCTGCATGCTCTTTGAATCTGTGTTTTGTTGATGGTATCTCTTGCTCCATGTTTCTTGTCTCCTCTCTAACCAAACCATTAATTCACTTGCATCTACTATCACTTTCTTACATGTGACGATGCATAACATGTCGATCTGTCTTCTGTCCTGGGGATTTACGTGCTTTCACATTACTAGCATAGAGCATGATTGTATTTATACACACGGCTTTTAACATCATACCTTGTTGAACCATAATGCAGACATGTCACGCTTGACCCGAATGCACGGCATCCATTAAACACAAAAGACTCACTTTGCACCCATACTTCCAGTGTAGGAAGTTAATGCCTCTTCCCATACTGTTAGACCTTTTTTGCATTGGTATAAAATGCATCAAAAACCAACGAACTGGTTTGAAAAGACTCTTTTTTTTTTTTTTAAACCAAAACTCACCCAGTACTTATTTCGAAATATTTTTTTACTCTTCCTGGCTTGACATTTGCACGGCCGGCTCTACATCTTAAAATATAACTGTAAATATACAATAATGTTAATATTTCTTGCAGAAGAAGTCGCCACATTGTTACCACCTTTCTAACCCATTAATGACGTGTCCGATTCTACGCTGCATGTGACCTAAGCGTCTGTGCAGAAACACGCATGAGCCTCTCAGAATGAATCCTCATATTCCTGACGTCCGACGCCCCATCAGAGTACGTCCTTACAACGCCAAGCCCCCCCATCCCACCCTCATCAGCCACACACTCCCTGTGTCCACCTTATCCCATGCTCCCCCTGGAAACATCCACACCTGTGGTTCCTATTGCCGTCTCTTAGTGCTGTTGAGCTACCTGTTCACCACATTTGTGTTAATGGGCAGGAATCATGAATGCATCCTGTGCTTTCTCAATCATTTTACTCCTGATCTCATTTGAGTCTGGAAAGTATCTTTCTCTGCTATCCAATCAAATCCTGGGTGTGATTTGTCTCCTGTGATTCACTAACCCAATCAGCTGTACTCTTACAGCCATGATTGTTTCCAGACTCAAGTTGGCGGGTAGTGAGGGAGCAGAGTTTGTGTTTGACGTGTTTCCACCCTGTGTGTGTGTCCAGTAGTCCATCAGATCTCCCCCTTAAGAATTCCTTCTCCTCTCATATGATGTTGCTTTTATATTTCACAATGTTAACCAGCTGTTCCTTGTTTTTCATGTTTTTCTTCCTCCCCCTGTATTGTGGTTGTGCCTTGTGTAACATGAATATGGCTCCTTCCTTGCACGCGATGCCCTGATTGTTGGTTCCAGGTCTGAGGAAGAAGAACCTGTCTCCCGGCGCTGTGGAGACGGACGTGCGCGGCATCTCTGGTGTCGACTTGTTCGGTGCCTCGGATGCTGTTGTCAAGCATGTTCTAGAGGTGAGTCTGTTGTGTTAGTGAATCAAACCGTGACCTTATTTTATTTACGCCTCTTTGTGCCCGTGCTCTTTTGCCTAAATCTACAGTAATACATAGATACTCCAGTTACACCTGTAAAGTGATGGTAGGTTGGACTAGGGCTGCTCGATTATGGCAAAAATCATAATCTCGATTATTTGGGTCAATAATTGTAATTGCGATTATTAAATGTGATTATTCATTGACTTTGAAAACATCCATTTATTGGAGAAAAGAAATGTGAACAGTATGTTTTTAACAGTTGATTACCCTGAACTTTAAGTAGAATTCAACTGAAAAACCAAAAAAAAAAGATATATAATAATAATTTAAAAAAAGATTATCGTTTTATTTCGATTACGTTGTTTTCATAATCGTTGCAAGCCAAAATCGTAATTGCGATTAAAATACGATTAATTGAGCTAGGTTACAGTACACATCACTTTAAATGTTTCTTGCCCACTGTAAAGCCAAAGAGAAACAAGCTTAGCGTTGTAGAGACAAATCATCACTGACTTTAAACTTCAAGTCCTTCTCATGGAAAATACCAAGAGATTAAGTTGATTTCGTCTTAATGTAGCAAATGTTGGCAGTGCTATAAAAACAAGTTTGGAGTCCTGCGTTATTAGTGAGGTCTGTCCAGCCTTTGGAAATAAAAAAACATCCCCTGTGTTGGGTCTTAACATGAATAACAGTGTTGTTAAGTCCACCGAAAGGAAAGGAAAGTTGGGACAGGAACAGTCTCACACTCATCTTGGTTAGAGATGAAGTGAAGGTGTGGTGAAACTAAAAAGGTCCAAAATCATTTTCTGATTCTCAAACGAACACTTTCTATGTCTTTCAATAAAGATAAACCTATTTGCATTAATTATAGAGACACATATCCCCTGAATATGTATTTGTTGTTGATGTAATTGACAGATTTATTTCAGAGAGGGCAGTTGGTGTGTTAGTGTTGAGTCTCAGCTGTTTGGTGTTGTGTGTCTTGACGTTGGGTATCTGCTTCCAGGGTCACGACCGTGGGGTCAACTGGGCTGCCTTCCACCCCACCATGCCCCTCATCGTGTCTGGAGCTGACGACAGGCAGGTCAAGATCTGGAGGATGAATGGTAGGAGTCTCAGACGTCTCTTAAACATTCATCAACAACCTGCTGCCCAGTCAGTGTACGCTATAACTGATTTGATTTATTCAATCTTATGTCTTATCACTCAAATTAAAGCATAAAAGCAAGAGCCTGTTATTAGTTGGGGCCATGAATGTTACCCTTTAACCCAGTGTACTTGCACCATACCTTTCAACTTTTTGTTTTTGCATTACTTAATAATAATTCATTACATTTTTATTTAGAGCGCTTTTCAAGGCACTCAAAACACTTTATAATTACATATCACACATATTAGACATGTCATACCCACAGGAGAACATTAATTAGCCTCCTCAGTGTAGTCTTATATTTTTGTTTAATAAGTCTTTGTTCTGTGGCGATCATTTACATTCAAACCCAGTGTTTACAAATCTTTTCTCTTGTTTCTGCCACCATCAGAATCCAAGGCCTGGGAGCTGGATACGTGCCGCGGTCACTACAACAACGTGTCCTGCGCCGTCTTCCACCCGCGCCAGGAGCTCATCCTGTCCAACTCCGAGGACAAGAGCATCCGGGTGTGGGACATGTCCAAGAGGACCGGGGTGCAGACCTTCCGTCGGGACCACGACCGCTTCTGGGTGCTGGGGGCTCACCCCAACCTCAACCTGTTCGCTGCTGGTGGGTGGAGACAACGCTCAGCATCCGTACACATCCAACTAAGAGTCTGAGTTACTGGTGTGAAATATGAAGCTTATGGTTTGGGTTTTAAATGGCTGACGGTAAAGGGTTCATCCCCTCCAAATACTCTATGCCACGAGAGTGAAGATGACATTCACAGCTGATTTTCGTGACAGTTGCTTTATTTTAGGATGAAATTAAATGAAAAGTAAATAAAAAAAGATGTATATAAACTTAAGAAGTTAAAGTAGGAATGGGCAAGGAAAATATAAAATAAATATACATAAACACAAGTTAAAATTCAATATCCTATCAATTAAAATAGAATACAAATAATTGTAAAAGTGAAAAGGTGCCCATTGTAAGATCTCTGCAGCACAGGGACTTCACTTAAACATTAAGTGTTCATTTATGTTTATATTTCTCTAAAACACTGTCTTTGTGCCCTTCAGGTCATGACAGCGGTATGATCGTGTTCAAGCTGGAGCGCGAGCGTCCGGCGTACGCTGTGCACGGCAACATGCTGTACTACGTGAAGGACCGCTTCCTCCGCCAGCTGGACTTCAACAGCAGCAAGGACACTGCTGTCATGCAGCTCCGCAGGTATGCCATCTGTAGTGCTTCAGCATCCACCTCAACCTCATGCCAACTCATTTCAGGCTTTTGTGACGTACTTTGATGCCGGTGAGTGTAACATGCTGTGTTTTGTTTAATCCTAGTGGCTCTAAGTTCCCGGTGTTCAGCATGTCCTACAACCCCGCTGAGAACGCTGTCCTGCTCTGCACTGTAAGTATCTCACTATCAAAATGACCACTGCTTCAGGAGCAAAACACATTTCCAACTAAAGTATCTGCAGATGAATTCTATACCTGATATGTTATGATCCACATAAGTTTTGAGATGAATAAATTCCCTTGTTATTATCTTCGCTGCCCTATCGTCAATTCAGTGAGATTCAACTCTTTCTTGTTAGTGAGGGGAGACACCTGGCAGAGATCTGCTCTCTGCTTATTGCCCTTTTCTAGTTTTCCATATTTGTGATGTAATGCTCCATGTATATGATGTAATTCTCTTTTCCTCCTGCAGAGGGCGACCAACCTGGAGAACAGCACCTACGACCTCTACTCCATTCCCAAAGAGAGCGACTCTCAGAACCCCGATGGTAAGGAAACGACTCGCTAAAGTTAAACTGTGAATAAGCAGACGTTCTTCTTGTAACTTCTTAGAGTGTTTATGTATAGTTAAATGTCATGTCTTCCTTGCTTTATCATCTTGGATTTCCCTCTCTGTAAGGCGTTTAAATACAAAGTGAGAAAAGTAACACAGAATGCGTCTTCTTCTCAGCACCGGAGGGGAAGAGGTCCTCTGGTCTGACTGCAGTCTGGGTGGCCAGGAACAGATTTGCCGTCCTGGACCGTATGCACTCGGTAAGTCCATTTGCAAAACTGTAAAGTAGGACTTCTTTAGAAATAATTTCATGTTGAACACCTAAGGAGTTCACGGTAACAACTGTAGTGAAATCAGCTCTTCTAATAACATTACCTTCTCCTTCCCAGCTGCTGATCAAGAACCTGAAGAATGAGATCGTAAAGAAAGTTCAGGTGCCGAGCTGCGAGGAGATCTTCTACGCCGGCACCGGCTCTCTGCTGCTGCGCGATGCCGACGGCGTCACGCTGTTCGACGTGCAGCAGAAACGCTCTCTGGCCACCGTTAAGATCGCCAAGGTCAAGTACGTGGTGTGGAGCGCTGACACCAGCCACGTGGCTCTGCTGGCTAAACACGGTGGGTAGATAAGATCTGCACGTCGTACATACACGGAAACCTATCACAAAATACCTTGTTATGTTCTCTAAAGTTGTTCGTGCTGCCTGTGCTCAGACTCTAAATCACTGAGACATGAGCCCTGTATGGACGTTATCAGTGAGACACAGCCACTCATTTGATTTCCACTTGACCACTCAACAGCAAACTGAATGTCTCTGCTTCACATTGTGGTAAGTAATTAACCCAAAGGAGAGGATTCTGTGTTGCTGTTTAGAGTTGGTCAAAGCACCGTCAAGTACTTTATCAAATTCTTTGGTACAGCTTCTTCAATTTGACGGGAACACTGTCTTTTCAAACACTAACATGTAAACCTAACAACTGTTCTGGTGATTCTTAAAAACCAAAATCAGTCTAAATCTTTCTCGCTCTCTTCCCCCCCCCCCCCCCCCCCCTCAGCCATCATGATCTGCAACCGTAAGCTGGAGAGTCTGTGCAACATTCACGAGAACATCCGAGTGAAGAGTGGAGCCTGGGACGAGAGCGGAGTCTTCATCTACACCACCTCCAACCACATCAAATACGCACTCACCTCTGGGTATGTGCTGCTTGAAAAAATAAACGAAAGCATTGTTCGTTTTAACAAATGAGTTGACTCACTGTGCTTCGGGCAGATCAGCTTTCGCTCAACCTGTGAGTTTAACTTTTATCAGAAGATTTAGATATGTGGAACGCACTGACTGAGATTGCATCGCAGTATTGAAATTAAGGAAAGTGTTCTTTATAGTGCAAAGCAGTGCTTCCGCCAGACCAGGGCTGAGAGGGCGTCCACCCCGAGAGGGGGGGGGGGGGGTGTGTGTGACATCACGTCGTGTCACGTGACTTGAATTTTGAATTGAGCCGTCCCTTATAGATACTATCTCTTTACGTATTAGTGATGGGAATTCCGGATCTTTTTATTGAGCCGGATCATTTGGCTCGGCTCACTAAGAAGACTCTTTCGGCTCCTAAACGGCTCTTCAGTTTACCACAGTTTACCACGGAGCCTCAGTTTCGCCGCTGCGAGACTCCGGCGCTCGCAGTTCACGCATTCTCCACTAGCACCCCCGTCAAGGCTCGCCGGCAGTACACTTGGGCAGTGGGCTTCTTTTACACAAGAAGCCCACTAGACTCCTTCGCCCCTCCAACAGAGGGATGTCTTTGTCCTTTTTCCTTTTCGTCATTTCAAGCGATAAAAACTCGATCTTCTCTTGAAATATTTATTTTTTTGGACGCCCTCGGCTCGAATTCAGGGCGTCAAATGACGGCAAGACGCCCACGCTGGGATCAGAATCACTGAATCTGTTAGCAATAGGTTAAATCACACACATATAATGCAATGTGTATTCTTAGGAAGGTATGTTCCAGAACTTTAAACAACAATATATTTTTCACTTAATATATGATTATATATGGAAACAGGTTTTCTGTGAGATGAGATTCCTGCTAACCTTAACCATTTTACAGTTTAAAGCACACATGCACTGGTGATGGGGTATTTTCTGACATGTTACGGTCATTGTGTTCCCCCGTAGTGATCATGGCATCATCCGGACCCTGGATCTGCCCATCTATGTGACCCGTGTGAGAGGAAACAGTGTTTACTGCCTGGACAGGGAGTGCAGGCCGCGCGTCCTTACCATCGACCCCACAGAGTACCGCTTCAAACTGGCCTTGGTCAACCGCAAATATGATGAGGTGGGTCTGTAGTGAAATAAGTCAATGAGCACGTTTCCCCGTACAGCACTTTGGACCACTGAGGTTGTTTTTAAATGTGCTATATAGATGAATTAACATGTAAGGCTTCGTATGGTAACAGTTTTTCATCTCTGATCTCAGTTTTCTAAACAATGTTGACCTCTTAAACATTGTACTGTGGATTTTAATAATCCCGAGTGCTTTCTTTGACATCTTCTTGTCGTCGTCCCTCCAGGTGCTCCACATGGTGCGTAACGCCAAGCTGGTGGGTCAGTCCATCATCGCCTACCTGCAGAAGAAGGGCTACCCTGAGGTGGCGCTGCACTTTGTCAAAGATGAGAAGACGCGCTTCAGCCTGGCTCTGGAGTGTGGAAACATCGAGGTGAGGAACTGTATATAAGGACACTGTTTCTAATATATGACGTTCACTATTTTTCCAACATTTCTGTTCTTTTATGGACATTGACATAAATTCATGTGTAAGATGCTGCTATTCTCTAATAAGGGAACATTGGCTCTACAACAATTTAAGCTCTAGTTTTGATTCTCCTCCTGCTTTTGTTTCAGTTTTGCACGACACCATGGTCCAATTACACTTCTTTCTAATATATCTTTTATTGACATTTGGCAGCAAACAATTACAGTGTTTTTTCAAGACATAGTAATTGTACATCTTAAGTTTGTCTGTCCCAAATGGCTTTTTTTACACAAAGATAAAAACAAAATAAAGTACGAACATTAGGGCGCGATCATGACTTCACAGTAAAATCATACGTTTGTAAAAAATAAAATCTGGCCTATGAGGTTTTACGAAATCAGTCCACTTTCTCCATCGTGACACAAATAGTTCCAGTTTGTGATCGACAGATGATGTTATCCTCTCCATTTTGTAAATGTCCATTGTAATATCCATCCATGCGTTTTTAAAGTTGAGCTATCGGGTGATCAATTACACTTTCTTAAGACATTTCTGTTCCTCCATGCTCGCAGGTGGCTCTGGAGGCAGCGAAGGTCCTGGATGAGCGCAGCTGCTGGGAGCGTCTGGGGGAAGCGGCGCTGCTGCAGGGTCACCACCAGGTCGTGGAGATGTGCTACCAGAGGACCAAGAACTTCGACAAGCTCACCTTCCTCTATCTCATCACCGGAAACCTGGCCAAGCTGCGCAAGATGATGAAGATCGGTGAGAGGCGGAGCACGAGATGTGTGGATTTTCATTGGGAGTTTGTGTGTCTTGAAGTCAATTAATTAATATCCAACAATCTCTTGTTTGTAGCTGAGATCAGGAAGGACATGAGCGGTCACTACCAGGCGGCGCTCTACCTGGGTGATGTGAGTGAGAGGGTCCGCATCCTGAAGAACTGTGGACAGAGTGAGTTCAAGTGTTCCCTTTATCGCATATTCACTCCTTTTATCTCTGTTTTGCAATCTCAACGGTTTTATAATGATTAACGAAACTATTACCTGCATGCACAAACCTTGATGTTCTCCACCTCATTGTATTGCTGGGCGATCATTTCGTGGCATAAGTAGTGATATTTTTAAGGCTCCTTTACAATTAAGGCGAGACACGGCAGACAGAAACATCGTTTTTCACGCACTGGTCAATTTAGAGATGTTGTGCTATTTTGATTCCATAACAGTAATTAACTGGATACATTTCTAGCTGGTATCTTTAAGTGAAAACAATTACCCTATTCTCTCGTAGTGTCTCGCCTTAAGTCATCGCATTTCCCCAACTATCAATGCTGTTTTTGTACTATTATATTTACCCATTTAGTCATCATATTTAAACCACTGATGATTATTTGTCAACAATCTCATTTTGTTGATGTTTTGTGAAAGCTCCAACAGTCAACTCTACAATATTGTATAAACCAATTCAATGGTTTTAGACAAATCACCCAGCCCTACCTTTATAGTTTAGCATGTAGGTTGTGGTGCTATGCAACTTCTTTGTTGCTATATCAAACACCTACCTACTTAATTTCCTCCATATTATGAATGGGCCTGCTGAAATAGGGTTTCTGTTTAAATGGTAACAATGGGACAAGAAGCCAACATGTATCTGTTTGTGTTTCCAGAGTCTCTGGCTTACCTGACCGCTGCCACTCACGGCCTGGATGAAGAGGCGGAGGCGCTGAAGGAGTCCTTTGACCCAGAAAAGGAGACGGTGTGTTGATGAAACATTCTCTGTGCCTTCATACACACAAACACGTGCAACCATAACTGTCTGAAACAGGAGCATTCTTCCTCAGTGTGTCACTACATTCAAACATCATTTTGATTAAACAATGGTGAATATTGTGTCTTGCAGGTGCCAGAGGTTGATCCTAATGCTCAGCTGCTGCAGCCGTCTCCACCCATCAACCCTCTGGACACCAACTGGCCTCTGCTCACTGTTTCTAAGGGCTTCTTTGAGGGAGCCATTGCAGCTAAGGGTGAGTCGTATGTCTGGACACAAGCGCATAATATATCATATTAGATAACTTTATTAATCCTGAAGTTTTTGCATAAGAATAAACAACATTAGAGTAATAAATAATACTAACACCAGTGCCTAAAAGTACAACAGTATTTTAAAGTTTTGAGTCAAATGAAACACAAAATGTATGTTGCTATGATATTGAAAGTAGTATTGGCAATGAACAAGTATTTAAAGGTAATATTGCACATTATATTAGAAAATACTGTAAACATGTATCCAGAATGTGCCAATAGAGAGGCGAAGTCCCTCCCTTTCCGGGGGAGCTCCATGGGACCTTATTTCGGAAAAATTATGCATTGAAGTCAATGTAGAGAGAAATGACCGCTCAATGAACTACAACTCCCGTCTCGCACCACACACCAAGACGGCCGTCACTTTGGAACATTTCACTTCTTTCTGTCAGAATGAGGCGGAAAGTATTAAAAGAGGTGAAAATCACTACAAGTCTGGGCATGTTGAGAACTGTACATACACACAAGGGGAGTTAGTCGGTTCCGTAAGAGCCAGCAAGAGGGACCGGGACTCTGGGATTTGTAGTCTTTCTAGTTGCGTATTTTTCATAGTCTTATATTTCAAACGTTTTACGACAAACTGACTTTTTTGACATGGAAATTATTTTTTAAGATTGACAAACATCATATGTGTAATTCATGGCACAATTCAAACGGGATCGAAAGATACGTTTTCTCTCTCCTTTGACTTCAATACATACTTTTCCCGAAATAAGGTCCGATGGAGGTCACCGGAAAGGGAGGGACTTCGCCTCTCTATGAGAAGTGTTTTAGGTCATAACAAAAATAGTCCCTCGTATAAATTGCCAGAGTTTGAACACATTTATTTTCTGTTGTAGGGAAGGCAGGTCAGATGGCGGCTGATGCGGACATGGAGGCCCCCGGGGGCGAAGGCTGGGGAGACGATGCTGAGCTTCAGCTGGATGAAGGTACATTTCAGTGTGAATTAAAAAAATGTCACATCATAATTTCTGAATTATTCAGTATAAACTCATATTTATCTTTCCCTACCTTTCTCTGTCTCTCAGATGGCTTCATGGATGCCCAGGATGGCTTAGGAGAGGAAGGCGTGAAAGAGGAGGGAGGAGGCTGGGAGGTGGAGGAAGACCTGGACCTTCCTCCAGAGCTGGTGAGAGCCGCTGCAAATCCCACCATCAATAAATCATGGTTAACACCAGGCACTAAAACAGTGTTTATAGAATCAACATAAGTTCTTTGAAGATAAAACCCAATATACTGCCAGCATTATCTTTTACTAAGCAACAGGCCTCTCATTTTCCAAATCTTTGCACCGCTGAAGCTAAATGTTGCACTGACTCGTTAATCTTTGCGCTCTCCTACACTTTAATGATGTTACATCTCTCATCACAATGTCTGTCCCCGTGCCATCAGGACCTGCCGGCTGCAGGTGGAGGAGCAGAAGACGGATTCTTCGTCCCACCGACCAAGGGCATGAGTCCCACACAGATCTGGTGCAACAACTCCCAGCTGCCAGTGGACCACATCTTGGCCGGCTCGTTCGAAACTGCTATGAGAGTATGTATAAAATGTCCCATTTATTTCCAATAGTTCTTTTATTTGCTTTTTTAAATTAACAACGTATTGACTTGGGCAAAGCATCAATTGTAATACAGCTAATTAACGCATTAATTGTTCTCCTTTCGTGCCACAGTTGCTCCACGACCAGGTAGGAGTTGTGAGCTTCGAGGCCTACAAGCCGCTGTTCATGCAGACGCTGTCCCGAGGCCGCACCTGTCACCTGGGGCTGCCTTCACTGCCCTGCCTGCGTGGAAACCCCCAGAGGAACTGGAAGGTAAAGCTGACAGTCACCCCTTACTCAGTCTCAGTATATTCCCTGTCAGTCATGGGGATTAATTTAAATGAATAGTAAAGTCTTTGAATAAATCCCTTCCTGCTTTCCTGTTTTTTTAAACTTGGTTTTTGTTTCAGATTCACTTTCATTATACATACATGTTCACATTTTGGTCAACAGGTTTTCCATTTTCATTTGGCTGTATCTACATAGCCAACATAAGAAAAGAAAAAAGTACAAAAAGAGATAAATAATAATAAAATAGACATATGAAAAGATAAATGCAAATAATAAAATAAAACGGCTTTCCTGTTTTGAAACCCATTTTATTTACAGAATGTAATCTTGCAAATGTACAAATATTGTAATGTTCTTTTACTTTAGGACTGTGGGGCAAAGCAAGGCCTCCCTGCTGTGGGCCTGCGCCTCTCCGACCTCATCGCCCGCCTGCAGCAGTGCTACCAGCTGACCACCTCGGGGCGCTTTGAGGAGGCTGTGGAGCGCTTCAGAGCCATCCTGCTGTCCGTTCCTCTGCTGGTGGTTGATAACAAGCAGGAGATCGCAGAGGTGAGAACCAAACCAACTTGAACCTCCAAATGCAGCATGAATCATTTCAATGCGTTAAGCAAACCTACGTGGGGCTGCTGCTATATTTAAAGATATCTTGAAATTTGACTGTTTTAAAATGTGTAAAGGTCACCTGTGTGATTGGTATCTGTGTGTGTTTCAGGCTCAGCAACTGATCACAATCTGCAGAGAGTACATCGTGGGTCTGACCATGGAGACCGAGAGGAAGAAGTTGCCCAAAGACACCTTGGATCAGCAGAAGAGGCTGTGTGAGGTAAATATCCGCGTCCTTAGAAAAAAACAGGACTTTTTTTACAGGACATCTACAAAATTAGACCAAAACAAGTTGATACAGTACTCTTTTATTCGTCAAGTCCTCAATCTATATAACACGCAGCTGGATCAACAGGTCTCTTAGCTACTCGGTTGCCCTATTAAACCTTTTATATTCAATTTAATTTTAAAGTGGATTGACTGTTTTCATTATTTTGACTTCATTGTTTATTCTGTATCAAATGTGTTTAATTATGTGTACATGTTATTCTATTGTGATTAACTTACACTTTGTGATGTTCTCATATCTAGTCCCTTACTTTTTTCCACATGTTATATTACAAATTGATCTAAATCTGAAGTCACCTTGATTGAGTGTCAAAACAGTAGTTGTAGATTGCCAAAATGTGTCCACAAATGGATCTTTCTTTATACTTATGTCATTCCTTAGTCTAATTTTCTAATGTTTGTTTGTGTGTGTTTTCCCTACAGATGGCTGCTTATTTCACCCACTGTAATCTCCAGCCAGTGCACATGGTGCTGGTGTTGCGCACAGCTCTGAATCTCTTCTTCAAGCTGCGTAACTTCAAGACGGCTGCCAGCTTCGCTCGACGCCTGCTCGAGCTGGGGCCGAAGCCAGATGTTGCACAGCAGGTTGGTTGTTAGACAGACACTATCAATTAATGGGATTGTAATTAACATTAGCTATCAAGTTTACAGTCTTTAATTGGACAGTAATATACTTTTTTTTCTCATCTCTTCCCACCATTCAGACCCGCAAGATTTTGGCAGCCTGTGAGAAGACCCTCACAGATGCGCACCAGTTGAACTACGACCCCCACAATCCATTCGACCTGTGCGCTGCGTCGTTCGTCCCGCTGTACCGTGGACGTCCTGTTGAGAAGTGCCCTCTGTCTGGAGCCTGCTACTGCCCCCCGTACAAAGGCCAGATCTGCAGGGTCACTCAGGTAGGTCAAGACTCGAGACAGCAATGTACAACTCCAGTCATCCTGAAAAGCTCTTACAGGTCACCTATTGTGCAAAATCCTCTTCTCCACGTCTCTTCTACATCAACATGTGTCCCCTCTGTGGAAAGAGACTCTGAAAGTTTCAGGAACAAAGATTCTCTCTCTTTTTGATCCATTTCTATAAAAACCTGTCTGAAAATGAGCTGATCAGATTTTGAACACTTTATGATGTCATAACGATTTTTTGGCTTGTGTAACCATTAGCCAATCAGCAACCAAGGTAACCCCCCCCACCTTATCACCTGAATCTCCTCCTAGAGCACCATTGTGTTCGTTGTAACCAAATCTCTCGCAGAGGGGCGTGGGGAGGGGCTCCTTATTTTCATCTAAAGTAACAGACAGAGGGTGTTTCTCAATCGCGAGTAAAGCTGCTCCAGAGCCACTATTTCAAGCATACTACGTCATCGAGTGCCGCCGAAGTACTGTTCCAATCTCCAGCGTACTTGGAATTCTACCGAGGCCGGCGTACTTCGTTTGGAGACATTTCGAGGCTGCACATGTGTAGACTCCGCGGTCTTAAAATCCCCACAATGCTTTGCGCACGGACCAATTTCCCCAAATCTGTGGCGGAAAATGTAAGGCGGGGCCTCTCGTATGATATGACGCACACCTGCACACTTGCTAGCCTGTTCCACTCTTCGTTTTCCGAATGCCAGGAAGGATTCTTGCCGAGCTTCTGAAGGAAGTGACTCGGAAGACATGTGCTACCAAGCAAGCGTACTCGCGATTGAGAAACACCCAGAGAATCAGCACTTTTGAAACAGGGCTGAAACAGAGGGGATTATGGGTAATGCTGCAATGATCTGTTTGGTGTTTGGAGCCAAACACTTCAGAGACATGTTTTGTATATATCTGAGACCTGTAATATATTGATGAAAAACAGTATAATAGGGGACCTTTGAAATAAAAGATTACATTTATATGACTCCTTTTATGAAAACAAACGTTTAAGACTATCAGTTACAATAGTATGGAGGGAAAATAGTTCCAATTGTAGTGACAAATATACAATTTCAAGGCCATTTCTACAGATTTAATTAACTTAATGTTGGCATTTATTCAAGTTTGGTGCTATGTTTGGAGGAGGAAGACATATTTGTGAACAACATCATTATACACATTTATAAATCTTGTTTTATCTCCTGGTCATAAAATGAATTTTGTTCAATTACTAGGACTATTTGTATCCATATGGGAGTAAGTGAACTCAATAACAAAGAAAATTAGGGGGGAAATTACAAAATCACAGCCTGAAATACAATAAAATACTCCAGATGTTGATTCATCAGAAAGATTATTGAGTCTTTCTGTGTGATTGTCTAGATATGTGTCTCCTCTTTCACTAGAAAAAGACAAACATTAGCATGTTATCTTATAAAGTACTTACCTTTTACCTTTTTTATTTCACCTTATTTTTCTAGGTGACTGAGATCGGTAAGGATGTGATCGGTCTGCGTGTGAGTCCTCTTCAGTTTCGTTGAGAGGAGATGAAGACCAGACGAGGAAAATAAAAAGATGAACGCATCCACACTTACTTAAATAATACATTGACAAGAAATATTAAAGCAGAGATATAAATGTTTGCGCACAGTGATGTTGAACCTCTTAAATGCTTTTAACTATCTTATTCCCTGCATCATCTATCTTGCTAAAAGCTTGTTGTAAGCAATTCTGTGTTGTGGCTTCATTAGAGCTGTTGTCTCTTTTCTGACTGCTATGTGATATAGAATAATTCTAAGAGCACTGCTCCGTGTATCTAGGGGGGAAAACTAAATAAAAATGTCTACAAAAGGAAATGTATTTGTGTGCTGCGTTTTATTTGGTTTGTAAGCACACCTTTCAATAAAAGGATGCTAGTTTTATTGTGTGTGTATATAGAGGGGAATAATATCCAAAGTGCACCACAGGGCTGAGTCATAAGGGAAGTGAAAGGCGTTGACTCTCCTCAGTTGGCTATATGGTAGGTAGCAGAGTAAGAAAGAGATACGTTAATATATTACGTATATGTCTGTTTTACCTCACGCTAAAATGTTTTATAAATATATATTTTAAAATACTATTTCGTTGCAGATATTTTAAAGCTGCCATTTTGAATGAGTCCGTCTCCTTTCAAGGGAGCGGAACTAAAAAACAATTGAACCCGGACGTCTTTCACGTCAACACCCACTGTTGTTTCTGCTTTTTTAAACCAGGAAGATGGATTTGCTCTCGAACAAATGGATAGTTAATTTGCTAGTTTCTTGGTTTTTCATCGGTAAGTTTTTATTCTGACTGAAATGATCTGTGCCTAAGTATTTACTTTAGTAGTGTGTGTTTCTGTGTCAGTTAGCTTCCTGTACTTCTTTGTGTAGCCGGATGCTAAGCTAACCACCGTTAGCAGAAGCTGTTTGGTTTAAATCTCCATTGCCGGATGTTAATGTTAAGTTTTACAATGAGGTTTGACGTTGGAGCAAATATTGGGTTATGTAAATTATCTGGAAGCTCTTAAATCAGGTGCAGCTTATTACTCTGTACCCGTAGATAGCTTTGCAGATAAAAAAGACAAGGGATCCATTATGACACACTCAAACCACACAGACAACAGACAAATAAAAAAACCTACTCCGTCACACCTAGAAACATTTAAAAACCACTTGGACAAACAATCCAGAAAGTTAATACATAAATAGGCATTGTTTCCATGTGTGACTGTTAAACAGCTACAACTTGTTCATTTGTGCCATGGCTGCTGGAATAAAGCTGTTTTTATACCGCTTTGTTCTACACTTTGGAACAACTAACTAGAAATAACTACAGGACTGTTATTATTAAATGTTTTTTCGCGACTTTTCCCTCATATTGGGCCAGCCCTCGTGACCAAGCATCAGCGTGACTGCTCGTGATCCACCGGCCGCCTAGAGGGATTAATGCTGCAACAGTCAGGCCAAATTACATACCAAATAGCATTGTTTTAATATGATTTAGTTGTCTGGAAACAAAGAAACCAGCTGTCTCTCAAAGGAAGATATTTCCTAGATGTTAAGGGTTCTCTCGTTAATTCGGCATTCAGTTGATCCTCAAACATAGCACCAGGGGTGGGATGGGAAGTAACTAAGTACATTTACTCAAGTACAATACTTGAGTGTTTAAATGTCTTGCTACTTTGTACTTCTACTTCCCTTCAATTCAGAGGCAAATTGTGTACTTTTAGTCCATTATTTTAATGATGTCAATATATAAATAAGACTTTAGTTACATCTGGAGTAAAATTCACAAGCTACCCTGCAGTATACAAAGTCATTAAAACTAGCTGCACCTTTATGCTTTGATAACTCTTTAATGATCAATAATTATAATCCAAACATATCATATATTTTTCTGAAATGGGCCAATCTGCACAATTAGTACTTTCACTTTTGGTACTTAAAGTATATTTTGATGCTAATACGTTTGTACTTTTACTTGAGTAACATTTTGAATGCAGGACTTTAACTTCTAACAGAGTATTCATTCACTCTGGTACTTCTACTCTTACATAAGTACAAGATCTGGGTACTTCTTCCACCTCTGAACTTAAGTTTTTATAGTAAGAATATTTGTCCTAATTAAAAAGAGTCTTAATACAAATGTTACACTGAACAAAAATATAAATGCAACACTTTTGTTTTTGCTCCCATTCTTCATGAGATGAACTCAAAGATCTAAAACATTTTCTATAAACACAAAATAACCATTTCTCTCAAATATTGTTCACAAATCTGAAAAAGTCTGTGATAGTGAGCACTTCTCCTTTGCCGAGATAATCCATCCCACCTCACAGGTGTGGCATATCAAGATGCTGATTAGACATCATGATTATTGCACAGGTGTGCCTTAGGCTGGCCACAATAAAAGGCCACTCTGAAATGTTCAGTTTTATCACACAGCACAATGCCACAGATGTCGCAAGTGTTGAGGGAGCGTGCAATTGGCATGCTGACAGCAGGAATGTCCACCAGAGCTGTTGCCCGTGAATTGAATGTTCATTTCTCTACCATAAGCCGTCTCCAAAGGCGTTTCAGAGAATTTGGCAGTACATCCAACCGGCCTCCCAACCGCAGACCACGTGTAACCACACCAGCCCAGGACCTCCACATCCAGCATGTTCACCTCCAAGATCATCTGAGACCAGCCACTCGGACAACTGCTGCAACAATCGGTTTGCATAACCAAAGAATTTCTGCTGTCAGAAACCGTCTCAGGGAAGCTCATCTGCATGCTCGTCGTCCTCATCGGGGTCTCGACCTGACTCCGGTTCGTCGTCGTAACCGACTTGAGTGGGCAAATGCTCACATTCGATGGCGTCTGGCACGTTGGAGAGGTGTTCTCTTCACGGATGAATCCCGGTTTTCACTGTTCAGGGCAGATGGCAGACAGCGTGTGTGGCGTCGTGTGGGTGAGCGGTTTTCTGATGTCAATGTTGTGAATCGAGTGGCCCATGGTGGTGGTGGGGTTATGGTATGGGCAGGCGTATGGTATGGGCAGGCGTATGTTATGAACGACGAACACAGGTGCATTTTATTGATGGCATTGTGAATGCACAGAGATACCGTGATGAGATCCTGAGGCCCATTGTTGTGCCATTCATCCACGACCATCACCTCATGTTGCAGCATGATAATGCACGGCCCCATGTTGCAAGGATCTGTACACAATTCCTGGAGGCTGAAAACATCCCAGTTCTTGCATGGCCAGCATACTCACCGGACATGTCACCCATTGAGCATGTTTGGGATGCTCTGGATCGGCGTATACGACAGCGTGTTCCAGTTCCTGCCAATATCCAGCAACTTGGCACAGCCATTGAAGAGGAGTGGACCAACATTCCACAGGCCACAATCAACAACCTGATCAACTCTATGCGAAGGAGATGTGTTGCACTGCGTGAGGGAAATGGCGGTCACACCAGATACTGACTGGTTTTCGGACCCCCCCAGACCCCCCCAATAAAGCAAAACTGCACGTTTCAGAGTGGCCTTTTATTGTGGCCAGCCTAAGGCACACCTGTGCAATAATCATGCTGTCTAATCAGCATCTTGATATGCCACACCTGTGAGGTGGGATGGATTATCTCGGCAAAGGAGAAGTGCTCACTATCACAGATTGTTTCAGATTTGTGAACAATATTTGAGAGAAATGGTTATTTTGTGTTTATAGAAAATGTTTTAGATCTTTGAGTTCATCTCATGAAGAATGGGAGCAAAAACAAAAGTGTTGCGTTTATATTTGTGTTCAGTGTATTTTGCTGGTTAAAGATGTGACTTTAGTTTTAAGTTCTCTGAACACTTGTTGAAACCCATTTATCTTTGACAGAAATTCAGTTTTCTTTCTTTATTGTGCAGTCTTGGTAACATCCTGTGCCCTCATGTTATATTGCTTCTTTGTGCGGTTGTTAAATGCTTTCTTTCTCTTGCAGGTGTCGGCTGTAATTCAGTGGAAAAGAAGATTTATGTGCATCTCAATTACACTGTTCCCTGTGTGCGACTTCTCAATGCAACACATCAAATAGGATGCCAGTGTGAGTAAAGCAAAAGATAAAAGTGTTCCAAAGTACTTGTGATGTTAATACAGCAAACATCAACGACATTCATGACAGCAACCTATCCTTGTTACTGTTAACACTTCGCAAATGGGTTGTGGTCTCTGAACATGTTGTAGTCAAATGCTCACCACACATCTTTTCAAACTCCAGGCAGTTTAGATCTTGAAACAAGTCAATGTTGTGACTTTGAGAGACAGACATTAACTGAGAAAGAAGATTAGAGCAGACAAGTTGCAAGACACTTTCTGATAATAAGAAGCTGTAAGATATAGTGTACCTTTTGTATACCACAAAAAGCCCCCGCAGTAGCAATTTTCTCTTTGCTGTATTCAAACAGATTCACCCTAGAAAGCATTTCCTGTAGTTGAGAAGAGGCCGCATCGATCTCTTATCACAGATGCAGATTTTGAGTTTCCTGTTTTCGCTTTTCAGCCTCGCTGTCAGGTAACGTGGGCGTCCTTCATGTGCTCGAGTCAGAGGAGAACGTTGACTGGGTTCTGGGGACTGGGGCCAATCCTCCTTATCTGGTCATCCTGGAGTCCGCACTCTTTACCAGGTACAGTAAACACGCCTCACCCTGCAGAGGAAGCAGGAGTTACTTAGTAAGGGCCAGTTTACATCTGCATTCTGGCATTGTCAGAAACCACGTGTGCAGTACTGTTTAGACCCTCCAGAAAAACGCGGGCAAAAATCCTTGATTATGCGATCAAACATGCGGGGGTTTATGTGATGTTATGCGGTGATATTGCAGGAAGTTGCGAAATATGCGGAAAAAATAAATATTGGGCTGTCTTATTTATTCTCTCTCACACACAACCCGCCACTAACGTTAAACCCCTTTACTATTCAATTAAACACATTCAATGTTCATTTATTGTAAAAGCAATTGGGCTATTTTAATCACACTCTCTCTCTCACACACACACACACACACTAGTGTTGCACGGTGTACCGATACTTGAAAGGTACCGCGATACCCTGCCGTTAAAAACGTTACGATTCCTCCGTTTCATTAGTATCGGTACTTTAAGAATGACGGGGGAAAGTACTCCGGTGAGAAAGCGCTGTTTTAATAAGAGCCGTGTGTGTTCAGCGCTCTGCTTCCACTCTCCCTGCTCTGCAGCCGTGCCTGCAGTCCCTCCCCTCTCAAGCACGCTCTAAGTCCCTCCCCTCTGAAGCACGCTCTAAGTCCCTCCCCTCTGAAGCACGCTCTAAGTCCCTCCCCTCTGAAGCACGCTCTAAGTCCCTCCCCTCTGAAGCACGCTCTAAGTCCCTCCCCTCTGAAGCACGCTCAAGTGCCTCCCCTCTCTCGTGCACGCGCTAGCTGCCAGAGCATGTGAGAAAGCGAGAAGCATGGCTGCACGTGGGAGTGCAGACAAAAAAGACGCCAGAAGCGAAAAACAAAAAAGTTGTTTATAGATGAGTCTTAATTGTATTTAATACAAATTCTAGTCATTTATTTTATTTATTGTTCTCATTGTTTAAAAGTGTGTGTTATGGTTCTGGTTCTGGTGTGAAATAAAGCACAATAATTACATTTAAGACTGTTTCCCTTTTTTTAAGAAAAGTATCGAAAAATAATCGCAATTCTTGACTTGGTATCGTGACAAGACTAACACACACACACACACACACACACACACACACTTCTCCGCCTCATTCTGTTCTCATTTACTTGTTCGTTATCTGACCAGCTTCAATCTTGTAGGCTTCTCACCTCGTTTCTTGTTGCCCTCGAAAGGGTTTTGGAGGTTGATGCCTCGGTGAACGTGAGTTGTTTGGCTTTCTTGTCCGCAGCAGCAGAAAGCTTTTTCGAATGTTTGAATGAATCAAAGTGGGTCGTCACCGTCGATGTTCTCTTATGCTCCAACACACAGTTTCACGGGGTGCAGAATAGTTTCCCCCCACTTTCGTGCAAGACATCGGGGAACTGCTTTGCCCGGTCTTTAGCAGAAATGTTCGTCGGTAAATGAGATGTGTTTTCTCTCTCGTGTGAGCTCCACACGTTCACTCTACGGTGTTGTTTACCTTCTGTGATGCGAACTGATGGCGTCGCGTCATCAGCATCACACACAACTTTTTTTCCCCTCAACTTCGTGTGGAAAACGCGGGGATTATGCGGCCTTTTGATAAATATGCGCCCTTTTAAAAACCCATTTTGCTGATTATGCGGTAAATTCTGCGATCGCAGAATCGCGTTTTTCTGGAGGGTCTACCTGAGCCTTCAGAATCTGATTCTCTGAACAACAACCTTGTCTCTGAAGAACACTTCACTTCAAATGTTTATAACCCATCACTAAATTCACGGCAAACTAATGTATCATCATGCAATAACACTAAGAAGGCATTGTAGTTTCTTTCAACTGTAAATGCTTCTTATGTTTTTAATAAGTTGCACTTTTTTAGTGAGAAATATGGGACTTTTTTCGCTTCTTTTTTGGTGTATGTATGGATTCTACTCATCATCTTTTTCTGATTTGTGTCTCATTCAACATTGAAACAGGCGCCATGGTCAAACTGAACAAACGTGATTGTGTTTTTTGTGAAAGTTGACAGTTTACTGAAGTGAAAGATGGCATGGAGAAATCGGCACATTGAATATAATGTGTTTGATCAAAGTGTAACTATATAGAAACTATGCATAACTCGTATTTTTAAACAACACCAAAAAACACTAAAGCATCCCCTAAAGTACTGCAAACTACACCTGTAGCTACCGTTAAACGCAATTTGAGAAATTAGTGGGTTAAATAATAGTGAAAATAAGTAGTTCAGTAAATCATACACATTTCTGAAGTTAGAGTAGCAGCTGAAGAAGATGTAATTACTTCATGACATGTCAGTTAGTAAAACTCAATAGGTAACACGCTGTCAAACAGATATACAGTACAGGTGATTGAGTAACCTCCACCTGTTAAACCCTGAGGAAGAAAAACACATGTCTGACCTGTGTTTGTACCCGTATCGTTTACACCGTGCCGTCTGTCTGCCGTCAGATCCATCATGATGAAGCTGAAGAACGGCTCCGGCAGGGTGGCAGGCGTCGCTGTTATTATGCCGAACACAAACCCGCTGGAGGGCTTCTCCCCACACACCTCCTGTCCCAACGAGAACACAGGTGAGGGAGGGTTCACCTGCTCAGACTTGTTCCACAAATGAATTGTAGTTTTATGATCTTCCCAAGGCTCAAGATGACATGCTGTAGTTCAGTTTCTATGTTCTGTGAACGCTTTCTGCCACATGGTGATGTCACTATAGAAATGTGTGACCTTAAAGCACTGAATTAATTTATCATTCCTCTATAATTTGTATGTTCTGTGAGACAAATACCATACAGTTAAGTCTGCATGTAAGCAGAGTTACTGTCTTAAATGGAAAATGATATCTGACAACACACATAAGGCAAAAGGCCACAGTCATAAAGATATATATTTTTAAAAGCAAGTGTGAAGTCAGAAGAGTGGATAGTTCTCGATGTTTCTTTTAATCTATTAATTATCTTCTATTAATGGTTAAATAAAAAATGCAATAGGTTTAGATCAAATGGCCATCAATTTTAACTTTTTAACGTTTCAGTCAAATTGGCAGAAATGGCGTAAAAACTACAATACCCATGATCTTCTGCTGCCTTTACCTTTTCACATGAAGCTCGCTTGTAGAAATGATTCAGCTACAAACTGATACTAGTTTTAGCTTTAATTCATTTATAAAAGTCTGCTCATACAGTACACACTTGTATTTCCCCCAGGTGTGTATTCAGAGACCTACGATCCATCCTTGGCTCATTGTAACGTCACCGTGTGGAACCCTTTTGGAAACGGCTTGTCCTATGAGGAGTTCGATTTCCCCATCTTCTCCATGAAAGACGACAATGACACTCGGGTCATTCGGCAGGTAAAATGACATGAATCATTTTTCTTTGTTAATCCCATCTGATATTACTACTTTGCTCTTTGTTGTTGTCATTACTGTCACAAAATGGCTGTCTTCCCAGAAATGTTTTCCGAACACTAAAATAAATAGCTGACCTGAACTTGTACCCTTAGTGGTTTAGATAAGGTGCTGATAAAGCTGTTTCAGCAGAAGTAAGGATCATTTATTTCTAACTCCAACATGTCGTGGCACATTATGCTGAGATTGATCAGAACCCACAAACCCTACCCGCTGTTTTCAATGTTCTATGTGACATAAGCAGACGGATCATATTACATATGGAATATCTGCTTCTGATGCAGTGCTGAGCTGCTGAGTTATTATCTCAGATTTCAGTTTCAGCTCACAGATAAAGGCGCACTTCAGATTAAATCTTGACTTTTAAAACTTAAAGGTCACCTATCGTGCTATTTGTAGGCAATAGCATAGGTCTCAGATATATATATGGCATGTCTATGAAGTGTTTTGCTCAAAATACCAAACAGATCACTCATTCTAGCCATGCCTCATATCCTCTATTTCACTTCCTGTTTCAAAAGTGCTGATTTTGGGTATGAAGCTTTAAAAAAAAAGAATTATTAAAAAAAGGAGGGGTCTGAGCTCATGCGGGACCCGGCAGCTACGGTCTAAACTAAATACTGCCGTGATGAAACGCCATATCATGGATTATCAAGGAATATTTCTGAAACAGTCTGGAGCTCAAAGGCTTTCTCTCTTGCCGGTTATACCACAAGGTGAGTTCCTTTTTACTTCCTGCTTCTTCACACACATGGGCCCTTTCTCATTTCATCAATTCCCCCTCCTCGACTCCTCGGTCCTCCGTTAGTGACCCGGAAATGAATTTCAGCGCGCCATGTTGAAGGACATCTCATTTCTCTAAATGCACCTCGAGGATCGAGGGTCAAGGAGGCTCTGATGGGTCCTCCACGGTCCTCCATGGCTCCTCCGCGGATGCATTTCCGGGAACAGAGATGTTTCAAAGAGTCGTGACGCACGGCCGGACTTATCTCAGCCAATGACAGCTCTGCATGCATCCCCTGGATATTATTTTATGAACTGCTCTCATCGCGACGCGATGTTTCCAGAGAGAACAGCTGTAAGGTCCGTGCAGAAAGCAGAGCAGTGTGTAAAATATATATCACTCAGTATGACAGGCCTACTCTCTTTATTTGCTTTAGTTTAGTAGATAACTACAAACAAAGAGTCCATATTTTTCTAAGACCATTTAGTGCTTCACATAATAAAATACACAACGGCTTTAGCCTGATTATATGCTTTAGGAGCTGTGTGTGTGTGTGTGTGTGTGTGTGTGTGTGTGTTGTGTGTGTGTGTGTGTGTGTGTGTGTGTGTGTGTGTGTGTGTGTGTGTGTGTGTGTGTGTGTGTGTGTGTGTGTGTGTGTGTGTGTGTGTGTGTGTGTGTGTGTGGTGTGTGTGTGTGTGTGTGTGTGTGTGTGTGTGTGTTGTGCGCGTGTGCGTAGATGCAGCGGACAGACGGGTCTCAGTTGGTTTGGTGTCCTCTGCTTACTTTTAATACTTGTAAATACAACTTTTGGCCCGTAATTTATTTCCCTCATTGTAGCGACCGGAGAGAGGGGGGGATATATCCAGTCTCTGATTGTGTTACGTTATTATGAGAGTGATCTGTTTGATTCTGACATTTATATATATATATATATATATATGTGTGTGTGTGTCCGCATCTGTAGCCTGTTATTGTCTCATTATACCGCACTGTGAATGAATCAAAGTAAATATACAAGTCGTCATGAACACATCTGTCCATCAGACAGAGGGCTGCTGTGCCTCCTGTCATCATTAATGGACGTCCCTTTAAAATGACCGCTCAGAGGAGAGGAGTTCTCATTTCTCTAACCGCCTGCTGCTTCCCCTCCTCTCTCCTCGGTTCCCCTCCTCTCTCCTCGGCTCCCCCGCTCGCATCTCCTGTGGGCGGCTCCAAGTCTCGAGGATAGGAGTCAAGGAGGGGAGTTAGAGAAATGAGAAAGGGCCATGCTCTCCAGTACAGGTTAGCTCTGAGTGTTAGCGATGCTAATGTAAACATGCACCGACCATATTACGTCCAAAGCAGTCGGGCATTGTTTCTGATAGCAACGTTGCTGATTGGCCCGTGGGTGTAAAGCCAGCCTACATTTCCGATATTACGTCATATCGGACGCAAATCTGGATCAGCTCCGTTGTAGCCCCGTTTTTAGAGATTTGGGTACGGAGGAAAAGAGAGAGGGTTTTATTTTCTGACGCCGCGTGAGTTCCCTGAAACACCGGGGACACATATTTATGTATAAAAGACATCAAAAAGTGCATTTTGCATGGTAGGTCCCCTTTAATATTTTTCTTTGAAGGGCTGTTTTTTTTCTGAAACTCTTTAAAGTGGCTCTTATATGGGGATTTTCCATTTCCTGTTGTGTGTTCTATAGGTTTTTTTGCATTTAAATTGTCTGCAAAGGCTAAAATCCCGGGCTTCTATTGGCTAGCGCTCCAAAATATTGTACGTGATAGAGTAAGGGGCGGGACATCTCTAAGCGGTTGACCAATCAGAGCAGACTGGGCTCTGGTTTCAGACACAGGGTGAAAAGAGGTGCTGCAGCTCAGGCAGTATGAGAAAAATACAGAGCTTTTTGAACATTAAAGCATGGAGAGATGTCACAGTAGAGACACTAAATATGAACCTGAAGATAAGCATAATAGGCCCCCTTCAATGACTTTGGCTTTGTACTTGAACAGACAGTTTGAGATTTGATCCTGTGATGAAAATGTAATCCCTATCATGATAGTTAAAGTGTAATTAGGCCCAGACCTGCCACTGTGCCCCTTAGCAACAGCTCCAGACCCAACGGCATATGTTGCAACTTGTTTTAAGGACTGAAAAGTATTTGAGATCGTCTTAAATACAATAATGTCCCTGTGGCTTCTGTACAAAAACACACACACACACACACACACACACACACACACACACACACACACACACACACACACACACACACACACACACACACACACACACACACACACACACACACACACACACACACACAAGAGGTTTCATATTATGTTCTCCTCTCGCAGTGTTACATGGATCATAACCGCGGTGTGAATGGCAGCGTTCCTCAGTACCCGCTGTGTGCCATGCAGCTCTACTCTCACATGTCCGCCGTCACCGACACGGCCACCTGCATGAGGAGGAACGACCTCAACTTAAGCCTCAGCCCAGGTATTTACACAACATGGAGGAATATACACAACACGTAATCCTGTCACGATAACGGCTTTTGTAGGATGGCAGTTTGACCCAGAAATAGTTGTTGTTTTAAGACCATTTTAGGCCACTGATATAATGGTTATATGATAATGGTTCACCGTTTCTTAAAGAGCAATGCACCTTGTAATGTTTAAGTATATTCCGACATTGGAATGTGAAAATAATGTAAATTAAATATCCTAAATAAATAAAGTATATATAAAAAAAACAGACAACCACAACAATAAATAAAAAGGTTGCTATTAACAATAAAATGGCTTAGTTTGCATAATTTCCAAGTTTTATAATTGTAGGGAAACCCTGATGTATATTCTGCTATATCTAAGTCAACACAAAATGCTGTATCATACAATAGGGTAACACTGATCGAGGTCATGTTCATATATCATACGATTGGTTTAAAACGTAAACATTATCGAGTTAATGTCCAATTCATAAAATAAGTCGTTGACATAATTATTGTCACAGGGCATTTTTTAAAGCCCACACAACTTTAGAGAGAAATCTTTTTAATTACACTAAAATGATTCTGTTTTTAGAATAACTCAAAGTCCCTGTTGTTTCTTGTCCCTTGTCTCCCTTTAGAGATGATTTGTGATCCTTTGGGTGATTATAATGTTTGGGCCTCCACCAAACCTCTCAACACGACAGCCAAGGGCCACAAGACCGGGGAGAGCGTGGTCGTAGCAGCAGCCAGGGTGAGTTACAGGGAAATGGTTCTGAGTTCAGGTCCTTTTTTAGATATCTCACTACAGAACATGTGGTAGTTATTAACATGTGAGGTCATAAACACCTTTTACATTTCTTCAGCCAATATCTGTAGTGATCTCACTCGAAAGTCCAAGCTAACATGATGGACGTAATGATACAGTTACAGTCTGAACAACAGACTTCCTGTGTGTTGCTTCTTGTGTAAATATTATTTTTAGAGAACAAGAGGTATGAGAACAAAACGCAAAAATA
The DNA here is from genome assembly GCF_902827175.1 of Gymnodraco acuticeps. Taxonomy (NCBI): domain Eukaryota; kingdom Metazoa; phylum Chordata; class Actinopteri; order Perciformes; family Bathydraconidae; genus Gymnodraco; species Gymnodraco acuticeps. Next base: position 1,540,666 of record NW_022992289.1, read on the forward strand.
AAAGTGAGATAAGGCAGCCGAGGAGCCTATTTTTAAGCAAAATCATTGAGGTAGTTAGTGTTAAGACTGCTGGTTAAAGTAAACCAGGCAGGAAATGACTTTATATATATATATTTATATATCAACTAAATGATGAAAATAAGAAGCAGATAATATTCAAATAATAATGCATTTTATTTATCAAGGGCTTTTACAAGTGCTCAAACATGCTTTACAAAGAAAACAAATCTAAATACAATGTATAAGAAATCATAGTTGCAGCCCTACTCTACACATATCTCCTTCAACAGAAGTTTATAATGTAGGTAAACAAAAACACAACACAGGCTGTATTTCACATTTTGATATATGCTGTAATTAAATGTGGGACTTCTTACCTTGTCACAATGTCTTCTTGATGAAACTTCTCTCTCGTCTTCTCTGCAGTTGGACAGCCGCTCTTTTTTCTTCGACGTAGCTCCGGGTGCAGAGAGTGGAGTCTCCGGGTTCATCAGTCTGCTGGCGGCCGCTTCTGCTCTAAAAACCGTCATTCAGGAAGCCCCGCCCAGCCGCACCATCTTCTACACCTTCTTCCAAGGGGTCAGTCATTTCCACACCACAACAGCCAAAATCGCCATTGTGCTTAATGTCCGAGTCCCAATCCTGTTAAATGTCTTTTGAACACTTTGTCTGATTGTTTTGACTGCAGGAAACGTTCGACTACATTGGCAGCTCCAGGATGGTTTATGATATGGAGAACAAGCAGTTTGCCGTGGACCTAGACAATGTTCACTCAGTACTGGAGATTGGACAGGTGTGTGTTTATAGACCTTCAGTTACTTTGTATTTACTGTATACCAGAGGTCGGCAACCCAATAGTGGCACGCGGCAACGTAACCAATAGCACACTAGGAATAAGTGTGCAAAATATTTAAATACATTTTTTCGGGTCCTGAACGAGACCGCCGCCAGAGCGCGTCTCCCGTTACCTGCAGAAGGAAGCCATGCACGCAACGCAGCCCCGTTCTCTTTAACTCCAGGCGACTTGCTGCTGCTTTCCTCCGTGGTGAAGCGATCAGGGGTGAAGTGCTGCCGGAGCGCGCCCGCACTTCACACATTGCAGTACCCATAAGAAGCTGTACACATGCCGCAGTTTAGTTGAAAGCCCAGTGGCGATCTGCTCATCTCTCATCGAAAATAATATGCTACACAGGGGCGGACTGGCCGTCTGTGTGTCCTGGAGAATCACAGAATTATTATTATGCCGTTCAAACCAATTATTTAAATGATTTTAAACCACATCATGTAAGTAGCGCTGACGAGGTGAAAGAGGTCCACAGCGAGGCTCCCCCCGCCCTTCTGTTGACAGTTCACGAGCGTCGAGCTCTTCACCCCCCGCCTCACCCCGACCCCCCCCCGTTGACCGTTCACGAGCGACCCCCCCCCCCCCCCCAAGAGTCAGTTTGAACTATATCTCATTCTGTTATTTATAGCCTGTAACTTAACATTTCATAAAATGCAAAAAACCTAACCAGCAAACTATCACTACTTGATAGTTTTTGATACTTGAAGTGTAAAGGCCTAATATCCAACCCTACTTTAAACAGTTTCAAGGATCAAATGGATCCCTTTAAAAACAAGACTTATGGAAACATAATTAACTAAATATATTGCATAATTGTAGTATTACTCAATTAAAATAATCTGTATATTGGGGCCAACAATTTGTGAAAGTTACGTCAAAAATATAGATGCCAAAACATTGTTAGCTGTACATTATACCCGTTTCTTGACTTGATATTTACAAACCAATCTTTTTTATATGACTTTAATCTCATCATATGTTTGTTATGTTCATGTTGACATGTGTGTAGTTTATTCATATATTGATTCTCCACAGGTGGGACTTCGCGCTGACTCCAAGCTGTGGCTCCACTCGGATCCTGTGTCTCGGAAGAACGACAGCGTCAATGACCAGGTTAGTCTGCTTTAAGAGCGGATCGTTGAAATAAGAATTATGATGAAATACAAATATGAAATGATCTTATGAACATACATCGTCTTGGACAAATATGAACACTAAAACAGGAAGTAATGTACCATTAAGTGGAGGCTTTTCTTAAGCAATATTGCTATAAAAATACTATGGTAATGAAAAGGGTTAGTCTGGGTCTCAGGGGCCGAGTTCTAAGATGTCTAAGTTAATACATTTTAAAACCTGCTCGAATTCAAACAGTAGATGACCGCTTAAGAGCCGACTTGAAGAACAAACTAAAAAAGCACAACAGATGTAATTACTCGTGTGTGTGTGTGTGTGTGATTACTATACTTGTGGGGACCTAAATCTGTTTACACAGTCACGTGTGGGGACTCGCCTCCCTTATGGGGACACATTGGAGGTCCCCTTGAGGGGAATCATTACTTTTAGGGTGAAGACTTGGTAAGGGTAAGGGTTAGGGTTAGGCATGTGTTGGTTAGGGTTAGGGTTAGGCGTGTGTTGGTTAAGGTTAGGATAAGGGTTAGGGTTAGGCGTGTGTTGGTTATGGTTATGGTTAGGATAAGTCTCCAGGAAATGCATGTAAGTCAATGTAATGTCCCCTGAAGTGATGTATACATGGTGTGTGTGTGTGAGACATTGTGTTGTGTGTGTGAGACGTTGTGTAACATTGTGTTGTGTAACATTGTGTTGTGTGTGAGACATTGTGTGACATTGTATTGTGTGTGAGACATTGTGTTGTGTGTGAGACACTGTGTTGTGTAACATTGTGTTGTGTGTGAGACATTGTGTAACATTGTGTTGTGTTGTGTAACATTGTGTTGTGTGTGAGACATTGTGTTGTGTAACATTGTGTTGTGTGTGAGACATTGTGTTGTGTAACATTGTGTTGTGTGTGAGACATTGTGTTGTGTAACATTGTGTTGTGTGTGAGACATTGTGTTGTGTGTGTGACATTGTGTTGTGTGTGTGACATTGTGTTGTGTAACATTGTGTTGTGTGTGAGACATTGTGTTGTGTGTGTGACACTGTGTTGTGTAACATTGTGTTGTGTGTGAGACACTGTGTTGTGTAACATTGTGTTGTGTGTGAGACATTGTGTTGTGTGACATTGTGTTGTGTGTGAGACATTGTGTTGTGTGTGTGACACTGTGTTGTGTAACATTGTGTTGTGTGTGTGACATTGTGTTGTGTGTGTGACACTGTGTTGTGTAACATTGTGTTGTGTGTGAGACACTGTGTTGTGTAACATTGTGTTGTGTGTGAGACATTGTGTTGTGTAACATTGTGTTGTGTGTGAGACATTGTGTTGTGTAACATTGTGTTGTGTGTGAGACATTGTGTTGTGTGTGTGACACTGTGTTGTGTAACATTGTGTTGTGTGTGAGACATTGTGTTGTGTAACATTGTGTTGTGTGTGTGACATTGTGTTGTGTGTGTGACACTGTGTTGTGTAACATTGTGTTGTGTGTGAGACACTGTGTTGTGTAACATTGTGTTGTGTGTGAGACATTGTGTTGTGTGACATTGTGTTGTGTAACATTGTGTTGTGTGTGAGACATTGTGTTGTGTAACATTGTGTTGTGTGTGAGACATTGTGTTGTGTGTGTGACATTGTGTTGTGTAACATTGTATTGTGTGTGAGACATTGTGTTGTGTAACATTGTATTGTGTGTGTGACATTGTGTTGTGTGTGTGACACTGTGTTGTGTGTGAGACATTGTGTTGTGTATGAGACATTGTGTTGTGTGTGAGACATTGTGTTGTGTGTGAGACATTGTGTTGTGTGTGAGACATTGTGTTGTGTGTGAGACATTGTGTTGTGTGTGAGACATTGTGTTGTGTGTGTGACACTGTGTTGTGTAACATTGTGTTGTGTGTGAGACATTGTGTTGTGTGTGAGACATTGTGTTGTGTTGTGTAACATTGTGTTGTGTGTGAGACATTGTGTTGTGTGTGAGACATTGTATTGTGTGTGTGACACTGTGTTGTGTGTGAGACATTGTATTGTGTGTGTAACATTGTGTTGTGTTGTGTAACATTGTGTTGTGTGTGAGACATTGTGTTGTGTTGTGTAACACTGTGTTGTGTTGTGTAACATTGTGTTGTGTGTGTGACACTGTGTTGTGTTCCAGGTGAAGAAGCTCATCACCAACCTGCGTTCTGCTGCCGTCAATCTAAGCGTCTCCGTGGACGAGCCGAACGTCTCTCAGCCGCTCCCGCCCTCGTCCTTCCAGCGTTTCCTGCGAGCTCGACCAATCCCTGGGCTCGTTCTCGAGGATCACGAGTCTTCCTTCACCAACAGGTTATTCATCATTACACGCAATTACCTTTTTAATGGGATCTGTCTCCCCTCAAGGAATTGGCACGTGTTTATTCATTTTCCTGTTCTGTGTGCAGGTTCTACGAGAGCATGTACGATACCGCAGACCACCTGAACATGTCGTACCCAGCAAACCTGACGCAAGAGGAGCAGCTGGAGTTTGTCACCGAGGCCGCTAAGGTATATCTAGTTATCACCAATATTCATCATGTTTACGTGCTCTTACATTAGCTTTACGAAGCCAGTCCTCATCGTCTGTTGCACTGTTTAGATTTCATTTAAAGTAGAGACATGAATCAAAGTTTTCTTTACAGACGTCCAAAGACAGAAATGATTATCCATTTAAATATATACTGTTTAAAAAGAGCGACATCGGAAATTGTATGGTAAAATGTGGCTTAATACTGGACAGAAAACCACGACAATGACTCGTGTGCCTGGGAAATATTTGCCATTACATGCAAATAAATGAAACAGAGCATTGCCTTCATTGAAAATGAAAGATATCTTTATGTTGACTTTATTTTATCAACATTTGTCATATAAGTACACAACTCGCCAAATAAATACCACAGGTCTGGTGGTTTCTTAAGATTTGCCAAACCGTCACATATATGTACCTTTCACATTTTCTGTGTCCTCATCAATCACCCTTTCTCATTGTTTCCTGACGTGTCGGAGCGTGTCCTCACAACGCTGCTATTAAAGTTACTGCTGGAAATGTTCTCACATGTTGGGAGGAACTAATAATAATAATAATGTTTGTGTTTCAGGCTCTGACGGAGGTGGCCACGCTGGTTGCTCGGGCTCTGTACATTCAGGCTGGAGGAGCTGAAGCCCAGCTGAGAAACATTAACGCTGACCCTGAGATAGTAAGATTTACTTCAGGAAATACATCCCTCGTCCAGCAATCATATCTTACCAGGGTTCTTACGGTCATTGAAAACCTGGAAAAGTCATGGAAATTCAAAATGCTAATTCCAGGCCCTGGAAAAGTTTTGGAAAACAATATTTTTCCCAAAGTTTTGGAAAAGTCATGGAAATGTAACTAAAGTTGCATCAAATGTAATTTATATTTGATCTAATCGCCGAAATAGTAATACTATAATGATAATAAATACTGTATAGTAATGAAACGTAAAATGGCATTTAACTGACGAGGTGTTTTGCTGGTGAGAGATTTGAGTTGCTTTAGCGTGTAGGAGCTAGTAAGCCTATTTGATTTGTTTTAGATAGGCACGACATGTTTCAGATGCAGACCTTATTTTCCTGTTCCATGTTAAAATAAACCATTCTCAGTGGCACCGCTGAGAAAGAGTAATTTATTTGGTCATGGAAAATTAGGTAACGGTCATGAAGTCATGGAAAAGTCATTGAAAATCATTGGTGAAAAAGTGTATGAACCCTGTCTTTAATCATCTATTTATCTGTCCTTTCTCCACGCTGCAGCCTTTCTCAAGCTGTGTTGTGTTCTAAAGTCAAAGTCTAATAGTGCTTACATGTAGTGTTTTTATCATAAGCTGCAGATTTCTAGAGGATGTTTGTTTCATATTGACTTGTAGAATATCGGATGGTAAAGTGTTTACAGTATCAAAGGTTTTGCAATGATATTGTTCTAGAAAACACCTCGTTTTTACTGTTTAACCCTCATCCTGCCAGATGTTCCTTTTTAAAATTGTTAAATTATTTTTGTTTTCTTCCTTTTACACGTTGCGTTACTCAATTGCAGTATTCTGTCTCGTTCAGTCACTTGAAATGTGCAGTTTGACCATTTGTATTATCAATGATTTAAAACACATGTAATAGTTTTTCTGTGGTCTTTCTTGTTGGCTCATTCTTATTGGTCCATATCTATATTTAGCAGCGGAGACTGATATCTGTTTTCTCTCCGTCAGGTGACCCGGATGCTGTACGGTTTCCTTGTTAGAACAAATAACACCTGGTTCCAGCAACTAGTCCCCTCCGACCTCATGAGCCACCTGGGTACAAAAAACAAGATATTCCTTTTTAAAGAAATGTTATAACGCTCCTACAAAAGTGGGAGGAATATCTTTGTGTACGCTGTTAATCATAACTTGTGTAACTATGCTTTATTTGGAAGATTAACTAAATGTATTTCCTGTGTATCAGCGGACAGACCCACAAACTTCTACGTGGGCGTGGCGCAGCAGTCCAGCGAGCCGACCCTCCTGGTTCAGTATCTGCTGGCCAACATGACGGGCAGCCAGTTCAACATCTCACAGGGGAACTGCAAGAACCAGAGAGAGGACGAGAAGGACGAGGAGAGCAAACATGTAAGACCCATACAGCTCTTACTCTTAACCATTTACATTTGTTTGGTCATTTCATCTATTATAGCAAAAAGGTCAAGAATGCATCTCAAAGATCTGTAAATTCATCCCTTTTTTAACCGGCAAGCTTGAAGAAAATAAATAAAAAGAAAAGACAGGGAAAATGAATTAAGGCGGGAACTAACAATAATTGTATTAAACACATTTTTATTAGAAAATAGTTTAAAATGTCTTTCACAAGTTTGCTAAATTGTTTTGTTGAACAACAGTCTCAAATCCAAAAATATTCAATTAATATGTAGTAGTAGTAGTAGTAGTAGTGGTAGTAGTAGTAGTAGTAGTGGTAGTAGTAGTAGTAGTAGTGGTAGTAGTAGTAGTAGTGGTAGTGGTAGTAGTAGTGGTAGTAGTAGTAGTGGTAGTAGTAGTAGTGGTAGTAGTAGTAGTAGTAGTAGTAGTAGTAGTAGTAGTAGTAGTGGTAGTAGTAGTAGTAGTAGTAGTAGTAGTAGTAGTAGAAGAATGTGCATTGACAGCCCTACATATACACAGGACAATGTAAAACCAACATGTATAACCTAGACTTTACATTGAAATACAAATATACTATGCAAATATAAAATAAAGCGACATTTGGACAACATTTATTCCCCTTCTCCCTCAATTGTAGAAGAAAGTTATCTATTGGAACTGTAACTCTGCACGCCTTTTGATATATGTACAAATAAGAAGTAATAACCTGTGTATTCCCCCTCTCTTCCTCAGATGTATTCCTACACGTGGGTCCAGGGCGCAGCGCCCCCTAACAGCACTGAGAGGCAGGGGTTCTGCGTTCGCTCCACCGTGCGTCTCTCCAAAGCTCTGTCCCCGGCCTTCGACCTGAAGGAGTACACCTCCAAAGATTACTCCACGTGGACAGAGTCCCGCTGGAAGGTCATCAAAGGACGCATTTTCCTGGTGGCGAGTCCCGACCTGGAGGTAAACGTCCTTCCTCAGATTTAACACACCAAGTGATGCTGGCGCACGTTGTGCTTTCTTAGAAGACGGTAGTGGACATAACAGAAAAGCAATCATTCATTCTATTGAGAGGCGCCTTTCAAAGCACCCAAGGACACATTCAGTACATGGCCGTTACATGTATGATATGTGTGTAATGTGTATTTGTAAAGCGCTTTGAGCATCTGGAAAAGCGCTATATTAAATGTAAGGAATTATTATTATTATTATTCATAAAATATTCTAAGGAAAGGTTTAAGACAGTACTACAAAAGGACCGTAACAGGGAACATGTAGAAGTAGTTACAACATTGAAAAGCAATACCATTATAAACGCAGCTTACACACAGGATATTACTTGGTTGCATTCAATGATTGATGAAGGCCTGTTTAGTGTGAAGACTTTTTGTTGTTCAGCAGCAGACTAGTTAGTGACTAGCTGGTGAACATAGTTTTCAGTGTCAGTGGAGACCAACATGTAGCTAAAATGGGTGTAAATATTTGACTTTAATTCATCAAATGGATCAAATAAACACAACTACAAGCCATTTCAATGTGGCTTTGTGTCTGCTATGTGTACGTTAGGAAAACAACAGTAACATGCAGATCTCTTTAAGAGGAAGATGGCCTTCTGTTCATCCCAAAGGGGGAATCCAGCTTTTACTCTGTTATTGGATTTTTAACTCTTCCGTGTAAAAGCTAAAATAAGATAAGACTTTATTTATCCCGAAGGAAATTGTTGTGCCAGTTACAAAAATATAATACAATCAACACAGCAGTTAAATATCTACAGGAAACATAGACGGTCACATAATTAATGCAAATACTAACAGTATTCAGTAGTGCAAAAAAACGTAGTGGCAGATACGTAATTGCATATTATTAATAATAATATTGCACATGTTTTATAGCAGCGAGTGTTCTGTAATGATGCCATCTGTCTGTTGTCCTCCCCAGATGATGACGCTGGGTGTGGGCGTCGGCGTGCTGATCGCCTCCCTCCTGCTGACGTACATCATGAGCTCGAAGGCCGACATCCTTTTCAGCTCGGGACGGGAACCCGCCAACGCCACCTACTGATCCAGACTGACCACTACTACTTCTAATACTACTACTACTATTTCTACAAGTACTACTTCTGCCCCACCCTGACATGAACACGGTCTTTTCTTTAAAACACGTCACAAGTAGGTACACGGACAGGTTAGACCCGGAACAGAGGTTTTTCTTCTTTTTTCTTCTTCCGACTACTCCATGTTTAAGGACTCACTCAGGTGAGGCGGGACATGAAGACTGGACCGGCCTGGACTCATCAGGGTCAAACAGGCCCTGTCAGTGGACAAGATGTTTATATTTCTTTTGTTTTAAAGGTTTTTGTTTTCTCTTTTTATTGTCAAAGAATGTTTACTCTGTCCTGGGATAGGCACTAAACATTGAGCATTACTTTGAACATATGTGTCTGATTGTGAATATGTAAATGTGACCGAGTGTGTGAGTGTGTAGGGGATGATTATCAGTGCGTGTGTGTGTGTCTGAACTTTGAATGAGGATTGCGATGGTATGTGCAATACTGTAGCTGTCTTCTCTGTCATTATAGTTAACTTATCAATCAGTTCTAATAAGAAGAAACCACTTTTTTGAGTCAGTGAACAAGTAGTTAAATTTAAGTTTTTTTGCTAATTCTGGAAATGTGTGGTGGCGTTTTTGATAAGTTTTAGGTTCTTGGACAACAATCCTAAATATTTATATTTGCGGAGTCCCAGTACACATATAAATACTACACATGTATGTAGTGGTAGACCCACTGCAATTTCACATATTGTGATATTTGTGTGGAGAAGAAGAATTCCCCCTGAGCACGGCATGGCAGACACACTTTACTTTATATCGATTAAAACGTCAAATCCAGTCAGAGAATCTTGTGTTTCGACACGTCAAATGCGCTGGTGCTCTGGTTGTGCACTCCTTTTGCTTTGAACCTTTTTAACAAGGTTTCTTTTAATGATGACTTTGTAAAGAAAAGTGTCAACACGCAGAAGGGTTTTAATTAATGTTGTTGTAATGTAACGGCTGGAATCAACGACCAATTGTGATGCCTTGATGAAGAAATAAACATTGCTTTTTTTTCCATTTTTTTCTTTCCTTTAATTGCCAACAAACTGCTGAAATGTGACTGATGTTTCGGCCTGAAGAGCTTCCTGTTATGAATAACGCTGGAGTTTGAGGTGGACAATGAAATTAGATCTTTAACTATGGTAAAAGAAAAGTAACATCACTGTCAAAATGCTACAAGTGAAATCCTTGCATAAAAAGTTAAGTACAAGTACATAAGTATTAGCATTAAAATATACTTAAATTACAAAAAGTAAAACCGCTTATTCTGCACATCAATACACAACATATCATACTATATTATATTATATACTTCAGGGTTAGTAAAGTAGGAGCTTTTTCTGTTTTGTACTATATATTCCCAGATAGCTTCTTAATTTCAATATCAGGTCCAAAAAGTAACCTTTAATAATAATATTAGATTAATAATTTGTTGATTTTAGACTGTATTATTAGTCCGAATGACCTAATATTTTAAGTAGCAGGAAATGGAAATACTCAAGCAAAGTACCTTAAAAATTCAAATAATAAAGTACTTTAGTAAATAAGTTATTGTCAACCATTGACTGGAAGCGTTGCACCCAAAAGTCTCATGAAATATAATCAGCCAAATATTGGTTCCTCCGTTTACCATTTTATGTAAACATTTAAACCAGGGGTGGGGAACCTCCGGCGCCCGGGCCGTATACGGCCCGCGAGACCATTTGGTGTGGCCCTCGAGGTAATTTATAAACACGCAAAAAAGAAAAAAATTAAAGAAATCTAGACGGCAAAATAATTAAACAAGTGAGTGCCTGTTTTTCCTGGCCAAGGTCAGGGTCCTTGAACACAACACAAGCCTAACGTGTCATCACGTGGTATATGTCTCGTCTGATGGGGAGCACCAGAACGCCGCTCCGCTCCGGCACTTGCAAAAATGGCAGTACCCATAAGGAGCCATGCTGCAGTTTTTGCGTGGCTGTGTTTTAGTTGTAAACCCAGTGGCGATCTGTCATACTGATCATACAGTCAATAACTTTGTTGTTATTAGCATCTAGTTAGCTAGCTATGCTAACGAATATAAGAAGCTTTTTCTACAACCAGTGAGGTAAAGGCACATCTTTATATGATCATTAGGCCTATAGTTATAAAAAAATAAGAGAATAAAGTAAACAGGTATAAAATACTATATGACTGTAAAAAAAAGTTGTTATTAATAAACAAGAATACAGTTTGAAAGGGGAGTGATTTGTAAAATATCCATAAAGAAAAATAAAATCTGCTTACAGTTCTGTTTCATATGGGTGTTGAGAGATGTATCCATAGAGCTCCTAATGTTGCTCTCAAAGTGCACCAGATTGATGCTTTTAACTTCAACATTTAAAAAAAAACAAATCTTCCCGGGGGAGCATGCCCCCGGACCCCCCTAGAGGAGGTTAGGTCCCCCCCACTTAAATCATGTTCACATGGATAGGAGTCTAAATACATTTGCACACATCTTGTGTCCATATCTTTCTGTTTGGGTAGTCATGCCACAACTCTGCACGTGCATGCATGCGTGAGTCATGGCAAAATATCTGGATTAAGAGGTTGCTTTTTCTTTGCACAGCATGAAAGAAAGGTGAAATGAGTGGGCTGTGATTTTAGTATTTTTAAGCAGAGGTCAATCATTTGTACGGCCCTCGGAGGATGTTGAAAACATTGAAATGGCCCTTGAGAGGAAAAAGGTTCCCCACCCCTGATTTAAACAAACGAGCCTTTATCAAAGCATTTCAAGAGTGATATCCTACTTTTGGAATAACATCATCTAAACCAGTGGTTCTCAACTGGTGGGTCGCGGACCCGTTTGGAGTGGGTCGCAGATGTGTGAGTGAAGGGGGGAAACATTTGAAAAAGTCAAACTTTTATTTTGAAGGCCCGATTTTCTAACGCTGTGCATGCAGTCGGCGTTGGACTGGAAGTACCGGAGACCATAAACGGTTTTGAAAACTTCTGTCACGTAGTGATCATCTTCTCAATAAAATATCTTTGCTGATGTTTTTTCGAGTCTTCTGGCCAATCAGAATCAAGATTGTTGCCGGAAGTCCCCACAGAGAATAACTCTGCGGTAGAACTCTTCTTTATACATCCATGGGTACAACTTCAGATAGAAATGAACACATAATGAAATATGACCCCCGGTCTGATGACTGACAGGTCACAGAACAATGGGAGCTATCTACCCTTACCCACAATTTAAAGTAAGTTACTCTTCTCGCAGCAAGATGTCAGAACAAAGTGAAAAATAAAATATTATTAACATGTCGGGTAGTAATAGATTTATTTATTTTCTTGTACCAGAATGCGTAGTTTATGTTAGTATTTCTAAAAATCTCCTGGGGCAGAATCCCCCAAGACCCGCCTGCTGGGGTTCGGTTTTCAGCATGCGTGCCTTTTTATAGGCTAGTTCAGCTTTGATTCTCATTAAACCTTTTTTAAAAGCATACTTTAGTTCTGTGAAGGGATATAAGGGATATATGCACTGTACTTCACTTCTATTAATATTGTATGCTGAAAAGCGTATATATTACAGCACGTTTTTTGTTGAATAGATTTGAGTGCTTCAAAATGTTGGGTCGTGGTGTGTGTATAGTTTAGAATCTAAACTATACACACACCCTTTATCACAAATCACATCTCAATCATTATTTCTTCCTTGCTTCACTTTTTGTTTGCCAAAAATGTGTCAGCAGGAAATATAATTGGTACGCTGAAGACGAAGTATTGGGATGTGTTTTTTTTACAGCCGCAGTCCATATGTTGAGGTCACTTCACCTGAACCACACGGAGAAAGCCTAATTGTCTCTTTGGATACACGACACCACTGGTTTTCAGCCTTTTGACCTTTTGACCCCTTGAACATGGAGTCAATGAGCTGTAAGCAGGCTCAGATACATTTACTACCCTGAGGCTTACAACAAATAAATCCAGTATTTTACGAAAGTTCACAGATTGAAAACAATTCTGAAAAACATATCATTTGTTTAGAAGAACTGCAGTAGGTTTTTTTATCCCGTTTATCATACTGTGACCGGTCAGTTGGAGGGGTCCTGAACCCGTAGATTTTAAGCTAAAAACACATTTATTACCATTAATTTCTTCTTTATTTATTTGTTATCTTTAAGGGTTTTTAAAGAGGTTTGTATGTGTTGGTTTCTTTGGTTTGTTCTTACAGCGAGAAACAGCGTGATTCTACAAATAAATAATCAGGTTTTATTAATTTGACCATTGACTCATTGAGAACAATCAAATATCAAAGAAATGGGAGTTATTCAAAATAACTGTGTCTTTAATAGTGTCTTTAATAAGTGAGGGCACAACATGATTAACCATGCTCTTAATTTACCCATATGAGTTTAACATGTTAAAGGACTACTTTTTTTACATCATATTTTCCTGTATGTAATAGCGTTTGAATGCATCTGGACCAATAGTGTTTTTTAACAGCTTTGTAATGATGATGTTGATTGTTGTTCTGGTAGGATCTTCCCATCAGCAGCTCCATTACATGTTGCTCTTTTTAATGGGCCACTTATTTTTGTGACATAATACTGACCACTGCTCACTTAGTGGACACACACACACACACACACACACACACACACACACACACACACACACACACACACACACACACACACACACACACACACACACACACACACACACACACACAGATTATTAGTGTTTAGTGAACACACCGTCTCACAGGCCCTGTCCCCCGGGGGCAGAGGAGGGGCCAAAGTGAGCGGAGGCGGGGCGCACGGTGCTACGGCTGAGTGGAAAGAAAGTGGAAAGTGAGAAAATACCTGAATGGACAATCTACACTAAGTAAGTCGTATTTATTTGTTGAAAATGTCTTTTAAAATGCTGCTTGGTTGTTGGAGTACGGGTGCATGTGCGCTGCTTTTACGCTGGCGGAGGGCAGGGCTCGGAGATCTCCGGTTTCCCCAAACAATAGTCGACAGGACGCGATGGTCGCCTTTTTTTTTTTATAACCACAGGGAAGTTAAGGACCCTCGGCGTCCCTATTGTTGTTCTCACCGAGGCCACGTAGCTCTGAGGGGCGATTTCAAACGTGGGAGGAAGGGGGTAATGTTTATGACCAGAGGATAGAAAGGGTTCACGGAGAGGGGATGAGCATGGGGGGGATAATCGCGTCCAGTTTGATTACTGTAGGCCGAGGGATTTTGAATTTCTGAGTGCTTCATTCATTTACTGTGAGGGCGTCCCGTTTGGAGACGCAAAGGCGGAAGAAAAGGAGCATTTCTGGATCATTTGGCATCAGGACGCCACCGGTGGGGCCTGGGAGTCTCCCATTGTCCTGCCTGTACTACAGCACCCTCCCTTTTCATTTTGTAGGTCGCATAACTCTTTTATATTCGCCCTAAATGCTGCTGGTTCCTCACAGTAAGTCAGCCTTTTGTGCATGTGGAGTGTTGTTGAATTATTGATGCCGCTTGCCTCAAATTGCCTCTTGATCCGTGTTACCACATCCACCGGTGGGAAGCTAAGAAGTGTCCAAATGGCTTAATGCGTTTTTGCGCCGATCAAATGTTGGAATTCAAAGTGAAACAGAGTCATGTTTCTGCTGTAGCAACAGGCCCTGATTTACCCAGCTGTGGTGGGGGCTTCATGTACATGCTGGCTTTGTAAGTGCTTTATTTTGTGGTAAACATGAGCGTAATGGGCGAGGAATAGACTACTTTTATAATTGATCAGTGATACAAAGCACTAACGTATGGTATACAGCGCTGACAGATGGAATACGTGATAAAGCAGGACATAAATGAAGTATTGCATGGTCACTGTAAATATACTGTAACAGGGATTTTACAGTCATATCACAGTACAGTCAGTAAAGCTAGTTCAGTATAGAGATTCTGTTGACACACATGTAGACGTATCACTAAACATGGTGAGGTAATACATATCTTAATATGGTCCAGTAGGTCATGACCCACCTTTTTTATTTTCTGTTTTATCATTAAGTCAAAACTAGTGACTCCTTACAGAGTAGAAGGTGACTTCCAATTAAAATCCTCACATTCATGAAGCTGGATAAAGTCTATGTATGACATTTTAACTTAAATATCCTAAACAATCTAATGATTGTGAAAATATGTTGGCAATTATCATCAATTGAAAGACTATTTGTTGCTGTATTACAGAACCATTGGTTTACTTGAGTTTATTGACAAGAAATTGAGATAAAATCCTGAAAACAACCAATATTATGAATATGACAGCTGTTACTCAATGTCTGATTTAGGAGCAGAATATAATATTTAAAGCTGTGAAATGAATTTTCTCTTCAGGGAGAAATAAGGCATTCTTGTCATCTGTAATCACATCTTGTTGTATTACATTGTTAAACGAGTAAACGTCTAAACGCTGGAGGGGAAATCGTCCAATGTCATGTTTACTCAATTTACACAGATATGAGAAAACCAAATCATCCCGAGAATCTAGAAACTAACACATATGGAAATCAATTATCAAATGTAATCACGTGACAGTTTGTGGGTTGTTTTCAATGGCTGGAACACAGTAGGGCTGCAACTAATGATTATGTTGGTTATCAAATATTCTGCTTATTATTTTCTTGATGAGTTGATTCACCAATTGGTCTATAAAATGTCAGATAATATGTCCAAGGCGAATGTCCAGTCCCAAACCCAAAGATGTCCAGTTGAATATGATAATATATGGAGAAAAGCTGGAAATCTTCATAATGAGGACGCCGAAAACAATTGCACTGTTTGCATAAAAAATGACTTTGACGATGAAACAATTTATTACTTATGACTTGCAGCTTTAGAAGGCAGTCCCTATTAAATCTGTTGTCTGTTACATCTATAGGTCCTTTAGTGTGCATTGTTGCTCATTTGAAAGGCATGTTGTTGAGGTTTTCAAATGTCATTTTAAAATACTTTAAGAACAGCAAATTAGATTTCCCTCAGCCGCCGCTGTAGATATCTCAAACCCAGAGGAGATACAACTGAAACGACATGGTTATGGGGGTAATGTTGTTTATGGTTTTGGTTAATCTGACCCTTAAACATGTTTGTCTAACTGGATTTATGAGGAAATATATGTGGCCCCACACAGGCTAATGGAGCGGAGTCCCGTATCTGAACCACATCCATCTGATCTGCGCTCATTCAGCCACTTCCTGTCTACTCAATACTTTGTTTGGATATGAAGACAGATCGTGTGGAGGGGTCTCTTTGAATCACAGCGCAGAGCAGAGGACAGGCCTGTTGATCTAACCATATCTGGATAGATCTACACACACACACACACCTGTTCCGGTTTGCTGGCCATGTGTGCTCGAGGCTGACAGTAGCAGTTGTCTTGTTTTTTTTCATGGTTTTACTGACGTTGTTGCAGGCAGCAGTGGGTGGTGGTCAGCCCTGTGTGTGTGTGTGTGTGTGTGTGTGTGTGTGTGTGTGTGTGTGTGTGTGTGTGTGTGTGTGTGTGTGGTGTGTGTGTGTGTGTGTGTGTGTGTGTGTGTGGTACAGTGATGAGCCTCTTCCCCTGCGCGTCCCTGGGTGTGTGTGCACGCTTATTTTCACAGTTGGCACATCAGGCCTCAAATGGCCGTTGAATGGAGCCGGTCAGTTCGCAGACGAAGGCCCAGATTGCTGCTCCGCCCTGACAGCTGCTGTCTCTGTTCCAGCAGCTCCAAATGTTCGATGACAGCTTGATTTCTTTTTGCCTTTGGGAAAAGAGAGGCTGTAAAAAATCCTACATCTGCTCGTTTTTAAATGTTTGACGCTACCTTCACATTAGCAGCTACATTCCTGGGTAATTTTCGTAGCTTTTTATAAGTGGGTTTGAGGAATTTATATGGGAGCATGGACTTAATGACTGCACATTTAAATCAAAATGTTCACCTTTGCAAGGCAAGTTTATATATAAAATGTTTGACTAAAACACTAAGGGGATATACATAATGCACAGGAGCCACATCTTTATCGGAAAAAAGTTAGATATAGCTTTTATATTTGTGAATATTCATTTTAAATGCAAAAGATATAAGGACAAGGTCTTTTTTGACATATTTTAATACTGGTGTCTGTGCAAGTTTTTGTACAGGCACCAAAACAACCTTCACTTAATGTCTCGTTTTTTAAAAAATGCAGTAAAAGCAGACAAATAACGTTGTTTGAATAAAATAGACTAAATATTCTGGATAAAGTAATAAGATGTAAGGAAAAAGTTCTCATTCTCCATTTATAAACAGGCTACGTGCGTTAGCTTCTATTCTTTAGATTAAATTGGACGTTTTTTAAACAAAAGGTGAAATAAAATAACTAATATCAAAGAGATATGATTGAAAAGATGATTACCTTTTTACATGATTTTTTCCCTAGAATACTTTTCACAGAGTTTTGATGGGTGGCTAGTAAAACATGTCTTAGACTGGACTCACAACCTCATGCAAAGACTGTCTACCGTCTTTCCTAGAAGAAAAGTAGTGGGCTCACAGGAAACAGCTATCAGTTAACGGTGGATATTAAATGGCTTTATAATCCCTTTGGCCCGAGCAAAGAGAAATATCTAACCTTGGCACATGTAGGCATGAAGCCCAGCATCATTTCTGTTTAACCTCAGACCACACACCTACACAGATTACTGAACCGCCTGTTGTTGGCACCTCTTAAACAAGCCCAGAGTGAACAAGGGTCGTTTTCTTTTTTTAGAAATCAGACTTTGAGGCAGGGTTGTGAGAAATGAATGAGTTGTGTGTCAAAAGAAACCCTGAAATAACCTAAAGAAGGACACTGCTGTTTGTTTAACAATGGCTTTCCAGGAGCAGAGGCAATATCGGTAAAAAAGGACCTAGCTAATTATTAACAATGTCAGGTTATGTTTTCTCAGAAAAGTCTGTTGCTTGTTTATTTAACGTTAATGCAGCTGACTTCAGTGGATTAGAAGAGTTCCGGGGAAGCTCATTAAGTAGGACATAGGACACTGGGATGAATAGGAAACCTTATCCACCCAAACACTGGACCACACCCCTGAAGATCAAGTGCTCCATCATATTCTCACTAACAGTCTGTCAGAGAGACAGGCTCGTCTCAAACTGCAGTTCAAGTTGAAGTCGTTGAAGAGTAGATTACCCTAGCGCAGCTCAAGTGTCAGTGTTTCGGATACTACTGACGAAAGTGCCATAATATACAAGCTAAAGGCATTCAGTGGTTATGTTTTATCATGTAAATGACATGTTAGGCTACAGGGCTGGCTAAATGTATTACATTGCTAGAATTAGACACTCAGTATCGATAAATATGAAGCTACAGCCAGTTAGCTTAGCATAAAGACTGGAAACAGATGGAAGCGGCTATCTTTCGGAAGGTAACAACATCATATCAGCAGCACCTTAACAACTCACTAATGTACATGTTATATCACAATAGTTTGAGCTATATCAAACATGTAGCTGTTTAATGTGTGGTAATGTGCTGGACTGTTTCTACTATCTCCATTTAAAGCAGCAAATTGAAGCTTTAGCTCCAGCTATTATTCTTTCACACAGTGACGTCACGAGCTACCCACAATGCAACACGCGCCATATAAATATATATAAATGTGCCATTTTCCTGGAGGTGCTAATATCCTGGAGGTGCTAATATAAACAGCTAGCTAACGTAGCCAGGCAGAGCGCAGTAGGTTTTTTTTCTGAATTAACGACCGAAGAAATCACTGCATGTCTTCGGATTACATCTCTGGACTTGAGGGGTGTGCTTTAGGTCGTTACCAGCGTAAACTAGAGCTGTGTGGGTTGTTACAGACTGCCTGCAGATATATGGAAAAACGACAGTGGCCTTCGGCGATTTTGGCTGCATCTACGTCTAATTTCTGGAAACACCAGGTGAATACCCCACTTGTCACAATAATATTATCATGCCATTGCATATATGTGGTATTTTAGAGTTGACTAGATATTGATTAAGGCAATAGACTATGATATTCAGTACAGGAAGCTTAGCAACACCTAGACGGTGTACGGCTGCTTGCACCTCGCGTAAAACGGCGCAGACCGGAAGTACGGTGTCGCGCTCGGCCCAATACCCGTATGTGTGTGTGAAAGAATACAGATGAAACAACATATTTTTTGTCGAATAAGAATTGTAGCTTTACAGGTGCTAATAGATGGATTTAGCTATTTTTAAACAGTGGTTTCCCCTTGTGTCCAGGCTTTATGCTAAGCTAAGCTAATCTACTGCTAGTTCCAGCAACATAGTTACTG
Organism: Gymnodraco acuticeps; assembly: GCF_902827175.1. NCBI lineage: Eukaryota > Metazoa > Chordata > Actinopteri > Perciformes > Bathydraconidae > Gymnodraco > Gymnodraco acuticeps. Next base: position 1,559,634 of record NW_022992289.1, read on the forward strand.
TAGAAACATGGCGACAGGAGGAATACATGCATTAAACTACCCCTTAAAAAAAAAAACTTGTCCAGTGATAATATTTATTTTAAGACTTACAGGGATGGATGTAGAGGACTCAAGCTCCAAAAACACTGGATCATACATTTCCCATAGCATCTTCCATGAGGAACCTCCCTTCCTGGAAACACCTCTGTCTTTAAAACGCCAGGCCTCCAATTTGTAACAAACTATTTTTGTTAGAAATGTGTGTCCATAAAGTGTTTTGTTTTCTCCGACTTCACAAAACTCCTGCAGAGTTACTGAATAAATCCACTATGTACATGTTATAGTACTAACATGATTAATAAACAGATCTTCATGTTTAAATAAGGAAAAAATGGTTTCATCACAAAAACAACTAATGATTTATCTTGTTAGTAACAAGGCAGCATACACCACAGTCTGAAAGCCCAGATTAAGGACTGAAATATATCATAGACTTATAATTAATTCCTATCATTAACTGATGTACAAAGAAAAGTAAGTGTGACAGTTTGTAAAATAGATTTCAGGTCATATTTCATCCTGCTCTTTTAGCTGGTGAGAGGCTAGAGTTACAAACCCGTCTTTTTTCAAGCTTTTGTCTCTTTTGAAAGACTCGTGGTTTTATGTAGGCTCCACTCAAAAAGGCCACCCTAACCACCACTTCTCATGCTTTTCATACCATATGTGTCTCGTTATGTGGCAGGTTAGGCGAAGGTGCTGTGACGTCATGATGACAGCAGAAGGGTCAGCGCTGAAATCTGATCTCAGTCCTCCTAACGAAGGAGCCTTTTTGCTAAGCCTATTTTTTACACAGAAATGTAGCAGTCATGCAGAGAGAGACATCTGTCTTTAAACCTGAAGAGATCCAGATGTATTGACCACTTAAATGTCCTGAATACAGTGCAGCAAGTAAAGTGTCTTTGGACTAAATATTTGCCTCATCATCAGTCAACAAGTCATACAGCTTTATTGACTATATGCTCAGCTGAAATATAATGAATTACTCGGCATATACTTGTATTAAGCAAGGTACGATCACTCCCAGGTTTCTTCACAGCATGTAGACATTACATTAGATGTCATTTGTTAGACGTTTTTATCGACTTACTTTATTCAGTCCTGTGGACAATCCCCACAGGAGCAATTTGGGTGAGGTGTCTTGCCCAGGGACACAACGACATGCTGACTGCAGTGGGACTCGAACTTGCTACCCCCTGATTCGAAGTCCAGCACTCTACCCACTGAGCCACAGCCGCCCGACACTAGTAAAAAATATTGATTTATGTCAGGGTGATTATTACCGGTGCGATCATGTACCATTATTTTCACGATAAGCTACCAAATATGTATTTTGATTTTTACAATTTAGTAATTCTGCTTCATGAGACGGATCGCAGAGCAAGATACTTTGACAAAGACTGGCAACATGGACACTGCATTTGTTCCTCTGAGGATTACTCTATTTTTGGTGACCCCCTGACCTTTCATCTCACTTTACCATCAAGGCAAACATCTTCCTTGACCTTATTGACCATCCTTCTGTATACATTTTTTTGTTGCAAAATGAGCCTGAAATTGACTGTATTTATCGCTCGTGGAGGATTCATCTTTTTGGGTTTGGTGGCCCTCTTGACGTATACTTTTTTGATCCAGCGTTTTTCAAAATGTTCCAGTTGCTTATAGAAAATGTTATGAACACATTTCCCTAGAAGGTTCTTCACGCCCTCCAGAGGATAATCCATTTAAATTGCTGATACTCTTAAAACCTCCACACACAGAGCAAAATGTAAACTTGTTACACAACAGATATCACAACATAAATGAAGAAACACTTTTGATTTGAAGACGCTTCCTTTTTAGTTCGGCAATCAATATTTGGTGTGCCCAACATGCTCTCTAAGGCCTTCTGGATACATACAGGCTCTGGATGGCTTTGTCTATGTTTGTGATACCAAATGAAATAGATGGTGACGTGTGTGTCTGTGAAACTTCCAACATATTGGCACAGAGGATTCAGGAAAGTCTGACATGTAAACAAAATTAAGAACGTCATCACTTATAATCAGCTGCTGTGATCCGGGTTTGAATGACTCACCTTGCAGTGTTGTTCCTTTGACATATGGACAGTGTTACTGTAATTGCTTAATTGTTATTTGTACAAGGTGGTGGGGTAAACATTGGGTGCAAGTGATGAATTCAGATTGTTATTTAGGCCAGCGTTTCTCCGTCTGGGAGAGCGAGTTCCAGCTAAACGTCCACAGCCATTACATAAAAACACTGTTTGGATTTGGTCTAAAGATATGTGGTTTCATTGTCTGGGAATCTGCTCGTAATCTCCCTCTGCAATATTGTCTACTTTTCTCCACTTAAATCTGCTTCTTCATGTGAATCTGCAGCACAGATCTTGGCTCTCGGCGTTCTTTAGAGTGCTTTTTTCTGTGTAATGTCACGCAACTGTACAACTGTGCGTGACATTCAGAAGGCAGATTCCTCCCTGTTGCAGAGATACATCATGTGTTCAGCCTGAAGCAGTTTGCTGCACTTTACGTCTCATAAAAGCACAGCGCGACTGTATATAAGATTTGCCATTACTAAGATAAAAGCTTACCATGATGCTGCTACTCATTTGAGTTTTGTGGTTCTTGGAAAAGGCATGTTGAGGTTTTTTCTCATGGCTGCAGGGATCCAAAGTCTTCTCCAGTCTGGTAAGACTTAGTGGGTTTATTGGCACTGGATGACGGGTGCTTCCTACTTAGACAAAATATGAATGAAAGATTGTAAAGAAAGAAAGAAAAGACACTTTTATGAGGACAAGCTGAGAAATCCCACAGACAGATTTGTTGTTTTACACAATTTGGCTTAAAGGGAAGTGGATTTTGAACACAATGGCGTTGATGGAGCAGAAAACCACATTAAGTGAAATCACAACCCTGTGAGACTCATGGCAGCAAAAGTCCCTCTTCAATTTCAACAGTTACATAATCCTCAGTATTGTGATTACTTACAAACAAAATGACTTCCCTTTTCTGCAAGGCAGCCTTTGAAACCAGAACAAGACAAGACTTGCATTATATCTAGTCTCATATCACAATATTGAAATTGATATTTTGCATCTCTAGCAGGTTTTAATTCATCTATTCCTTCTAAGACAAAGTCTGAATGAAAGATAATTTAAATAAAAACGGAGTATGAGGAGAACAAACTCACTGATATCTCACTCGTTGTACCTTATTTAAAGTGAAGGGAAGTGGACTTTGAACACAAACAAGTTGATACAAGAGTGATGGCAGAAAAACATCCCTCTATTTCCCACAGCCAGCGAACACCCCATGCCTTTGATCAATTAAGCAGCATATGACAGTCCAACATCAGTAATGCCTTCATTCATGATGTGATTAAATCTGTTTGATTTGAATGACTTCTCCTGTTATCGCCACCTTTAGTTATAGACTGAGCCCAATTGGTGCTGGACGCCTTGAAGTTTATCAAATACCACAACATTTTTTTCCAAATCGCTAGATATCAATATTGTAACTGCTACTTATTTCTTAGCATGGATGTGTACTTTTCATATTCTTAACATGCGCTTGCTATCGTATTAAATATGTTAGTATGCTCCTTTATTTTGTGCCTTTTAACTGCACTGTGCCTAGGGATGGGTATCGTTTGAAATTTTTCGATTCCGATTCTGCTTATCGATTCCGGTTCTTATCGATTCCCCGTTTCGATTCCAAAATTGTAAAATAAAGAGGTCAAACGTTTAGATAACAAAAATATATTTATTCTTAAAAGCTTTAACTGAAATTGTTACTAAAAAATATACATGCAATACAAATGTATTGCACAATAGCTGTGCTTTATTTTAACTGAGCTATGCCTGTGGCAAGCTGTTAACAGGCATTACACTTTGCCTTTTCTTTTTCAGTGTAGTGGAGCCTCACTTCAGAGTGTTTACCGCGACCTATCTTTGGTGTTATGAAGTGACTGAGCTCGTGAAATGTCTACGGGAGGGCGGGGGAGCATCGCTGCGGGGCAACTGTGGACCTCTGTCGCCTGTCAGCGCAATTGATATGATGCCGTTTAAAAAAAATGAAGGGCGGTGCCGGCCGTCAGCGTACCGAGCCGGCCGTCAACGGCCCGCTGACGACCGGCCGTTCTGTGATTCTCCAGGTCCGCCCTGTATTCCACCGGGTCACCGCAGCACCGCGGTGCAGACGGACCCGCTGGAATACAGGGTCTACCGCGTTTAGGAACCGTTAAGCAGAACCGAAATTGTGTATTTTGTATGGGTACCCGGTACCCGGCATTTTCTTATCGGTTCTCATCTGGAACCGAGTTTCGGTTCCCAACCCTAACTGTGCCTTTGCTGTTTTAACGCTGTACATTTCCCTGCTGTGGGATAAATTAAGAAAATGTCATTCTTGAAATTATGATATAACGATATATTACAAAATCTATATGTGGTCTTATATCAGGATAATTATATATTATTGATATATTGCCCATCACTACGTCCAACAGGGGTCTACCACCGGTGGGCATATAGATTTGTATTCGTACTAAAACAAAATATAAGATTATTTTTCTAAATAAGGGGCCTGAGCAGGATGAACTCACCAAAATCCCACAGACAGATCCCCAGTCGCACAGTATTTGGCTTGAAGGGAAGTGGATTTTAAACACAATGGCGTTGATGGACCATAAAAACCACATTAAGTTAAGTCAGGACCCTGTGAGACAGTGACGTCCCTCTCTATTTTCCCACAGTCAGCGAACGCCCCGCGGCCTTTATCAACTAACCAGCATATGACAGTCTAACATCCGTCATGCCAACACCTTTTTATTTGGGCGATTTTTCGGCAGCGTGGAGGACAGAGTGGCAGAGGGCGGCGTAAGGTCAGGTTTCCACGGCAACTGTCAACCTCCAATCCCCCTCCAGCTGAACACCCTCTTTCATTGCCATGGCAGCGGAGAGGCCCCCCGTTTCCCAGGGGACGGGGGCAGTGAGGGAGGGAATGTGAGACGGTCGAGAGGGAGAGAGAGGCCAAACAAGTTATGTGAAAACACAGTAATCCAATATGGCCGCCATTGTGTCCGAGCTAACTGTGGCTAAAGCTCACTTCTCGAGGAGAGGAGATACAGTGTGATGATTAACCTCGGACCCGGAAGCCTGAGTGATATCAGGAGTCAACTAAAGCTGGGGTTAATTTGTGGAAGGCGTGGGACGAGAGGTTTGTTGAGACATCAATGACATACCTGGACTCGTGGTTTTTAAGGGTCATTTGAATCCTAAATGATATGAATGTTTGACTGACACGCCCTCCTGAAACCTGAAGCCATTTTTCTAAATTGGACAATTTTCATACCTGAACTTCCTCATATTTTTTTGAATTCCTCACAGTTCGGAGCTTTGGGATTTTAGCAAACAAAAACCTATATAACCAACCCCAAATAAGGCAAACATATGGCCTCTTTAAAGCAGAGATGACACTCATTACTGATTTACGTTTTTACTCTCTGTACCAGGGTGAGAGGTATAATTGTTAAGCCATCAACCACATGCTTGGACTCTGGATTTTAAGGGTAATTTTACCTCACTTTAAGCTAAATGATATGCATGTTTCACTGACACGCCCTCCTGAAATTTGACACTAATCCTCATAATCTTTGAGGGATTATTTTTCTAAATTGGACAATTTTCATACCTGAACTTCCTCATGTTAATTCCTCTCAGTTTTTTTTTGTTGGGAACTCCTTCTGGAGGGAACTGTGGGATTTTAGCCTATTAAAGACCATTTACATGCACAAAAACCTATATATCCAACCCCAAAAAGCACTGTGGCCTCTTTATGTTTTTACTCTCTGTACAGGGTGAGAGGTGTGGTCGTTGAGCCATCAACCACATGCTTGGACTCTGTATTTTAAGGGTCATTCTACCTCACTTTGACACTTATCCTGATAATCTTTGAGGGATTATTTTCCTAAACCATTTTTCTAAATTGGACAATTTTCATACCTGAACTTCCTCATATTTTTGTCAATTCTTCTCAGTTTTATTTTGTTGGGAACTCCCTCTGGAGGAGAGTTGGGGGTTTTAGCCTTTTAAAATAATTTACATGCACAACAACCTTTTTAACCAACCCCAAAAAGGTTAATATGGCCTCTTTAAACCAGAGATGACACTCACTGTATACTGATTTATGTTTTTACTCTGTACCAGAGTGACAGGTGTGATTGTTGAGCCAACAACCACATACCTGGACTGATTTTTAAGGGTAATTCTACCTCACTTGAAGCTCAATGATATGCATGTTTGACTGACACACCCTTCTGAAACCTGACACTTATCCTGATCATCTTTGTGGGAATTTTTTTCTACGCCATTTTTCTAAATTGGGCAATTTTCATACCTGAACTTCCTCATGTTTATGTGATTCCTGCACCGTGTGCCAGGGTGAGAGGCGTAGTTGTTAACCCATCAAACACATACCTGGTCTCTTGAGTTTAAGGTTCATTTGACCCCACTTTAAGCTAAATGATATGCATGTTTGACTGACATGCCCTCCTGAAACCTGGCACTTATCCTGATAATCTTTTAGGGACTTTTTCCTTTGTAGATTTCCTAAGTTGGACCATTTTCATACCTGTACTGAGGTGATTCCTTCACAGTTTGGAGCCTAGACAATTTAGCTGCGTTTGGAAACATGGGGCATACATTTAAGATTTTAAATAAAACAATCAAATCAAGATTTAAAGTGTTAAATGGGACCCACCATGCAAAATGCACTTTTTGATGTCTTTCATACATAAATGTGTCGCCGGTGCGTCAGGGAACTCACGCAGCGTCAGAAAATAAAACCCTCTCTCTTTTCCTCCCTGCCCAAATCTCTAAAAACGGTATGATATGACGTAATATCGGAAATGTGGACCCACGGCCCTATCAGCAATCAGCAATGCCCGACTGTTTTGGACGTAATATGGTCGGTGTTTACATTAGCATCGCTAACACTCAGAGCTAACCTGTACTGGAGAGCATGTGTGTGAAGAAGCAGGAAATAAAAAGGAACTCACCTTGTGGTATAACCGGCAAGAGAGAAAGCCTTTGAGCTCCAAACTGTTTAATAAATAATCCTTGATAATCCATGATATGGTGTTTCATCAGCGCAGAATCTGCCGGTAGAATCTCCCGCATGAGATCAGCACTTTTGAAACAGGAAGTGAAATAGAGGGATATGAGGCATGGCTAGAATGGGTGATCTGTTTGGTATTGTGAGACTGACCGACCAAGCAAGGAGGCAGAGGCAGAGGGTTCAAATATAACCCGGTGTGAGCATGTATTACTCCTTGTGGTACATGACACAGCCTCAATCTTACTGTCTCATGTGAAGACAGTCACCAGCAACAAGGATCTCCCACACACCTATCCACTGACAGGGAAAACAGAGCCTAAATACACACACACTAATCAGGCCAATCAGACACAGGTGGGGGAGGAGACAACACAGGGCACCAGGTGACCACAATCACCAGCCACAGACAAAACGGGAGGGGGGACACTTTCAAACTAAACCACATGTGCAATATTACAAGGCCCGAAGCCGTCAGTCAACAGTGACGAAGTTACCTCCGTCACGGGTATTTTGAGCAAAACACTTCATAGACATGTTTTTTATATATTTTTATATATCTGAAACCTATGCTATTCCCTGAAAATAGCATGATATGTGACCTTTAAATAACGTCCATCAGATCAATGGTGGATGACATGACTGGAAGATATCTAGTAAAAGGCAGGCATCAGCCCAGTCTATTGTCAAACTAATGATAGTTTTTCTCTTTAAACTGTGTTTAAAACTTGGTTAAACATAAATCAGTCACTTAAAGATGCCCTGAAGAGTCTTCTTGTAGATTATCAACATGTATGTTTACATTCAGATTTACTTTCCAAATGTTGAAGTTGAACGCATTTCCTTTCAAGTATTTCAAATCAAACAGAGTTCACTAGCATGCCTTTTCTTTCTCCCTGCCTCGATCGGTCCTTTAAACCAGTTCTTAAAAAACATCTTAAAAGTCTCTAATTTTCAAACCATTACACTAATTATACAACTTATTTTTAACTGTGCTGTTCGAATGCCAGATATAAAAGCAGCGTTCCCCAACGATGTTTATCTTGTTGATTACACCAAGCTGGTAAAGCATTACAAAGTCCCACGGGAGTTTAAAGCGTATCCGTCTATGCTCTGCTGTGATAACTCTTGGAAAACAAAGCGGGAAGTTAGTCGAGAAGGCCTTGGAAAAGTTAACCCTGCTTTGTGTAAAATGTACAATTGATGTCCGTGGAGTGTGTTCAGATCCATTCAAGATGAGTCCGTTTATAATCCAGAGCAGCTGTGTGTGAAAGAGCCGTTTATTATTATTCTATTTCATAAATGAGCCTGCATAACACATGAACTCTCTCAAACTCTAGACATGTTACTAATATATATATATTGTGTTTTGTCACTGCTTTTAATTGAACTATTCATATCTTAAACTGCACTGTAACTTTTATCCATGTATTTTTTCTTTTAATGTTTATTTTATTAGCTTTTCTTTTTAATGACTGATTTTAGATGTCATTTTCTTAATGTCTTTCATTTTTGTAAAGTACTTTGAATGGCCTTGTGTTGAAAAGTGCTATATAAATAAACTTGCCTTGCCTTGCCTAATACTCTCTGTTTAGTGTCTGGGTCTATATTCTCAAGCTTCGGATAGCTTATCGGGGTGTTTCACATATCTCCAATATATCCAATGATTGTGTTTTTACCTGTTTATGAAGAAAATGAACTGTATTGAAGATGCAGTCTGAAAAAGTATAATATATAAAGATATTATGCAAGGCAAGGCAAGTTAATTTATATAGCACCTTTCAACACAAGGCAGTTCAAAGTACTTTACAAAAATGAAAGACATTAAGAAAATGGCATTTCATTAAAAAGCAAAGATAATAAAATAAACATGAATAAAAGTTACAGTGTAAGATATGAATAGTTACATTTAAAAGTAGCGGCAAAAAGAAAAGTCTTCAGCCTGGATTTATAAGTAGTTGCAGCGGACCTTAGTAACTTAACGAGTTCACCAACGCTGAGTTCTTTTAAGTCGAGGTTAAAAACACGACTTTTTACAGCTGCTTACCCAGAAGCCTTTTAACTTGTTTTAGCACCTACCGTATTTACAATGTCGTTTTTAAACTATTCTGTATCTCTTTTATGCATGTTATTTATGAATCTGTAATTCCATGATGTTTATTTATTGTGTTCCTTTCTGTTGTCTTAGTGTTAAAGGTGGGGTATGTAATTCACTTCAGAAACACTGTTTGTTATATTCCATGGAATGCTCTAAACATCCCGAAATCGTCTATGCAATAAATACATAAAAAAACGTCATCAGTGGAAGCCGTGGCGCTGTAAAAAGCTCGACCAATCATCTGAGCCGGCCCGGCTAAAGTAACTGGATGGCCTACCTGCCTGTCAGCCTTCCATCTGTGCACAAACTTATCTCGTGCCCTCATTGGTCATGTGTGTGTTCGTGTGTGTTGGAGGAGGGGCTCTGTAAGGAAGTCTGAAGGAAGAGGCAGATTTGTTCCGGTTGTGTACTTTCAAATTCTAGCGCACTCGAGCTGGTTTCTCCAAAATTACCTACCCCACCTTTAAGTGTTAATTATGATGTAAGCACTTGCCCCTGCGTCTGAAAATGTGCTATATAAATAAACGTACCTTACCTGCATGTTTCTGGTAGTTCCAGATATTTGGAGCATAATAACTGAACGCTGCTTCGCCATGTTTAGTTCTGACTCTTGATTGATTGATTGATTGAAAAGTGTATTAACAGCTTGTATATTGGGTACAGTACAGTACAGCTCAAAACATACAATTGTTAAGGGGATGCAGACCAGAGAAAGACTTTCGTCTTGTTTACATCAGGGTCCCCCATTTCCAATTCATCATGTCATTTAAGACATACAAGACATATTTGACATACAGATGGCTTATTTACAATTTACATACAGGTGGTTTTTTACATACAGATTGCTTATTTACAATTTTCATTTTAGATTTCTTTCTAATACATCCTAACCGGACATTTAAGACATACCAAGTCTACAGATATACAGTTAGTAACAGAGTCTAAAATGCGAGTACATAGATGGGGGGGGGGGGGGGGAAGCTGTCCATTGAACGACAGGTTGAGATTTGTACCATTACCGGGGCCAGTTTTGCAATGCTCTCCCCCGAAGGTGCTCTTTAAGAGAGGTTTTGAAGGTAAGTATAGTTTTACTTTTCTTTACAGTTGTGGAAAGAGCGTTCCACCTTGATGTGGCATAATTGCGAAACGTGTATTCCCCCTTTTTTGTGCCAACTCTGGGTTTCACATGATTTGTGGAGCTCCCTCTGGTGTTATGATCATGGTATTCCTTGACCTTTGGGAAGAATTTTGACATGTACATGGGTACCATAGAGGTGTAGTGGATCTTGTAGACCAGGCCCATTGCAAGTAGCTGTACTCTGTCGTCTACTCTAAGCCATCCTAGGTTGTCAAAGTGGGCAGAGGTGAGGTGGGTTCTAGATGAAAGGTCAAGCAGTAGTCTGACCAGTTTATTTTGCGATGTTTGAAGTTTTATTTTGAGCGCCTTGGAGGTGCTATGGTACCATGACGTGCAAGCATAGTCATAGTACCCTTGAATGAGTGCTCCTGCCAGAGTTTTCAGGGTGTTTTTGTTTACCAGAGAGGAGATCCGGTATAGGACAGAAAGCAGACCAGTCCAAACCCTAACCCTAGAAGACCTGAGATTAAGGTTTAACCATCCCATTTTCTTTCCCTGTCTCTTTCAGGTCCCATCCACCTCAGCTCTCCTGCAGCGTCTCTCCCGCCCACCGTCCACTCTCCCCCTCTCCTCTTTCTAGCCTCCCCCTCCGCCCCGCCTCCCTTCTCCTGCTCCCCCCTTGTCGACCTCCAAGATAGATTCCCTCAGGAGTAAGGTTGACCTGCTCAAGCTTCCCTTGGCTCTCTCCACCAAGTCCATCTCTGAGCGTAAGGCCCAGCTGGGAGGAGTCGGAGAGTACCGCGTCCCGGGGGGAGGAGGAGGAGGAGGAGTCGGGGCTCGCAAAGTCTGCTCAGCGCCGACCAGAGACATGGACAACGAGTCGCAGTACTCGGGATACTCGTACAAGTCCTCGCACTCCAGGACCTCCCGCAAGCACAGGTGGGTTAACACAGGTCACACAGGAGAGTCACGACATCACGACATCTTTCTCTCCTTGTTTTTTTATTAACAGCCACTTTAAGTTCTTGAGTAGTTTGCTGCCATTTAGGGGACTTTAATATATAACATTTGCAAGGGTTTCAGTGTGCATAGGCTTCAAGTGTTCCAAGTGTTGGGATAGTAAAGTAAACATCCAGGGGAGCACCATAACATCCTGAAGCCACAAATAATACAACTTTCTGAAGCCGTTATGAAACTATAATCTTTTTTTAACCTATTATTTTATGAATATTTTTTTTATTGGAGCACTTCAACAAATCTTTTGTCTTATTATGTAATTTTTTATCTTTTCAGATAAACCTTGTTAAGGTTAAGGGGGTTAGTTCATAGTTTGCGATATTTCAGCTATTTCTTAAGCGAAATCAACAACTTAAAAATATATTGGGAATGTTAAAAAATGCCTCAAAACAGAAAGAAGGCTGTTTTTCTTAACTCATTGGAAAATGTATAATCTGAAACAAAAATCCGGCTACAATTTTAAGGAATAGGACCCAATTACTTTTGGGAATCGTAAGAAATACAACTTCGAGCCTTGTGCTGGATGTGGACATGGAACATCAAAGAGAAAGCAGTAAGCCTTGAGTAACTGAGTGTTGTGTGTTTGTCCTCCAGGGATCGGAGGGATCGTCACCGCTCAAAGAGTCGAGACGGCAGCAGTCGTGGAGACAAGTCGGTCACCATCCAGACTCCTGGAGAGCCGCTGCTGGACGCAGAATCCACCCGCGGAGATGAGAGGGTCAGTCACTTTTAAACATGATTATCCATTTGATAGCAACCCTTAATCCTTGCCTGTCTTTGTCAGTCATTAAGGGAAGAGCAGGTGTTGTCTGGTGTTAATCTTAACATATTCAAGACGTATTATGTTAAGTTAAAAAAGCACGTGTTCATTAAAGGGACTGGGGATGTTTGTTTGTTTCTATATGAAGTGAGGTAAATAGTAAAGAGGTATTTGTATTTAAGCTCCCTGGCTCAAGGGATGGTCCTTAAAAGACTACATACACTTTTTATTTAAATCATTTTTTAGGATTTATGACAGTTTAGGTACTTGTCTTATATTTTCCCTTGTTTTATTTAAAAAAAATAAGGATTAAAATGTCCTAAATGAAGCTTTTATATCTGCTTTTGTTTTCCTTGTTTCCTAAAAACACCTATCATATAAGGATATTTGGTGTCTACCGTTATGTGAATCGATTCTCATTAAATGTTTGATTAATTACTTAAACAAATCGTTTTTTTAATTTCTATTATCTGGTCAAAAAGACTAATCATATTTTGTTAAAAAAACAGCAGAAAAGCTCAGATGAGCTGTGTTTTCTTCATATAGTATTTGAAGGGATTTGTCAGGTTTTATAGAGAAACATTTGCCATTTTAATCAATTAAAAGTCATTTTAATTGCATAATATAACACATTTCACATTTGGGGTTTTACAGAATGTGAAGCATACCCTCTTCTTAAACCCTCACAGCGCTAAAAAAAAAATCAACAAGGGAACAAATGGAAGAAACTTCAGGGAGAGCAACAGAAAACTCTCTTCTATTAATAATAATAATAATAATAGATTACATTTATTATGTCCTTTCAAGGGACCCAAGGCCGCTTTACATGGTGTGAAAAACAAACAAAGAAGTTGGGCAATGACAAAAATGATAAAAACCTTAGATGGATAAACCTTGTATTTTGACATCTTTCTCTGTGTCTGACAGGACGATAACTGGGGCGAGACCACCACGGTCGTCACGGGCACCTCGGAGCACAGCATCTCCAACGAGGACCTGACGCGCATCACCAAAGATCTGGAGGAGTCGACCCCGCTGGAGTGTAAGCGCTTCGTGGGCCCGGTTCTGGGGGGCGTCCTGAGCTTCTTCGCGCTCCTCACCCCACTCGCCTTCCTCATCCTGCCGCAGGTGTTGTGGCGCGAGGCCCTGGAGCCCTGCGGGACGCCCTGCGAGGGCCTCTACGTCTCCCTGGCCTTCAAGCTGCTGGTGCTGCTCATCTCCTCCTGGGCGCTGTTCCTCCGCCCGCCTCGCGCCACGCTCCCGCGCTTCTTCGTCTTCCGCTGCCTGCTCATGGTGCTGGTGTTCCTGTTCGTGGCGTCCTATTGGTTGTTCTACGGCGTGCGGGTGCTGGAGCCGAGGGAGAGGGACTACCGGGGGATCGTGGAGTACGCTGCCTCGCTGGTGGACGCTCTGCTCTTCATTCAGTACCTGGCTCTGGTGCTGCTGGAGGTCCGACACCTGCAGCCCGCCTTCTGCCTCAAAGTGGTGCGAAGTACTGATGGAGCGAGCAAGTTCTACAACGTGGGACACCTCAGGTCTGTGAGACAATTAAGTTATCATAATGTCTGCAAGAGTTGGTAAACCTTTTGTTTATCAACAAAGATGAGAATGAAAAGATTCAAGGCTTGTATTGTCATGTGTACATAGCTAGCTACAGTGTAGACGTATCAATGACAATCTCAGGTCACAGGCTCTTCCAACAGGGCAACACAATAAAACAGATAAAATAGTGCAAGTAAATTAAATAGAGTATAATAGAAATACTGCAGAATAGTCTATATACAAGTAATTTAAATATTGATATATATATATATAAGGTGCATAGGTGAAATAGTAGCTTAGACAGAACCAAACATGTAACCACTGACTACCAATAATGCATAATTATCTACAAACATTTAATTTCATCTCACTGTACAATATTTTATTTTACATTCTGTTATATCATAGTCTATTATAGACTTCTTGCGCTATTTTGTATTTTTATTTTCTTATTCTATTATGCATGTTGGAGGAGCTCGGGTCATAAGATTTGCATTGCCATTTCTACACTGTAGCTTTTGTGCATATGACAATAAAACCTTAGAATTTGAATTCAAAATAGCCTCATGTTGGTTACAGCTCTTGAGTTTACACTTCTTCATTTCATTACAGAATCTTTCAAATTGTTATGCCATGAGTTTTTGTTTTTGACAGGAGGCATTCGTGTGTAACACAATATGTTCTGCTCTGAGGTCTACTTATTAGCTTTTTTCAGTATTCACCTACAGCACACCTTATGGCCTCTTTGTGCAAATAGCTTAAATTAGCTGCTGGAGCTACATTGGATCTCTGCTTAGAAAAAAAACCTAATTTGAAAAGTGTTGTGCTTTTGGCTTGTTTAGTATGTGTCCAGTTAATATCCCGTACTGACTTTGACACTGACGTTTGACGTGTGTGTGTTTTATGTGTTAAGTATCCAGCGGGCTGCAGTCTGGGTGTTGGACCGTTATTACAGCGACTTCTCCGTCTTTAACCCCGCGCTGCTCAACCTGCCCAGATCCATCCTGTCCAAGAAGATGACCGGCTTCAAGGTTTACTCTCTGGACGGTAAATACAGCCTCTCCTCTGACTCTGTTTACTCATACACAACTCTGACTTTAGACGCCATGTCATTGTCATCCGTTAGTTAGCAGCATGATAAGGAAGAAGTATTTGGACAACAATAAAAACCACTGAAAGTATAAGCTTTGATAATATCCTTAGAGTATAAAAGTCATCACGATTCATCCAAATGGGCTCTTGGTTGCTACATCATTATAATATTATATTATAATGTTATTATTGATGCAGTCACATGTATCATGCATTTTTTATATGGGAGCTTCCTGGAATCAAGCTCATTTGTATTTTATTTGTTTTTACGGTTGGGTGGTTTATTTTACTGTAAAACAATTGATTGTATTTCATATACTCATTATAGCTTTTTGATAACTTCATCTACAAATAAATCAAATATAATATATAAATCAAAAAGTACTAAGGTAAAAGTACAGCACTTCCATTCGAGATATAGGGATGTAGAAGTAGAAAATATCAAAAAGTACTTCAAAAGTTTACTGTAGTGCAGTACTTGAGTTGAAGCAGATGACACTTAAATGAAATATACTGAGGTTAAACCTAAAAGCAGCTAAAGGTAATTGTGTAACTATTTTCTTGTACCTGACTTTGTTTTCTCCATTTGCACTCCAGCTAAATACCTGAGATGCATTCATCTAACCCCCCTCTCATGTGTTGTCTTGCAGAAAGCTCCACCAATAACTCTTCAGGTCAGTCCCGGGCCATGATAGCAGCCGCTGCCCGGAGGAGAGACAACTCCCACAACGAGTTCTACTACGAGGAGGCCGAGATGGACCGCAGGGTTCGCAAACGCAAGGCCAGGTGAGAGAAATACTCCTCATTCACAAATAACTGCTGTGGTCTGAGAGTAGAGAATCAAATAGAACGAAGAAAGAGATGCCTTTAAAGGTCACCTATTATTCAAAATCCAATCCTTTTATACATCAACACGTGTCCCCTCTGTGGAAAGAGACTCTGAAAGTTTCAGGAAGAAAGATTCTCTCTCTTTTTGTCCTCATCCATTTCTATAAAAACCTGTCTGAAAATGAGCTGATCAGATTTTGGCCACTTTATGATGTCATAACGATTTGTTGGCTTGTGTAACCATTAGCCAATCAGTAACCAAGGTAACCCAGTAAAAACAGTATAATAGGGGAACTTTAAAGAGTTCATATTTGTGCCCCTTTCTCCACCCTCTAGGTTGGTGGTGGCGGTGGAAGAGGCCTTCACACACATCAAGCGTCTCCATGAAGACGAAGTGGCCTCGTCCCCCAAACACCCCCGAGAGGTGATGGACCCTCGGGAGGCGGCGCAGGCCATCTTCGCCCCGATGGCCCGGGCGATGCAGAAGTACCTGAGGACCACGAGGCAGCAGGCCTTCCACAGCATGGAGAGCATCCTCACACACCTGCAGTTCTGCATCACACACAACATGACGCCCAAGGTACACACCGGCTCACTGTGGTGGAAAAAACTCAACTTACCTCCTCTAACATTAACATTCTGCAGTTTCACATGTTTTGTGATACAGATAAATTCCAGGTTTAAGTCTTATTGTGATATTCCTTCTGATTCAACATCTGTAATTGGGAGTATTATAAATTCAGTTTTTTGGACAACAGAAACTTTATTAACACTAGAACCGCCAGAGGTCGCTGTATACCCAAAACCGCCAACGGGTCAAATTTACCCGCTATTGATTTTCAAGGTACAATGTTCTTGTATCTATCAAACAGAACAGTGAGTTTTGATCGCACAGGGATGAAACTTATCTGTGGACTCTCAGCTTTTCATATGATATAGTTTGTGCAGATAGCATGAAGTATAGAATATCGCTACCAGTGCTGATTTAAACGCTTGGTGTTAGACTTGTGTTTTGTTTAGGTACAAATCTCTCTCTCTCTCTCTCTCTCTCTCTCTCTCTCTCTCTCTCTCTCTCTCTCTCTCTCTAACTATCTCTCTCTCTCTCTCTCTCTCTCTCTCTCTCTCTCTCTATCTCTCTCTCTCTCTCTAACTATATCTCTCTCTCTCTCTCTCTCTCTCTAACTATATATATCTCTCTCTCTCTCTCTAACTATATCTCTCTATCTATAAGGAACCGCACTAGAAAAAAGGCGTTACTATAGAAACACGTCATGTTTACGCTGCATTTTCTATGAGGTAAATATTACCCGCTGTAGGATCAATTAAAAAATGTTGGGCGATTTTTCAATCTGACTTCATACTGACTTGAATATTTCATTGAAAGAAATGACATACAATCAAAAAACAGCTGCGGGTACAATTGACCCGTTGGCGGTTCTAGTGTTAAAAGGGTTTAAAACAACTATCCCAGTTAAATTATTGAAAAAATCTATAACATGTTTTACGAATATTTCTACATATTTTGGTAAGCTGTCTCCTTTAGTCCAGTATTTATTTACTTAAATGAATTTAGGTCCTTTTTTTTATTATCCAGGCAATATTATTTCGGTATTTTTTAAATTAATGTATATAAATATTTTTCCTATCTTATTTTATGTTTTAGTTCCATATTTATATATGACACAATTTATCTCAGGGGGCTTTACAGTTTATACAGATCAACAAACCTTATACAATTACAACATAGACAATCTGAATTACCACATGTTAATGTGAAAAATGAATGTGTTAAATACAAAATATATAATAGAGGATCCAGGAAATATTTGACAATCATTACTATAAGTTACTTAACTTAATATATTTCCCATTAAAACACTATCTCCCTTGTTTCCATGATATTTACACCCCCTCTTCCTCCCTTTTTACTCCAGGCCTTCCTGGAGCGGTACCTGAGCCCCGGCCCCACGGTGCAGTACCAGCAGCAGAACGGCAGGGGGCGCCAGTGGACCCTGGTGAGCGAGGAGCCGGTGACCTCGGCCCTTCGGCAGGGTCTCATCTTCTCCCTGCGGCGCCTCGACTTCTCCCTGGTTGTCACGGTGATGCCGCTCCCCTTCCTGCGGCTCGGGGAGGAATTCATCGACCCGAAGAGCCACAAGTTCGTGATGAGGCTTCAGTCGGAAACCTCGGTGTGATGGATGCTTATTTTTTCCCACGGGACGGGACATGGGGTCCACTCACATCCAATCACTTCCTGTCTGTGACACAGAAACCCTTGAAGGAGAGAGTGAACCACTCCTCCCGATATGAAACTGCTCAATGATTGTTCAAACCTGGAATAAAACGAATGCCTTCTGTAAGAGACTTTTTGTATACAGGGGGTTTTTCTCCTCTCTTGGCTTCTGCTGTTGCTGTAACCACTGGACTACGACTTCACTGTGCTGACTCAACACCAGACGAGGGGGATTACATCACATTTGTCACTTCCTCTTTCTCAAAAACAGAGCGCTCTGAATGCTGGTGTACCTCTGCCTTCTGGTTCCCTCTCCATGTATTGTTTCAAGAATACAAGGACAGTTTTTATATTAAAGGGTGTGACTTCTTTTTTCTTTACTCACAGAATGTAGCATTATGTGCTTTGAATTAACACGTGGCTTTTCCGCGGCCTGAAGGCCAACATGTCTTCTTTTTTATGTGAAAAATGGAAGTACATTCCTCAGCTACTCCAAACTGTATTTACATGACTGTCTTAATATGCAGGTTCTCTTTAAAACACTACACTGGCAATCCAACTTCCCTTTTACACAGAAGACTAAACCAAGACCCCATTCACGCCTGTTATTAACAAGCAGTCTTTGTATGTATATCTTCGTGAGGATATTAAAACCTGGTGTTATTCAGAGTTTTCCTTAATGTCAAAAAGACCAGAAAACCAAGAGTGTGTTTCAACACTTTCAGTCTTTCCTACCCTGTCTGGAAGTAACAAGTTCCTCATTTTAAAAACCCTATACTTCAACATAAAAGGCTAATTCCTTGCCTTAAAGAACAGGGAACAAGCATGACTAAATAAGGAGAAAATTAAGCATTTCCCAGGTACTATTTCAAGTCGCTGACTAACATGTCCTCATGCGTATTTACAGCATAAGGAATTGTATGTTAACTTTCAGTGCCCATGTCCGTGACTGACTTTGTATGGTTGTCGTGAACAGATAACATTTTCTCAGAGGAGTCATTTACTAGCCAAGTAATTCAGATCCAATCTAAACTTTACCGTGTTCTTCCTAGGCCCATGATTGACCTTTCCAACACGTTTCATAAAAATGGGGCCTTAAGTTTTTCAGTAAACCTGCTGAAAGACTTAGAAACTGAACAGCTTGTCAGAGACATTTGGAAAGTCACCAGAAAACCAAATCATAACAGAAAACATTGAGTCTATTTAATAGAAGGGTTTCTCTAAAGATTGTGACTTGATCAAATACATCTGGCCGCCGTCTTTAAGTCATGAGCAGTTTTTAAAAGCTTTCAAAACTCATTTATCCTTTTGACTTTCGAAAACACAATGTTTGTCATAAGTCCCTGAGCTCTGCCTGTCCAATTAAATATTTATATCCAATCACAACGCAACATTGAGACGACGAGAGCTAAAACTAATGATAAGTATACGTAAATGCAAAGGCTTGTGAGTCTGTCTTTCTGCAGATTCAGGTGACGTGTCAACAGGTTTAAATGAGGTCTAGGTTTATTCCAGTCTTTGTCACAATCCACACGTGTGAACTCATTCTTGAGCACACAGCTGTAGTTCAACTCAGCTGCTTCCTCAGCTGTTTTTTTTATCATGCATTTTCACAAAAATCCCAAATCAGACGTGTGATTGTAACTCTTCTGTGCAGCTCCTCTGCTCACACACACACACACACACACACACACACACACACACACACACACACACACACACACACACACACACAGGGGCGCTGTACGGGGGTGAAAAGTTAGGACGATTCTAAGGGCCCGTGACTGACAGGGGCCCAAACAATTTTAGAACATTAAGAAAAAAATGTTAAGTAACCAATTATGATATTTTTTCATAGGGCCCAAAATCCCTGGCGGTGCCCCTGCACACACACACACACACACACACACACACACACACACACACACACACACACACACACACACACACACACACACACAGCTGCATCCCACGGCCTTACTCTTCCTCCTCTAGGACCTAAAACACTCTGTAACACCAAAACACTCCTGATGCTGAGACGTGGGGCGATCCGTGGCACCTACCTAAAGTTTGTTGAGACAAAACATGACCGACGGTTTGTTTTCAAGAGAAATGTGGTTTAAAAAGCCCTTTAAATTCCTAACAGCAAACACACCGCTGACATTTCACCCGAGTGATCACATTCTATAAAACAACCCTGCATGCTTGAGTTGTTTCAGGCTCCCAATACTTTTTTGTAATACTTTTCTATCATTTTGATGGTGCCTAAGTTATGACGATGCAATTTCCCCGATGTTTTTACTTTTGAAAAACAAGTGGCTTGTACAAATTTTGTAGATTTTGTCTTGTATTTTCTTTCTCTTTTGGTAACTGTAGCTTGTATAGTGTCATAGGCCTTTTTCCACTATTAAACCATTTTATTCCTTATGTCTTGTCACTTATTTTGAAGCGTAGGAGGTTAGAGAAGTTCTCTTTTACAAAATACTTTATAGAAGATTTAAGTAAGTCAAACTTTATTTATATAGCACCCTTCTCAACACGGATGTACAAAGTGCTTTACAGTACAGTACACAATTCACAGTACAACTATAAAATGTAGAATGAAAGGCATAAAACAACAGCAGGTAATACATAGGATAAACCATACGATAAAACACCAATAAAAGACAGCTACTAACTCCACTAAGCCAACATAGGCACGGCCATCTTGCAACTAAATGACCTTCACTTAGAATAGAATACTTCACAGAGAATAGATATAAGATTAAAAGATATGAGACACATTCGAACAGATGCAACCAGTTGCATCTGTTCGAATGTGTCTCATATCTTTTAATCTTATATCTATTCTCTGATCGTATTGAAAGCACTATGTTACTGCATTGAGCCATATTAAACTGTAGATATAAGCAGCGTGTTCACAGGAGTTTTAGAGGAACTTCGTGATGAGAGGATTGCAGTGTGGTAGGCGTGTGGTTTCACAGCTTTAAAAAGAAAAAACGGACAGCTATCCCCGGACTTCCTGCTGGCTGCTGCTCACAGAGCTCACTTCAGACAAGTTTGTGAAGAGATCTCACTGACAGCCGACAAGAAAACAAGAAAACAGATCTCTCTTTTTATCTGAAACCGTAAGTGCTATCCATCGCTGTCTCTTTGTTGATCAACCCTACCTGGACTTGTGAGGATGAGTAAACACCATGGAGAGATTTTAAATATACCGTTAGCTTTAAAACGTCTTAGTTAAACAGTGAGTTTATGACACAGCATGATGGAGGAGATGATTGTGTTTGATGTAGACGGTGTGTTTTCTGTGCAGTGGCTCTCGGAGACATGAACGTGTGTTACATTCTGGACGGGATTCTCATCCTTTATGGCATCATCCTCACCGTCCTGTACTGCAGAATGAGGGTAAGACAAACAGGAACAACACACACACACACACACACACACACACACACACACACACACACACACACACACACACACACACACACACACACACACACACACACACACACACACACCAGCATGATGAAAGTGCTGTATGTTCCTTATTTTTGTCTAGACGTTCTCCTGAACTCTTATAAAAAGTACGATTATTAACAATATTTTAAGAGTTTTGATCGTAGAAAAAGTCATGAAAATGGTCTACAAACTTATAAAGGTATCGATGATTCTGTCTTTAATGAAACTAACTTCCGTAATTACACCGCCGGTTCATTATGCTCTCTGTTTTATACGTTTGTATGTATTTGATCTACTTCATTGCATATTTGTTGTGTGAAATTGTGTTTTTAAAGTGAATTTTAATAACCTCAAAAGCCCTATTTAAAATAAATTACTATTTACTATTATTATTAATTAGTATGTATTATTTTTGTTACCTTCATTGTATTTATTTGATCTCATTTTGTATCTCTATAAAATATCTCTATCAGCTTTTACATAACTCACTCAAATCACTTTCATGAATTAAATCTCAAACACAGAGTCTAAAGAGTTTTAAACTATTATATGAATCACTAAATCCTGTGTTTTCTGATGTACTTTTTCACAGTGGACTCCTGCTGATCCCCCTGCGGTAAGTGTTGTATATTTTTTATTTTGAACTAAACAAAACGTTTGTTTTTTAAATGCCTTGGTATTCAACCCTCAAAAGCTGAAGTTCTGCTTTAAAGCGAACATTAGACTACCATTTCCTGTTAGCTCGAGCTGACCACCAACCTACATGATTTATACACACTCACAGTTCCCAGCAGCGTTTCTTCGCACAAAAACACATGTGTCACATCCTACTTCCTGTTAATTGGCATGCAAAAACACATGAAGATCTTGACCCTCGAGGCTTAAAATCATTAAGCAATATTCCCCAACATGTCTAAAAGGAGTATGTATGTGTTCATTAAGAAACGAGTGTCGCTGAAGCACATTTGATAACTCCTTTGAACTGTTTTCATCCCACAGAAGAAGAAGCCCGTGGAGGGAGGCATTTATGAGGTGAGACCTCTAATTCTAATGCTTAAAAAGACATTAAAAACTGCACATGATGGAAACGTGAACGCTTAAGGCACAAGTGCATGGTAAAGAAAACCTATTTTTATTCACCATACCTTGCTGTCAGAAAAGAACAATCTCACTTTGTGCAGGAAATGCTCACATCCTTGTTTTGTAGACATGTTACTTATAACACAAGGTACCTTTTAACTATTTCCGTGTGTGTCCTGCAGGGTTTGACCTCTCAGAGCACCGACACCTACGAGACCATCAGAATGGATAAGAAGCCGATGGTCTGACGGGACTCTCTTGAAGCTTTAAACTGTATATTCTCCTGCCTTTTCTTTTTGTAAAAAATACTACTCTTATTTCCAAGCTGCGCCTGTGTGTAATGGTAAAACTAACTTAATTTAACAATGCACTAATAAAGGCTTTATGTGTTTTCACTGCGTTTCACAGCTGTGTCACCCGAGTTACTCAGAAAACAGAAGTTAAGGTTATTTCTAATCATCTTCCCTTTTTTTCAAGGAATGACGGAGAACTTGTAAAACCCACAACGTATTTTAACTCAGAAAAAGGAGTGAAACTTGTTCTATAACGCAATCATTAACACATAATCTGTTTATTATTCTGTGATACATGTTAGATTAGATTCTCAGTGGAACATTTGTCTTTGGTTTATCAAATTCATATTTCTAAAAAGCCCAAAGTGAAGATTTCAAATGTCTGTCTTTGTCTGAACAACAGTCCAAAGGTCCAAAGGATATTCAGATATACGATGTGTAAAACCAGCAGATTCTTAAAACTATGAAGGTGCTTGTTTTTTTTGTTACATTTTCTATCAATCATCTAATTGATTAATCGACTTAACTCTAATAATAAGCTAGAAAGTCCAAATCATGAATTGGTTTAATAGGATTTAACTTGGACTTGGAAAAATACTCATTCATTTCATTTATCTGATTTAACTTTGCATGCGTTTTTGAAGCTTTTAATCAAATCCCCGTATTTGAAACACAACTTTCATGTTTTAACAAGTTTTAATTTCAATTCCAATTTTGTCTTCTGACTTTTAAATACAAACAAATCTCAAAATGTTTTGTCTTATGTAATAGATTCATGTGATCCGCTTTATGTCTATACTCAAAAACAATAACACTGTATCCTTACATGTCAGTTTTGCAAATCCTTGTCAAATCAACTAGATTTGGGTGAAATTAAAAACACTTAAAATTAGTTTAATCTTCAATTCAATTCAAATAGCTTTATTGGCATGACCATAATTACATACAGTATCGCCATTTATGATGTACTTTTAAGTTAATAAACATTTTTGAACAAAAACAAGATCAACTTTTTGAACATAATCTAGAAATGAACCACAATTACCGGAGAATCCAGAAAGTAAGTCTAACATTTACATTTCTTAAAATGTACAACAGAAGATGGCCATCACACACGTTCACTGAAAGCCTGTATCCATGTGCCTGAGTGACATTCTCCCACGTATTTACAACAAAACTGGAAAGGTTTTGAAAACAGATTGATGACAGTTCGCTCTGCGGCTGTGAGCACTGTTTTCCCTCAGGCTCTTCACAACAACATAACACACTGAACGTGTGAAACAAAATACACCCAGAGCTGGGGTCACAGCTGCATTTCAATGATGGTGAAATTAGCCTATAAAATCATGTTTAATTGGCTAATCTCACTTTTGTTGATTCCAAGTAAACATGTTGCAATGAGACAAGTGTTTTCTTTCTGTAACAACACAATAAATGACCCTTTATGCCTTCTCTGTGTGTGTGTGTGTGTGTGTGTGTGTGTGTGTGTGTGTGTGTGTGTGTGTGTGTGTGTGTGTGTGTGTGTGTCTGCGTTTTTACTGCTGCTGTTCAATCAGATTTATACTTTTCAGAATTCAATGCATTATCCTTTTTGAATATTAGACTGATGATGAATAAGGATGAGTAAGTGGATGACACTTCAACATGATATACATATTGTTTTTTGGGGGCAGAGTATGTGATGAAATGAACTTCTGTGGCTGTGAGGTGTCTTTCAATCAGTAGCGTGGCGTGGGAAAAAAATTAGGGGAAGCCAATAATACGTCCTTTCTTTTGGGTCGGGGGTGTGGTGGTCAATATCATAACGTAACCAGATCAGTGATTACAGCACCCGGTATCATTTTACACACATTTGTATCAGATGCAGGACTTACACACGCCTGTTATCTAACCGACAGGTCCGCACGCACTCTCCAGCCCAAACTCTAATAAGCATTCATTCACAAACTAAATCAGGAGACCTTTAACGTTTTACGTCCGATTCGCTCCTTTGTTCCTCGCTGTACACAGCTCCAGTTTGGGCATTGGCCTGTCATCAGATTTTTAGTTGCTGCTGTAGCGGAAGTTTAGTACAATTATGTTTGATTAAATACTCCAAATCTCCACCCTCCATAATTGCACTTGCTTCAGTTGCTTGCTACTTTCTAACGGCGGTGAGAGTGGTGCAGTGACGCTATCTATCTTCTATCGATTAGATTTATGATTCGAAAATTATAAAAGTAGGGTAGACATGTGGATATTATCCGGCTGAACAAAACGTACATTTATCAAACAGGTTCGTTTTCCACTGACCTTATTTCGAGCTATTTTTCAAAATCCTATGGAGAAATCCCATTGCTTTTTTGTCGAGGGAAACCTGAGGGAAACCGAGCGCAGCTTACTTCCGGGTTTTACGACGCGTCACTGCAACACTAAATTGATGCGATTTGATTGGATTGTGAGGCAAGGGAAGCCAGCCGCCTCTGGCTTCCCTTGGCATGGCCCTGACTAATCACAGACTGGCAGGGGCATCACGTGAGCCTTGTCTGATTGGTCAATCCCTCCATTTTTTTTCACGAAGGGAAGCCAATTTCGGCTGGCCTCCTCTCGCAGCAGAGAGTGCAATCTACTGTTTCACCATAACATCTAGAGGGGCGCTGTTTCACTCTTTGTAAAATACTCAATGAGAATGGGGGAGAGACCAAAGGGGAGAGACGGGCCGGCAGCAACACAAAACAAAGAATTTCCGAAACTAGACGAAGTTTTTTTATTTATTTATTAAAATGATAACTACAATCCGAAAAAACAGGGGAAGCCTGGCTTCCCTTGGCCTCCAGGAGAAAACGCCACTGCTTTCAATCGGAAGGTTGTGGGTTTGATACACCTGTCGATGTATCCTTTGGCAAGATACTCAATCCCTTGCAAGGATGTGTAAACGTGAGCTTTGTTGAGCATGGTCACATTACGGCAGCCCCTGCTTCTGTATGAATGGGTGAATGTTGACTTGTATAGCACTTAATAGAGTAATTTAGACTGGATAAAGTGCCTAATAAATGCAGTCCAATTACCATTTACCATGTATCTGTAGTTTACATCAGTATGAATTAAGCTTTCTGTCATTGTAGCTGCAGGTTATCATTAGTTCAAGTCATCTGAAACGAGAGGATCATCTTCCCGTCACTCACAGATTAGTCAGGTTGTTTTGGAAAAACTGGATCATTTGGAATTTCACACAAAATAATGCTGCATTCAAGTTTTCCTGGGATATTAAAGTTTCTACAAATGAGACTTGTGTTATCACGCATCATTTTCTGGATGTGTTATTTATTTAACCATTTAATAAACAATATCAATGTCTATATTTCTAAACTTTAAATACTGTAGTATGTGTTTGCTCATGTAACCTTAGAAGACCATTAGGATTCATCCTCATTAACAGAGGTGTTGAGATGTATAACGATGCTTGCTAACAAAAAAGCTAACAGTATAGGGAAACAAATAATAATAATAATAATGAATTATAGCTAAAAGTACAGGACAATAAAAATGCTGTGGAGTAGATAATAGAAGACTCCGCGTTTTGAAAAATGTGTACTGAAGTCTTTTGAGGGATTTCTGTGCTCTTATGTTGTTATTATGATATTTACAGGAAGCATGGGTTTATGAAAGCTTCATAACTACACAATTAAATATAAAACAAACCATAATATTAATAATATGGCTGGGAATTGTAGATGTGTGTCATGTTCAAGCACTATAAGAGGTCAATGCATAACAAACTGCAAGTCATAAAAACCTACTATTAATCACTGGCTTTTAACCCTAAACTAAACAACCATTCTGCTGAGGCCTGAAGTTTGATGTATCAAAGAAAGCACATAGTGTCCACTACATTTTGTAGAAATATTGAAAGGTGACTTATTAACAGGTAACAGGATGTCAATTAATGACAAATCCAACTTTCTCAATCTTACATGAACGCAGCATTAAGTGGGCGCGTCTACATCAAAAAAGTGGGCGGAGTCGGCACAGACAGGTAGAGGCTCAAACCTGTTGAAGGGGCTTCTGCGTGTGCGTGACAAACGAAGAGCTCTCTGTTGGGTCAATAGACTCATAGACTTATTTTTCTTTCTGTATTAGCTTACATGTAATTAGAAGTTTCTCCGTTTATCTGCTTACAATTTTGTTATTTATCTGCCGAGTTGTTCCTCTGGGCAGAATACTTTGTAATTAAGTGAATGCACTTTACGAGTTGCACTTAATCCATATTACTACACCAGTGGACAAGTGTTGGATTTTTATTTACAAGCATCATGTGTGTGATTTGAAGAGGAAACACCTGCTGAGGACTTTAAGGTGCTGCGATCACTGACGCTTCCCGTCTGAATTTAAAGCAGAAATCATCATGAAGTCTCTATAACAGTTTTACAGCCGAGAAAGGAATCTGAGCTTTTATTTTTGGATCAGAGATGGGTCTGACCGGGCAAAGGTTAAAGTACCTGGCGCTGCTGTTACTCTCTGGTGAGTTTTACGTTACAATTCACATGACAATATCACAGTTTTATGTAACCCCCTGTCATTTCGGGACTCCTGCTGTCGTTGATGTTTTTAAAGCTTATGTGGTCCAGAAATTACTTTTCTGTGCATATTGTCAAGAATACATGTTTTAGTTTCTTGCTCTGTTACAGAAAGTGACTTTAATATTCCTGAAATTCAGTTGCAATATGCCTGTAACTAAATATAGTCTTTACAGTAACCTTATTGTATTTTCCAGTTCATATAATATTCCTATACTGTCTCCTATAAGAAGAAAGGGAAGGAATGACAAGATAAAATAATCATATGGTGCCTAATGGTTACTTTTATAATATATTTTGTGTGCTATAATAACATCATTCTACTTCCTACAAACACCTTGAGTGAGCCAGTAAAATGTAGTTACTTTAAAGTAAACATCTATACGTGTCTATCTATATATATATATATATATATATCTATATTTTCTTTTCTTTCACCATACAGAAATGTAGGCCCATAAAGATCCATAACAAACCTTTTATTATAACATGTTTTGATAAGTACGTCTGCGCATACTGTCTAAATCTGTTTGCTTATATTATACACTGAATATAGTTGTCTCTAAAGACACAAAACGCCTTTTCGGACATCTCTAATCTTTGTGACACAATGCATTTTCTTCTAATCTAATCTAGAATTCAATCTTAATCAAATTGATTTTAAGGATGTCTTTTAATGCCAAAATGATAACCATGTCTAGACCACGTAGTTCCAGTGGAGGTCAATCTCAATTCTACAGCATGTAATGATATGTGTTAGGCAGTAGTGTGCTTACAACCTAGTGCAACGGTTTGGGGAAGGGTTTTCTTGTTTCAAAGACATATATTAACTCCTGTGCAGAAAGTTTTTAATGTTTTCCCCCGTTTGGTGTGGAACAACTGGCCTAAACTCAGCCCTAACACCAACACAATCCAAAAAGCTTGGATCATTCTTCTTCTGGTTCTGTTTCTTTTTGCCCCATTTGTATTGCTTTATGTCTTAATGGTTGCATTGACAGACGCACTTAATATAATTATTGCCAAAAAACGAATCCTTATCTATCGTGCTTATGAAAATAAAGCCTAGGAACCTCTGAATCTGAACGTATTGTCCATTGCTCCTGTGGCTAAATGGCAGCTGATCCCTTCAGCCAGTGGACAGTCTTCACAGAACCTCATCATAGCCGCAGATCAACACCCGTTTTCTTTAAACTAAGTGTTCAACAATAGCTCATGGGTGTAATGTCAGGATGTCCACCTTCTTTTTTGTCCCTGTATGTTTTTGTCCCTGCAGGTGTGGAGGAAGAGGCAGCATGACAGAATGTGGCTCCGTCACATTCTTACTTTTAGTTCAAACATGAAACTGATTGCCCAACCTGCGTCCTCCTCTTCATCACTGTTGATGCACGGATGCTTTTCGTTGCGTTCTTCAGTGGAGATTAAACCCTGCTGTCCTGCTGCTTTAAAGCACATTTGACACCGTTGTTTTTCTTTAATTCTGCAAGAACATGTGTGATAAAGTTACTGCGATGCAGAGTGAACAGGAAAAGCCTGTAGAGCAGCCTTGTGACTGAAGTGTTTGTCTAAAGTGTGTGTGTGCGCAGTGTGTGTGTGTGTGTGTGTGTGTGCAGTGTGTGTTTAACTCTTTATTTTACTTTGTTTTGTATCGCTGTTGACTCTCACCTCTGTCTTAATTTCTCTTTGCCTCCTTTTAGTTTCAATCTTACTGTCTAAGACACAGTGGTTGATGAAATAAGTACTTTTACTCAAGTACTGTACTTAGAGTTACTTCTACTACATTACATTTTAGAAGCCAATATTGTACCTTTTACTCCACTACGTTACTTGACAGCGCTTAGTTACTTGTTACTTAGATTTAGATTATTAGCTTATACAAAAATGGAATCAATTATTAAATAAACAATGACATATATGTATAGGTTAAGATACCCAGCAACAGTATAACGTTATTCAAATGAGCTCCTCATTTACCAGCTGTGATAAAAATACATAAATAATCATAGTAACTTCACAACTCAATATATAAATAATATAATAATACAGTATATGATTCTGAAATGCGCCATTACAAAAACGTTCACTTTTGGCACTTTACGTATATTTTGATCCCAATAATTTTTGCAATTTTACGTAAGGAAGATTCTGAATGCATTACTTTTCCTTTTTTTTACTTAAATAAACAAGTGCTTCTTCCACCACTGATAAGACGCCATGTCCCCGTTGCAATATATGTTGTTTTTCTAAAAATGGTGCACGAAACCTAATATCTGCCCAGGATAAATAGTGTATTCTTCTTGTGAAGGATACTGATTCTCTTTCTTCTCCTTTATTGATGGGAAAGTGTTCTTCTCCTCTTCCTCTTTTACAACTCTCCTCTCCTTCTCTCCCTAATTAGGTCACCCACACTGTAGTCCTTTGTTGTCCTAATTTAAACCCACCGCTCAGTTGGTGTTCTCGACTGTGTGGGATTTTATCTGTGGGAGTTCGTGTCCCATATCGACTGTATTGTAATCATTACTCGAGCTCATGAATGAGTAACCACAGAAAGCAGTGTTTCCCCCGAGAAATCAAAGGGCAAATGTTTGGGTTTCCCTGTTAGAGTTGTAGAAGCATGGCTCTCTCACACCCTGCTCACTCTGGATTGTGTGTCACTCCCACGCTTAGACTTTTAGTGATAAAAGTCTAAGTCATTAATCGCACCCACCGATGACAGCTTTGATAGCCTCACTGATAGGAGACTACAAAGTCACTGAAGTGCTGTAGCTTCTAAAAACTCTCACTTTGTCCGGTTAATATTGAATACTCGTTGCCAATTTCTTTAGAAAATGTAGATTTTCATGCAAAAACTCTAGTAACATTTAAAACATTGCACCTGTTCATGCTAAATAATAAGTCGAATTCTTGCACACTGTTTATTTATGTTACAGCGTTTGTGTCATGGACATTTTTGGGATGAAATTCACATTATTAAACAACGTCTTTGTACTTACCAGGGTTCTTACGGTCATTAAAAACCTGGAAAAGTCATGGAAATTCAAAATGCTAATTCCAGGCTCTGGAAAAGTTTTGGAAAACTATATTTTTCCCAAAGTTTTGGAAAAGTCATGGAAATGTAACCAAAGTTGCATTAAATATAATTTATATTTTATCTAATCGCCAAAATAGTAATACTATAATGATAATAAATACTGTGTCGTATAGTAATGAAACGTAAAATGGCATTTAACTGACGAGGTATTTTGCTGGTGAGAGATTTGAGTTGCTTTAGCGTGTAGGAGCTAGTAAGCCTATTTGATTAGTTTCAGATAGGCACAACATGTTTCAGATGCAGACCTTATTTTCCTGTTCCATGTTAAAATAAACCATTTTCAGTGGCACCGCTGAGAAAGAGTCATTGTTTTGGTCATGGAAAATTAGGTAAAGGTCATGGAGAAGTCATTGGTGAAAAAGTGTATGAACCCTGACTTACTTGTACTAAATATATGTTGTAATTACTTGTACTACTTATACTCAAGCCACACACGGCAACAACCTATCAAAAAGGAATCCAATACTTGGGGAAATAACCACATAAAAGTGTAATTAAAAACAGAACCATTAATAATATAAGGCAAACATCGTAATGTAATGTCAAGATCAATGGAATACACATTAAAATAGAACATTTTATATCTTATAATATATTAGAAGGGCAATCGATGAACATTGTTTTTAATCAAGAGGATGCTGATCCAGTCAGACAAAATCTAATTCTAAAAAAAATATCATAATCTTGAAAATAAAAAAACATAGATTACGACAAAATAATTCAATATCAAGGAATTTTTAAGTAAAAAATCAGTCAGTGTGGAAAAATAGCAACTAAATCATCATGTAACATAATTGTTTTTTGAGAGTCTGTTCACAAACAGAGCGACATTTCTATTTTTAAAGACTCATAAAAGCACTATTGTTCCTGTTGTTTGCTCCGTCGCCTCACAACTGGAAACTCATCCTCCACCTTCTTTGTGGAGTTTGTTGCTCTTTGTCTGCGTGCCATCAGACGAGCAGATTGGGTGAACTGGTGACGTCCATAAGGTGTGAATGTGTTTACCTGTCTACATGCAAACCTGTCTGGGGTCAACTTCAACTCCAGCCCAATGCATTATGGGAAAATGTCAGGGGCTTTGTATAGGAAATGAATACGTCTAGTTGTTTTAAGATGTACACATGTGGCATTGTTGTCTAGAAGGAAACTACATCGTGCTTGCTTAAGGTGGAAATACATTAGAGCTTCAACTAGCAATTATTTTTAAATATAGCATTATCAATGAATCATTTATAGTCTATGAAGTTTCAGAAAGCGTTGGGAAATGTTCTTCACAAGCTCCCAGAGCCTACGGGAATGCCGTCAAATTGCTTGTTTTATCTGACTTACAAAATAAACCCAAATATATTTAACAAGAAAATGTTTGGGAGCATTAGAATCACCAATATGGTGACTGAGTTATCTTCACAACTTTTGGAGAGAAACCCCTTGAAAAAAGATATTCAATGTCCTCAAACGGATATTGACATTTTTGGCATGTAGTGAAATCAGGACGACAATTGAATAAATGAACATGACATTTTGTGCAGCTTAATCAGGACTTTGCGCTTAGTGCCAATTAGCAAATGTTAGCATTCATTGTTTTACCCCTAAACGTTGTCATGCTAATATGGTTGTTTTAAACACGATATATGCTAGTGCTAGTGTTTTGCTCCAATCAATGTTGTACAGGAAGTGAGTCTACATTCCCAGGGTCCTATGTTCCCCAGCTCCATATCTTCTCATTATGACACATTAAAGGTCCCCTAGTATACTGTTTTTCATCAATATATTATAGGTCTCAGATATATACAAAACATGTCTCTGAAGTGTTTGGCTCCAAACACCAAACAGATCATTGCAGGATCCCATAATCCCCTCTGTTTCAGCCCTGTTTCCAAAGTGCTGATTCTCTGTCTGATAATTTAGATGAAAGTAAGGAGCCCCTCCCCACGCCCCTCTGAGAGAGATTTGGTTAAAAAGAACACAATGGTGCTCTAGGAGGAGATTCAGGTGGGGGGGGGGGGGTTACCTTGGTTGGTGATTGGCTAATGGTTACACAAGCCAACAAATCGTTATGACATCATAAAGTGGCCAAAATCTGATCAGCTCATTTTCAGACAGGTTTTCATATAAATGTATGAGGACAAAAAGTGAGAATGTTTACACAGAGGGGACACATGTTGATGTAGAAGATATGAAAAAGTGGATTTTGCATAATAGGTGACCTTTAAGACCTTCCTGGCACTCTCCATGTTCCTATTACAATCTCAATATGATAAAATCCTCTCTCTCTCCCTCTCCTCAGTGATCTGTGTGCAGGGAGACTTCGTGGAGCCCCCTCAGCCCGAAACCTCGCTGCGCTCCTTTGCAGAGAGTGAGACCAGACTGCCCTGCCACTACCAGGTGGAGGGAGGGCAGAAGGTGGTGCAGGTCACATGGTACAAGGACCTCCCAGACGGCAGCAAGGATCAGATCATCACTGCTCACTTTGTGGACGGACACACAGGTGAGATGCAGCGAATAAATGTACTGATTATTATGTATTTATTTCAACAAGGAACCTGCATACAAATACATTAATCTCAGAAAAGAGAAGAGAGGAATTATGCCAGATTTGTGCTAATTTTTTCAATCATTTCCATTTGCATCCCATATAGAACATACATTAACTCAAATTCCAAACCTTGGTTCTTGAAGATACAATAAAGATTACCCATACTGTCCAATTTCTAATATAGATCAGTCACTAGAGATTGTTCAACCGCTTAGAGATGTCCCGCCCCTTAGCCTATCACGTACAATGTGATGGAGGACTAGCCAATAGCAGCGCGAGTGTTACATAGTGATGTTATTATGTTACATTGACGCGTTTCAGGTGTCTCATTTGAGTAGTATGATTGATGTTGACAGGCGCTGTGTTCAGGAGGCTGAGCTTGGCATGAAATCAATTATAAATGATAACCGTCAAAACCACATTTCATTCCAGTTCATAACAATTAAGTTCAACTGTCTGTCCTAATTAATCATGGCTCTTTGAATGATTTTACAAATACAGCACACCTGTATAACACTGATTGGAAATGAGAGCATACCATGAGACTGCTTGAAGTGCTATATATATACATGTATTATTATTATTATACTAGGCAAGGCAGGCAAGTTTATTTATATAGCACCTTTCAACACAAGGCAATTCAAGGTGCTTTACACAAATGAAAGACATTCAGACAAAGGCATTTAAAAACAGTCATTAAAAAGAAAAGATAATAAAAGAAACATTAAAAGAAAAATACATGAATAAAAAGTACATGAATAAAAAGTTACAGTGTAGTTTAAGAGATATATATATAGACATTTTATTTATTGGGATAAACCCCTTGAGATGCACCATCTCGTTTTCAAGGGGGTCCCGAAATATGAATAGTTCAATTAAAAGCAGCGACAAAAAGAAAAGTCTTCAGCCTGGATTTAAAAGTAGTCAGAGTTGCAGCGGACCTGCAGGTTTCTGGGAGTTTGTTCCAGATATTTGGAGCATAATAACTGAACGCTGCTTTACCATGTTTAGTTCTGACTCTGGGGACAGAAAGCTGACCAGTCCCTGAAGACCTGAGAGATCTGGATGGTTCATAATTTAGCAGAAGATCAGAAATGTATTTTTGGCCTAAACCATTCAAAGCTTTATAAACCAGCAGCAGTATTTTGAAATCTATTCTTTGACACACAGGAAGCCAGTGTAAAGACTTCAGAACTGGAGTGATGTGATCCACTTTCTTAGTGTTAGTGAGGACTCGAGCAGCGGCGTTCTGAATCAGCTGCAGCTTTCTAATATATTTAGTGAGACCTGTGAAGTCACCATTACAGTAGTCGAGTCTACTGAAGATAAAAGCATGGACAAGATTTTCCAAATCCTGCTGTGACATTAGTCTTTTAATCCTAGATATATTCTTTAGGTGATAGTAGGCTGATTTAGTAACTGTTTTAATGTGACTGTTGAAACTCAGGTCAGAGTCCATGACTACACCTAGATTTCTGGCTTTATCTGTTGTTTTGAACATTGCAGACTGAAGCTCAGCGCTAACTTTTATACGTTATATGTTATACGTTATATGTTTAATTGGAGAAAGTTCTGACACATCCAGTCATTGATTTGTTCAATGCACTTACTCAGTGTTTGAATTGGAGCATAGTCTCCTGGTGAAATGGTTATGTACACAATTATAGGACTATTTGTTTTTAAGTGAGGGTTTTGGGGTCATTTAAAAAATACTGGTTTATTTTGCCTATGAATGTTTTGTTTCCATATTATTATTATTATTATTATTATTATTATTTGGGAAATGTGTATCTTCCACATGTATCTATCTATCTATCTATCTATCTATCTATCTATCTATCTATCTATCTATCTATCTATCTATCTATCTATCTATCTATCTATCTATCTATCTATCTATCTATCTATCTATCTATCTATCTATCTATCTATCTATAAAAAAAAAGTCTGTTTGAGCTTTGTTTAAAGAATGACTGTCATGTTCCTTTGCTTTATCTGAACTCTTTTCATGTGGTACATCAGAGTTTGGGCGTTACTCCGGCCGGGTGAGGTTCGAGAGCGGGAGTCCCACGGTGAACTCGGCTCTTCTCATCCCGAACACGGAGGAGTCGGACAAGGGCAGCTACACCTGCCACATCTCCACCTTCCCCAACGGAAACTTTGAGAGGCACATCACCCTCACCGTCTGGAGTAAGAGTCATCTCTCTCTCTCTCTCTCTCTCTCTCTCTCTCTCTCTCTCTCTCTCTCTCTCTCTCTCTCTCTCTCTCTCTCTATCCT
Organism: Gymnodraco acuticeps; assembly: GCF_902827175.1. Taxonomy (NCBI): domain Eukaryota; kingdom Metazoa; phylum Chordata; class Actinopteri; order Perciformes; family Bathydraconidae; genus Gymnodraco; species Gymnodraco acuticeps. The sequence continues at coordinate 1,594,723 of NW_022992289.1, forward strand.
CTCTCCTCTCTTCCTTTCCTCTCTTCTCCCACACATTTCTAATCCTGTCAGAGCTGCTGTAATGATGTTTAAACCATAACCATGTTGACAGAAGGGAAATCCAACCTGGGGAAATTAAGCACGTTTGCCAACGTGGCCAAAAACACTGACAACTTATCTAAATCTTTAGCGTGTGAAAAGCAAAAAAAGTGAATGTGGTTTTTTTTTAATACCAAGGAACAGTAATGCCAAGTGAGAGACACAAAGTGCACCATGTATTGGTAGAGTATACTCAGTGCTGCTTGTCTTAATAATGGATGATATTCATGTATTCATAAGCCCCAAGCAAGATGTGAAGGGTGTTTTACAATAAAAGAGAAACAGTTTCGAACCACAGGGTTTGACTTTGTGTTAAGTTTCCAAGTTGAGACTAGTACATTTTATAGCCCAAAACCACACAGGGCTTTACACCTGCTTTCCTCAGACTCCTTTAGATGTGTGTAAAGAAACACAACAGGTTGTCCTATTAACCGGAGAGACAACAGTATGGAAAAAGCAACGACAATATCAAATTAAAGTACTAACATACATAAAAAATATGGAACAGACAAGACATCCGTTAATCTCCATCAAGCACTTGTAAGAGTTGGCCTTCACTCTTAATATCATAGCAGTTTCCATCACTTAAAGGTGGGGTAGGTAATTTTGGAGAAACCAGCTCGAGTGAGCTAGAATTTGAAAATACACTACCGGAAAAAATCTGCCACTTCCTTACAGAGCCCCTCCTCCAACACACACGAACGCGCACATGACCAATGAGGGCACGAGATAAGTTTGTGCCCAGATGGAAGGCTGACAGGCAGGTAGGCCATCCAGTTAGCCGGGCCGGCTCAGATGATTGGTCGTGCTTTTTACAGCACTACGGCTTCCACAGATGACATTTTTTAATGTATTTTTTGTCAAAGCACTTCAGATATTCATTGCTATCGGGATGTTAAGAGCATTCCATGGAATATAACAAAAAGTGTATCTCGAGCCGGTTTCTCAAACTTACCTACCCCACCTTTAACTAACTCTGAAACATAAAAAGGTTAATTACTAAACTAATAGTATAAAAAAAATCTGGTCTTTAACACATTCAAAGTCTCAAAACAAGTCTTTCATATGAAAGAAATATCGAGTTCTGCAAACTTTTGAACTCACAAAAAAACGAAATGTTCACGTATTAAATATCTAGACATTTTCTATTTCTGCAGTGCTGTCATTGTCTGATTGATGTCTTTCATTTTGGATCTCCTCCTTCTTCCACTTACTGAGACAATTGCCTTGCATAAGGATTTCAGTGGAGACATAATAGAGTGTGGGAAATGCTGCTTCACTCCTTCAAGTAAAACCTGCAGCGCTGCTCTCTGTTCCTTCAATTATTTTTCTCATGTTGCTCCGCCATCAACGGTGACAGCTCCGTCGTAAACTTGTCCTGACACGCCAAAGATCAGACAAAACTACCGCAACACACACACACACACACACACACACACACACACACACACACACACACACACACACACACACACACACACACACACACACACACACACACACACACACACACACACACACACACACACACACACACACACACACATGAACCCATAAGCTACATATAGATGCTCTGCTTTGATTTCATTTGTAAATACATCTGGATTACATTCTCTTTTATTCAGTGAATTGTTTTCAATGGGATTTGTGTATATTTAGCTGGTTGTATTTAGCCATGAATTATCTCTTATTAAAAGATTAAGTAGTTTCGTCATTTCGTTTTTCTGTGCAGGATATATCCCTGCAGGTAATCTCTTCCCACATATTATCTGTCAATCAAACACGGATGACGGCGTGTTTGTGATGTCATGTTCCCTGTAGTTTCTGTTTATAAGGTTAGAGTCTATTAGGGTGGAGACCTTTTCTTTGTCTGATAATCCCTAATGGATATTTCTGCTAATGCTCTACGTGTTTTGACTTCTACGTTAATAATCCGAGCACCAATGGAAAGTCTTCCCAGGTGTTTACTACAGCAAAGGCTGTCATGACCGGGGCGTGAACCACAATCGCGTTTAACCAGTTGGTGACCGAGAGTAACCAAACAGAAATGTATTTATGTGAAGCCTTTTCCCACATGTTTTTAAAAATACTTCTTCTTGCACAACAATGATAGACTTGTAGTGGAGACTTTCTGAATGAATGATGTTCATACGTGACAGTACCTCACGTGGTTGGTTCTTCAGTTAACTCCAAGTTGTGCTTATTTTTCTCTATTATGTTCCAGGATGAATTATGTCTTTTTTTTACAACACTATTCTTATCTGAATCTGTCAGCAACAAGACCTTAATGAGCCTCAAACTTGTCTCTGACGTACAAAGACGATCACTACACAAATATCTAGTGACGTCCTAGATTTAAGGAAGCCAATTACTGTCACTGTAGGTAATTTTAGGTAAAGACAGATAAACTATGAGCAGGATTTAGGAAGTATTGATTCAATCTTAATGCAGTAATTGTAAGCAATGTGGATCACAGAAGTGGTTAAGCTCAATTCAATTCAATTCAATTCAAAACCTTTATTTATACAGATAAAACCCAGATCATAGACCTCTTTTACAATGGTGACCTGCTTTAATTAGTTCCAAACATGAATACAAACATGACAGAAAACAAAGGACATTATATGATACTACAGTTTGTATACTAGTAGCATTTACAGACACCAATATTTTCTGATTGTATAGCATCTATCCTAGCTTTAAAAACATGAAATGGAATCAAACTGCTTAGCTTCCATTCCTTTTGTAGACTGTTCCATGCTAGCGGTGCTGCGCATCTAAAAGCTGTATTTCCTAATACAGTCCTAGCAGTTGGCACATGTAATACAACCACAGCTTTAGATCTCAGGCAGTAGCCATTTACAATACGCTGTGAGATCAGCTCATCATTGTCAATCACACAATCTTCCATCTTCAAATGCCGAAAGCAGCTAACTCAAACCTCAAACACTAATCCTCTCAGAGAATGTTAAACATCCAAGTGAAGTAAGAATAAGAAAAACACATTTCAAATCAGATAAGATGGAGCTTTATGGATCCCCGTAGGGAACTTCAGGTGTTATAGCAGCAACAGAATAAGACAGAAACACAGATACATGACAATATACACTGGGATAATAAGTAAAATAATAAAAAATAAACTAGTAGCAACAGTATGAATAGAAATAACAAAAATGACATGAGTTAATATCTGATTGGCCATGGGTGAATGTACATACAGATATGGGACAAGGTTAAATATATATATATATATATATACATTTGCATGAAGCACTGCGTCTGGATTTGGAGTCTTTCTTTCCTCTTTAGTGACCCTGTTCAATATATATATATATATAATAACTGTTAATAACTGTGCAATATATACCTGGCTGCTAAATCCTCAGAACTGTTACAGGGTGTGTATTTTGTAAATTGTGTAACTTTTTTTATTATTAGAATTGTTTTTATCTTTAATACTTTTACATTAAAGGTGGGGTATGTAATTTATTTCAGAAATACTTTTTGTTATATTCCATGGAATGCTCTTAACATCCCGATAGCAATGAATATATTAAATGATTTGACAATAAATGTGGAAGCCGTGGCGCTGTAAAAAGCACGACCAATCATCTGAGCCGGCCGGGCTAAAATAACTGGATGGCCTACCTGCCTGTCAGCCTTCCATCTGTGCACAAACTTATCTCGTGCCCTCATTGGTCATGTGCGCGTTCGTGGTGTGTTGGAGGAGGGGCTCTGTTTTGATTGATTGATTGAAAAGTGTATTAACAGCTTGTATATTGGGTACAGTAGCCTACAGTACAGCTCAAAACATACAATTGTTAAGGAGATGCAGACCAGAGAAAGACTTTCGTCTTGTTTACATCAGGGTCCCCCATTTCTAATTCATCATATCATTTAAGACATATTTGACATACAGATGGCTTATTTACAATTTACATACAGGTGTTTTTTTACATACAGAGTAAGGAAGTCTGAAGGAAGAGGCAGATTTGTTCCGGTTGTGTACTTTCAAATTCTAGCGCACTCGAGCTGGTTTCTCCAAAATTACCTACCCCGCCACCTTTAAGCTGTCTTTAGCTCTTTTCTGCTGTAACAATGTAAATGTCCCCTCCGTGGGACTAATAAAGGTATTCTGATTCCGATTCTGATACATACAGATATGGGACAAGGTTAAATACATATTCATTTAAATGTAGCCTACAGGGAGCAGCACGGGTGGATTTTGAGGATTTGATTCCTCTTCTGACCATGTTCCTCCTCCTCTCCTCTCAGTTCTACCCATCTCCTCTCTGGACCCGGTGATCCTGGTGGAGGGTCAGTCTTACCGTGTGGCCGCCTCCTGTCGAGCGGTGGGCCGCCCGTCCCCCCATCTCACCTGGGACACCGAGCTGCCGGGACAGTCCCTGAACCGGACCCAGGAGGGCGGGTCCGTGTCCAGCTACTACTCCCTGCACCCGCTGCGCAGCATGACGGGGAAGAAGCTGGACTGCCTGGTGTGGCACCCCGGCCTGGAGCAGCCGCGCCGCATCTCCAACCGCCTGGTGGTGCAGTGTGAGTACTGCTGGGAGGGATCAGTGTTTTAAACCCATGGATAGACTATCTGGTTTTCAGTATATATATATGTGTGTTTTACTTAGTTTTTATTTCAGATTCAGTTTCATTATACATACATGTTCACATTTTGGTCAACAGTTTTTCCATTTTCACTTAGCTGTATCTACTTAGCCAAAATAAGAAGAAAAAAACGAGATCATTAAAAGAATACATAATAATAAAATAGACATGTGAAAAGATAAATACATACAAATAATAATAATAAAACAGAAAAGGAGGGGGGGGGGTCGTGTGTGTGTGTTTTTAAGATGCAGGTCAGAACAATTCAATACACTTTGATCAGATGGACCCTGAAGTGGTTTGAAAGATGTGGAGAGTTGATTTGATTTATTTATGTTTTTCTAAAATGATGCAACCCTCAAACAAAACCCATTTTCCTCCTGGGAAAAATAAAGCGTTCTGATTCTGAACAATTAAGCATTACGAGAGTTTTAACTTTACACTATCATCAAGGTAGAGCTTCTCTTAGTGCAGAAATAGTCTTACTGGTGGAGTTTAACATCAGTGGAAGGAACAAAAGACACTTTATCTTCTGTATGTGTTGTAATCATGTCATAGTGTACTGTTCTGAAGTTGGTATGCAGAAAATGAATATACTTAAAAAATGCTGTACAACCACGGATGGATTAAAATCACAACAATGTGACAAAAGAGAATGTGAGCTTTCTCGCCACCAACCACAGTTTGTTTAGATTCTTGCTGCAGCCGTGACAAGCTCCTTTATTTCCTGGAACAAAACAGCACAGTCAAAAAGAACAAGCGTTCATCACATCATGACCTGAGTAAACTGAATTTGATCTAAAGTTCAGTGAAAGCTCTGTAAATAGTCCAAATGTGCAGAAGATTTCTGTGGTAGGTCATAGCATGGGGTAGGTCATAGCATGGGCTTTGCTTTGGACTCTTCTAAGGAAATAAACTCTGTGTAACAACAAGTGTAACTAATAACTAATAAGATCATTTTGTTGACTAGGATTGAATGTGTTCTCCGGTCAATATGTCCCTCTCACCTCTTTTACTATTTGCTTTTATGTATTCAATGTGTTTCAACATCTTGAAGTATTTGATGTGAAAGCCGCCCACTTGACCAGTTCTCCCTGGAGGTAGACATATCCTTCTTGGCTAAAGGATCAATCAATCCGATAAAACTATTATTAAATGAAGGTGTGTCCATAAGAAAATCACAGCAGAGCCGTGGGAACACTTCGATGAAATGCAGCAGTTATTCATTCCTTATTTTCAGCTCCAGCTGTGCTTTACCTGCAATAACATGTCAACATGTCTGCAGTGTGGAGTTTCTATTACAGTCTAACAGAAGAAGAAAAAAGACGGTGATGTTGTTCGTCATGACTTAATAAGGTTAGTAGTTTGGAGGATTTCCAAGATGAGCCAACCTCGATCTTGTTTGAACTTGAATAGACAACTAGGAGACTTTCTAATGACTAAGTCAGCATGGCTCTGCTCTAAATCCACACTACAAACTAAGAAATCCTCATGGTTTACCTTTTTCAAGAAGTTTTCCAAATATTTAAATATCATTTTTTTCCGGTGTCGTTTTTTCCAACCACCACACTTTATCTAACTTTTTGCAGATGCAGCTTCACTTCTTTTCTACATGACATTTTGGAAAATGGAGCACATCTCTGCACTGTTTGGGTATTCCTAACGTCTCAATTGGGAACACTGCATGGTGTGAATCTGCTCTAAATAAGTATATAGTATGAATTCAGGACTTAGCTCAACCTTCTCTGCTGGGCTATCAGCCAATTATTTTAGCTCCCCCTGCTAATGGCTAGTTTGACCAATGACATTTGTCCCTTTAGTTTCCCCGCCAGAGATATTTGTATAGCTTATCCTTTCTGTGGAGAAAATAAATAGTTGGCTGGAGACTAAACGTGAGACAATATTGGCAGGTTGCTGGGAGTAATGCTTCGTCCTCCACGATTACTGTCAGTGCAGTCGGAGAGAAGCACTACAACTTTGGTTCCTTCAGGGCACAATCGCTCTTTGTCCAGCTCAATGGTGTACAGAAGAGTGGAGTCATGTATCTGATGACTTTAGACTTGACTCGACAGAAATCTGACTTTGCAATCAGACTTGCAACTTGTCTTTTATCCAACTGACTCCACTTTGACATCACATTTTTGTCTCGGAATGACTTAATTCCAATTTTTTTTTTTTTCCTAACAATGGAAGTACATTATTTGAATACATCTGACAGCTAATCACATTGCCTGAGCATGAGGAAAAGATCCGTCTGGACATGCAAACAAGCAGACAGACATCCCATAATACCTAAGATTGTCACATCTACACGTAAAGACTCTAAGGTCGTCAGAAAAATGCTAAACATTTACCTCAGAAATTAAATTGTCACTGAAAGGACATACTTTAAGAACACACATTCTTGTACTGTTCAAACTGTTAGAAATGTGATGCATAACGACTCTAAACACAAATTTAACTCAACTCTAGAATTAATTCCAAGCCGTGGGACTTTTTTGAGACTTGCAAAACATTGACTTTGTCCCACTTCTGCAAACGTCGTTAGCATGAGGACATGAAGTAATGCTGAAATAACAGCTTTAAATCTGAGGCAACTTGATCTTTGGATAAATAAAGATAAACATTTGAGTGGGTTTTATAGATTGAAAACTTTCTTCCCTATTTTGCTTTTTTGATTTTTTTTTTGGTTTGTGTGCACATCAATTGTCTGACTTTACGTAACATAGTGACATCACTACATCAAATGTGCGCTTCTATTGGCTAGCGCTCCAATACGTAGCCTGTGATAGGCTAAGGGGTGGGACATCTCTAAACGGTTGACCAATCACAACAGAGCCGGCCAGCTAACCAATCAGAGCAGACTGGGCTCTGGTTTCAGACAGAGACACATAACATTAAAGCATGGAGACATGTCCCAGTGGAGACACTACATATGGACCTGAAAATAAGCAGAATAGGGCCCCGTTAAATGACCTGATACAAGTTCCTCTTTGCTCTACCATGCAGCAAGTGTGTACACATGTTGTGTAACTGCATGCTTATGCTATCATGTCTGTGTTTCTTTATCAGACCCCCCAGATGCCATCATCTCCTCCACTACAGAGGACTGGTATGTGGGTATGGAGAACGCTGAGATGATCTGCAGCGGCGGAGGATACCCCAAGCCTCAGAACATCACCTGGACGAGGTACTGTCATCTACATGTCTGCTGAAAACGTACACACACACACACACAACACACACACACACACACACACACACACACACACACACACACACACACACACACACACACACACACACACACACACACACACACACACACACACACACACACACACAAATGCACAAACAAAAACACACACAAACACATAAGGCTGTCTGCCAATTACATGTTAATTCACCCCCCTGCGATGCTATCAGCGATGCTGCTAAACTGCTCTTTACATGGCACTGGAATGTGTCTCCAAGCATATATAAGCCACTGCTAACACACATACACACGGTCTACAACCCCCTTTAACAACAATGAAGTGTGCTTCAATCTGAAGGAGGGCGCCTTTCTATCCTGCCTCAATTCATCTCAGAATAAAAGCAGCGGTGTCGTGTTGCGCAATTTGAAGTCAGAAAAAGAGCCAGGGAGATATTTTCACACGAGGGAGGGAAGAGCGCGACACAAGGAAGAGCAGGAGACTAATGCTAAGCACTTAATCATAGTGCCATGCTTTAAATATCACTTTAATGCCTGGTAAAACACAGGGTCTGTACTTAAATTAGAGACACTGTACCAGCCATTACAGCTCCGACTGAATACACAATGATCAAATGTTGTGTGTGCTGAGTGAGAAATATTTCAGCCATGAAGCAATCTTGAAATATTAAGATTATTCTGGATTAAAGCTTTTCAACCTCGCAGACCCATTGGCGCGATCATCAGTACGAACCATTCTGTGTTTAACTCCAGAGACGTTAGTTTTCAACTCGTAATACGTCGATATATTGGGGAATGTACTTGTTAACTTTATTTTGGAGCTTCAGATAGGAAGAGCAGTCCGACTCTTGTGTCTCTACAGTAAATATGAAGCTTTTAACTTGTATATATTTATCTTAGCTTAGCATGAAGACTGGAAACAAGGGGGAAGTGATAGCCTTGCTCTGCATACATGTAACATAAAACACCAACCGGCATCTCACTGTTTGATGCTTTGATAACTCCCTTACAAAGATTGTGAGGCAGCACAAAACAGATAAGAATATTTTTGGCTGCTAAAAGTGGATTTCTCACTTTATCTGTATCATTTTCCACCATCTCCTCTGTGTCGGATGCAATCTCCACCTGTTTTACAAAGCGCTGGTTAGAGAAGCTAGGTGGGGTTTTGAGAAAAGAAATCTGAGCTGGCTCCAGTTTGGGGGGGGGGGGTGCTGCTGCGGCACGGTGAAACCGATGCAACATGACCCCCTCAGTGGACCTGATCAGAAACTGGCTCTCCTTTATGTGGCCTGTGATGTCTTCAGAGGGGCTTGCCGGACCTGCTTAAATCCCTCAAACCTAGTATTTATTGGGTGTATTCACATCAATGGGCGCCAGTTGGTAAGCCCAGCCGGTTTTGGTTCAGCTGCAGGTGAATTGGTGGTTACACTATTTGGTGAACCTGATCCTGTGTAGCATTTATTTCTGCAGAAACACTTCCGTCATGCATGCCAGTTTTTTGCACACATAATGCTGCTGTTTTGGTTTCTACGGAAGAGGACGAGGGCCACTCTTCTTGTCACATCCCACACATTTTTTCTCTTATGGCCCTAATCCTCTTTCATAGATATGTGTGTGTTCTTCTCAACACAAATATTTTAAATTGGAATGCAAGATTGCACAGCTTTTGTTTCGGTCATTGAGTCACAGGTTTCTCTATGTTTTTGATTGATGAGTCCATGTCATGTGCATCATCATTGCCAAGTAATCGTGACATTTTGCTCTGATTATTCACAGGAAAGGAGGGGCTTTGCCGGATTGGGTGTCCATGGTTGGAGAAAAACTAGTTTTTGGGCGGGCCCTGCGCATGAATGACAGCGGGGTATACGAGTGTGTGGTCAGGAACGAGGTGGGAGCAGGAGCAGCAGAGTTCACAGTAACAGTCACAGGTAAGTGCACTTCAGCTTTGCTACTAGTTAAAACTACAAAGGTTTTAAAGGGAAACTCACCGGCTACTGTATGCTTTGCTGGTATTGTAGAATAGGGACATGAGAGGACCAATACATGGATCTATAAGTACAGTTTAGTTTTAAGATAAGACACTAGAGGCACTTTTTCAGTTTTGGGAGTTTGGGCTATTTTGCTTCGATAACATCCCTTCTTCCAGACACATTTTATTCTTCCAAATACACAATAAGGTGTTTGAATACAATTCACAATCAAATGTTAAGATTTTTATGTTGCATATCTTTTAAGGGCATTTAAAAAAAGAATATTTAACTATAAGATAGTTAAGGTAGATAACAGAAGATAACATAACTTCACATAATGTAAACTGTGAAAGTCGTTGTCATATCAGATGGCAAAAGTAAAACAAAATATACAAAGAAGGTTCTCCTTTGGATTTGTAGTAATTATGCACAATTGCTGCCCTCTAGTGGTGGATAGAAGGCATGAACAGATCAATCAGGATCAAAGATTCTGTATAACACGACAGCACTTTAGTTTTTGTTGCTGTGTTTTATGTAAGAAAATGTCCTCATGTCTTCCTGTCCTCATCCTTCTTTCAGAGACCAGACGTCAGGGTGAGACCCCCGTCGAAAACCTGCTTCTGATCATCATCGGTGCGTCGGCCGGGGCGTTGGTCGTGGCGCTGGTCCTGGTCGTCCTGCTGGTCAACCGCTACCATCGACACAAAAACAAGAAGCTCGAGATGGAGCTCAGCGAGAAAACGTAAGCCGACTCACCAACTATGTTTTTTCCAGGAACTGAAATATACTTGTATTTATTTCCTACGACAGATGTGCCGTGAATGTTGTTGTGGGGAAACTGATGTTCAAAGATCAAATTCACTGTCTTTTTTCCCCCAGGGAGGAAATTCAAAGCTTCTCCAGACAAGCCTCCTTTAGGAGACTCAACTCAGTCAGCACAGACCCCAGAGTGCAGGTACACACACACACACACACACACACACACACACACACACACACACACACACACACACACACACACACACACACACACACACACATACCATGTATACATCACTTCAGGGGACATTACATTGACTTACATGCATTTCCTGGCGACTTATCCTAACCTTAACCATAACCAACACATGCCTAACCCTAACCCTAACCCTAAACCTAACCAAGTCTTCACCCTAAAATTAATGATTCCCCTTATGGGGACCTCCAATTTGTCCCCATAAGGGAGGCCAGTCCCCACACGTGACTGTGTAAACAGATTTAGGTCCCCACAAGTATAGTAATGCTAGGCCACACACACACACACACACACACCACACACACCACACACACACACACACACACACACACACACAGTGTTCATAGACGTGCATTATTAATATCTCGTTCTGTGTGGATTTTATTTATCACTAACTTTGATTAACTCTCTTTTTTCCCCAGTCTGAAGATTACGGCCTGCTCAGAGTAGACAGCCGAATGAAAAACAGCGAAATCTCTCTGGTGAGTCCAACTCTATGACATTTAGTAGTCTCTGAACATTTCATGACATTACACCCCATCTTGCAAAAGGCCTCCCTCTTACCTATTGAAAACACTGTTGAAGGCGGACCTCTCCTCAAATTGCTCCAATCTGGAAGAGCAAGCAATCATTTGCCGGAAACCCTGACCATCCAGCTATTCATTTTGATTTGATCCAAACAACATACTGTTCTTGCCTAACTTTGCATAAATGAAAGATTATCCATCTGCTGTCAAACATACTGTCCATACTGATTTACCAGAAGTCCTGTTACTCAATATTCTTCATTCAGTATTCTGGATTCAATGGCAACATCACGTCCCATTCAAAGACAGCATTTTCTTTAAAGCGTTTTTCACTGCGAAAGTAAGAAACATCTGGTCTTGAGGATCGATTTTCCACATTTTGAATGAAAACTGTCACATTTGTACCAGAAATGTGGTTTCGCTTGCTTTCGTTTTTTTTTAATTGAAATTATTAATTTAAAAAGCAACCAATGATACATATTTACAGTTGCTCAATTGGCGATGAGTCAAAGTTTCAAGGCTTTTATTGTCATGTGTGCATAGCTAGTGTAGTTATGACAATGAAAAACAGTGCAACACAATAAAACAGATAGTACAAGTAAATACAATAAAATAGAATATAATAGAAACAGAATATAATAGAAACTGTGCAGAATAGTCTATGATAATTGGAATATTGATATGAGTTGCAAACAGATGCATGTTATGTGTGTTCTTTCAAAAGTTCAGGTTGAGGTTCAAACAGCTGTTCTCAGTGTTGTGACTGTTTGGGTCCGCTCCCTCTTAGGAACAGCCCATCTACCGAGGCAGCCAGTCCACTCTGGGGGGGAAGTGGGGGCCCTCGGGGGTGGTGGAGGTGGACGAACTGGGACGTCCCGTTGTCTGGCAAAACGGCAGGGAGAGCCTGAGAGGAGCAGAGCTGGAGGAGAAGGAGGAACGCAGGAGGAGGGTGGAGTCGTACCTGAAGAGCAGCAACATGTCGCTGGTATGTGTCAGCACCTGAGGGGTTACTCCACGAAGCAGCCAGTTTCGCTGCTGATGTGTCATACAGTATCGTGTTTTACTTACTGGCAAATTGGCATCGTCACTGTCAGACATATTCATAGAAACAGGAGATGACGCATTGCAGACAAACTCCATATTCAGCAGCTGGGATTTTTTTTAGTACAAGTTCTGTCTGGTTAGCTACGTCTGTTTTCAAATCATCACCCTTTCTTTGATTTATGTACAAATAGGATCAAATGTACTCGTAGTAAAGTATACATGTGGTCTAAACGTTTGGACTGATTCCAGTGAATGCATCATAACCGTATTTAGTCTTTATTGCTACCTTGAACACAGTAAGGGTTTCATGCGGTTTTTTCTTTGTGTGTTTGTGGTTTTTTAAGTTAAGTATCTGAATACAATTCACCCCCAGTGTTTTCAGGTCATTGTATATTGTCAGTTACATTTAACTAAGGGCTTTTGGATCTTGTACCATTTTAATTTATGAAAAGGCATAGGCGTAAATTGTATTTACACCCAGACCTTTTATCATCAGAGAAACAGTAATGTGTTTTTATGCTGTCTAAACCAGGACTCAGGTCTGCCCTCTTCCCTGGTTCCCCTGAAGGCCCAGCAGGACGAAGGCGATGGGCCCACACAGCCGGACCCGGCCCCCCCCAGAGAGGGAGACTCTCCACAGGGGGTGGGAGAGGACTGGCCACCTCCCCCGGTGGTGGAGGGGCACGAGGAGGAGGTGGGCAGCAGCTCCTTCCACATCTCAGAGGCCCTCAACAACCACTTCTACTACAGCAACGGGATCCTCAGGCCGAAGCCGCACTCCAACGCCATCCTGCTGCACCCCCGAGGACAGATCATCTAGCACAGATCATCTAAACACAGAACATGAAAGGAGCCGGCATTCCGGCATCTAAAAGGACCTTTTTCTTGTTCAAACGGGATGTTTGTTTTGTATACATTGACTGCAGGGGGTCATTTCCCCCAGGATAGATCCAAACTTGAATATTTTGCCTCTGGCTTGTAAGTTGTTTATCCTTTATCCTCATGACATTAATTGGGACTTTTTTTTGGGGGGAGGGGGGGGGGGCATTTTATACCTTTTTCTTTGGTAGTGAAAACGACTGGGGGGGGGGAAAAGAGAAGGGGAATGATATGCAGCAAACTGTTGGCCAGCTGGGAATCAAACTGATCTGGGAAATCTCTGATCAGGAAGTTTTAGCCAGAGTTATTTATCCCAACCAGCCGGCGATGGGTCGTCCAATTTGAGCGCTTAAAGGTCACCTATTATGCAAAATCCACTTCTTCATGTCTCTTCTACATCAACATGTGTCCCCTCTGTGTAAAGAGACTCTGAAAGTTTCAGGAAAAAAGATTCTCTCTTTTTGTCCTGATCCATTTCTATAGAAACCTGTCTGAAAATGAGCTGATCAGATTTTGGCCACTCTATGATGTCATAACGATGTTTTGGCTTGAGTAACCATTAGCCAATCAGTAACCAAGGTAACCCCCCACCCCCTTATCACCTGAATCTCCTCCTAGAGCACCATTGTGTTCTTTGTAACCAAATCTCTCTCAGAGGGGCGTGGGGAGCGGCTCCTTATTTTCATCTGAAGTGTTGGAAACAGAGGGGATTATGGGTAATGCTGCAATGATCTGTTTGGAGAAAACTTCAGAGACATGTTCTGTATATATCTGAGACCTGTAATATATTGATGAAAAACAGTATAATAGGGGACCTTTAAATAAACAATATTTGGGGGCATTTGATGGCTTTATTAGACAGTGGAGAGATCATAGGAAATAAGGGTACGGTTCCTTACCAGACAAGAACTAGAGATGTTATGGATGACCACCAGGGTGCCCAATATTCAGAAATGTTTCTATCCTAATTAATTTGGCTTTGTTAACCACAATAGCATGTCAATCTCCTTGAACGTGTAAGGAAGACGGTTCCTGTTACAAGAATGTTTACTGTTTTAACTGCAGGGGGCCGAAATCACCCAACCTCTGCTCTGGTGACTTGTACATATGTAAATCCACTAAAGGGAGAGTCCCAATTTATCCTGACTGCCAACACAAGGTGCCTAGTTTACAATCCTTCAGGGAGGAACATAAAGACAGGGACACCGTTTCTGAGCTCTAATGCCTGGTCATGTCAAGAGTCAACTGTCCTCAAAGCTTTGGTATTTTCAGCCTGGATGCAGCAGCTGAGGTGTGTGAATTTGTGTATGTAAATAAGGAAGAGCTATAACGAGATACTGTATAAATGTAAGTCATTAAAGTTCAACAAGAATGTCAAGAAGGGTGCAGACCTGAACAGAGACGGTTACTTTATGGATACAAGCAGCTAACTGGTATCCAGACCAGCAGAGCAAAGATCTGTATCAGCGTCCCGGTTGTGTCGAAATGTACATTTTGTTTATTTACTCAGTGTTTTTCTATGAAATTGAAAAGGAGACATAAATGTTAAAAGGTTTATTTGTAAAAGTACAGCGTATGAGTCGTTGTTCTTTTTAAAACTTCAAACAATTTACTTTGTGTTACCTCAACATGAAGATAGAGGGATCATAGATCGCAACATTTTTTAAACTTATATTAGATTTCCTGGTTTACAGGTTTACATCCTCATTATTTCTGATAACTGAAATAATGCTCATGTGTAGATTTGCAAGGTTTACCATCTTGGAGAGGTGCGGGATGCCCCACATGGTTTTCCTTGATGAATCTCTTAACGGCTGGGTTAACGAACAGTACACAAGTCCAACAATGAGTCTTTACACTCCAACCTATGTCAAAGTTCAAATATATTTTAACATAAAGAACAAATGCACAGTAAAATCAGTCGGCTACATTACTCTTTAGTATTATAAAAAGGGAATTGGTTAGTTCATCTCGACACACATATTTTCTCACAACAATCTTCAAACTGCGTTTTGGGAAAGAGCCTCTCTGTGAGTCCGCTGGTGAGTGCGCAGGTTGCTCCTCTGAGAGAAGCACCTTCCACACATCTCGCATGTGTACGGCTTCTCTCCCGTGTGAATCCTCTGATGAATCTCCAGGTGGCTGACGCGATCGAAGCTTTTACCGCAGAACGGGCAGATGTACCACTTCTCATTAATGCAGCCACTCGCTATGGTTTTATGCAACTCGGGGTCGTTAAAAAGAAAGAATCGGCTGTCCGGGTTAAAAGCTGAAAAGTCTTTAGTTGGAGATTGTTTATCTGGGTAGAACCTGATGGACACTCCTCTCTCTGGGTGTATCGCTTCTGTAGTTTGACTTGGCTGAGCCTGGCTTAAAGTCATAGTTGATTTACTCGATGCACCTTGTCCATCATCCCTCATAAACCTGTCCGAGTACGCTGCCTCGGAGGAACTTTCAAAAATGTCCAAAGCGTTGTGAATGAGCAGGATTTCTGAGTCCAGATGTTGTGCCAGCTGCTTCGGCTCAAAGAAGCAGTCCGAGTCGTCCACAGTGTCGCTGTCTCCCACGGAAACAGACGACCACTGCTGGCTCTCTTGTTCCTCCATCGCCTCGACAGGTTGGAGGTCCACCTCCAGCTCAAGGTGACCATCGTTAACGCTGTGATCCGTTTCCACAGTCTGCTCCACGATCTGAACGTCGTCCTCGTCCTCAAGCTTCACTATTAGGTCTTCATCGTCATCATCGTCACTCAAATAGAGGTCCAACTTGAGCTGCTCACATTGTATCTCTTCTGTCTGTGATGGTGACGTTTGGTGATTCGCTGAAGTGTCCGCCTTCTCTCTGACGCTCTGATCGGAACACAATGTCTGCACTGAATCTATAATCGGCCCTGAAATGACAAAGCAGGTGCATTTTATAACAGGCATTTAATCAGACAGCTCCATTGCAAAATATTGTTGTAAAGATATTTTTTTCTATGTGACAGATGTGCCAATTTTGGTCAAATCAACTGTAGTTAGTTTACAAAGACTGGTACACAAGTGAGTTGTTAAATTAGGGTGATTCTGGTAATATGTGCTTTAACAAAGGTGAAACTATTTACATTTCAAGTGAGGTTTCAAAGCTTTCAGATCAACCAGTTTAGGTACAAAAGGGCCAACAGGTGTTTCTGCCAGACTTGTGGTGTCTGTGGCTGAGACATAACGAACACAGTCAGGGTTCATACACTTTTTCACCAATGATTTTCCATGACTTTTCCATGACCTTTACCTAATTTTCCATGAACAAAAAAATTACTCTTTCTCAGCGGTGCCACTGAAAATGGTTTATTTTAACATGGAACAGGAAAATAAGGTCTGCATCTGAAACATGTTGTGCCTATCTGAAACAAATCAAATAGGCTTATAGCTTCTACACGCTAATAAAGCAACTCAAATCTCTCACCAGCAAAACACCTCGTCAGTTAAATGCCATTCTACGTTTCATTACTATAAGATACAGTATTTATTATCATTATATTATTACTATTTCCGCGATTAGATCAAATATAAATTATATTTGATGCAAATTTTGTTACATTTCCATGACTTTTCCAAAACTTTGGGAAAAATATTGTTGTCCATAACTTTTCCAGGGCCTGGAATTAGCATTTTGAATTTCCATGACTTTTCCAGGTTTTCAATGACCGTAAGAACCCTGCACAGTAAACATGTACTACACATAGTGGTAGCACTGTAACTATAAACAGTTGTAAAAGTGTAACACGGGTAGTCTCGGTACGGTTTCATAATATCACAGAAAATCCATGAGAAATCACCAAGACCTCAATGTTTGACATTTTTGCCTGATAAATAACGTTTGATGATGGACACAATGACGTTTTGTTTCAACTCTAGAATATATCTGTTAAGTTGTACACCTCATGTATATTGTTTCATGTGAAAACACGTTTGCACTTGTTACATTTTGAATGCAGGACTTTTATTTGTACCAGAGTATTCCTACACTCTGGTATTTCTACTTTTACTCCAGTACATTATTTATCATTAGCAGTGGTGTAAAGTAACTAAGTAGATTTACTCGAGTACAATTCTGAGGGACTTAACTTAGTATTTCAATGTTGTACTTCTACTACAAGTCAGAGGTAAATGGTGTACTTTTTCTCCACTACATTTATTTAATACCTTCAGTTACTTTACAGATCTGGATGAATGATGTGAAATATAATCAAGTGTTGAATCAGACTTTAGTTCCACCTGGAGTAAATTCACAAACTACCCTGCAGTATACAAAGTCATTCAAACTAGCTGCACCTTTACCAGCTTTGAGAATATATATATATATTATTCTGAATCTGCACAATGACTACTTTTACTTTTGGTACTTTAAGTATATGTTGATACTTTTGTAATTTTACTTAATATTTTGAAAGCAGGACTTTTAATTAAATGAAAATGATTCAGTGAAGAATCGGAGTACTTCTCCCACCACTGCACAGACCCCATGTCCCTGTTGCACATTTTTAAATTAACTTCTGATGTGTATAGAAATATGTATTCATTTTCTAAAAATGGTGCACAAAACCTAATTCTCCCCTGAGATAAATAAAGTATTCTGCTTGTGATGGATTCTGAGTCACTTGATTGGAAAAGGTTCTTCTCCTCTTTTACAACTATATTCACCCACTGTAGTTACATTTTGACTGCAGGACTTTTACTTGTAACAGAGTATTCCTACTCTCTAATACTTTTACTTTTGTACAAGATCTGATTACTTTGTCCACCTCTGATCGTCATCCTTACCATCACCGTTGGGCGGCAGCAGCACGTTCTGTTGCTCTCTTTTGGAGGAAGATGATGAGGAAGATGATGAGGAAGATGATGATGAAGAAGACATACTTGTAGTGTGACAGCGCTCTTTTTCCATCAAAAGCAGCTTTCTGTTCAGGGCTTCAATCTCGCTCTCTCTGCGGCGCAGCTCCACCTGAACGAGGTTGAACCCGTCCTCCCACAGTTTACTGATCTCCACCACAGCAGCTTTAGCGAAGATCTCCATGATGGAGGTTAACTTGCTCTGGAAAACCACACAGTTGGTCGCCATGTTGTTTCCCTCTGCGGTGACGGGACGTGTTCACTAACTTTATATGTGCGACAAATCACACGACAGTGACAACGTCTGTGGTTTACATAACGGTTGATGTTTGAGACGAAAAACATGGAAGTGTGATACAATAGTAATAGGAAATGGAAACTGGTCATGTGATTGAGGATCTACGGCGTGGGCGGAGGGACAAAAAGGCCTCAGCAGGAAATCGAACGCTAAAAACAAACCGCACATTCAGGCTCCTCCGCACTCGTTTTGCAGAATAGACCCATTTAAGCAACATTTATGTACAATATATTTGTTATAATTGTATTATAGTTATCGATGTATGAGCGTGTTCATCACTTTAATGTTGCACTTGGTAAATGTGCGGTTTGTTTGAATTAATTTATACCATTGGGTAGCTTAACATATAATAATATATAATAATGTATACATTGATTTATATTTTGTATTAATTATCTGCAATGTTGCAAGTAAATAAATCTATAAAATAAATTCAGTGGAGTAAAAAAATACAACATTTGCCAACAAAATGTAGTGGAGTAAAAGTATTAAGTATAGCATAATGTGAACATACTCACAACAAGTACAACCTTTCTATTATCTTAATGCTTGAGTAAATGCACTTCCTTTACACAACAAATAAACGGTTCACAACAAACTTTAATGTTAAAGATGTTATGTCAAAAACATTAAATCCAAAAGATCCATTGTTTAAAATAATGTGAAAGGCCTATGTCAAAATATTGAGAAACTATGTCATATCATGGTGAATGGCTCTTAAGTAAAAATCTTAACATACTAAGTCAGAAGTAATTAGATACTAAATTAAACAAAGGAGATACTAAGTCAAAATATTTAAAGTTTTATGTTTTCCACTATTTAGAGGAAATGGGCATCCATAATATATAATATAATTGGGAGGGATGAAACCCTCTTTAATGGTCACACATGCAGAGCACACAGCACACACATGACATCTGGCCTCTGCATTTAACCCATCCCAGTACCAGGAGTCTAGTACTCGGAGCAGTGGGCAGCGCCAGCTATTGTACAGCGCCCGGGGAGCAATGGGAGTGGGGGGGAAGAGGGATGTCCGGTGCCTTGCTCAAGGGCACCACGGCAGGGCAGGAGGTGAACTGGGACTTCTCCAAGTAGCAGTCCACACTCCATATTAAGGTCTGGTCAGGGACTTGAACCGGCGACCCTACGGCTCACGTCCAAGCCCCTACTGTCTGAGCCACTGCTCAGTACAACAGTAAATAGCTTTATAACAACCTATAATGTTGTTGTGTATGTATGTATGTATGTATGTATGTATGTATGTATGTATGTATGTATGTATGTATGTATGTATGTATGTATGTATGTATGTATGTATGTATGTATGTATGTATGTCTGTATGTATGTATGTATGTATGTATGTATGTATGTATGTATGTATGTATGTATGTATGTATGTATGTATGTATGTAGGGGAGAACAAATTAATTAAGCTTGTGGCAAAACACTGTTTGTGGGACCAGCTTGCTGTAGTTTGAGTTAGATATGTGCAGCCGTGCTTCCTAATTTTGTCCACTAGATGAGGCTCTATTTCCATGAGAACACAACAGCTGAGGTCAAGTCACCTTCTCTCAAAAAGAAACACACTATTAAAGCATTGGTCAATTCTCATGCCATTAATGTATTTATTGGCCAATAAAAAACCCAGATACTTTATTGTATTTCGGTCAGTCTCAAACTGTGCAACACATTCAACCAGTGGCCATCTGTTAACATAATCCTTACAATAAAAATAAAAACATTTCCCTTTAAGTTCTCCAATTTGTTGCCGATCAAAGACCTTTGGTGAGACACAATGAAGATGGAAACTAACAAAAGCAGTAGCCAATGAGGTTGCATTCGGGAGCTCAAACTAACTTTGCCAGAAAATGTTTGCACCAAGTGTTTGAAGTGGTTTAAGCTAAAGTCATGGGTCAAAAGGTACTTTTTAGTGACAACATTTACAAAATTCAAGTCAAAAGTCAAATTCATGTTATGTACATGCCTATTTTTTTATTTTTTTACCATTTTAAAGCACTGTTAACAGCATGTAATAGAAGTGATGGACAACTGAAATGTGCAAATTGTAAAAACAAAAATGTTGTTGATAATTCTTTCCTTTGAATCTTCTTTTTAAGTAAACTTAGAAAAACCTCCTATTATTTATCAAATGTTATTTATATTTTTAAATACTTCAGGTATATTATTATTATTATTATTATTATTATTATCATAATCATCATTATTATTATCATTTTATTATTATTGTTGTTGTTGTTGTAATTAATATTATAATGAATTATCATCATTATTATTATTAATCGTTAAAGGGGTTTAACACGCCTGGCCATTGATTGGTTAATCCACCTGCCAATCAAACGTGGGCGGGGCCAGTGGGAGTTTACTCGGGTGAGAGCGAAGAGACGACGGAGCTGTCAAACAGCAACAATCGCCTGAAATATTATCCCGGGCGGTACAACAAACATCGTACTTTGCTCTTTTGTGGAAACAAGGACGACAGGAGCAGTCTTCGAGTTCGCCTTTAGCATTAACCCTAAGGACATCTTGACTTTTAAACGGTTAGCGACGAAAAACTTCCTGTTTGGTGTTTGTTGGTGGTTCTCAGGCTAATGTTTGTTAGCTTTTCGCTTAGCTCGAGTTTTGTTGACAAACTAGCATTCCTTGCTAGTTTCTGAGCAGCTGCGTTTCCAGCTTCAGGGGGTCGTGCTCGTTGTTTTGACAAGTGCTGTAAAGTTGGGAATGGCATGTGGGGACCCCGCTTGAGTTATTCATGCAAACATCTCCATGACTTGATAACAGGTAAGTCCGTTTTACATTTTTACAACGATGATACTGACTGCTTTGGTTTGTTTACACAGAGGTGGAAGAAGTACCAAAGTAAGTAAGTAGTAAAAGTAGAAATACCGTAGGAATACTCGTGAAAGTCCTGTATTAAAAATGCTATTCAAGCAAAAACTGGTTGCACACACTTCGGGCAAGCATCTAACAGAAGAACCGTGACATTTTAGATCACATGTATAATCTCATTTTTAGCAATAGTATACATCGGGATTCTTGAAAAAAAACTTTATTTAAAAATCCTGCGTATGAAGTATTTGTTGCACTGCGTAGACCTATGTGTGCATGTCTTTGGTATTCAACCTGTTATCAGGCACATAGATGACAAATCATTGATTTTTCTACTTGTCGTTTTTAAGAAACAGCCATTTAATGCTATAGACTTCTACTAAAATATAATGACATTTAGTCAAAATATTAGGATAACTCAACGAAAATGTTTGACCAATCTTAAACATTATTACGATTTGTGCCACCCCACAAACCAGAATAGTCAGTTTCAGGTCAGGAATGGGTTAATACGACTTACCGAGCTGTCCGAGCATTAACTCATTAACTGTCTCTGGTATCCAGATAACGAGCAGGTTTTTTCTCTGCCCCATGGACTTGTTCATTACTTTAAACCCTTGAGGAATGACCGGTATGCAGCAGCTCACATATCTTTGCAATTCAACACAATAGATTGTGGTCAGATAAGAGGCTTCTATGCACTTTTGTTGAATGTGACCTTGCTCAAATACTTGGTATAATTGCTCTTTTAGTGAATGTAGGTCCCTCAACTATTCCACTCACATGAGAAAAGGTCAGCAGATGACTAAAACAAAGATTATTTTATTAATAGACCCCTGAAAGGATAAGTAGATATTCTCACGTTTAAATGAGTGTGATTTGTTTCATCTTCATTCGTGATGCACGTACACAGTATTTCTCTATAACAAGTAACTGTCCCTCACACACGCCCGTGTAGACACTCCAACCCTGGCTGCACCCTATCATTATAACATCACTTAACTTTTAGATTTATCGCTGACGGTTTCTATTAGTCTGTAATCCAGCGGGACGCAGCTGGATAGTGTTCAGTCCCCAGCACTACTGTTAAAACATATGGCCTGAGGCGGCTTCGGAGATGTCCCATCTGTTTTGGAGTAGCAACAAGCCACATTTTATAGACCGGCTTTAAAGATTCCACCCTTTTCCATGAAGAGGGCCTTTGCTGTGGTGTCTTAAATGCATGTCTTTTGGATATGTAGGCAACAGGGTTTGGTTTAGAAACAAATATAGTTATGTACACTGGTGGCTTGCCTATTCTGCCTTTTTTAGCATCACCATGATATTCCTCAGCATAACTCATTTAGCTCATATTGCTCAACAGCACAGGTGTGATATGATCCTATTTCTATTTGTAAACTATGTTGTGTCTTAGCTCGTCTTCCCTGTAGTTTGGGATGTTTGTTTACCGGCTGATGTGTGTGTTTACTGCAGAAGTGGGTGTAAAGAAATGTTTTGGTTGTCAGTTTAGGCTGGAAACATCGTCCTGAATGAGGGATGATTCCAGCCCACCCGCTGTGACTTGTAGAGTAACACAGAATTGTGCGTTCTTATTTGTTTGCGTCATTTGCATCACTGAAATTCTAGTAAGCGTAGGAAGGTTGTGTTAGCTGGAATCGCCTGACCACTGATGTGGGTGTGTGGGTACAGAAGCTCTTCTCTGCTGGCTGTTTTGAACCAAGGGGATTTTCTATCTTTCCTTGCTGACCTATTCTGGTCTGAGATACAACGAGAGAGCTACAGTGTGTCTCTGATCCCGCTGTGGGTCTGGATGGGAAAGCTGCCGAAATGAAAAAGCAAAGCCTCGGCCCTGGTACTTGTGGCTTGCATTTTTATTGGCGCTGGTGCTTTTTATTTCTGTCGTACCACTTCAACAAGGAAGAAAATGAAGTGTTATTGCAGAGAACAAGGATAGTGGAGGATGAAAAGCCTTTTAAGGATGTTGCTGGGACAGAGAATGATGTCAGGAGTCGTCCAGTAGATCTACTCTCTACTCTAGTGTCTGTGATGTAATGCTAACACAGCAGAATCCGGCTGTCTCATATCAAAGCTGTTTTTAGTATCTGATCTCATGAGACCTCTCCTTGGCCTAGGATTCACTGTTGTGTTTCTGCGTTAGTTTATTATAGGCCGCTTCAGTGCATTTCCTTTCATTTGGCTGCAACTACTCCCCATTTGCTGGGAAATGTTTACTACAATAGTTGTCTTTTGTACACTTAACATTTCTGATAACCTCCGTCATAGAACAGCATTGTGTTGCATGTAAGTACATCCATCTCAGGGTGCGGGATGGCAGGCTTTGTAGTATTGAAAACCAATAGTGTGAATTGACCATGACTGTTTTATGATGCACATTTGCTCACTGCGAGGCACTAGTACTAGGGGATAGTTCAACATCAAAGGAAAAGTTAGTCATTGTTTGACTTCCATTATTCAAAAGCAGTTAAAGTTACATTTTGACACAAGTGTAACTCTACGACAGCTTTCTTAAACACAACTGAAGTTCTGAAGAAAGCTGACACCCATTTATTATTATTGACCTATTAGTCTGCTTATCCATTAGAGGGGCTGTTTGGAGTTTGCTTCTCTGATTAAGCTGGAGTTTTGTTTACAACTCCAAACTCACCAAAGTCGAGTTTTACTCAACTTTTCTTCCATTGTAGAAAATATATTCACGACGTGACTCAACGTGTCTTATCAACCAAATAGATCTTTCCCTGGAATAAAGTTAGATATGAATGCCGCATTGTTTGAGGGTAAAGCCCTTTAGTCATGGACCTCCTTTCCTGTTACCCTTTGTACCCTGCTGATTTTGTTTTGGATGGCAGAAAGGTCCGGGACCTGAGCTATTCCTTGGCTAATCTCCCATAATTGGACAATCGGCCCCTATTACAAGCCATTACATTTGGGCCTGTTGAGCAATAGTGGCTTGTCTCCTCCATCCTAGGCCAGTCTGCAGCTGCTAATTATCATTTAGGATTATTAATTATTGTTTTTATTTCTTTAGGTATCCAAGGGTTTTCTATACATCTTTCAAACATGTGAAAACCCTCTCCTCCTGGTGGACTCCCCAGTTACAAGCAGCGAGGAACAAGTAGGAGACATCTTGGATCCAGCCACTGTGTCACCAGGCGCTCCCTAAACACACCAGTTTCAACTGAAGTCTACGTGCGTGACACATTTTCTCCCAGGAAACAAACGTAGTAAAGTCCCTGCGCCACTCAAACAATCCTGTCCTCATGTCATGTGGGTACATCACAGAAAAAACCCCATATTACCCGCATCATCTTTTACACCATGGACCGGAATAAACGCAATTCCATCGCTGGGATCCCGACGCGACCCGAACGCATCGACGAGGACAGAGATGGTGTCGGAGGCGTAGGGGGCTTTGAGATGGGCTTTGAGATGGGCCCGCCTCCACAGGTCAGTCGCTGTTTATTCTTCATATTTATATTAACATGTAGATACATTTCACAGGTGCAGAGCGAGGCTCGGCGATATGGAGAAGATCCAATATCACAATATTTCGGATCAAATACCCTGATGTCGATATATTGCGTCAATATTGTTGTGCGGACAAATGGTGCTTTCTACAAAATATTAACACAATTACATTTTCGATAAATAGCCATCATTATGTGTTAATTATTGCTAAAATAGTAAAAAAATAAATATTAACAACCTGAACAGTCCGGTAAGTTCAGTAAAAACACCACTTTACTGTAACGCAGCCTTTAAAACAAGGGAAAGACACTTGGCAATATTACGGTATTAAAATTGTAAGACGAAATGTAGTCTCATATCACAATGTCAATATAATATCTACATATATATATTCTAGCCCTAGTGCAGAGCTTACATACTGTAACAGTATACAGGGCTCCTGTGCAGACATATTGAAGGTTCAAAAAGTCTTTAAATAATTAATGATGTAATTTCCACTTTCCTGAAAGCTCTGGATAAAGAAACAAAACAATGTAGAGCTCTGACACAATCAAAACAATCATGTCTCTGGGCCCGTTACGGCCCGTCCACACGGCATTCACTTTGAATGGGGTGACGTCAGGCTTTGCCGAACCGCATTGTGGTTCCGTCGCTTTGCCTCCATTGCTCGCTTCTAAAGTTGAGAAAAGTTCAACTTTTCAAGCTTCGACGGAAGCGTCAGCCAATCAAATCACAAGCGCTAGCCAATCAAACCGCGTGCTTGTGTGACCGGCAAGCTTCAACGCACACTACCGTGTGGACGATACGTAAGTGTTGTTTCATGTGGAACTACTTGAGCAGGTCTCCCTTGAAAAAGAGATCAATGATCTCAATGGGATTTATCTGTATAAATAAAGGTTTGAAATTAAATGAAGTGTTGATGCATTTGGTCCAAAGCCAAGTTGGTCCGAGTCGGTTGTTGTCCACAGTCAGGAGGGAAAGTCAGTCATACATTATGAGAGGTTTGAGGATTAATATTGTTGTTGCCAAACGTTCTGATAAAGATTGTTGTTGTTTGTCTATCACTATTAAACAACGTTCCATCAATGGAACAATGTGTGCTCATGAGATAAATATAATGCGATATGACCAAAAACATTTCACACATTTTTCAATGTTTCCCAAGCTATTTTGTACACATGGTTTCGTAGTTGAGCAACAAAGAGCACTGTTGATTGAAGCTCAAATATTCAGTTTATCACTATTTCATGTCCTTTTCTTTTTATGTCTTTAAGGGACCTATTATGCTTATTTGAGTTTTCCCGTCCCTGTACTAAGTAACACTCACACTTCTATTGGCTAGCGCTCCAACTTTATATATACAGTCTATGGCTCCAACACATTGTACGTGATAGGCTAAGGGGCTGGACATCTCTAAGCTGTTGACCAATCACAGCAAAGCCGGCCAGCTAACCAATCGGAGCAGACTGGGCTCTGGTTTCAGACAGAGGGTGAAAAGAGGTGCTGCAGCAGCTTTTTGAACATTAAAGCATGGAGACATGTCCCAATACAAATATCCTCCTGAAAATGAGCATGATAGGGCCCCTTTAAGTGTACTATGTGTTGCAATGTTGGATCCTGGAAACATTTTCATTGCCAACGCTGAAGCCATTGTGCAAATGACCTTGAATAAAACCATTGAATGTTTTAGTATAAGTAGTCCATGTTTTTTTTCCACAAGGTTTGTGCGGTTTCCTTGAGATACGATGTTAACGTGTTGAAACGAGTCTGTTCCTGTGTTCTTCAGGTGGGCCGGGTGTGGCCCTCGTCCTACAGAGCCCTCATCAGTGCCTTCTCCTGTCTCACACGCCTTGATGACTTCACCTGTGAGTGGATCGGCTCTGGATTCTTCTCTGATGTCTTCAAAGTGGGTGGAGATCACACTATCTTTTCTTTCCAGGCTGTCCTTGACTTTCTGACCTTTTTCTATCCCTTCGTTTTAGATCCATTGTTTTTATTCATGCGTCACTTTCCATCCATGGTGTTTTATAATAGACTAGACAGACATTTGACCTCATGATCGATTTGGTTTTTCCCCTGCTACGTGACAAAAGCCATGTGCCTTTTATGCAATGGTCAAGATTAATAGTCATAGAAATAAAAAGGGGAACTTGTTGTGCATGTTCCTCCACAGGAAGAATTTCTATTGGTTTGAACTACTACTAAAGTCATTTTTCCATTTCATTTGACCGTGTCAAGTTGATATGCTTGGCGGGTCAACGGCTGATTGTTTCTGGGCTATCTTGGTCTTCACTCACCAGTTTTTTCTGGACATTTTTAGGTCAAGTTAGACTGCGATCACTTCAAAGACATCACTTGCACATGGAGTTGTTAACCCTGTTGTCTTCTCCCTCCAGGCATGGAGGAAGTCACACATGCATGTTTGGTGTTATTAGTCTGGTTGGTTAGGTAAGGTGAAGCCCCTCTTCGAACAAGAATCAGCAGATACATTTTATTTCCCTTATTTAGTCTTTTTAACAAGAGCACTATGACTTTAGTTTAGTGCAGGGGTGCCCAACCTTTTTTGAACCGAGAGCTACTTTTAAAGTTGCCAGTCTGCAGAGATCTACCAGTCCAAATAGAGAGGCGTAGCCATTACTGACAGCCTACTACCAGATACACACTTCTACTTGTATAAAACTGACCTTTGTACGATTAATACAGATCCTTTATCTTACCTCTTTCTAGTCTACACACATACAAGTATCTAACTGAAGTTACACAACAGTGTTGTTGATACAGAGTTGGAGTTTATTCACAGGTCACTACAGTGGGTAATGTATTCAAGAAACATTGAACAGTGCTGCCACATATGACACAGGAAAAAAAGAAAAGACTCTGAACCCTTTCTTTGCCATTATATAAAAATAGTGTTGCTACAAAAGTATAAATGAGGCTTACTAATAAACTCAGATCTGAAGCTACACAGGAATCTGCTGCCAACGTGCAATAAAAAAGACACAATTAATAGAATCAAACCCTTTTTTTGTTGAATTTTAGTAGAGTATAAAAGGAAATGCCTTTAAAATAGGATGCAAGCAACACTAGTTTCTTAACCTGAATTGATAATAGACTATAATCAATTTAAGTTTGCATTCTTATACCATTGTGTACAATAATTATAATGACTAAGTTCAAACAAACTAAAACGTACAGCTGATTAATAACGGTATCCAACTTGAGTTTTTATTATATCAAAAACCTGTTGAAATGCTACTGTTATTTTTACTGTCCCCAAAAAGCGCGTCGGCAGCCTCCAGGAATGCTTCTTTCACAACTTCGCTGTCTTTGAAAGACTTCATGTGTTTGGCAAGAACGTGACTGACACGATAAGGTGCTATGGTAGCAGCCTTGCTCTTGTTGTTGGGCCTGGTGAAAATGGACTGCTGTGCATTTAGCTGTCCTTTCAGGCCCCTCCCCTTTTGGGAGCGTAGGGCAGAATTAGGAGGGAATTCCGTCTCGTAGCGTTTGTGCACTGTTTTGAAATGTCGCTCCTAAATTACCCTTCTTCGATAAAGCCACGCTCGCATTGCAGATGAGACAGATGGACTTTGAATTGGAATAGATACAAAAATAATCATCCTCCCACTCGGAGTGAAAATTATATATTTTGGGCTTTCTTGCTTCTGCCATAATTACGGTCTTGTGTGTGTGCGGACTGTCACTCCTTTTAGTTTTGACACAAAGTCAGCGAAATAATGCCCACTGCCCACCAGCCACGCCCCCACACATGGGGTCACACCGGCCAATCACAAAGCTTTGGTGCGTTCAAGTGCATTATTCTGGCACGGGAAGATTATGTTATAGGACATTAACGATAAAACAGAATATTGTTGTTCTATTTTTAGACACATCTCGCGATCGATTGGGAATCTCCCCGCGATCGACTGGTTGGGCACCCCTGGTTTAGTGTATGTGTGAAAAGACCACTCATCTAGGAAATAGCTCAACGAATCCATAATGGCGTTGATGGACTGATAGGCTCTGATTTTAAGTTGGTTTGTTGTGACTTCTGGACGCGCACCACTATGCAAGACTGACCCTGTGTTATGTAAAGGTTTAACGCACAGAATAAACTTCACAAGTATGGGGGAAGGGTTGCGGCTCCTCTATATACGAAGGGAAATAATCAGATTAATTGAAATAATGGCCTAGATGGACGACATTAAGCCAGGCTCAGTCTCACTTCATATTACTTTTTTTATATCAAATTGCAGTTTAATCAACAACGGTTTCTATGTTTCCTGTCACTCTTTGTGTACTGGAATTGTTCTATGGTCTGAGCGCAGAATAATAAGCCTTCTACTGTTACCGTGAATGTTTAATGTATGGAGAAGTTCTTTGACATTGAGAATCCATTGTGTTCCTCTCTTACGCTACATCTAAGGGTTGGGCTGATGGATGATAATGATTGTTTCTGACAGCTGTTGGGATTGCCCAGGCTAATCTGAAAGATCTGTATTTAAGAAAAACGGGGTGTCTTCTAAAGATTTTATAAAACATATTCAAAATAACTGTTTATTTAAAGCTATTGTGCTCTAGGAGGCAACAGGATGTAAACACTGGAGCTTATCAGAACGTACATTACTGCAAGTGAGTGACATAACAGCACAATCATTAAATTGTCTAACTAAGAATGCAGCTAGTAATAACAATCCTCTAGGTACATATTGCACATAAGTGTTTTCGCACAACATTGATATTGTAGTCTTTGTTTAATGACGCATTTACCGCATGTATCAGTGAGTAAAACAAGTATGGCCATTTTAGATTAAACCGTTTTTGCTGCTGTTATAAAAACAAATGTAGTATTTTGTTTGTGCTCAGGTGAAGAGAAGCTGTCGAAATACTGTGCAGAACTTTCTGCCATATCAGATAAAAACTGACTTCTCCATAGATGTTATTACAAAAACAACAACACTGTGAGACTAAACCATGACTCTATGCCATTATAAACACTGTCGGTCACAAACTATTCAAGACACGTTATTAAACTGTAGAAAAACATTACAACCGTTTTTACAAGGAGAGTAAAGTTGTTGTTATAAATTGTCTAGCATATGGCTAGGCGTGTTTTAAACTATAAGCGCCATGTAGCTTTATCATTTAAGAAATTCTAGTATATATTATATTTGGATAATGACTGCAGCGGATAGTTTTGAGTTGATTTGATTCAGATCGGTGTGAAAACTCTGTAATAGAAGCAGCTCGTCTCCACCTTATCTACATCTAGGATGGACCATTTAAGTCCATATTTTGACCAGCTAATCCAAATGAGGCTCTTGTAAATGTTTGGAGAAAGGTTTACATTTCCAACACACATAATCAAGCTTTTGTGGTCCGTGCTTCCCGTGTGCCGTTTGTAATAATAACCTCTGCCTGTAGTTGGGTTATGGAAATATCTGTTAATACCTTTTTTATTCTGCGAGAGAGAGAGGAATGCATAGGTAAACAGAGAGAGAAGAGGAAATGGAGCAGAATGAGGAAAAGCTTAAAGTCAAGGAGGATGACAGACGGAGACGGGAACAAAAAGGTGGTGAAATTAATGGTGACAGAGGTTGAGGGTAAGAGGAGGAGGAATCGGAGCGGGAAAAGCTTCTGATGTTGAGGAGATGTGGTGGTACGCCTGATGAAAAGGATAACAAATAGGGATTAGTATTTTGGAATAAAGTTCTGGAGAAGATTGATTTATGGCGCATTTCCACTACAGCGCGGTTTAAGTGTGCCGTTTTTGGTTGCGTTTCCACTAGGCGTAGTTCCGGCTAGCGGGTACTTTTTCAGTTTTCTGTCTCTCCAAAGTCGAGGTTCTTTCCGGGCCAACAACCGGGTATGCTAAACTAGTGAGAGAATCGCTGTCAACTACAACAAAATGAACATATGTTTCCGTGATTTAATTGTAATACAAGTTTCATAATGATACTGAAGTAACAACGTACTGATACCGGTTAGTAAAAACCATGAATTAATGCTTTGACAAGTCTGCAGACAGACGGCAGGCGAAAAACCCTTTTAAAATGTGTGTTTTCTAAATGGAGCTTGGCTAAGCTAACGTTATATATGCTCCGACCGTCCACACTCACAACAACGGCCTATACAGACATAAATAAAGCAGCGACTGTATTCGCCATGACACAGGCAGTCTGTGGTTTGTACTTGTTTCACTTTTGTCTAGTTTCTGAACAAATATGAAGAGCTGTGAGCTCTGAGTGCTAACAGCTAATGGCTGATGTTGGTTTTGTGGTTCTCATTGAAGATGACGTCACGGCTCAGCCTACACTGCGTTACTATAGTTACTGCCCTAGTTCCTAAACTGTAATGGAAACGCAGCTTAAGGTGAGCCTGGCCTACCAAGGCCTAACCATACCGTGCTATGCTGTGCGAGGCCCTGCAGTGGAAATGCGCCATTAAGAGGTTTTCTAGAGCTTGGGTTCAGGGGAGGAGGAGAAAAGGGAGAAAGGGTTTGGAAGACAAAGACATATTTTCCAGAAATGAGCAGTTTGGTAAAGAGGAGATGTTTAATGTTATTCCATTATGTTTATTTATTGTGTTCCTTTCTTGTATCTTCTTATTAAGTGTTAATGATGATGTAAAGCACTTTGAATTGCCTCTGTGTCTGAAAATGTGCTGTATAAATAAACGTACCTTACTTAAAGAAGTGAGGGTGCAAGAAGGCAGAGGTCAATGAGGTAAAAAGACGAATTTGGGGTTTACTACTGGGGGAGATGAGGATTAAGAACGAGGGATTGTTGGAGGCCGCAGGGTGGAGGGGAAAGAGGGGGATCAGGACTACATGCAGATGGGGGGGATGTGAGGAGTGAGGAATGGGGGGTCGGAGGAGGATAGACGGATGTGGGGGAGGAGGCCTTCAGAGGAGTGGCCATCTGTTGTTTCGGCTGTCCTGTGGTGGAGACTGTCAGCTCCTATAGCCAGCCCCTTCCTTTGAACTTGAACAGAGTGATGTCTGTGTCTGTATACGAGACAGAAACACTGAGAGAGAAGAAACACAGAAGAACTCTTCAAATCTGAAATAGGGATTTAGAGGTATTGACAGAAACTGTGAAAAATGAACTGTTGAGCTCATGTTAATAATACAGATGTATAGGGAAAATAATCCAGCGCCCTTTTAATCTCACTATTTGTCATTGCTCTACATCCTTAAACCTGTATTTTAATTTTCAGTGTAATAATTGTGCCAAAAAAGGGACAAAGTTTAAGATGAATCTGACATTATTATTATTATTTTATTTTTGTATTTACATATTTTTTAGGTTTTACAAATATATTTCGCCATAACATTGCTCTGGGGAATTTATTTTGATATTATAATCATGTAATAAGAACATCTGATATCATAACAGCCCTAATCTAAGATGTTTTAATGATTTTTCTATTTAATATTGATATTTATTTTGGTATTTTTTAATCTTTTTTTCGTTTTACAAAGATATATCGCCATAACATTGCTATGGGGAATTTATTTTGCTGTGATAATCATGTAATAAGAAAATCTGATATCAGCCTTAATCTGAATTAAAATGATTTTAATATTTACAATTCGCTAACCTTTCAACCTCAGAAAGCTCTCCAAATACTGATATTGCTGTATAGCAACAGTTTTGCCCATTACCTGTCACTGTTAACGCCTCATATATAACCCTCGTTGACCTTCTCCCGTCCCCTTCCTGCTGAAAGTGATACGGCCCGTCCATTGTGCCGTACTCAGTGTACTGTGGCTCTGATGATGGAAGAGAGCCATTGTTAGAAGATGATGTAAAGCTGCCCACTGTTGCACTGAAAATGACTCACAGCCTTCAGTGGAACTCAACAAAGTATATTCGTGCAGGAACTACTTGGAATACTCGTCCATTAATACATTATTTCCATTACATACAACTTTACTCCACTACACTTCAGAGGGAAATAACACACTTTTTACTCCAGTACATTAATCTGATGGCTTTAGTGACTTGTTACTTTTCATATTACAATAAGTCAAACCCTTCCTGCCACCTGTATCTCCAAATGCGGCGATTTTAAGTAAAATACCTGATAAACTAAAGTCAGGGGGTCCGCGGGGTCTTAAAAAGTATTAAAAGTTGATCAATCAATTTAGCGAAAATGAAGGCTATTAAAAAGTATTAAACTGCATTTTCCAAGGTATTACATTTTGTAGCTTGTTTTCAATAAGTATATAAATGGTCCAAAGAGGTTGTGTTCTACAGTCTGCCTGAATGTGATCATTGCGTAGGTGTGTAGTGTGATTCTGTGTAGTTTATTGATGGCATCCCGTTGGATTTGACGTCATCTGAACAGGACATCGCGCGCTCACTGCTTGATAGCGCGAAGGTCCGTTTACGCCGGTTGTTAAACAACATCGTTTTGGGGAAATGCAAGTCTGCGTCCAAATGGTTGGAAGATAAGGAGGAAGGACAATCAATACTGTATATAGTCAATGTGAGGTAAAGTGTGTCGCCAAGGTAACCGGTTAAAACTCCAAGTGGCGATGAGGTCTTAAAATGTATGGAAAGGGTCTTAAAAGGTATTACATGTGACTTCGGGATTCCTGCATATACCCTGAAAGTGTAACATTTTAAATTAGCATAGCCTTAATAACCACAGGGGTTAAATGCAACATGCACAATAATGCAGCAGTAAACCCAAACACATCATGTATAATCGTAAAACACTGACAGGTAACTCTTAATTATACTTTTTGACATTTTGAGTACACCGTGCTGATGAAACTATTTAATTAAGGTCACCAGCCTTTTAATCTATAATAACATGTTAACTTGTATTTTTACAGTATGGTATTAGTTCTTTTAAGAAAGTGAAGGATCTGAACATTTCCAAAATGGTTTTCAGGCTTTCTTTAGCCTGCACTGTTGTCTTCTGAGAGAGCTGTTTACCTTAGGAAAATAAGGGGTATCCAAATTATGTAACACCACTTATTGTTAAGCGATACATCATTAATCTAATCATATGTTATTATTTCTATTTTCCACAACAACACATACTGCGTCACAAGGCCACATTAGCAGCACGGTCCCCTTTCATTATTTACATCATGTCTGGTGAGGTTCAAAGAAAACAAGGTGTTAATGTTCAAAGTGCGAGATAGATATAGCCTTCATGCTCTGTTTTGCATCACGCATGTACGGTATGATGCTTCCGAAAGATCTCGTGAACTTCTGATAACGTTTGAATATGCTCTTTGTTGCTGAAGGCACAGTGGGATCACTTTAGCCTTCTCACACGGCTGCGTTGAAGCTGCATCACGGTCTGCGTCTGCTGTCAGGAAGTGAGCGAGCAAGTGTTTGCTCCGTCTTCTCACGTGCTGCCTTCCGTGGTTTGCTGGTTGATGTATCCTATTTGCATGCATATCAATGTATCAAGAAGAAACCCACATTCTTGGTATTTGACGAGTCACGCAGTCGCTAAGAGCTGCGGTGGGAAGGCCTCAGGTCACTGAGACTGTGAGGTGAAGAGGCAAACACCATTTCTGTATTTACAACCAACATGTAGTCAACTCTTTATATGCTGCATTAGAGAGAAGAACTCTGTTAAGGGCTTTTACAAAGGCTTTATTAAATGAATTGCAGTTAATTTGGGAACGTATTGTTTATGAGTAAATACTTCAATTGAATCTTTAAATGTAATGTAACTTTTTAAAACATTACGCAGCTTTTTCTATCAGTCAAAATGGATATAAAAAGCATGTTAGGAGTTTAGTTTTGCCATACCACCACTTCACGATACGACACTCCACGTGACATTAAAGGTGGGGTAGGTAATTTTGGAGAAACCAGCTCGAGTGCGCTAGAATTTGAAAATACACAACCGGAAAAAAATCTGCCACTTCCTTCAGACTTCCTTACAGAGCCCCTCCTCCAACACACGAACGCGCACATGACCAATGAGGGCACGAGATAAGTTTGTGCCCAGATGGAAGGCTGACAGGCAGGTAGGCCATGCAGTTACTTTAGCCGGGCCGGCTAAAATGATTGGTCGTGCTTTTTACAGCGCTACGGCTTCCAGAGATGACTTTTTTAATTGATTTTTTTTTCAGATATTCATTGCTATCGGTATGTTAAGAGCATTCCATGGAATATAACAAAAAGTGTATCTCGAGCCGGTTTCTCAAACTTACCTACCCCACCTTCAACTCTAATCAGTCAATGTTTACGTCTATGATTTGGCTTATTCGTAATATTTTGTAATCTCCATTATACAGTAATTGAGCAATATTATGACCCTGCAAACAGTTGAGAAACAGAACCGCCTCGCTTCTCTTGTTGTAGCCACATGTGAGCTGTTTTAAACATCAGCAGGAAGAGCTTCAGTGTTCATGTCGTGACCTGTCTACAGTATTTGTGCCTCCCACACAAAGCATGCTGGGATAACTCCAGCCAACCATGGATACATGCATCCATGGTTATACCACCACGTAACGACTGGGTGGAAACTGAAATCCCAATGCACCATAATAAAGATTGATTGTTCAGCTCCGGATCGACACGTCTATTCTGTCTGGTCAATGACCTCATTTCACTTCTCTTTTATTAGCTGCCTTCCTTTTCTACTTCCTCTGTTTCTTGCTGCATGAGCCATATTATTCATATTATTATTTACTAGTTTCCATTACAGAACTTGTTCAAGCACTTTTCATATTGACCCAAGTTAAATGTGTTTACTTGCAGCCACCATAATACAGTTAATTAGTTATAAGGATTTAGCCTTTCTTTAGTCGACTGTATCCGCAACATGTTAAAATGACGTGACTGTTTCGCAGGTTCGCCATCGAGCCACAGACCAGGTTATGGCCATGAAGATGAACAAAATCAGCAGCAACAGAGCCAACATGTTGAGAGAAGTCCAACTCATGAACCGGCTCTGCCATCCCAACATACTCAGGTGGGTAACACGTGTACTTTATCAAAGGGGTTTACAGAACAAAATCAAATTGATTCAGAAAATATACAATGTTAATTTCAACATCATTCTACAGTAAAGAACCACCAAAACTCATCTGGGACCTTTTAAATATATCTTATAAAACAAAATAACTGATGTTATTCCTTTTGTTCTACTTGATTATTGCATCACTACCTCAGCTACACGATTGGCCCTCGTGTGAGAAACTGGTTATTGGCAGTAACTGTCTTTGCACGTGGTCCTAATCGCCTGTTTTCAATTTACCAGAAGTTTTCAATAATATTTT
The DNA here is from genome assembly GCF_902827175.1 of Gymnodraco acuticeps. Taxonomy (NCBI): domain Eukaryota; kingdom Metazoa; phylum Chordata; class Actinopteri; order Perciformes; family Bathydraconidae; genus Gymnodraco; species Gymnodraco acuticeps. The sequence goes on from NW_022992289.1 coordinate 1,630,830, forward strand.
GTAAAGACTGTTTTGATAAATTCACAACAGGCTTATTTAAGGCTTTAGAGTTTAGGCCACTCAATGACTACTCATAGTAAATTAAGAGTTTGTTCCCGACATGTCATATTAGTCATATATCCTATAACACCTGACACTTTCAGTTATTAAATGTGTATTATATTAAAGCCTGCCTCTCTCACTCGCTGAGTCTGTGGTTGTGACCTGTTTCCTTTGGGGTTGAAACTGTGTCAAACCCTCAGCCTATTAACAATGAGGTTTAAGCTGCCAGCTCCTGTTAGAGCTGCTGGCAGGCAGCTGCCTGAAGGCAAAGAGTGACGAGGACCCTTTCAAGGCTATGAACAATCAGGTTCATATTTTAGAGATTTGCAGTCAATCATTGGTCAAAAGCACGATTCATTGTAAGCCCCTTACTCCCGGCTCTGTGGTGCTGAAGTGACACTTTTTTGTGTCTGTTTTGTCTCCCTTCGTAAATGTCTGACTTAAGACGGAGCCCTCAACAGCAACGATTTTAGGAGGCGCTGCATCATTTAACTGATATTTGGATGAGCTTTTAAACCTCAATACCAAAAGCACAGGCAGTCAAAATATGATGACATTTAGGTGGAAGTTGGCAACATTGTGGATTTATTGCGAACACAACTTGTTAGGTAATTAAGATACTGAAACTGAGCTTTAAATGCAGTGAGAAACAGTGTTTATTGCATAAGGCAAACATATCATTCACAACAGGGGACAAAATTGTTCTTTGTGTAATTGTTTGGCTGTTATGTTATTGCTTTTAACTGAAGCTATATGCCTGTTTTTCAAGTTCATAGAATAGTTTAATCAGTTAAGAGCCTTGTACCAAAACATATTCTGGTACTTTTAATAAATATAAACTCAGAAGGTCTCTTTAGGAAGCACTCAGCTCGTAGTTTGATCAAGCAGAACCAAACCCAGTGAAGCTGCTTTTAGCTTTGATGCTGCACACAACCTTCTAATAACCTTAAAAGCACCACTTTTATTTTATGGCCTTTTTATAAATGATTGTATTTGAATGTATTTTCATTTTTATTTGTTTTACATTACATTACATTGCATTTAGCTGATGCTTTTATCCAAAGCGACTTACAATAAGTGCGTTCGACCAACAAAATACAAACTTGAAGAAAACAGAATCATAAAGTACATCAGGTTTCATAGAGCAAAAACATTCAAGTGCTACTCAACTGGCTTTAGGTAAGCCAGCCGTTATTAGTATATAGCTTTGTTAATAGTTCTATTGCTCGAAGTGGAGTCGAAAGAGATGAGTTTTCAGTCTGCGCCGGAAGGTGTGTAAGCTTTCTGCTGTCCTGATGTCAATGGGGAGCTCATTCAACCATCCTGGAGCCAGGACAGCAAACCCAAGTGTTTTTGCTGATGGGAACTTGGGTCCCCCTCGCAGTGCGGGGGCAGCGAGCCGTTTGGTTGATGCAGAGCGAAGCGCACGTGCTGGGGTGTACGGTTTAACCATGTCCTGGATGTACGAAGGGCCAGATCCATTCGCAGCATGGTAAGCAAGTACCAGTGTCTTGAAGGGGACTCTAGCAGTTACCGGAAGCCAGTGAAGGGAGCGGAGGAGCGGAGTGGTGTGGGAACATTTAGGAAGGTGTGAAGACCAGACGAGCCGCTGCATTCTGGATGAGCTGCAGAGGTCGGATGGCACATGCAGGTAGACCAGCCAGGAGGGAGTTGCAGTAGTCTAGGCGTGAGATGACGAGAGCCTGGACCAGAACCTGCGTCGCTTTCTGTGTCAGCTGGGGACGTATCCTCCTGATGGTTGTAAAGCGTGTATCTGCAGCAGCGGGTTGTAGCAGCGATGTTTTGCAGGAAGGACAGTTTGTTATCTAGGATCACACCCAGATTCCTTGCAGTCTGAGTCGGGGAAACAACTGAGGTGCCAATGTTGATTGTCAGGTCAAGAGTGGGACAATCTTTTCCCGGAAGGAAAAGCAGTTCAGTCTTGTTGAGCTTGAGGTGATGAGCAGGACATCCACTGAGAGATGTCAGCTAGACAAAGCAGAGATGCGTGCGACGACCTGGGTCTCTGACGGGAAAGGGACAGAATTAATTGGGTGTCGTCAGCGTAGCAGTGGTATGAAAAAACCATGCGGGCTAATGACTGATCCGAGCGAGTTTGTGTACAAGGAGAAGAGGAGGGGACCAAGAACAGAGCCCTGAGGGACCCCTGTAGTTAATTGACAAGGGTCGGACTCGGACCCTCTCCAAGTTACCCTGTAGGTGCGGTCTTTGCGGTATGAGGTGAGGAGGGAAAGTGCTGAGCCTGAAACTCCAAGTTCTTGGAGAGTGCGAAGGAGGATCTGATGATTCACCGTGTCGAATGCAGCAGACAGGTCCAAAGGATGATGACAGAGGAGAGGGATGCTGCTTTAGCAGTGTGCAGTTCCTCAGTGACGGCAAGGAGGGCAGTTTCTGTGGTGTGACCTGCCTTGAAACCAGACTGGTGCGGATCCAGAAGGTTGTTCTTAAACGCTGCTCTGAAGCACTCCCTCGTTACGTCAAAGCCCTTTACACAGCCTCTGTATTTAAAGGTAACAAACATACCTTGAGTTTTATGACAGGATAAGGAAAAGCCTGCACTAAATAAAACGGTATAGAAATGAGAACACAAACGATCCTCCGAAGAGTGTTGTTGTTTTTTCTGTCAAGTTCACATTCAGCCATGCGCTCCAGGGTGGGAGAGTGTGTGTTTACGAACATGCACATACATGCATCAAAATGTGTGTGTGTACTCGTGCATTACACACACGCAGCATCTTTCACAATGCCATCTTTGTTCAACCCAGAGGATTGTGTGTGTGTTCGTTAACAAGCAGACACTGAGGGGCTCATTGTTAGCTCAAACCCAACAAGGACCCACAAAGTTGACCTTCAGAATTACGAGGCCCTTAACGCCGCTCTTGAACAAAGTTGGTTTATACGTTGCTCTGCACACTTTGTTTTGTTTGGGCCGAGGCTGTTCATGGTCTATTCTGGATATTGTCCGACCTTTAAAAATGTAATTAGTTAACAGGAAATGCATTTATGAAGCTAAGGCAAGTCAAAGCTCCTGCTTGTTTTTTATTGTCGACATTGATAGGCCAGGTAGAGGCAGAATGGAAGGAATGCAGGTGAAGTAACTGAGCTGTTATTATACTCCTGCTAACAGACACTTAGCACTTGTCTGGTCTTGCTGCAGGAATCTTAATCGTTTGTTAGCTATTCTCCTGCTTTCCCTGTTTACTCACACAGAGAAGGTCAAGCACGTTTTTTGTTTTGATGTTTCAACATTATTATACTCTATATAACCCTTTGGACGTGTAAGTGCTTGAACTAAGCTCAAAGAATTAAAGACGTTTTTTTTCATTTGCACAATAGCTAGAGCGTAGTTTTGGCAATGCACATCTTAACTCTCAAGCTCTACTTAACATACAAGTGTAAGACGGATCATTTTGTCAAATAGGTTGCAGATATAAGAGCAATATGAACATCTAAGTAGGATAAAAAGATTAAAACCAAATGTACAAATGAAATACTATAGCGAAACTAAAAGGTTGTATATGTTAT